>NC_067468.1:7672500-8392500 GCF_025434085.1 Hippocampus zosterae
ACTACTCACCTCGTTCACTGTGGCTCTAACTGGGAGTCAAAAGGTACGTTGACAAAACAATACAAAAAAAATGCCAGTGAGAGATGGAGAAAGTGGCCAAGTCTCCAAAAAGACTGTCATGCAATTTGTCTTGATGTACTGTCGGTTTGTTGAGGAATTTTTGTACAGTATTATAAATGCTGGCGGCACTGTGGCTCGACTGGTTAGCCTTACAATGCAGAGGTTCGATTCCGGCTCCTGCTTTCCTGTGTGGAGTTTGCATGTTCTTCCCATGCCTGCGTGGGTTTTCTCCGGGTACTCCGGTTTCCTCCCACATTCCAAAAACATGCATAGCAGGCTGATTGAACACTCTAACTTGTCCCTAGGTCTGAGTGTGAGCGCAGATGGTTGTTCGTCTATGTGTGCCTTGCGATTGGCTGGCAACCAGTTCAGGGTGTGCCCCGCCTACTATCCGAAGACACCTGGACAGGCTCCAGCACACCCGCATCCCTCGTGAGGATAATTGGATTAAAAAGTGGATGGATGGATTAAAAATGCTATTATGAACCCCGATTCCACCAAGCAATACAGTTTGATTCAGTTACTCAAAAGTTAGTGTTTAATTTTTGGCAAAGGTACCGACCATCTGATAAGTGCAGTTTCAGGGTGGAGCTGGACAGCATACCGTGAGATGATAAGTCAACACATAATGTTCTCTTGCAATGCAGGCAGGAAAGAGGAAGAAAAAAAAACATGAACAGCCACATACCAAGAAGAACGAACACGTAATTTTGGATGTCGGCCATTGTTATTGATTGTTTAATGCAGGGGTGTCAAACTCATTTTTGTCGCGGGCCACATTGTAGTCACAGTTTCCCTTGGAGGGCCATAATGACTGTGAAACCGTATAAATGTTTAATCACTTTCTCATAATATTAAATATACAGTACACAATTAATAGCTAACTATTTTTGAAATCAAAAGTCCAGACAGGAGAGTAGTTTGTTGCACTGTTGTTCAAGTTTCTGTAATAATGTAAAACAAGAAAATGCTTGCAATAGATCAACATGATTATTGACTACATATGACAATTTGAAATTTGGTACAAATTTTGGCATCCGTCATGAAAGTTGACCCGGTTGATTTGCTTTCGTGGGCCACATTAAATGATGTGATGGGCCAGATCTGGCCCCCGGGCCTTGTGTTTGACACCTGTGGTTTAATGCATCACTCTTAAATTCATTGCACTGTGTTGCCGTGCTACAATGTCATGCGGACAAGACATTTTAGCCGCGCATCCAACAGCGACACACAAACTTTAGTCAAATGCAAAATACTAATCCATGAACACTTTTTTAAAAAAATCCTTCTTTCTAAACACGATCCAAAACCTTCACTTGTTCAGGAGGAAACTCGTCGACGAGCTTTAACGGATGCTGATTATCTGCAAGGAGTCCTACTGGAAGTTCAGAGACTCTGGCCTCCCTTCATTGGTGGACGCAGGATCGCAGAAAGGGTAAGAATCACATACAGACTCCCTTGATGTTTGGATTAAGGGAATATTTTATAAAGTAGTGAAAGTAGGAGTTCCTCCTGTTTGCTAAACCCGTTGGCTTATCTTTAAACTGCGCGTCCACGTCAAACAACACTAATATTTGCATGTCAAGGTTGGACACGTGGACACTGTTAGAACAAGTTGTTGGCAAACACGTCCGACAGGGCTCATCCGTCAAATTTTGTGTCGGTTATTTTACAGCGCAAAAATCATTTCATTCCAACATTGGTCCATGCTGCTGCTTTCCATGCAGATATGCCGCAATACCCAGCGCCGGTCACGTTACCATGCCCAGATTAATTGTTATTGCACACTTAAATGGCTGAAAGGCAGTCGACTAGAGTAGACAAGAAATGAAGAAAGCCATTTTCCTGCCCTTTTCATTATTTGTCCTCCTCGGTAGTCAGGTGGAGTGCTTCTCTGTATGTTGTGCTGCTTTCCTGCAGATGGCGACATACTGCAGTAAATGCAGGAGCTGTCACCTCTCAAGGAAATAACGAGATCTGCACACTGAAAGAGGAAGGAAGAATTGCTAAAGAAAAACATGTCATTTTACAGTACATTTGAAACATTTTCACATCCATGTTTTGGGAATTAATAGACTGCTAGCGTGTTGGGCAAAATACAGAGGAAGGTTGCTTGGCGACTCTTTGACAAAATGTGGTAGGTTTGTTCTGTTCATATAGCCTACATTTTGGTCGCTATCCTATTTTGATTTTTTTTTTTAATAAATGAGCATACTTTATATTGCAATATTTCCTCTAAGGTCCAACTGGTGATTTGTTTGGATTTTGGAGCAATTTGAAATGGAAATCAAAATTGAAAAAAAAAATTATGGGGTGGTGGATAATATACTTACACATACACTACTTTAAGGCTCATACAAGTGTAAAAATAAATCAACTACTGGTGCTTATGTGATGATGGAATCACAATAAAACGCTTAAATGACCTCAAATGCTGTAAATTGTCACAGAAGCAATACAATAACGGAACCATTGTCAAGTAAAGTACCGTATTGGCCCGAATATAAGACGTGTGTTTTTTGCATTGAAATAAGACTGAAAAAGTGGGGGTCGTCTTATGTTCGTGGTCGAGACATTATACCCATTCACGACGCGAAGAATAAAAACAAAAATAGCGGTAGCACGGAGAAGAAAAATAAAAAATAGCGGTGAGAAGGAAAAGAGAAGAAAATCATAGAAGAGATAAGAGAAAATGGAGAAACGTAGCGACAATCTGGAGAAAAGTGGGTCAAAGATTGGCCAGGTTAACCGGCAGCTGAAGAGAAGTTATGATGTCATTTACATCTCAAAAACCAGAAGCCGTTAATTTATGAATGTGATTGCACTTTAGATTTGAATGAGGCTAAATAACGTGCTTTTTTATATTGTTATAATCATTTCTTTCAGATGTACTGTAATTATTTATAATTATAATAAAACATTAATTTGGTGTTCAAAAAGTCTTTTTTCAAACTTGAGTCTTGAAAAAGAGAGGGTCGTCTTATAATCAGGGCCGTCTTATATTCGGGCCAATACAGTATAAAAGCATCTTAACATGCTACCTGTAATCAGTCAGCACCTGCCGTGACACTGGAGTCGTTTTAGAGTGGAATCCGTTGAATAATGTTATGCATGATTTGGTTGGAGCGCTTGCGGTTTTTTTTGTGCTTTGGAGGCGCAGTCTTCTGGAAAATGCCGTTTTCATTTTGCAATCTAACCTGTGTCGTACTATGTTCTCTTAATGTCCAAGTACATTAGTGTGTTCTATAAATGCTCCTTGACACCCGCACTCAGCCAACTTAATCCAGTCTTTGAAGATCATTACCATTTTAGTCAAGAGTCACGCAAGCATCACCTCGTGCGCATGCATATTTTTTTTATTTTGGCAACCTCATCAAGCGGGGTTTTACGCAACAGTCCAATCCGAGGCATTGATCCATCCGTGTGATTGATCGGGTCCGCTCCCCGCCGGATAGAAGTCAGACAGCTTGCTGGTGGGGCCGTGAAGCCGAGTGGAAAGTCATTTGTCACTTCTGGGAAATGCTTCCGTACACTTTGATTGCTGGCGACCTCTGTAGAACACAAACCCGTGACGTAAAAAGGGTTCGGGGATCTTTTTGGAAACGAGAAACACTCGCACACGTATATACGATGTGTTCTAAAGCTTGAGGAAATCTTAACAAACCAATGAAACAAACAGAATGAATTTGTTTTGCTGGAAACTAAAACAGACATAGTTTGGGATGAATAAAACAGTTGAGTTTGTCCACATCCTTTGTATTTAGAAAATCTCAAAGCGCTTCACATCTTTGCATACTGTAAGTTGCAATATCAAAAATGTAGTTAACACAGAATAATATTTTAGGGCATCAAAGTCAAGGCCCGGGGGCCAGATCTGGCCCGCCACATCATATTATGTGGTCCGTGAAAGCAAATCAAGCATGTCAACTTCCATGATGCTTGCTCAAGTCTGAACCAAAATGTCAAATTATCATATGTAATGCACAATAACTGTCCTTATTCTTCTGATTTTAGAAACGAGTTATTCATCAATTTGTTGGATGTGGAGGTGATTTATATGGTTTTATAACATTTGATATACAACATGCCATTATAACATTTGATATATAACATTTGATTTATAACATTTATATGGTTTTCCAAAATTCATAACGGCCCTCCAAGACAAACCGTAACTACAATGTGGCCCGCGACAAAAACGAGTTTGGCACCCCTGTTTTAGGGGGTTGCGGATTGAACACCCTAAAAAATAAAATAAAATAAGCGCAAGACCGCTCAGTACCTCAAGGACATTTCTTAACAAGTAGAAACGCATAAACGGGGTGAAATTAGGAGCTGGTGTCATGTGTGGGCACAGATGGCTAAACGACAGTTAGTATTCGCCGTCACGTGGGAAACAAAAGTAGAAGCTCCCTCAGCTGGAACTAAAATATGTGAGGTTTTGCAAACTTTGAAAGAGTGTGTGTGTGTGTGTGTGTGTGTGTGTGTGTGTGTGGAGGGAAAGTGAATGAATCCACAAGGGCAGTCACGTCACAGTGCGAACAAGGAGAACGAAAGAGATTTGGAGCAGATTTTCCACTCCAGCAGAGAGGCCGGCCGGGGTAGAAATGAGAAAGGGGCAATAAGAAAAAAAAGAAAAAACAGTGATGATGTTGGGTGGCAGTCCATTAGTGAAGCGACTAATGGATGCCGTGAAAAGGCCAATTTAGAGGCCAGCGCAACCGGGTGAGTAGACTTTTTGCCCCAAGGTGACAGTTTTTTTTCCACTAGAGTCCAGTGGATAAAAAAAAGGGCCTCAGGAAAAGCTTGTTGAAAATGGGAATTCAATTATCCAGCAAAGTCTCCCATTTCCGTCCTATCATTTGATGTCATGTTGTCAGGAGCCCCCTTCGGTGTGATCGTGTGTGTGCAGGACACGAGCCTTGCAGGTTTTCATGTCCCAAAGGGATACGGCGCCATCTATATCAGTCACGCTGTCCACAGGGACCCGCGGGTGTTTGAGCAGCCTGACAGCTTTGTGCCGGAAAGATGGAGCGCAAGGTTAGTCACACAGACCACATTCAACATATTTTTATGAAGAAAGTACATGCCAGTATTGAAGACGAGGGGGGGGGGGGGCATCCCCATCTGAACTCCGATGTGGCCGGTTTATCCGTTCATTCTCGACGGCTGCCGTGCCTCGTTTCATTCATTCATTAACACCCATTCACCTGTTCGGTTTCATTCATACTCCTTCATTCAGCCGCGGAAAGGGGGGGAGGGCAAGAAGCTATGAATGTGTCTATGCCGGAAACTGTTGCCATGGTAGCGGGTCACTTGATGCTGTGTCTGCCAATAAGGTTGCCCCAGTCTGTGTGGTTGGGAGGGGTGTGTGAGGGGGGGTGAATGGAGGAGGGGGGGTCGTTTTCTGGTTACTCTCCCATAATGCCTTGTGGAATGGGATCGGATACAGAAAATGAGTCAGAGCAGATCCTATCTCATTTTTCTTCCTTTTGTGATCACGACTCGGCTCGCAAATGGGGTAATTCCTGTCAAACGTTCTCTATTAATGCGGGATTTCCCCCGCTTATCAGTTCATAAAGCTCCACTGAACAAAACAATTCCAACGTGAACGTTCAAGGGTGAAACACGTTTGTGTGTTTGGACATTTCATCGAGATCTTGCGTAAGGTTTGAAATGTAACGTGCTTTCATTTGTATTTGTGAGTTACTATTGCAAACAAACAAAATTGAAATAGAATGTATTCATTTCCGAACAACGGATTCTTCCGCAGGGAAAAAAAACAAACAAATAATGAATACGGCTGCCATGGCAACGCATGCCACCTCAAGCCCGTTTTTTTTTTAACCGATGGGGATTTCCCCGTGAGTGTTTTATCCTCGAAGATGCATTCTTTCACGTCATTTTTCTCAATGTGAGGACGGTGGATGATGTCTGGCGACGCTACGCATCACGTCATGCACTTCATAGGCCGCTAAAAGCCACTTCGAGGCACCTACAGCCAACCGATTTTTTGAAAAGATTTAGCGCTTCGTTTTGAGGGACAGTGTCAAGAGTCATTCACTCAAAACGGCCCCCGACTGACGTATTTCTCCTTCCAACGGTCTTCCGGTCTAGTTTGCTCTCCTCCCGCTGCGCTCCATCGCTGCTCGTCCATCTGTCAGTCGTCCTGAGGGACCACGTTTGCCTGTCTGCTAGTTTCCAGGCTCCTTTTTCTTGTCACCTGCCCGTCGGCTTGAACGACCGCAGTCCTCTTGCGTAACAGGCCCGCCCACTATCACGACAGTGGAAGCCAATCTGCGTTTTTGTGTGTTTAGTACCATGCGTTGCGCGTATTGTGTGTCCTTGTAGGTATCATCCGCTCGCGTACGTGTGCTTTTCCAGTCCGAAGCAAATAGTAGAGTCGGCGCATTATCGTCCTATCGGCTTGGACGCCCACGCAGACTGTGGACAAAGATACACGCGAGTCGGAAACGCTGCCGCGCGCAGATAAGGAAACCGAGCTACTGCGGCTTGTAATCTTTTTTCGATCTTGCGGCAGGAAGTTTCTTCTGCGCAAGTCGTGACATGCCTCGATTTAATTGAACCCTCTCAGGGACAGCGGTTGCTACAGTGGACAGCTCATCATGTTAGCGGGTTACAGGTCGTCATTTTCGGTGCATGTACAGCGCAATTCAAAAGTGGAAGAACTGCATTGATTATGGAACCTCATCGCCATACAAGATTCGACAAAGACGTGTTCCTTTTCAGCGCTCGACTCGCTCAAGGCAACCGAGCGTCTGGAGATTTTTTTTTTCCTCTCTCAAAAGAAGGAATTGATGTGCCCCAAATTGTTCCACCAAATTTATCCAAGGCTACCATTGTAGCCAAGTCAAGGATTAGACGCGATGGAAAATGTCCATCTCTCTTTCATTTCCTCTCGTTTCCTTTTCTCGGAAGAAAAAAAAAACGTACTCTTGTCTGAGAGTTGGCTAGCGCCCATCCCCGCTTCTTCGCGATCAACCTTCTGGTGCATTAAACTGTTCTTGAGGGCTGCCGAAATGAACACTTAGGCTGGCTCACACACAGGGGCCGCTAATGCTTCCCGTTTGCCTTTAATCAGAGCTCATGTTTCAGGATGCATTAGGAGTGATCGGCCTGCGGGGTGCGGTCTGGTATTAGCACGCTGCATCTGTTTAGTTCCAAAAGTGAACAGTCTAAAGTTGCACTCGAGACGTGGGACCCCGGTGTCACCATTTGACGATCCTCGTTCAGCGCTCTCGCTGCTAGGCCGTTGCTTTTAGGCACATCGGATCACATGCAAGATGGCCGATGGTGGAGTGGAAACATCCTGTAAACAATTACTTCCGAAAAAAAATGAAGCCCGATAACACGATAAGCCGTCCACTGATGTAACCGATGTCCCCGGAAGGGTTAAAGTCATACTTGAACCATCACAATTCTTATGCGACGCAGTCATCATTTTGTAACGAACAATCTCACAGAGATGAAGTGATCGCTGTTCTACCCACGGTAATGAACACGATTCTGATGTGGGCACTCGTGTCGAGCAAAGCATAGAATTCTTTGTCCTCTCGCCACATATTTGACATTTTTGTGCAATCGCGTTTTTTTGCGTAGGAACGCAGAGCACAAGCACTTCCTTTGTACCTTCGGCAGTGGATCTCGAAACTGCATTGGCATGAAACTCACCGATTTCTTCCTCAAGGTGAGCAAGAACCACAAAATATAAATTTGAACATGTGAGGCAGTCTCAAGAATATTGAAAAGGGCCGAAAAACAAAATTGATGTTGAACTGCGAGCGTTTGGTTCATGTGAATGATGCGAGATGACATTAATGGGGGAATGCAGTAGCATGGCGGGGCAAGCTGCAAAGAATGAACTTGCAAAAGAATGATTGCCTTTTCATTGCCCACACCAGTGTAAGATAAGATAAGATAAGATAAGATAAGATAAGATATCATTTATTTGTCCCACACTGGGGAAATTTACAGCCTCCAGCAGCAAGAATGTGGGTAGAAAGAAGAAAACACTCAAATATTTTCGATCAAAGTTTAACTAAGAAATGGGAGAGTGGGAGGGGGGGGGGGGGGGTTGAATTGTATTGTTGGAGTATTGGTTGATAAATATGTTGCAATGCACACTGTTCACTATGAATTATTAAATTTTGAATATCTTGACTTTCCAACGCAAAGAGACTGTTAATTAACTGTTTATTTGATTTATGTGCCAACTCTTCTCCCTGGTCATTTAAATTGTGGTTGAACACGTTTGACCTGACCGTAATCTGGGCAAATTGGGGGCGAAAAAAAAAACAAAAAACACCCACACATCCGTTAGTGGGGCCTTTGCTGACTTTAATTCCAAGGGGGGGGATTTGCAAATTCGGCCTAATTGTTGGGTTGTGTGAAACCCTCCTTTGTTTGTTTTTCATGAATTCAGCGCTTGTGTCTCACTGTTCTGTTGTGGCAATAGAACAGACAGAAGCCTTCCATGCGCACACGCGAGGGCGTGACCAGTGTGAAAAGTAGACCGCGGGGATCTAGGTCATAGATGTGACTCATCGCCTTCCCCATCCTCCATTCCATCACTTCTTTCGCACCCCCCCCCCCCCCCACACCTCCCATTCGTCTTCCCCTGTTGTGTTCGTCCTGCCCCTCCCCTCAATCGGGATAGTTTTCATTCATAAATCAGAGGGTGGTTGGCCAACGGTCATGTGATGGGATCTTTAACCAATAGGGAAGAGTGCCAATGATGTCAGCAGCCTTGATACTCAGCGTTCACTTTTTGTGCAAAGAATAAAACGGGATAAGGCGGGGGGAATTCGGGGGGGGGGGGGTGGCTCTTGTGACATGGAGCAGAGAGCAACACTGTCAATTTATTGAATGAAAGTGTGACTGCTTGCAATCTTATTCGAATAACGTAAACGTAGAAAATAAATATGTGGAGAAAAAAAATGTCACATGTTCTGGTTTGTTGTGGTGCAGGAGGCATGCATGTACCTCTTAAAGCACTATGACTGGTGTCTGGACCCGCCATCACAAAACCTGGACTACAAATGGCTGCCCGTGTCTCGGCCTGCAAATCCCCCAACTGTTTCCTTCACTCGTTTTGGAGGTGGCCAGAGCTGATGGGACCCCGCACCACGTAGAGACGTGCAAAATTTGTGTTAGGTTTGTGCAAAAGGCCGTTTTCTCTCTCTCTCTGTGTCCTACCGTAGGATAACACGGTGAAAGCATTGTTGACTGATATGTCGCATTATTGAACTCATTCACTCCCAAAGACGTTTTTAAACGTCTTTTCAGACTTTGTCTAGAATTGGCTGGTACTGAATGAGTTAATAAGAAGGTTGCAAAAATAAAACTGGAGTTTGCCTCCTTGAGATTGTCACCTTTGTGGAATAGCGTGCCTCGTTCAACGTTTTTGCAGGGAGTGTATGCGTTCACAGAAAGCTCGCAAGCGCGCACACATTGAGGTAAGCCCTCAGATTCCATCAGTGACTGCAAAAGTGTCAACCCGCCCATGCTCCAACCCCTCCCAATATCTCCCTGCTGCACCACCTAGCAACCAGCGCTGCTTAGCAACAGTTCGTCACTCCGACACTGACTTCCTTTTAGTATCCTCACACACACACACACACACACACACACACACACACACTAATCTGGTTATTTGCAGAAACGGATTATTTGCATCTCATGAATCATCACCTCAGCGAGATCAGCTCTTATACTGACAGTTGGAAAACAATTGTTTGTGAACTAAGAATCCAGAATGAATGTTCTTTGTCCAATATTGTTTTTGTCATGTGACATGTCTTTCACCATGCTGTGGACTTACTTTGTGTTGACACTTTTTTTTTCTTGGTATCGTGTTTGGTTATTTAAATATCACTCAAATGTCTTATTTTTGGTTGGGAGAGTAGAATAGACTCCCTGCTTGAAATTAAAGACATTTTTGTATTTAATGAGGTCAGTTCGGTAATGTCACATTGATCCGTGCCCGACAAATATGTTTTTGTCCAACTGTCCTTCGCATGATCACACGCACGCCCTGCAGATGTGAATACTTGGCACACACGCAAACACACACGCGTGCTTGCAGACGTCCGTCACATTACATCTGGCACAGAATGAAGTTGTTGTCAAGAGGATGACTCACCGGCCTTCATCCACCAGCCACGTCTCCCGACAACAATTGACGACAACAGGCCGCAGCCACTCTTCTTCTTGCCTCTTTCTTTCCTTGGTGCTTTTTCCTTCATGTTCAATATTAAAAAAGTGCGAGCGTGATGGCAGAAAAAAGCATTCAGCGCGCCGCACCGTCATCAGAGATGCTGGAAGTGTAACTTTGACGAAATCCCCTCTTGATGCCTTCAGTTACATTTTGACGTGTGGGGAATCGTGGATGGACACAATATTTGCAATTTGTTTGAAAAGTGCTGGAATTTTTGGATCACGTGGGAATGGTTAGTATTCCTTTCGCAAAAAAAAACAACAAATGTGCCCGAGTGATCATTTGCTTATTAAATATGAGATGTGCATGAATGGGGAAACATGTTGCAATTTCAATTGCAATTATTTATATTTTTTGTAGTTATGATCTGCCCGCTTGTCCATCACTGGCTGGTTCATTTTGTGCACAATTTTTACTTTATAATTCTACTAATTGTGTTTACTTTTATTTTCTGTTTTTAATAAATGACTGTAGAAAAATCTGATTTTTATTTTTCACTCATGAAGGCTTCGGTGAATGTGCAGATGAACTGGTTTGGTTCGATACCTCTAACAAGATTAAGAACCACTGCACTATGGTGATGTTGAGTTGAGGAGTTTCATTGACTTTGTAGACAAAGAAAATGTGCTTTGCATCAATCAAGTGGTACATGCAGGCATTTAGAAACCTTTTTGCAGGGGCATCAACTACTCACATACTTAATAAACATTTCACATTTTTATTTTCTGCTTTTGTGTTACAAGCCGTCATTTGAGTAAAATCAGCGTGAAAGACATTAACTCCACCACTTACGACTGAGAAAGTGGAAAACTCAAACTAAATTTGTCATCCACATTGTCTCATGCCTCAGACCATTTGTCTATATAGCAACGGGAACCGTGAAACTGACTCTAATCCCCCGAGAAACACACACACAGACACTCAGTGCTTACTTACTCTGTGTTTGCGTGTCCTCAGACGGGGAGGAAGGAAACATCATTAGTCACTGAGGTGCCATCAAGTTGTGTTTAATTGTCTCATTTATCTTCCTGCGCCGTACAAGCAAACACTCCTGCAACTGCTCTCGTCGACTCCCTGCGCTTAGATCGCGACATTCATTTGACTGCCAAACAGGCTTCTCAGCTTCATTTATTTACAACTTAAAAATAGTTGTGATCACGTACATGACGATGACATCTCATTGATAACTCACATGGTTGAAATGAATGGAAAATGCTAATTAAGACCTCCATAAAACACCAAAAAACATCTTTTTTTCATAAAAAAAGAAAACGCCAAATTGTCCTCCAATTTTGGAATGGCCCAACGATCTACCTGGGACGATCTGTTGATATCCGATAAAATATATATCCGATCAGTTTTAAATTCACGGGTCTCCAAATACACTGAGACCTGCATGCTCTTTAAAGTTAATGCTTGTTCTGTGTCTCTTGCATCTCTCATAGGTCTCCTTTTCGTCAACAGTCCATGCTCCCCTTTCAACATCATGAAGACATTTTTGACCTTTCACACTGCCGGCTCATGCGTCTGTCATGGGAGGGCAACAGGGAAAGACAAGATGGAGATGGCGAGGTAAGAATTATTCAAAGAAAGTCTCGGCGTGTATGTTAGCATTTTAGAAACTGCACTTTGGGACGGTTATGTAAAACGCCCATTTGTGTAAAAGCTCGTCTTATGTTTTGAGCTATGTCTCCAGTGTTGTTTTTTTTTTCCATACTCAAAAAGTGTAATGGCAGGTGACCTTTTTTTAAACTATGACTCATGCATAGGAAGGTTGACCAGATACGTTAGGAAAGAAAACTGGCAGTGTGAGTACTCTGAGCCATCCGATGTAAAACAGGGTTGAGGATGACGCCTTTGAAGCTAATGATGCTTTTAATACTGTACATAAAAAAAGTAATAAAACCGGATTAATTGAGATCTTCAAAGCAATTATCTGTACCAGCCAACATTTACAAGTCAATTCACCATCGCTTTGCACACTTTCGCATACGCAGCAAACATTCCACCAAAGCTACTAAATGTATTTAATGTAAAAGTTTTTTTTTTTCCCCGCTTCTGATTTTTTATATCCAAATTGGAATCGGTGTAGGCAAATTCAGTTCACACTGTGCTGTGCATTTTTGGAGCTCACGGCACCACATGGTGAACCAGACCCCACACTTAAAGACAGAAATGCAAGCTAGGAAAGCCGCGAGGAGTTTCGGTGACCCAGAGGGTCCGAAACCCTTGAAATCCGTAAGGATGAGCTCCTGCCATAACCACAAGAAACTAAGAAAGTCGGGGTGTCAATGGTTTTTTTCCCCCCTCCTCCTCACATTGGAATGTCTTGAGGATTTGCATATTCAGTTGCAGTAGTTTTAGTTGGAAATCCGTCCGTCCGTCCGTTCGTCCATCTGTCCATGCGGTATCTGTCAATGTCGCATGTATTTTTATTTTTTTTTTTAGTCGGTGGTCTCAGTCAGTCAGTCAGTGGTGGGCCCTTAAAAATCGCCATCACATTCCCCACCTCTTGGGGCGCCCCTACCACAAAGTACAGTACATGCGAATGGACACAAATCAGCTTTGTTAGCATTAACTTTGCAGGTCTGCAATCTTCTGGGTGCTGCTCCAGTTTTTTTTTTTTTTGGCAAGTTTTACTGGTGTAATTTTTGTGACAGGCTCTCGGAATAATTCATGCGAATGCTGAGGTTGAGCCCATACACAGCAAGTGCTGGTTAGTAGGACGCATCTAATATAGATGATACTGGACTTTTGTATTTTTAATACATTTCAGTCCTACAAATGAGAATCCAACCTTGAAATGGCACATTGCCACTCTGCCTTTAATTTAACTCGTTCACTCCCAAAGACGTCTTTAAACGTCTTTTCAGACTAGAATTGGCTAGTACTGAATGAGTTTTAATGGCGGTTCTGTCAGCACCTCAGTTTATTAATAAGGGAGTAAAAGTGTCTCTATCCCAGTCATCTTACTCACCGGTTCAACTCTAATGAGGGTAAGCGAAACAGAAAATGGATGGACGGATATAGTGAGCGAAGTGGCTTTCATTTTTTTTCCATTGCCTCATTTTAATTTTCGCTCCAGAGCGGCAATCCAACATCGTTTGAGATGACTTTATTTTTTTGTACAGGTTTGAAAGAATAGCTTCTCTTTTTATTTATTTATTTTTTACAATGCAGTATGAGGCGAAAGCAGGAAGTGTGTGAGGAAGATGAACGTTGCGGCACATTTCATGATATCTCCGGAGAGGTGTTGAGGATGCGGCAGAGTGTGATCGCTCTTCGGGGCTTGTGTTGTTGCCGTGCGCCTTGAAGCAAGCGCACGGGAGGGTGGCGAGTGGGCGTGAGGAAGTGAGCACATTTTTCACTTGAGTGTTGTGTAAGTTCTTACTGCTTGTCGGGCTACTGGGCAATTGACTCATAGCGACACTTCACACAGAGGAAATCCAATCACTTCAATGTGACCGTGTCTCATTAACAAGGACACTCCACTTCCTCTTGTCCCCCTAGCCCGCCTTCATGCCCCTCCTCACCCACTTCATCGGTGTTCTTTGAATCATTGTTTTGTTTTTGTTTGGGGTTTTTTTTCCTGAGGAGGAAGAACAGAAAAGAGAAGAAAAGTCAGCATGAGTTCAAACCTGTTCACTGTTTTGTGTGTGTGCAGACGTGCTCGTGTTATGGGCGAAATTAGCTGTGAATGTTATGTGTTCGTAAGGTTAACCGTTTTGGGCGGTGTCAGACAGAATAAGTCAGAGTAGTGCTATCTGTGTGTGCGTGTGGTCACCTTCGACTACACTAGAAGGGTATCAGTGGAATGACCTTTCATGTGTGTTTGCTCTGTGGCTCCATGGCTGACATGTTGTTGGGTGTATATTACTTATTAACCGGCACAACGGCGACAAACACAATATATAATATAGACCAGAGTTGGGGAAACTACGGCCCGCGGGCCGAATCCGGCCCGTTGGTCTTTTTAATGCGGCCCGCCGAAGGTTGGTCCACAATTAAGGTACGATGTGAATGATTGCATTTATTTCAATTGGACTTGTAATGACAGGCCTTTCACTGCCAGGTGGCGCATTGACTTGAAGTTGCAGAACATGATGTTGATGTTTGATATGGACTGTCAACAAATGCAGTTTTTTTTATGTACCATAGCTTGTGCTGAACTGACCTTTCTGTCAAATTTTAAAAGTCAATGCGGCCCCTGAGCCAAAAAGTTTGCCCACCCCTGATATAGACCTTAGATTAAAAAAAAAAACAAAAAACAAAAACACGCTCACGTCATTATTATGAACCCACCAGCATCTTCGTATGTTTCCATTGCGATGATCAAGCTTGAAGGTATTTACTGCTTCTTTTGTCTCTCTGATCATCAGGCCAAGCGACTGTTAAGCAATGTTTTTTTTTTTTTTTTTAATTGCAACATTCCTTGACCCGTTGCTCTCACCGCATCTCTTCCTCTTACTATTCGGTGTAACGCAAATGCAGCATGCTATTACACGTTGACACGTGAACAACAGAAGCGCTGCGATTGCAGCAATACCCACTCAGGGTTTAATCATTGGGCTTATGGGATTAGCAAGTATAGCACAGATTTAGTGTATATACATGCATGCGCCATCATACAAATCTGTGTTCTTGCTGATGGGATGTGTTGTAGAGAACCCGAACAGAATGTGTCCACCTGCGACCTTTTGACGTATGATTAATGGACAATTTAAGAATCGAATCTCGGATAGGTTGTTCACAAGGATGTCAAACTTTCCAAGATTGTTCTGTTTTATATTTAGATTCTATTTTGGGATGCAAAATCTGTACTCAAAACATAGTGTTTACACATGTTGTACATAAAAGAGAGAGAAACCTCTCACGTAAGCACAATCTATTTCAGGACACCGATTGATCCCAAATAAATCTTCATTAATTATGACCGCCATTTTCACGTGGAACATTTTGACATCCATACAAGTGAAAACGTTGATGTTGATGTGATATGAGGAGAAAAAGTACAGTTTGCATTTGGAAGGTGACTCACATCCCGTAATGATTAAACACCGTACATCAGTGTACATTCCGTTCTACTATTGCAATATTCGACTTAGTCATAATGCACTGAGCACCCAAGATAGAGGCACGCTTGCCACATTCATACATTACAAAAGTTTCATTTGTGATTGAGGGTCATGTACATTTTTTTTTCCTCGTTGCCCTCATTTAGATAAAAGTTGAGAAGCTCAGTCATCCCGGAGGGGCTCAAGAGTTAAGCCGCTTCTCCTCCTCGTTGAAAGTAGCCAGATGAGGTGGCTCGGGCATCAGATTAGGCTGCCTTGTGGGTGCCTCCGTGGTGAGTCGTGACCCACCGGCACGACGCCCAGGGGTTTACCCAGGACACGCCGGAGACATTGTGTCTTCTGGCTGGCCCGAAAACACTTTGGGATCCCTTGGGGAGAGCTGGAAGAAGCGGCTGGGGAAAGGGAAGTCTGGGTTTCCCTGCTAAAACTGTGGCCCTCGCGACCCGACCTCGGATAAATGGTAGAAAATAGATGGAAGATCATGACACTGCAATACTGCAATCCCAAAATGTATGACATTTTTGTGCAGTGTTCCTCATGAAACAGTAAATCAATTACAGTGCCGAGTCAATGTACAATTACAACTCTTTACTGAGCGTTGATTGTAAATCGGCAAACAAAACGGCACCGTGCATGATTTCATGACCTCTATGGTGTCTATTATTAGATCAAAACGGGATGAGGCCCATTATCATCTTTTCACGGCAAATCACCAACAAGCGATTCACTTGTAAAATGTGGGCTGTTGCCTGTCGAACAATATGGAGCATTATGTAACAATTACATAACAAAAAATAGATGGCTGCATTCACAGTTATTTGTGAAAGAAAGCCGATAGACGGTCGAGTTTAATCAAAGGACTTGAGGAACATGACTGGGTGCTTAATTAAGCTCATATTTTTCTTTCACTCTCTTATATGCCATTAAAGTATTAGAAAACAACGCTTTGGACAGAGTGATGCATGACAGTACCTCGTGATCGTGACATTTCATCTGAGAATTATTATCATTGAGGAAGCAGACCTTTTGAGAGGGCTTTTGGGTCGGGGATTGTGGGTATTGACATGTACAGATCCAAGTAGATACTCATTAAAAGTGTACGTAATTACTTACTCGGTGAAGGAATGCTGACTACAGAAGTGTCACGTTTCCGGGGGCTTGCATGCTCATCGCATATAAAAAGGTGTCATGCATAAGGTAAATATCTACCATGACTGCAATAATGACCTTTCAATACTCTTCATCATATCACAAGTTGCATATTTTGCTAGTGATTGTACTACCGCTCTCATTGTTGGTCATTGTTGGTCAAATATTTTCCCGTGCTTGTAGCATTTGTCCAGCCATATGCCCGTACTGCATAAAGTCGTTTCGCACTGCACTTAGTAGGGTGTGCACGCCATCAACCGATCTCTTCATTGCAGTATATAAGTATATATTATATATACTGTATATATAATATAATAAGGATATATTGCACTTTTATTGAACTGTGGACAGTTTTTTCTGAAACATTTATTTTGTGCAATGAAACACTGTTTTTTTTTCTTTCCCTCAATTTTGCTGCTGTAGACTGCAAATTTCCCCAGTGGGGGACAAATAAAATTGATCTTATCTTATTGTGTATGCAGATTGTCACGTTGCGAGGTGGCTGTTTGCCGTCATGGCATAGCACCTCCTGGGGCCTGTGTGTCCACGTGTGTGGACATGACGTCCTTGGCTTTGAAGAGTATACGGTTAAATTTTGGACTATAAGTGCCTGGCGTCCACATATAAGGACGTTTCATCAAGTAAAAAAATAATTCTTTGTTATCTTTGTGAAATAATATGACAATTTAATTGAGGTTCTAATTTAGGGAAGCACGATGAAGTGACTTCTACTGTTGCTATTCTAGATAGTGCTATGCAAAGCATTTCACAATTTTAATTCATTCGCTGAATGTACGTGGACAGTACAGTCATGCAAGAGTTCGGGGTCCAAGGAGGTTAAAAAAAATTCCACTTGGGAGCAATTTAAATGAATGTTTTATCTTAAAATATACCGGTACTGTATGTATACATACCTGTCAACTTTTCGGAGCGCCAACCTGTATAAACTACCCAAAAAATCCTAATAAAGAGCAAAAAAATCCTTATAACATACCAAAGCATTTTATATGTCTAAATAACGGCAGAAAAAAAACCCACGAAATTTTCAATGATATTTACTAAGGATATCCTTTGGAGCACTGGTTGTGTTATCCTTCGTGAATTGCATTATACTTGGCTGCTTTTGTGATTCTTGGGCATTCCTTTGGTGCAAGTTAGACTTCAAATGTTCTTTGACATCATGAACTCCAGATGCAGGAACTTTTACTTTGCGTTTGCAAATTGTGCAATGAGCATATTCTTCTGTCTTACCAGGCATTATTGCGCCATTAAACTGTGCTTTGTTTTACTTCTCTTTCTTGTTGGTTCCATTGCGCAATATGAACGATATCTTTGTTATTCTTTGCTTACTTGTACACTACCGAAGTATGCAATGAATGTTTTCAACTAGGAACCACGTAATTTACTGGAAAGTTACCGGAAATGAAAGCATTTTAGGAAACTAGCACCATTCTGGGCAAAAGCGAACGGAACTACCTGTTCAACTACCGGAAATTTTCAGAATCCGTATGATTTGTGCGATACAGCCATATACGTAAGATTTACCACAAAATCCGTATGAACTATGGCTAAACCGTATGAGTTGACAGGTATGTATATATACACATTGTGGTGTTTTCTGTTGTTTTTCTTTTATAGTGTAGTCGACTCATCACCGAATCAGCTCAGTTCCATGGCCCAAGTAACTCAAATGGTTGCAACTGTCCACAATGTTTCATTAAAAAAATATATTGTGTCGTTTTGCATCATCCGACAAATACGCTCAAAAGCAGTGCAGCATTCTTGTTCCTTGAATGTGGTATTTTTATTTTTATTTTTTCAGTACAATCCGACTAACTATCAACGTCAGGCAGTTGTTTCCATGCTACTCAAAGATAGGTGCTCTGCCAAGCTAGTCCCGGTGGAAAAGCCTGGCAACGCTAGAAACACTCAATAACACAAGCTACCGGAACGTTGCATCACTGTGCTCGCATGTGACAATACAACATGGAGTTGTAGAGCACAGAAATAGAGGAGAGAAAGGTTGAGGGAATGGAAAAGAAATTTCCTAACAGTGACGTGTGCCGATATGAAACAACCCCCTCCCCAATTAAGAGGCTGTATTGACGGATGACGGCATGCGTGCGGGCTACGGACGTGAGGGGATGAATGGCTTGATGGGGGAGAGATGGAGTAGGGAGGGGAGGGATCAGGCAGTGGGAGGGGTGACATCAGCAAAGAATCTCCCCCGGACCAATGGGCACGAATCTGCCTTGCTGCTGTCTCCGCCCCCTCCCACCTCTCCCTTGTTGCTACGGCAGCTGCACCATCCCGCCTGTGTTTTGAGTCGGTAGTAATGCGGCGTGGTGCGTTGGTGTGTTAAAGGAAGCTCCAATCCATCACACGTGATCGCCATTTACTATGCCGTCTGCCTGCCCTTCATCATCCTTTTTCCCTTTTCCATAAACCGTAAACTGCATCTCCAGTTAATGCGCTATACAAGGTCAATCACAATCCAATTGGGCAGCATAAACAGGATTTCAGGGAGGGTTTATGGGCTATCGCACTGACACGGCCTTGCAATTTCTCAGTGCTTTAAAAGTGACTTATGCTCCCCTGACGTTAGCAATTCGCATCATCTCTGAAAGTGCCACAACAGTCAGTCATTTAGCATTGGCGGTGGAATTAAAAAGCTGGCCTCCCAAAATATAAAGCATCGTCAAAATGCTCCAAGAATCATGCGTGAACCTGACCAAAGAACATCTCCACCAACGACATCTTACATTCATTTCACTACAAATCTAAAACTATCTACAGTGAGAACTGATGTCAATTGGCCCTGACTTTCTTAAAAAAAAATAGTAATGATAAAAAATGCCTTCCGAGTTGAAACTGTTGCCATGCATAAGGACAACATGTAACCGTGGTTTTACACACAATGACAACTTAAAATGTTGTTTGTATAAATAGTTTTGATGCAATTAATTAATAAAGATAGTCAAAATAATATTTTGGGCGGCCCGGTAGTCCAGTGGTTAGCACGTCGGCTTCACAGTGCAGAGGTACCGGGTTCGATTCCAGCTCCGGCCTCCCTGTGTGGAGTTTGCATGTTCTCCCCGGGCCTGCGTGGGTTTTCTCCGGGTGCTCCGGTTTCCTCCCACATTCCAAAAACATGCGTGGCAGGCTGATTGAACACTCTAAATTGTCCCTAGGTGTGATTGTGAGTGCGAATGGTTGTTCGTCTCTGTGTGCCCTGCGATTGGCTGGCAATCAGTTCAGGGTGTCCTCCGCCTACTGCCCGAAGACAGCTGGGATAGGCTCCAGCACCCCCCGCGACCCTAGTGAGGATCAAGCGGCTCGGAAGATGAATGAATGAATGAATGAATGAAAATAATATTTTCATTCAATTACTCAACATCCCACATTGTCATATCTGGTTTAGCCTTTGCTGGGGGGGAAAAAAAGCCCGTTAGATGTTTTAGATAAAGTAGTATGACCGTATGGGTATTTGCATGAAAAAAAAGTCCAATAATTTAAAAATGCAGCCTTTGATAACGATGTTTTCACTCATATATGTTGGAATTTCACGTTTGTGTGTGTGTGTGTGTGTGTGTGTGTGCGTGTTTGTCATCTGCTGCACTATTTGGTCTTGTCACCATGGAAATGAGATCAACATGCAAATACCTGAGCACACTCAACAAAGATAGAAGAAGATGCAAATTGCTTCTCTGCTTTTAGAACCACACAGACACACACACACACACACACACACACACACACACACGCCAAAGCACTCCTGCCTTCTGTAGTGCACGCAACCACAATGCAATGTTGTGGAGCTGAATGGGAAATTGTAACGCTGGAGTATTATTAGTTGTCAAGGTCTCGTGAGAACAATTGCACTTTTTTCCCCCCAAGGGATGGAAAGAAAATACAATTGGAAAAATTGACTCATAATTTGGGACCTAATTTTTGAAGTGTCAGTGTGTTCATTTTTATGTTTGTAAACATTTTGCTGCGATTGGCTTGCAACCAGTTCAGGGTCCCCCCCCCCCCCCCCCCCCCCCCGCCTACTCCCCAAAGACAGCTGGAATAGGCTCCAGCATGCCCACGAGACCTCGTGAGAATAAGCGGATTAGAAAATGGATGGATGGAAAATTAACAGACATGCAAGTCTTGTCCTACGCACTGAGAGATTAAATAAAAATGATTTGGAATTGTGAAAAATTAAAGTTTCGGGTCATTGTGCTTTTTAGACATGATTTGAATGACCGGCCCATCGATCACAGTCTGAACAGCTGATCACTTTGATGGGCTGTAGCAGGCAAATCGGTGCGTGAGATCGGAGTAGATTATGAACAAATAAAATGCCATGATCCAGTAAATTAAGCTCAGCAAAATGTTATTTTTTTCCTTTGACTTGTTCCTACCTAATAAAGAGTGTGATCGGGTTTGTTCTGCAGATGTGTGAATCCTGACTGTGGATCAGGGGTCCCCAAACTTTTTCCTGTTAGGGCCACATAACTTTTCCCTTCTCTGATGGGGGGGCCGGTGTCAGTTTGTAACATCAACGATCGTAGAGGAGCTTAAAAAATTTATTGTTTCCCAGAAAGCCACAAATAACCAAATAACCCTTTCCAGGTTCTTTACAGAAAAAAGTCAGGAAACAAATAATAACACTATTAATGAAATAAATAATAACTAAATAACCCTCTCTGAGTTCTTCACAGAAAAAACAGGAAATAAATAACTAAACAACTCTTTCTCTTTATAGCCCCTTGAAATCCACCCCAAAAAAGTTCTGCCATCTACGAAAACGCCACCTATCTTGTCTTTATGTTTGCTACCGTCTTGTTCTACTAATTGATCTGAGACACAACTAAAACACTGAACATTCTATGGCGTGTAAATAACTTTGTGACTTTGATTTCAACCCTATTTGCGTCATGGGTCAATTTGCCCCGAAGACCACCTTTGTACTCTTTTTTTTGTACAGCTTCCATGGAAATGTGAATAAAAACAACATTTCAAATTTTCTGCAGTTGGGGACAATCTATGAAAAGTCATAAAATTTCAAGTTAAAAATTATCATTTAGGGGGTTTTGGGGGCGTTTTTAACACAGTGACGGGTCATTTTGACCCGAGGACAACAAGAGGGTTAGAGGGCCGGGTCAAATGTGCCCGCGGGCCGGATAGGGCCCGCGTGTCGTAGTTTGGGGACCCTTGTGGTGGATGGTATGATGGTAAGCACGACCACCCCTGGCGACCCCTCACAAATATTTTGGCCACGCCCCTGTTTACACGTTCGTGTGACGTTGCACGTTGGGTGTTATTGGTCGACGTGAATCTTTCAGTCACTCATTGCCAATCGAAAGTGAGCACTAAGTTTTTCTTTTCCAAGTCAAGTGTTGTCCACATGACAAGGCGTCGAAGTGCAATTTTCCCCCATCGAGTGCGTTGTGTTGCTTTTTTGTGAATGGACAGCAGAGGAGGAAGGAGGCGCGAGACTACCTGGACTGTGATTGGCCGAAACGGATGACGCCACCTCCGCCGTGACGCCATGCTCCTCATTGATAATGAAAAAAAAAGGAAAACAGTCGAAACAATCGTGAAGAGAAAGCCAGAGTGACAGGAAGAGGGGGTCGCGGTAACAATGAGCTCCACGGGAAGCGAGATGCGCTCTTAGAGGAGCAGCGCTGCGGTGCTGCGGGTGGGCGGCAATCCACGCGGGATCCGGATCCAAAGGCGAGCCGAGCAGCCACAGCCAAGTCGACAGACCAGCAAGCAGCACAGCAGTCCTGAGAACACCCGACCCCGCAATGGAGGATCTTTGCGAGATGGACTGCCCGGTACTAAAGCGGCTTCTGAAGGAGGACGGCTCCCGGTGCCTGCTGCTCGATTGCCGGTCCTTCCTCGCCTACAGCGCGGGGCACATCCGCGGGGCCGTCAACGCCCGCTGCAACACCATCGTGCGCCGCAGGGCCAAGGGCTCCGTGCTGAGTCTGGATCAGGTACTAGCCGGGGACGACGAGGTACGGGCCCGCCTGCGTTCCGGGATGTACTCGGCCGTCGTGTTGTACGACGAGAGGACGCCCGACGCCGACGTGGTGAAGGAGGACAGCACAGCCAGCCTGGTGCTCCACGCGCTGTGCGGGGACTCCACGGCCACCCGCATCTACTTTCTCAAAGGTGAGAACAACTGCACCATTTTCGCTTCCCTCAAATCGGGTGTCAATCAATCACTCGAATTTTCTATCGCCATTGTTATTAATATATGAAGGACCATTGTTATCCAACGATCACCAACGACCGACTGAAATATGAAACATTTGAATGGAACCATTTTGATTGAGACGCAACATGCGTGGTGGAACGCAATTCGCAAGCAAGTTGTGAAACGAATACTAAGCGGGACTCACAACTGAGCACGATTATTTTGAGGATACGATCGACGTTCCCAAAATGAGCCTCCTGCTCGTTTTTGAATCGATACTATTTCAAACATCCCTCCGTCAGAGTTCTATCTTTTTGAGCCAGCATTGTAAATTCTAAACGTAAAGCTGAATTGAATAATTAAAAAAACACAGATGAACAAATACCCGTTCCTGATTGCATTTGCTTTCAATCGCCACATTTTGAAATTGCGCCGTCTTGATGGGCCTGATTCGATCAATAATAAACTATACGCTCTGATATCAGTCCCTTAAAATAAAAATGGAGGATTTTCCGTGAAGAATTGATCGACACAGACACGCGTGTCTGATTTGATATCTTTCCGAGTTTGATTTTCGTCAAATAACATTGTAAAATCTTCACATTCACCTTGAAGATAAGTCAATAATATGTGGTGTACCTCATTCACCTTGAAGCTACGATTGTGCCTCTGCTACTGGATTTCACTCCTTTTTTTTAAACACACACATACCCACTTGACTACTAGCAGAGTGCATGAGGTCATGCTCTTGCATTGATGCTACACAAAGCCAGAGCAACTTCCAGCGCACTCCCATGATCGCTTCCGAGACAGGATGCTTCGGGTAAACGACAGAAGGGAAGCACCGACTTTGAAAATCGCCACTTGATTTAATGGAACTTAGTGTCCACCCAACACGGATGTTTAGACCGCGATGTCCGTGCGTGTGTATGTGTGTGTGTGAGACACGGATGCCTTAGACCACAGGAGGAAATGATGCTCTCAATCCGTGCGTGGTTTGTAAAAATGACATTTCTTCCACCATTTTAGGTGGTTACGACCGGTTCTTCTCCGAGTACCCCGAGTTTTGTTTAAAGACAAAATCCCTGCCTCCGCTCACAAGCCAGTCCAGCGTCGACTCGTCCTGCGGGACGCCGCACAACGACCAGGTAAGAGCCCAAAAGAGGATACTTTGCACTCGGCAACAGTCTAAATAAGAACTTTCAGAATACATGTACTGTAACGACAACGGCTAGGCCCAGGCAGCACAAATTAACTCATTCGCTCCCAAAGACGTTTTTAAACGTCTTTTCAGACTTGGTCTAGAATTGGCTGGTACTGAATGAGTTAATTAATTTGCCACTTATTTGAGTTTCAGAAACACAGCCGCAGTCATGGCTAAACCTTTATTGAATGCTCCAAACAGATAAATGCAAAATGGGAACACTCCGAAGCAAAACTTCAAATGCTTGAACGTGTTGCTCACGAGGCCACGCCCACTCTCAAGTCGCCTCGTACGGGTACACGAATTGTTGTTGTGACGTACATTCATCTTTCTAATCTACAGTAACGACACTTCATAAAAGCTGTGCAAATATCTCCAATGTCTCCAAGAGCTAACCAGAGATGACAATTTTTGTGTGACGGCACCAACCAAGAAATGCAAATTCTGGTTCAACCCGTTGTTCGGCTCCTTATCGCAGCATTCTAGAGATGCAATGATTCATCAGCAATTCATCGATGATCAAATTAATCAAGAGTTATCTTGACCATTGATTAATCGCGTTGCCACAGAGCTTGATGTCACGATGTCCAAATCCTCCGAATCTCGGCCTCTCAGCAGTACATATTGTCAGATTTCGGTCATCCTCCATGAAAGCAGATCTTTGTGTTGAATCAAAATCAGGTATTTTCAGACGTCCGCTTTTATCGACATTCAACATTTAACAACTATCGACATTTTTTGTCATGTTACGGCTCAAACCTGCAAGTGAATCGTAATTTATGTTTGCGCATTGTCAATTTGGAACAAATGTCCTATTTTGGAAAAAGGGGCGGAAATTAAAATGTATTTTTGTAATCTAATTGGTTGATTCGTTGACAACGTAATCCAGAGATTAACTGAAGTGGTTCGTTGCAACCCTGAAGCTGTTTTGCGCGTTTCGTTTTTGTTCTGATGAGTCACTCGCCCCCAACCCCCATACCGAAAAAAAAAGACCCAAATAATTCATTTTGCCGCTTCCGTGTGACATTGAGGATTCCAAAAGACATTAATAGCACCGACCCGTCCTCCGACAAACAGCCCATTTAAGTGGCAGTTGAATTCAAACACAACCGCAGATGTTGTCTATTTGACTTGCTCAAGGGCATCTCAACCGCTGTTTGCTTTCCCACATTCATTCCAAGAGAATTTGCACGTGCCGCGTCGCCACATCAAGCGCGCCGAGCCTCGAGTTGTCGGAAGACGTCGTCAAGCGCCGAGGGCGTTTGTCTCATGACAGCACGGGCCCGGCTCCACTTCACCACTTATCCTCTTCGCCACTTCCTGTCACCCCGCTGGCCTTGTTTTGTTTGTCCGTGTCCATTTCATGCGCATCTCGCAGTCACATGCGGGGCACGGCTTCATTTCCCCCTGGAACACAAGCGGATCGAGTGGAGACAATTGGGCCTCTGTGCCGTTTTGAAGAAAAGAGATAGTCATGGCCGCGCTGTCAGGTGGGCACTGGAAGGCGTCTCGGAGCTTCCGGTGGCGGCGTACAAACAGGATGAGCTAGTTAAGCGTGCAGCCCCCCCTCCACCTCCGCCTCGCATTACATCTCTTAGCAGTATTGATCACTTCCTGAATCTGACAGCGGTGACATAAACCAACACAAGCCTCGTCAATAGGAACCACTGATGCAATGATTAAGGGGTGGGGGCTCTTCCACTGCCACATAGTGGCGTTAAAATTTTAACCACGATTGTTATTGAATTTCTATAGATACTAGGAAGACTGTACTCTACTGTGTGTTTTTTTAACCTTTTATTGTCTGACCCATCAAGGAATAGCCTGAAAAATCTGATTTTTGCCATATTATTTTGTTTAAGATATTTGTTGTATCACATTTATAAGCATTATGTAGATAACATCCAAAACTGAAAATTTGGGGAAAATCACATTTTAAATCTGAAGTATCAAATTTGATACAGGTGATTTAATGTACTATAAAAAATGAGTTACATAAGGAAACTGCATGTATCAAATATGATACAAATGGCATTATAGGGTTAAATAAATATGCTACGCCACACATAAGGCAAGCCCACTGATTCCTGACAAGAAAAGAACCTCAGGGGTGCCTCATGAAATGATCCAATTATACCTCATTCGTCCAAAATTATTAGTTATCACTTCCAAAGACGTCTTTGTTTGTCCATCTATGCCAGTGACGATAGTGACAGAGTGAAAAATGAAATGCTCCTCCAGATAGCCTCAACTTATAATATGTCCCAAAAGTTCCTTTTTTTTTTATTCCACAAGGTCAATTTAAAAAGGGAAACCCCTATGCCGGGTCTAAATACAGATCAATTTAGTCTTGACTATGAGAGCACCACTGCCGCTTATTTTAACGGACATGCTGTTTTTTTTTTTAAAACTCATTCAGTTTCAGCCGATTCTGGACCAAGCCTAAAAAGACATTTAAAAACGTCTTTGGGAGTGAATGAGTTAAACACAAGGGGAAATACTTCTATATTCACATTTGTTGCTAGGTTGAATCTGGGGTTTTGGTTAGCTGCATAAAAAATTCCATTTAAAAATGAAAATTTATGACTTTTTAAATGACTATGATTGCCTTTCTGAGCTGATGGGCTGGCAGAAATCACATACCGTATTTTCACGACCATTCGGCACACCGTATGGTTGGGCGCAGTCTCATTAATGGGTGCTATTTCGGTATTTTACACATAGACAAAACGCACTGTATTACTGGGCGCAGTTTTATAGTGGTAAAACATACGACAGCTTAAACATACGGCATGCATGCGCGCACGCTAAAAACACGTTAGCTTGAAGCATACGGTAGCATGCCAAGACATATAGATACAAGCTAAAAACACAGTTTTAAAAAGGCAACGGAAGCAAAACTGAGTTCCGTTCTATTTTATTTAGCCATCGTACAATGTACTCATGTTTTTCGATCAATCATCACCCAGAAATCCATCAAAGACCGCATCCTCTGTATCAGAATTGAACAATTGCGCAAGTACCGGTAATCCATCAAAAACGCCGTGTTCCCTCTCGTTGTCAGAGTCACTCTCATTGCCATGTGGCTCCACAGAAATGATGCCGGCTTTGCCAAAAACTCGAACAACAGTGCAAGCAGACACGTTCGTCCAAGCAGCCACAATCTTTTCTTTAGTCAAGCCTCCGGGAATAATGGCAAGCTCAGAGTTCATTTGCTTGACTTGGTTTTTCACCGCTGCTGTGAGATGGCCACGCATGCCAAAAGCATAACCGATGGCTTGAAGTTTGAACTGAGCTTCGTAGGCGTGTCTCTTTGTAGAATTTATTTTCGGGGGTTCTTAGAAACCAAAACCGAAGTTGTTTTGCAACAATGCACATAGCCACACTCTATACAGGTGCTGGTACCTGCTTGGGGCGTCCCTTTAGCGTCCACTTACACGCCCACCCTTCACTCATTGGCGGACTTCTTTGCCGCATGCCTGTCCACAGTCACTTCCGCCTTTTTTCTATATAGACAGCGTGTCGGCTGTCAGTCCGGATTTAGAACTCAGCGCATACACAAGACGCTCCACATCATAAGGCGTCCTGTCCATTTTGGAGAAAATTTAAGACTTTTAATGGCGCCTTATAGTCATGAAAATACGGTAATTATGCCGTCTTATAGTGTGATGTATGGCGTCCTTTGTGACCCATGCTGATGTTAGCAAATGCGGTTCCTTGCCCTACAAAGTGCTACGGGCCGCATCGGACGTGAAGTAGGACACCCATTTAATCGAATGGGCATGCGCTGTAATGTTTTAAGAGGAATGCTGTGTGCTTTCGCGGTGGAGCACGAGGAATTTTCATTCGGTGAAAAAGCCAGCAAACCGACAAATTGATTTAGACCTTTTTTTTAATCCCAACTGAGTTTAACAGTTAATATTTCATTGGAGCGGCACGCACATCCATAATAAGCGGAACTGACTTTCACATGCTCCGACCATATGATTACACATTTTGCTCAATGCGTCATTGATAAGCCCCGTCGAAATTTCCTCTCTGCTTCCTCACCGCAATCAATCACACACACACACAGTGACCCTTTACATGACTCGTCCAACTCCTGGCACTAATGCGATTATCCGAATACATAAGTGGAGTCACCCTTGCACTTGCAGTGACATCGCCAAAGTTCGACACAAGCGAATTCTTTGTATTCGTCACCGGGGCTCTTTTCCGCAATACAGGTTGTGTTGCCTATGCTTTAGTTCGAGTTTAATCTTGAAAAAGAAACCAGCTTCAAATTCACTTGCATGCACTCATTTATAATGAGAGGAGCTTCTCATTATCTTAATGCTATCTGCGTTATTTTGGTTGGCCAGCCAGGACATGTCACATGGTGTATTCGCGTTAGCAACAGAGCTTGTGTTACCAAGATTTCTTCAGTTTCTGCCCATGTTTTCTTTCTTTTCTTCTTTTTTGAAACAAAACAAAAAAAAACAATCCAGCAAAAACATTGGTAAACGCTCGATATGCGTTTACTATGCAAAACAGTGGGCGAATGAAAAATTAAGATCAGAGCATCCCGAGTACGCTCTTATCCCGACAACACAACAAAACCATTTTACTGTTTTGTTGAATCAATCGTCTCGATCCTTTTGATTCCAGGGTGGACCCGTCGAGATCCTCCCGTTTCTCTATCTGGGCAGCGCTCTACACGCCTCCAAAAAGGAAGTCCTCGACGCAATCGGCATCTCGGCGCTGCTCAACGTGTCGTCTGACTGCCCCAACCACTTTGAGGGCGCGTACCAATATAAATGTATCCCTGTGGAGGACAACCATAAAGAGGACATCAGCTGTTGGTTTCTGGAGGCCATCGAGTTCATCGGTGAGTTTGGTTTTTTGACAATCTTTGCAGGGCACAAATGACCATATAAATATATATAGTCGTGAAAATACGGTAATTATGCCGCCTTATAGGAGGAGGAGCGGATTAGAAAATGGATGCATATATATATATATATATATATATATATATATATATATATATATATATATATATATGATACATATTATCCATATATCATATATATATGCATCCATTTTCTAATCCGCTCCTCCTCATGAGAGTTGCGGGGAGTGCCGAAGCCTATCCCAGCTGTCTTCACCCTGAACGGGTTGCCAGCCAATCACAGGGCACACAGAGATGAACAATCATCCGCGCTCACACTCACACCTAGCGACAATTTACACTCGTGTTCAATCAGCCTGCCATGCATGTTTTTGAAATGTGGGATGAAACCGGAGTACCCGGAGAAAACCCACGCAGGCACAGGGAGAATATGCAAACTCCACCCAGGCAGGCCAGAGATTGAAACCTGCACCTCTGCACTGTGAGGCCGATGCACTAACCAGTTGACCACTGATCATTAGTATACCAGTAATTTGGGATCGTAAGTAAGCCATAGATAGAGTGTGCATATAGTGCGAGTAGGAGATGATGTCAGATCAGACGTTAACATGTAGCAAAGAGTCGGAGTCACGCTTCAGCAGCCCCTCCCGCTTTCTTGCCCAAAATCCGAAACCAAATCAAAAGGCATGGTTTAAAAAAAACATATATGGTTGCATTGCTTTCATCCGATTGAGCTTCGCGCACATCTTCAACGTCGTGATGCTTTACAGATTTGCGCTGTGCTCTGTGCCGTGTGTGTAGGTGCTGGTATGTGTCATAGTTAGCTGCTTTGGGAGCAGATCGTGACTCATCCACACCGTTACCGGGTGAACAGACACTCTGTTACCTGACATCAGTGCATGAGTCGAAAGGGAACCATAACAAACAAACAAACAAACAAACAAATGTCTTCTCAGTGTTAGGTCATTCAGAAAAAAATTCCTAATAAATTGAGAAGGCCTGAATGTGTCATGTATTATGATAAAAATGCATTATTCGTATTAGTAATTCAATTTAGTCATTATTAATGACCATTTATTTTTCTATTCATGCTTCTCCATTTGAATGTTACAAATAATTGGTGCACAAGTAATCAGCAGAGGGGAAATAAAGCAATTATTAAATGTCTTTTAATTTAGTGCAGGCAGTCTCACATGCTGCAGGATATTTACTTGAGCGTCCAAGCAGTGATGCCGTCGGAGGAAATGGAATTTTCTTCAAATATTTTAATCAGGCTAGTTAGCCAAATGAGGTTATTGGTGGCGACCAAGTGAGAGCGAACGTTTGCGCAGAGAGGAGGAGAGACGAGTGAGGAAGTGGAAAAAACTCAAATGTCTCCGCGTACTCGATGTGTTTTTGGATTCCGGTTTGACCAATAAACAGCCACACCGAGTGATAATATAGCGGTGAAATAGAATCAAGCAATTGTGTTATAATAAAAATGTTAGTTTTGTGCTATTATAGGAAAAATAAACACATTTGCTACTTGCTATTTATTTATTTACTTACTTACTCGTGAGTGTTTATTTGAAACCAAACATGTTTGATAGTCCTGAGTACTTGGCCACACTGTTGTAACTTTCATTTTGTCCCAGTGTGCTGTAATTGGACTTTTTAAAACCACTGGATTTATTTACCTTCTCTCATATCATGTTTCAATTTAATCCAATGCTATTTTTCTTTGTGTCTGGTTTCAGACGCAGTGCGCGACTCGGGCGGTCGCGTCCTGGTCCACTGCCAGGCTGGCATCTCTCGTTCAGCCACCATCTGCCTGGCTTACCTGATGAAGAGGAAGCGCGTGCGTCTGGACGAGGCCTTCGAGTTCGTGCGACGGCGCCGCTCCATCATCTCGCCCAACTTCAGCTTTATGGGCCAGTTGTTGCAATTCGAATCCCAGCTGCTCGCCACCTCATGCGCCGCTGAGGCCGCCGCCACCGCCAGCCCGCTGCTAGCGCCCAAGACTTCGTCGGGAGTGGCCTCGGCCGCAGCCACACCCACCTCGCCCTTCATCTTCAACTTCCCCGTGTCAGTGGTGAACTCCACCTACCTGCACCACAGCCCCCTCACCACGTCGCCGGGCTGCTGATGGCCCGCCGTGACGCTGCAAACGCTTCCCAGCTCACAAACCAGCTTCTTCCAATAAGTGACCCAAAAAATACAACTTGACTTTCAACCAGGTTCATGTGTCGGACTTGAGGTGACACTCACACTATTGACACACACATTAACAATGAACTCATGACTAACAAGTGAACATGCTCGGCATGAAGGCAGGCTCTGTTGCCATTTGGGTTGCAAAGGGCTGGTAAATTTCCATGGGAGGTTAAACCAGGGAGTTTTGAAGACATGTTTCAAGACATTTCGCCTGGGATATAAGGGAATTGAGGGTAACTTAACATAAATGTTTCATATTCAGGAATGCCACGGTTGGCGAGTATTTCCCCATGAAATGTTTGCCTTCCATGATCATACAAACATGTTCTGTTTCAAAGAAGAGGAAAACAAATAACTGACTGATTTAAATGACATCTCAATTCAACAACTTCAAATGATTACCTTGTGAAAGGGCAAACAGGGTGGGCTCTCAGATTGAGCCTTGAGGAATACCGCACATACTGTAGACAGACTAATAGGTCCCACAAGCATAGAAAAACCCCACGGTGAAGATGCAAAGACGGAATGGATGTTTATCTATGGGTGTCCCGTGATGAGATGGTGGCCAGTCTATGGTGTAGACCAGGGGTGCCGATTACGTCAATTGTGATCGACCAGTAGATCGCGGACTGGTCCCAAGTCAATTGCGAGGGTTGTAGAGAAGGAAAACACAAGCAAACAACCATATGTGTGTTGTTGTGCATGTTAATAATATATTTTTTTGTGTGAATGTACACTGCACCCAAATACAATTGCAGCTTGTGATCAGAGCTGTTCCGCTATATCTTTTATCATTTTCATTATTTTCATTCAGTTTGTTTCGTGGCAAAGAATAGACTCTTGAGAGCAGAGGGAAGGACTTTAAAACAGTACGTGTGAGCTACGATAGTTAACAGGCTGCAAAAGTGCGTCGCATGCCTCTGTGTCAGACTGTTGTTCATGGCGTGCGTACGCCTGTGAGTGCGCGGTAACAGGGCAATCGCGGGAGGTTGCTTGATCAAAAAGTCGATCTTTGGTCCAAAAAGTTTGGGCACCCCTGGACTGTAGACTGACGAAGTCCCTGTGAAAAGATTGAGCAAAAGGGCCGCTCAACATACAAATTAAAAAAAAAAAAAGAATGTTTGGCATATTCATTTTCATCTTAGCTTCCATCAGTCTGCTCGTTTTAGTGAATCCTATGATCAAATACATTGACGTTGCCGATCTTCAATTTCCTAAATTCCCATGGAAAGTTTCCAACTTTCAGAATTCCCCGGAGTTTTGCACCCCGAGTTGCCATGGAGACAACAGCTCTTGAAGCCGATGAGATGGATGCAGGAAGGAAGCAGGAATTTTAAGCACTCGCTCCTTCCTCCTTTGGCACTCCTCCTGCTGCCACACAAAAGACATGGACGTCTGTGCGTGTGTGTGAGTGTGTGTGTGGGGGGCGGGGAGGGAGGATCCAAAGCAGGCACTCCTCAGTGACAGGTGCTTGACCATAGTTTCCTGTCCATCCCCTCCTCACACACACACACACGCTTCCACAGGCCTTCCTCTCATCTCCTTTCATGTTCATCCTCTTCTTCTCATCTTCACCACCTCCTCCTCTCAGATGTTCGTCTCTTTCCCCTGACCGTGCGGCATGAGCAAAACCAAGAAAATGAGACACCGGTATTATACCAGGAACTCAATAGGAGGATAATAAGATCATGTGGTGTCACAAAAAAAAGTTCTTCCAATTTTCCGCCATTTAACAGGGAGATAAACTCAGGTTAATTTGTTCTTTTATTCATCCTTTTTCAACTGCCGTTGCTCCTTATGTGGAAGGCCTGTTGTTTTGACTTCACACATACACACATACATACACACACACCCTGAGTGGCATTGTACAGTTTCCTGTTTTTCAGAGATTGCCGACACCTATTTCTGTAGCACTTTGAAGTGATGCAATACCCTCTTTGTGTTTGCTGATTGATCTGCTCATCACGGAGACAGTAGACGGGCTTTTTTGAGGGGTGGGGGTGGGTGGAGAGTGAGAACCAATCAGTCGAGAGGAAAAAAACACGGCAATACTTTTGAGTTGATCTCTTTCTATGCTCTTGATGTCTGCCCAATGCAACTTGAAGCATGACACGGCAAAAGAAAACCTAAACATTTGTACAGAGAAGACAGTGAAAAGGAAAAGAACTTCCCTTCAGTTATACTGTGTGGAATGAATGAACTGTGCATTTATTTATTACAGAAGAACCACTGTTGAATAAAACTTGTTCTTAATTAAACTGTGTATTTTCTTGAGCAAAAAAAAAACCCTAATTTGAAATCCTAAACCTACGTACTTTAAAGCCCTAACCTCAGATTGTCACCCTTACTTGAATTCCAAACATCAATTTACAAGGCAGACCCTATATTCCAGTCCTACTTTGAAACCCTTATCCGATTGTGAAACCCTATCGGAACCGATCTTTACACTCCTGACATAACTTCCAAATTGGAGAACAGTCAAGTGTAAAAAGACGACCATGTATAGAAAGGCGTTTTCTTTTTAAACTTCTAAAAAAGACGACCATTTCTCGGAAGGCGGTTTTAGCCCGAAAAAACAACCACGTAAAGTTTTTACCGAAAGAACCTGACCATGTTAAGGCATTTTTAGCTGAAAAAAAAAAAACGACTATGTGTAGTAAGGCGTTTTTTTAAATGAAAAAAAAACAAAAAACGATGGCGTTTTTCACCGGAAAAAAACAACCATGTATCGAGAGGCATTTTTAGCCGAAAAAAAAAAGGCCATGGATTGGGAAGGTATTTTGGGCCGAAAACAACGACTATGGATATAGAAAGGCGTTTTTAGCCGAAAAAAATGACCATATCGAGTAAGGCATTTTTAGCCGAAAAAAACCGACCATGTATCGTGATCTGTTTTCAGCCGAAAAAAAGACCATGAATAGTCAGGCATTTTTAGCCGAAAAAAACGACCATGTATAGTAAGGCGTTCTTGGCCCCCCAAAAAAAAGACCTGTTATACGAAGGAGTTTTTGGCCGAAAAAAACGACAATGTGTAGTAAGGCGTTTTTGGGCGAAAAAAACAACCATGTTTTGTAAGCCATTTTGAGCCTAAAAAAACGACCATGAATAATGTGAGGCGTTTTTAGCCGAAATAAATGATCATCTATCATAAGGCGTTTTGGGCCAAAAAAAAAAAACGACCATGCCAAGATGTTTTGGGCCGAAAAAAACGACCACGCGTAGTAAGGCGTTTTTGGCCGAAAAAATTACCAATTATAGTAAGGCGCTTTCACAAAAAAAAAAAAAAAAAACGACCATGTATAGTCAGGCGTTTTGGGCCGAAAAAAACAAGCGTTTTTAGCTGGAAAAAAAAACGACCATGTATTGTCAGCCGTTTTGAGCCTAAAAAACAACCATGTAATAAAAGGCGTTTTTAGCCGAAAAAAATGACCATGCCTAGTAAGATGTTTTGTGCCGAAAAAAAAAGACCATGTGTAGTAAGGCGTTTTTAGACGAAAAAAAAAGAACATTTATAGTAAAGCGCTTTCACTTGAAAAAACCCCCAACATGTATCGTGAGGCGTCTTGGGCCGAAAAAAACGACCTCTTATAGTAAGGCGTTTTCGGACGAAAAAAAAAAAAAAAACGACCATGTACAGGCAGGCGTTTTGAGCTGAAAAAAAGGACCATGTGTAGTAAGGCGTTTTTGGACAAAAAACAAGCGACCACGTTTAGTAGGGCGTTTTGGACCAAAGAAAAACGACCATGTGTATATAGTAAGGCGTTTTTAGCCGATAAAAACGACCATGTAATAGAAGGCGTTTTTAGCCCAAAAAAACAAACATGTATAGTAAGGCATTTTTGGCCGAAAAAAAAACGACCATGTGTATGTAGCAAGACGTTTTTGGCCGAAAAAAAACGACCATGTATATATAGTAAGGCGTTTTGGGCTGTTATACTAACCAGATTTTGGCCGAAAAGAACGACAATGTATAGTAAGGCGTTTTTAGTCGGAAAAAAAAACAAGCATGTAAAGGAAGGCATTTTTCGCCTAAAAAAACGACCATGTATATATAGTACGGTGTTTTTAGCCGAAAAAACGACATAGTATAGTAAGATGTTTTAGCCCAAAAAAAACCCGACATTGTATGGTAAGGTGTTTTTAGCCCGAAAAAAAAACGACCATGTATAGTAAGGCGTTTTTAGCCTGAAAAAACGACATAGTATAGTAACGCGTTTTTAGCCCGAAAAAACGACCAAGTATAGTAAGGCGTTTTTAGCCCGAAAAAAACCGACATAGTGTAGTAAGATGTTTTTAGCCGAAAAAAACAACATAATATAGTAAGGCGTTTTTAGCTGAAAAAACGACATAGTACAGTAAGGCGTTTTTAACCCGAAAAAAACGACATAGTATAGTATGATGTTTTTAGCCCGAAAAAAAACAGACAGTATAGTAAGGTGTTTTTAGCCCGAAAAAACGACATAGTACAGTAAGGCGTTTTTAACCCGAAAAAACCGACATAGTATAGTAAGATGTTTTTAGCCCGAAAAAAAACCCGACAGTATAGTAAGGTGTTTTTAGCCCGAAAAAAACCGACCATGTGTAGTAAGGCGTTTTTAGCCCGAAAAAAACGACATTGTATAGTAATATGTTTTTAGCCCGAAAAAACGACATAGTACAGTAAGGCGTTTTTAGCCCGAAAAAACGACATAGTATAGTAAGCCGTTTTTAGCCCGAAAAAAAACAACCATGTACAGTAAGGCGTTTTTAGCCCGAAAAAATGACATAGTATAGTAAGGCGTTTTTAGCCCGAAAAAAACGACATAGTATAGTAAGATGTTTTTAGCCCCCAAAAAACGACATAGTATAGTAAGATGTTTTTAGCCCGCAAAAAACGACCATGTATAGTAAGGCGTTTTTAGCCCGAAAAAACGACAGTACAGTAAGGCGTTTTTAGCCCGAAAAAATGACATAGTATAGTAAGGCGTTTTTAGCCCGAAAAAACGACATAGTATAGTAAGGCGTTTTTAGCCCGAAAAAACGACATAGTATAGTAAGATGTTTTTAGCCCCCCAAAAAACGACATAGTATAGTAAGATGTTTTTAGCCCGCAAAAAACGATATAATATAGTAAGGCGTTTTTAGCCGAAAAAACGACATAGTACAGTAAGGCGTTTTTAACCCGAAAAAACCGACATAGTATAGTAAGATGTTTTTAGCCCGAAAAAAAACCCGACAGTATAGTAAGGTGTTTTTAGCCCGAAAAAAAACGACCATGTATAGTAAGGCGTTTTTAGCCCGAAAAAAATGACATTGTATAGTAAGGCGTTTTTAGCCCGAAAAAAACGACATAGTATAGTAAGGCGTTTTTAGCCCGAAAAAATGACATAGTATAGTAAGGCGTTTTTAGCCCGAAAAAACGACATAGTATAGTAAGGCGTTTTTAGCCCGAAAAAACGACATAGTATAGTAAGATGTTTTTAGCCCCCAAAAAAACGACATAGTATAGTAAGATGTTTTTAGCCCGCAAAAAACGACATAATATAGTAAGGCGTTTTTAGCCGAAAAAACGACATAGTACAGTAAGGCGTTTTTAACCCGAAAAAACCGACATAGTATAGTAAGATGTTTTTAGCCCGAAAAAAAACCCGACAGTATAGTAAGGTGTTTTTAGCCCGAAAAAAAACGACCATGTATAGTAAGGCGTTTTTAGCCCGAAAAAAATGACATTGTATAGTAAGATGTTTTTAGCCCGAAAAAAACGACATAGTATAGTAAGATGTTTTTAGCCCGAAAAAAACCCGATATAGTATAGTAAGGCGTTTTTAGCCCGAAAAAACCGACCATGTATAGTAAGATGTTTTTAGCCCCAAAAAACGACATAGTACAGTAAGGCGTTTTTAGCCCGAAAAAAACGACATAATATAGTGAGGCGTTTTTAGCCGAAAAAACGACATAGTACAGTAAGGCGTTTTTAGCACGAAAAAACAACATAGTATAGTAAGATGTTTTTAGCCCGAAAAAACGACGTAGTATAGTAAGATGTTTTTAGCCCGAAAAAAAACGACCATGTATAGTAAGGCGTTTTTAGCCCAAAAAAACCGACATAATATAGTAAGGCTTTTTAATCCGAAAAAACGACATTGTATAGTAAGATGTTTTAGCCCGAAAAAAACGACCATGTATAGTAAGGCGTTTTTAGCCCGAAAAAACGACATAGTATAGTAAGCCGTTTTTAGCCCGAAAAAAAAGTTTTTTTCGGCCCAAAACGCCTCATGATACATCACGTCATTTATTTCGACTAAAAACGCCTTACTATACATGGTCGTTTATTTTAGGCTCAAAACAGCTTACAAAACATGGTCGATTTTTTCGGCTAAAAACGCCCGACTCTGCCTGGTGTTTTTTTTCAGCCAAAAATGCCTTACTACACATGGGCGTTTTTTTGGCCATAAACCCCCTATTATAGTAGGTCATTTGTTTTGTCCGAAAATGCCTGACTATACATGGTCGTTTTTTTTTTTGGGACTAAAAACGCCTTACTAGATATGGTCGTTTTTTTCGGCTAAAAACGCCTTGCTATACATGGTCGTTTTTTTTCGGCCCAAAACGCCTTACATGGTTATGCTATTTGGCTAGAAACACCTTGCGAAACACATTTTTCGTTTATCTTCGTAACTGTTTCACGCAATTTCAATACCCGCCCGGAATCACATTTGTACAAATAGTACTATAAGCGAATAACCGGTTTTGGTTTATAATAACATTTCACATACAGTAATTCAACTCGCTTTAACGGGTACTGTTCTCTTTATGCATTCTGAGCGTCCTCCGGTGGAAACTTTGTGAATGACATCCATTCTTCACAAGACACCGCTTCGACAACATCCTAAGGTCGTTGTCGCATTTGAGCCTCAGTGATATCGACTTTCAGGTCTGTGACAGCAAATGTTTTCCAGTCATAGGAAAAAAATAACTAAGTGAAATGCAATGAAAATTTGGAGGACTCGCAATCCAAAACCAAGTTGAGTTCTTTAATTCCGTTTTTTTCTGTACAACAACTTGTGTGGACAGAAGTGATGTACAACCAGTTGTACAACAGCAAGTAAAACAAACACTACCAATGAGGAAAACCACATTTTCACCATTTTTTTCTCCGTTCAACAGTTCAAAATGGATAATACAAGTTTAACTCACAAACTCCGTATGTCATTTGATATTTAGATGCATCCCTAAAATGGACATGCAGGTGTATTTTGTTGAATTGTGAGAGCATTTTCAAATATGCGACATTAAACTTCCATCACATTTCTACATTTTTGATTGATATGTCTGTGGCAGGGTTTGTGATAGCGGCCATTTTAATGATATGGCAAACTAATCTGCCGCGTTTGCATGATTAAAAGAAAATCCATAGGTGGCAGTTAGGGTGTGTAAAAGTGTGTGAGTTGAGTATACAACGTAAAAAAAGTATCAACATGAGGCACAAATATTTGTTAGATTTTTTAGCTGCCTGTTTCACAAGAATTGTCTAACAATGAAAAGTGCTCACCGTGTTGGCATTTTCCAACATGGTAAATTGTTTTAATTTACAGACAAACTTTTCGTCTTTTATCTGCTTGCATGTCACCGGATTGACAAAAAGTACTAGTGCCACCTCTGGCTTATTAGTACGCCCTTAAATGGATTTGTCTGATATCAAGGATATCAGACAAATGAGCTTTCCATCCAGAACGGGAAAACAATGGGGGGTGAGGGGATAACCGAAACAAACTGGTCATATACAGTATTGTTAAATGCAAACAGCGTATATTCAACTCCCGAGAAGGTGAGGAAAAGAAGCAAGTTATAAGCAATTGTAAACACCAACATGGACTCACCAGTAGGGGGCGGGGGGCTCTCAGAAATGACAAGAATGCAACTTTTGTAACGACATGTAACAATTTTTTTCTACGCTTATCAGCGCTTCACTGCTCACAAATTCACCTAATTGTGTTTTCCTATTTCGATCCTGAGCGATCTGGTGCTCAATTCACTCATGTGCGAGTGTCTTGTTTGTGCCCTTTCGAACAGGCCCAAAGACTGCCACAAGATGGCGCCAAAGCTCTGGCTAAATAGAACTAGCACTTCATCCGTGCTGAAAAACGGCTGAAATCGCTGGAGCTTCCTTTTTGAGCAGCTGTCTATATTATATCGCCCCCAGGCGGCCAAGGCACACCAGGAGAAGCAAGCGCCACAAGGTGATGAAATGTAACCACAAAAAAAAAAAGAAAATGCGGGAAGAACGGCAATTCTCCACAAAAAAAAAGAGAATGCGGTAACAACGGAAATTCTTGTCATTTCGATGAGTTTTCAAAAGTACAATATGATAGAGGACAATTTTTCTCATTAAAATTACATTCATTTTTGTTGGGTCTTTTGGGGGGAGACTGGAACGGATTCATGGCATTTCCATTCGGTTCAATGGGGGAAACAATGATTAATGATACACATGTATGAGTTACAAACATGGTGACAGAGCAAACCGAACTTGCATCACAAGGCAACAATTTTATGTTCAAGTAATAGATCTTGGCAGAGACAATATTTGTGCATGGGGGAGGGAGCAAAATTTAACCTGGGTTGTTTGTGGCCATATACGAGTGGACACGCACTTTCAGTGGATCACATCATTTGTCAGCCATTTCATGGGAAGCTGAATGATGAAAGATAAATCTGAAATGTTATTGAAGTACACTTACATGTTAAACTAATCACACAGGCCAAACACTTTTACTTCACTAAAATGAATCCTTAAAAGTATTTGCCTCAGGGCTCAAACCGCTATCGGTGAGGGATTGCTGCATATGATGAGAGGGCCTTTCTCTTAACACGGACCAGGTGGCGCTGCTTTGAGTAATATCACATCCATTCATCCCCATATCTCTGTTTAGAAAGCAACAGGTGACTTGAGTTTGTTTAGCGTTGTAAAACGTCTCGTGGTCACGTCGGGAGAGTTTGTTAAAGTCTTGCACAGATGCTACCAGCTCCAAATGTTCTGCTGTGAACAAAGCAATGCTCATTTTGTCTCCATGTTGTTCTTTTCGGATGGGGACGAAGCAGCGCATGATGGTCCTCGTGATGTCGTCATTCATCTGTAAAATAAAACGCTTCCTCGCTCTGCTCAGTAACAGAGTCCAAATCAAATGGCCACTTTGGGGTCAACACTTTGGGCAACGTCGCCTCTTGTCGCTGGGTGGCCCATGCCCATCGGTCCGATCGGCCACTCTGAGTTGGGCTGAGCGGCTTCCAAAAAAGGCTGCTCGCTCGCTTGCTCGGCGTGCATCCTCTCGACTTTGAGATCCTATTTGCAACGTGCAGCGTGCGTTAAGACTTCTGCTCGGCTGGGGCGCTGGGCGTGGCCACGCTTTCTGGTTTGACAATCTGGTACGTGATCAAGTATTCTGGGTAAGCCTGGACAGCAACACAGACAAAATCCATTTTTCTTTTGGTAGAGTCCAAGTCTTGAAATATATATACCTGTGAGGACCAGCTTTCTAATTTTGTGGATGATTTTTTTTGCAGGTTAATTTGCATATTTGCAGTTTTTTTGTCTTATTTATGCCTCATTATTCACTGCAAAGTGTTGCTATGGTGCCAACTTGATACTAAGAAACTATGATGAAGTAAAAAGATGAGCTTCATTTAGTAAGGTCACAGCCGTGTCGGATTTCAGATCCAATGCATAGCGATGAGGTACTGCCTTGCTTATTTATTTTTTTAAATGTACCGTATTTCTGAACTATAATTCACCTCGGATTATAAGGTGCACCTTCAATAAATGGCCTATTTGAAAACAGTTTTCATATATATGGCGCACCGCATTATAAGACGCATGGAATAGAAGCCACATTAGTGGCTGTGGTTCCATTATGCATCCACTCGATGGAGCAACGCTAAAGGGAATACAATACAATACAGGTTTTTTATATTGAGCTTTCACAACCGCTGCAGCTGTAAGGAGACGCTTTACAGAACATTTAAAATACTACGTCCAAGAAATCTGAATAGTGATCCATATATAAGGCGCAATGGATTATATAATTTTTCTTTAGAGAAAATCGAATGTTTTTAGGTGTGCCTTATTATGCGGGAAAATACGGTAGAATTTCCATGCTGGACAACCCTCAGCCAAATTGTGCTTCATAAGCCCCCCAAAAATCTGAACTGTGTCACTTGAAGCATTACAAACCATTAAGGCGTGCATGTACACACCTGCTCTCCTCTGTAGATGACATACTCCGCATAGGCCAGCCCATTGACACTGGGCCGCCCAATGACCGAGTGATGTCCGGGCGGCGCGTGGGCCATCTTCATGGCACTAAATTGAAGAAAGGACTTCCCCAGCGTCACTCTGCAGAACAACATCTGCCTGAAAGGCAACAACACACAGGCCAAATGCGGTATTAGTACACACAATAGAAAAGTCCGCCTTGTCTTGTGACGGAGGAAGGTGAGGGAGATTTTCTTTACCTGTGACAAACGTAGCAGGAGCGATCTTTGTGTGTGGGACAACCCGTGCCTCCGCCTATCCCGTAAACATACTGGTTGCTTTTGGAGGAGTTCTCTGCGAAGTAGATGCCGGCGCCGAACATGCCCCCGATGTAGGCGTGGCGCTCGTCGAAGCCTTTGTGGATGATGGCGTTGATGAAGGGAGAACCTGGCAGGGGCAAGGAAAAGGGGGAGATGACGCTGTGAGGATCCATCTGACACCTAAAAGGCAATTCAACCAAGGACAGCAGCACAGTTCACTAGTGGCGAGCGTGTGTGAGGCTTGGGGATTGAATTGCAGCTATGGGTCTCACTAATAATTATTTTGGCCATGTCGCTTATTGATTCACCCCCCCGCCCCGAAGTTGGGGAACAGTCCACCGGCCCCCACGCGTCGTACCTGTGTGATTACTAGGGTGCCAGAAATTGGCATGTTGCAGTTCATTTCATTCCTTTACCATGAAAAAGCATGCGCTCGTTGTGGTGGTTGTGGTTTTCATCAACGATCTCCTTCTGTCTGTGCGAGTATCTCTCCCGTAACTTCTTGTTCACCACCTTCTGAATCTGCACGCACAAGCAGAAGCACGAGCAGGAATGAGAGGGTTAGCGTGGATTTTCCTGGAAGGGCGCCGCGCTTTGAAGTTGTTAATTGCAGTCAGCTAATGAAGGTGTCACCTTGATGATGTTGTACTGGCTGAAGACGCCGCCGGCGTTGCCGCCATCACGGTGCTCTCTGATGGTGCTCTGCAGCTGAGGACGCAATGAGGAGAAGACAATGAGAATGCTTGTTTTTTTCAACATATTAAAAAGGAGGATACATGGGGACCAAAAAAAAAACATGCTTATGAAGTGCAAATGCTTTTCTTTGTTTCTAAGCACCCTCATGTTTTCCTTTGGGGGACGGGCTGAAATGTCACCTGCATTTCGAATGAAAAGGCCAACACTGAACATTGAAGACTTCCTTTCAAAAGACTGACAAGTGAAGGGGCTGGCGTCAATTGATAAAAACAAAAAGAAAAACTTATTGTATTGTACACAAAAACCCCTGATGATTTTGGTTGCAATGTGGGAGTGGTACGTTATCTGGAGAGCATTCTAGGATGACTGGGACCAAAGCAAGGTCCAAAATGGTTGAAAGACTTTGTATAACTCGTCTCCCGAGTCATTCGCCACAATAAAAATGACAAGAAAAATTTGCAATTGCAATTTATCGTTGCCACAAAAGCTACAAATTAGCCTACCTTCTACTAGCATTACTAACGGTACTCTTTGTATTTTCCGGAGAGATTCTCCCCCCCACAGGTCAGTCTTGGTATTACGGGAGACAGCGCATTCGCAAAGAAAACTCACAATTGCCAATGAAGATACAGTGTCATCAGCTACTGAAAAAATGCAGAGTGTGAGGTTGAGCTGCATTCGTATGTTCCAAATTGTTGTCTGTGTGCTTACTTCTTCCTCCACCGACTGGAACTCCTTGTCGTCCGGGGCCAGGTCGACAAGCACGGTGCCTTGGCTGGAGCAGTGGAACGTCAGGTACGGGTTGGCACCTGCAAACGCAGCGTAGGGCCGTTTAAATGTCTCCAGCTTTTGTAAATGCGACATTTTTTTTCTCCCAATTGTAATGTAATATTAAGTGGCTCATTGCATGAATGGAATCGTTGTTCTTTCTTCAATCACCGACATCGAGTTGTACTGTATTTACTTCTGATGCAATGTCGGCCTGATATTAGTTACACGTCTTAAGCGCCGACAGGCAAATGAGCACCTGAATGTTTTTTGTTGTTTTTTTTCCCCTCACCTTGCTGACCTCCCAGCAGCCGCTCGATGCCCTTGATGAGTTTGTGTCTGTGCCCGTAAGCGTTGATCCCAATCTCCTTTAGCTCCTCGTGGCCCATGTCTGCCAGCACGTCCAGCGAGATCTGCTCGGACAGCACAAAGAAATCTTGAAATCCAACATGCTTTGCACATGTACTGTAGAATGCTACACAGACACCCAAATAAGTATGTATGGTAAAATGCCACAATGAAATTCAACAGACAGTTTGAATATGGATACACAATTTTCTTTTTTCAAAAACACGTCCAGGACAATTGTGCAAGAACCCTTTATCTTCTTTATCTACGGTTTTATCTTCTCATAAGGACGGCAATGCAGTCAGGTAGAATGAAAGGTCTGAGTGTATGACTTCAAGAAAACTTGGGAGATGTCTTCTCTTGTCTTTTTTATGCATTTTTTAAAATATGCTGTACCCTTGTTTTAATTTTTTTTTTAATATGCTGTACTCTTGTTAATGATAGGCTCTGAGCTATGATCCGACAAACATGTGGCCACGCAGCGGCAAGAACTCATCTACAAGCGAGTGGGTAGATCATTGACTCGGGCAATTGGGAGTCTGAATGCGGAGACAATGGCTGACGAATTTTCATGGGAGTCAGTTCAGCGCGGCGTGCTGGAAAGGTTAATGAATGCACGGCGCTCATGGAGCCACAACGATCAAAGCCAGAGCGGTGAAGTTGGCAAGTTTGTTCAGCGGGAAGAGCAGTGGGCGGCGAGTGAACTCTCCAATTTAAATTGCAACCTTAATCTACTCTGATCGGGGTCGCTGTCATCGATGTTTGCCGGGGGGCGTGAAGCAGCTGAATGCACTGGAGAAAAACCGAAGAAGTCATTTGGATGCGGAGGCGGCAGACAGCATCCAAAGAAAATCGTCTCAAGAAAATCTCTCTCTTTCTCCCTCCCTCCCGAAAATCCGATGCGCCTAATATAAAGTGATTTTAACGCTCTGTATATTCCCCATTGAGTTGTTTCCCTGTTAGTGTTCCTATGCCATCGAGTGGTGATTATTCGCAGGAACCACTTATAAACCTAGAAGGGAGGTTGCCCAACACGAATTGACATGTGCATTTGCCTACTTCGTTAGCTCCGCGCAGTCATTACGAAACGAAGACAATACCAAAAGCACAGTTAACTGCTGACTAAACGAAGGAAGAAGGAGACTTCAAAGGATATTTGATCGGCCCCATCGGCAAGCTCTGCAGAAGCCTGATATCGATCCTGTTCATTTGAATCCGGTGTGTTGCAACAGGGAGAAGTAGAAAACATGCAGGACAGTGGGACCGCCGGGAAAGGAGTTTGACACTTATGGTGTAAACAATTGACCCATTTTCCCCATGTCAATCAACGACGACGAGAATCAGTGTGATGTAAAAGCATATGAAACGATCAGATATACAGTGTGAGTAGTTGTTTATGGTGCAAAATATCTATTTTTTTCGCTCCAAACACAGACAACGCTCTCCTCCATCTCACCACTCAGAATACCAATGCAGACCTGCTTCCCTTCATGGGAATTAGGAGAAATACAGAGGCTGCATATGGCATCCACTCCCAATTTTGGTGCTTGGACTTTAGCCAGCAGTCGCTTTCAATTTGACTTTCTGCCTCACTCTCTTTTTTTTCCCTCTGTCTGTCTGCTTCCTTCTCACTCCTTTGTCTCCCTGCTTACCTTGTCTTCAAATTCTTACTATGGATCCGTTTTTCCCTTCGCTTTTGCACTCTATTCTCCCGACCAACTCTTCACATAATCTTTCGGGAAGCCAAGTAAGCATTACCTGTTCTCGCTGGAAAACGTCTCTGAGGTGCTCCAGTCCGAGACTTTTTAAGAACTGGTTGATGGTCATATCCAGTAGAGCTGGAAAAGGTCGAGAGAGATGTCAGAAAGATGATGGATACATTCAAAAGCCCCGCCCCCCCCTCCAAACTTCGGCCCACGCGTGCTTCTGTATTCGTACTCTCTGCTTCCTTCCTGTCTGAGCCGCATGCGCCGTCCGCCGTCCCAGCGGCGCCGCCCACCGCGATGTCCCCGAGGGGCGCCGTCAGGTTGTCGATGCTGCTGGCGGCCGACAGGCAAGAAGATGGTGACGGCGAGGGAGAGATGACCACGCCCCCCGTGGCGCCTGCCGTCACCACACTGGCGCTCACCTGGAAGTGGGAATGGCAGGATTTGGGTTGTGGAAATCCCAAAATGTGAAGTACGTTTTTCTCTTTTGAGAAGACAAAAACTACGTGCCCTCTTTTCACCTCTTCTAAACGTGAAGAAAAACTACATTGAGTGCAACACACTCAATAGCACAGGTGGAAATCAGCTGTCATTTGCAGGTGCTTCACGAGCTAACAAGATGTCAAGTACGAGTTACGTCATGAACCCTGAGCCATTCACAACGAACAGGGTTCTTGCTTTGTCAAAGTACACTTTCCAGATCCTGGCAGAGTGTTGACAAGGAAAAAAAAATGCACCGACAGATGTGATCTTTTGCCAATGGTTGCGTTCTGTCAAATGATAGTTCAAGATCAACATGGCTCTTGTTTGGAAGTTGTCCATCCCCGATCAAAGATAACACTCACCACTGTGGCCTGTGGTTTCAGACAGCTGGGCAGCGCGTCTGGAGGCATGGCATCGATCAGCAGCGCTCTGATGTCATCGGCCTATAACAGAAAGATTTAGTTGATGGTAAATTTACGATGAACAAACAGTTCATGACATATATGTGTGTGTGTGTATATATGTATATACACACACACACATATATATAGGCTATCACAGATGACTTTGAACATAAAATTGTGATGACTCTTTTTCTTTTCCTTTTTACAATTTTTACTTAACTTTGCTTTTGTCAATTTATTATTGTATTATATATTTTATATGTTCAATAAACAAACAAAAAAAACAAACAAACTTTGGGTGAGTGACAGACAACACGTTTTTTCTTTTAATGTGGGCGAGGTGATCGAGCAGCACATCTTCAAAAAGATTCTGCGGCGTTCGTTTCCTTCATACAGTGCGCGAGAAGAGGCGAAAGTTGGAATTGGACAACTCTCCACCGTTTGACAATGATGATGTGCTTGCTTGCTTTTGCCTTAAGCATCCGACGGTTGCTGGCCATGAACGATCATCATGCTGCAGCAATCTCCCTATTCACCCAACCAGGTTCTGTGTAATATTTTTCCGCAGCTTTCCCAATCTCACAGACGTCACCAAGGGGCCAGCTTTTGTAGATGAGGACGCCATCGAGATGGCTGTGACAACAGAGTTGCAAAAGGTCATGGAAGAACTCTCCCACGAAGACTGAGAGAGCGCTTTCGACTCCCGGGGATTTACTTCAAAGGACAAACCTTGTAGCTTGATTTCATCTTCATTCATTTCATCTTTTGTGCCATCACTCCTTTCTGGCTCACCAACACGCATCACTAAAGTCAGTAAGCTGACAGAAGCGTGCCAAAAGATGGCATGCTATGGATCGCAAAATGGTACGGGGCTCAAGAAAGTTTCGTACTGTTGCCAAGTCCAGCGGCGTCTGTCCTTCTTGGTTCTTCATGGTGGGATCAGCTCCATGGGCCAAAAGCAGGGCGCAGAGTTGCGTCCGCCCCTTCTGCGCTGCCTCGTGGAGTGGCGTGAATGCCCATTTGTCGGTGGCGTTGACGCAGGTGTGGTACTTGATGAGAAGGGCGGCTATGTCCACATGCTAGATGTGATCCCGATGGAGAAGACAGAGAAGACAGATGTGGATTAGAAGCAGCCGATAGGGAATGAAATAGATGGAAGTCGAAGGGAATACTCTGGCGACTGGACCTACTCTGTTAATTCATTCCGTGACCCTGCACGTAACTAAGAAAAATATTGCCTCATATCATCTTTCACCAACTGCCAACTCATCTCGCTTGCTGGTGCCACTATGCGCTCAGGAGTCTTGTTGCCAAAAGCACAATGTAGCCTCCCACTGAGAAAGCAGCGGGAGTTGCTAAATCGAGTGTTTGTGGGTCTCTTTGAGAACACACAGATATCCGACCGTTCATTCAACGTGTGCTTCAAGACTCTTTTTATCAGAACAATGGCGCTGAGGACTCCAGGAAGAAAACTATGATGATAATTATTTTGTTCCCTTTCGACGCTTTGTGCTGTGAAGAATTGAAAAGACTTTGTGGGCACACGTGTTGTTGGAGCTCTTACCCCATATGAAGCGGCATTGTGCAAAGGTATCAGACCGCCTTTGTCCTGTGCATTCACGTCAGCTCCGTGCTCCAGCAGATACTCTGCCACCTCTAGGTTGTTGTAGCCAGCTAGACGGTACAGAGGGAAGACGGAAAAAAAAAGAAAAACGTCAGACGTCTACATGCAGTCAGCCATTCGGAAACAAGAGAAACCATGTCAGCTGCGCCACAGACACGTGAAGAGAAACAAACTAAAAGTGCAGCTGCTGTGAAATGCACTCTATCAACAAAGTTGGATGGTATTGTATTGATATAAATCTTCAAATTTAAGATAAGATAAGATATCCTTTATTTGTCCCACACTGGGGAAATTTACAATTTAGCGTACAATCGGGCAAGCAAAGTTTAGAACAATCCAGCCGGATTATTTGGAGAACAATCTGAAAGAGTACGCATTTCGATGTCTGACTCTGGCTACTCGTTGTCATATGAGGCGTAAATCTGTGGCATCATGTCACTACATGTCAGCTTGCAATAATAATAACAACAACAACTACGACAGGAAGTTGAGCTACACCCACACAGACCTCCACTATCTGGAACGTCATGGAAATGGGTGTTGAGAACACATTCAGACAGAGATTCTCCAATCCCAGTAAGATCACATTTCATTTGACACACAGTATATGTTGCAGTTCCACCACTGTAAATCACGATACACCAGCCGGCTCTGCATATATGGACTTCTTTACAGGTTTACGCGGGTAATCGTGAAAACCATCCTTTTCGTCACGACGGGAGCGTGCATTGCAAATGGATCGACAAGTTCTTGTGCCCATAAGATGCTGAAAAAAAGTGGCGGCGCTCAAGATAACTTGGAGATTCCGCATTGATTGTCTATGTGCGTCGCTTAGAGCGCGCAGCCTTTCTGGTAATAGGTTTATGCGCGCCCAAAAGGACACCGCTATCACTCCCTTTGAGCACACTTACCAGCCACATTAGCCACAACCGGCAATGGTTTCCAATATGAGGGATGTGCCAGAAAATCTACCATGACAAAGAGTAATATGACATTTTGAGACCGTCATGACAGTTTTTGATTCAGCTACCTCCCCTTTTGAGATTTCCGTTTGTACCTGGTCATACTCAGGTTGTTTTGAATATTTTAGTTACTTTTTGTCATGGCCAGAACATTATTGAAGTGATTTTAACCATGGGAATGAGCAACTGTTCACAGATGAAAATCGATACTTTGAGCCATGCGAACTACACTCAACTCCTCATCTGGCCATCAACATCGTCAAAACACAGATTGGATTCGAGGCTGACTAAATTGATTGTTACCGGCAAGGTGCAGAGGAGTTGAGTTTCGTCCCTGCGTGTCCCGACAGTTGATGTTGTCTGGGCTACATAACTTCTGCACTCTAGCCAGGCAGCCCTTCTTGGCGGCATCCAGCAAGGCCGCATCGCCTCTCAGGAGGTCCTGGATGTCTGTGTCGCCGTCCTTCACCAGATCCAGGGGCGTGTTTCCATCTCGGTTCTTTTTGCTGGGGTCTGCGCCGTGCTGTGGACAGAATACAGCAACTCAATGAAAAGACAAATGGATGCCTACATTGGGCTAGGGATAACATGAGGGTTGAGAATTATCCACAAGCGACAGCAAACATTTCTTTCACTCAAATATCTCTGCATGTGACGCTTTGAATGCACTATTTTTATGTACACTTTCAAATCTGCTCATTAAATCTGATGTTATAGGACTGCTCCCTTGGGGATGTGCGTCTGGCCGTAAAATGTTAGTATATGAATACATTATTTATTTATTTATTTTTCTCATCTGTGTTACAATGTTTTTGCTCGACTTTCCGCGGTTGCTTTTATGCTAATTTAGCACTCACAGATATTGATTCTTTGAGGAAAAGGAGATTATAAAAAGCAGGGAAGCAATCATAGATATAATGATTGAGGGTGGCTGAGAAGAAAAACGTCAAGGATTCATTCTACAGAGGTGTGCGCGTGCGCGTGTGCGTGTGTGTGTGCGTGCGTGCATGCGTGCGTGTGTGTGTGTGCGTGTGTTGTGTGCGTGTGTGCGTGCGTGCGTGCGTGCGTGCGTGCTCTGGTGCTTAGTCGAAATGAGGCAGCTGATGTCATTTAAAAAGTAGAATTCATGTGGTAAACTGCCACCCACAATGGACCAGAAAGCTAACATAATCTTATCAGCATAAGTGAGGACTTGTCTCCTAAGAAAATAAAAAAATGTGACATTTATCACTGAGACTCCTTTTAGAGGTATATTTTTTTCTTTTACTGGTTATTTGAATATCCTTTGTTATCCCGCATTGAATGGCATTACAGTAGATGCTTAAAGGCTATCGATGTTGCGGATCGTCTTTCTGTTCTGCTTGCTTTTCACCAAGCGCTTCAAGTTCAAGGACAAATGAAGCATGTCCAAAACAACACGTCTTGAGGCACAACATTTCCTGTTGTGACACGGAATGTATGCCCATGTAAGCCCCGCCTCCATCCCACTGCTTGAATTCTTTTGCTCTAATAGTTTGTGCAGCTCCATATAGTAACATTGAAGTGGCGATGTACGCTTGTCTGGAGCTCATTCCGAAAGCAACAAAACAAAAAAAACATTCAAATGAGGAACTGTAACACTTGTTTGCATTACTCATTTAGACTGATCTGAGAGCCGGAGCATCACACAACAGGCGAGGATCAGCAAGCAGAAGCAAAACAGTGTGCCATTTGAAATAACATTCTAATGATTCATGTTCTTTTTAATTGATGAAATGTCAGAAAACGCACAAATTAACCCCCCGGCGGTGCAAAAGAAACTGACGCCTCAAACTGCGTTTTCTTGTTTTGATTCACGACTTTGAAAGGGTTTGAAAAGCACTACTTGAGGTTATCTTTTTGTAAAATGTGTTTGTTCTGCCAACATATAAGACAGAGCTGAGACAGAAAGAGTGTTAATATAGTAATGGTAAGTTTGCTTTTAATGTACCTTGAGCAGCAGTTTACAGATCTCATATTTGCCCTTGGCAGCAGCTTCGTGCAGCGGAGAGAACTTCCAAAGGTCGGCCACATTGACCGAGGCGCCGTGTCTGACCAGCAGCTCGGCGACCTCGTAGTGACCGTACGAGCAGGCGTTATGGAGGGGAACTAAACCGCTGGGGGGGAAAGAGAGGCATTATTGAGCTCCTGCCTATTTGCAGCGATGATCTCATCGGTAGCAATGGCTGCAACGGTGTCAGCAATGTTTATATTTAGGATTTAGTGTCGGACCCTTTGTCCTTGGCGTGAACGTCGGCCCCGTGGTGTAACAGGTACTCCACCACCTGCACTCTGTTGTAGCCGGCCGCAAAGTGAAGAGGAGTGGAGTGCCGCCCCTCCAGATCTCTGCAGTTCACATTCTGAGCCGTGCACAGTGACTGCAGGGAAAAAGGCAAGTGGGACATAGGTTGTGTTTTTTTCACCTGTGCAACAAATGATGATTTTTTTTTTCTTTTAAAACAAGGATTCAAGAGCTGGATGGTTCGGTGCAGCACCCCCTGACTTCGGACACCGGGGACTGTTGGCTCAAAACCCGGTCTGGGTGGACAGTAGCAAGCAGTCGGGCAAGACTGACAATTTTGTGGCTGGGTTGCGTCAGGAAAGGCATGCAGCGTAAAAACTGTGCCAGACATACATGCTAAGAAATTAAATGACAAAAAAAGATCCGCAACGACACTACACACACAAGCACATTACCTTGACGGTGTCCAGGTCTCCGGCTTTAGCAGCTTCTAGAAGTCTGTAGTCCACGTCTGAGTTTCTGACTGGCACATTTTCTACAAAGATGAACAAAAGACAAATCATTTGCATACACTTGTAAACCTTGTGACAGAAGAATAACAAGTCATGACCTTCCGGCTTTTCTCCGACTGGAATTGGGAATGGCATGTCAACCAAAACACAATAATGGCAGCATACCATTGAGTATCTGTTGAACAGCCTCATTCCCCATCTGAGCAGCAGTGAAGCCCTGCAGCGACACAAGCGAGGCGTCTGCCCCGTATCCAAGCAACAGCCGGCAGGTCTGCAGATGGCCCGCCAGCGACGCGCGGTGCAATGCTGTCTGACCCAGCGTGTCAAGAGCGTTCACCTGCCAAAAACCTCGGAGTTATGATTCTCGAGGAACCTTGATCAGCATACTAAAGAGCACTAACACAACAAAATGTTGGATATTGTGTGCGCCGGTTACCAGGATTAGACATGAAATAGTCAACATAGCCAACACTTTCTAATGGCCGTGTCTGAAACGGCCAAGTCTGTAGTCTTGGTGAATGACAAAGCTAGCAGCCGCCCTTAAAGAATTCTCATGCTGCAGGCATGCAACCAAAAAACTAAATAAACCCAATTCTAATATTAATTTTAAGTGGATTGAGACTTGCAAAGGTCAAGAGACATTTACCAACTCTATAAAAGGTGCAAGTAAATGGAATAGAAGTGTCACATTAACAGACCTTGGCGCCATGTTTCTGCAGCACCTCCATGATGTCATTATGAGCGCGCTCTGCAGCCACGTGGAGAGGTGTCATGAAGCTACGAGAAAAGTAAGAGGGAGGGACAAAAATCAAAAATGGGTTTAATGCTGTTGTCGGAGCAATAATAATATTCAAATTGAAATGATCGGAGATGTATCCTGCCTTTCTTTCCTCAAATTACAAAAAAAAAGCTCCCGAATACCTTAGTAGAATGACTGTAACCTGCCCACAGATGAAGATTTGCACCACGATTAAGGTGTTTGAGGTTGTTCGAGCCACAGGTTCTAATGTACATTTCTGCCACTGCTTTGTGAGCTCATCCTATTTCCTCTACGCTCACAAACATATTCCAGTTGCAATGCCATTTGCATTCAGGTAGTTATTGGACACCACAGACCTGGTGGCTGACTCCTTACTTTTGGTTAAGTCTGTATTTTTGTTTTTCTTATTAGCATCATCATCAACATCAAATAATTTGTGTAATTGTGCTTCACTTACTCTTTATTCTTCTCGTTGACATTGGCTCCCTTTCTCAGCAACAACTCTGTCACCTGTTTCCTCTTGGGGTGTGGCGATGCTACTGCACAATGCTAAAAATAAATAAATAAATAAATAAATAAAATGAACACACACACACACACACGTGAACATCCCGGCAGTGCTATTAAGATCAGCGGGTGCAGGGCAATCGCTGCGGGTCTTACCAGCGCCGTCTCGTGTGTGTTAGGGTGTTTGAAGTTGATGATCTCCAGCGCCAGGCTCCTCTTCGCCTTGGCCATGTCGGCTTCCCGAGCGGCTTGAAGCAGTGAGTGGCCCTTAAACTCATCTACACAGAACACAGAAGATGTCAGCCGAAATGAAAACTGCGAAGGTAACTGCGAACAACTAGTTTCTTGCAATGAACACTGTGCAGAGGGCTCCAAAATTGAGAAACGCCACATAATAAGCCTGTAATGGGCAGCATTTTTCACAGCCCCGCTTTGTTCAGCGGAGAGATCAGTGCTGTTGAACGGTCTGCGGCTGGATGAGGAGCCGACGATGAGAAGAAAGGAGCGTTAGCGCGGAGCGCCGATGCGGATTTGGAACTCGCAGTCGCGGCTTGGAGTTTGAAGCGGATTACGTGGGACAGCACAAGTGAAGTAATCTCTTTTTGTCAATGGATGCTACAGCTTCGTGTTTGCTTTCAAAACTTAGCTTATAGCAGACGTGTGCACATTTTCAGCATGACGTCTCTGACCCACTGGTGAAAGGATACTTTGATCCTCTCCTCTTTCATCTATAACTGCTTCAGACAACAAAGTGTATGCAGAAAAGTGGTGAAGATTGCACGACTGTCTGTGTCCTATGTGTTGTGTTGTGTTATTTTTGTTATTTTGACTTCAAAATGGCGCCGCGAGAGTGGCCGCTTTTCCAGCAGCTCCTATATTTTGTTGTTCTACTTGTTCCTTTCATAACTTTGCTGCTGTGAATTGGGAATTTCTCCATTGCGAGACTAATAAAGGTTTATTATAAGAATATCGAGGTGGTGGTGGTTGTGGTGTGTGGGGTGGGGCCGGTAAGCGGAGCTCAAGCTAAACTACAAAAACTGTATTTCTACATTGCAGGGTATTGAGCTCTCACAAATATGAATTCCAAGTTTTGTGTGCCAGCCAGCGGCAAAAGCTGAAACACGCAGTCATCCCCAAGGCTCCAAAAACATTACGATTGAGCATTAAAAAAAAAGTTAAGCTTAGATAAACCCACACAACCAATCGAAAAAAAGAAAGAAAGAAAACACATTACATTTTAAGGTGTCTCTGAGCTCTTGTATGTTGACTGAAAATGGCCAGAACAGTCTCATAGTTAAATCCTCGCCAGTACTCAGTCCTTATTTGTCAGAACAAATGCAAACAAATTTGTCCACTCACATGAGAGCCTCTCCTTGAGCTCAGGGGTGGGCGCCATGTCCACGGAGCTCTTGCTGTGACAGTTGAGCAGTGTGGGGTCGGCACCGTGGCTCAGAAGCAGGGAGCAGACCTCAATGCGGTTTTTGGATGCCGCCTCGTGCAGCGGGGTGAACTGCCACAGGTCCATGGCGTTCACGCAGGCCCCGTGCTGCAAGGAAACACAGACGGGTTTGAAGAATGCGACCTGTGAGTTTGTGTGAATCATGTGTAAGACGATAAATCCTATATACTATAAATAAAGCCTTGGGAGCTTTCTCCATCGAATGAGTGTTCATGTCACCTTCAGCAGCAGCTCGGTAACTTCATAGTGTCCATAGGAGCAGGCGTTATGAAGCGGCACGAGACCACTGAAACACATAAATGGAAAATACTGGATACTGTAATGTATTTGTAATCTGATGACTCTGGAGAAGCTTGACAAAATCATGTCAGCAATAACACACCAATTCTGCCATACAATTTATTAAATGAAACGAACCGCTGAGACACGGTGTGTAAGTGATACGCGGACTTTCAAAATGTGTGTGACGAAATCACTCAGCCAAGTAAATAGCGCAATGGGCAACATATTTTGCGGAAAATCAGATGAATAAACCAAAGTAGCAGGGCTTATTTTATTATGGGCTTTTCGGCTCCATGACTTGAAGCAGAGTTAACTAAACGTGTCTGCGGAATAATGCCAAGTCTTAAAATTAACGTTGTCTGACCATTAGCATTAAAGAGTTTGTGCAACGTTTGTGCACCTTTTAAGTCACACAAATACTGATACGAGTGCTTAGCAACCCCCACGAGATGGTCATTGATGGTTTATTCTAAGATAGTGTACCATGTGCATGACGTGGAAAGTTTCAAGTATTTTTAATTTATTTATTTTGAATAATTTGTTGCTTTAAATAGATTTGGCATGCTGTGGCTCAAAGTACAAACTTTGAGGAAGTAAAAAAATGATAAATGGCAAAAATAATAACAAATAAAGAAATAAATTAATACATGGGCTTCATTAATTATTTTTTGAGCGTGTCCTTCCATTTTAATATCATGAGTACATCTACACTGCTTTGTTTGATTTGTACAACATACCCCTTGTCCTTGGCGTGAACGTCTGCTCCGTGCTGTAGTAACAGCTGAACTATCCTCACCCTGTTGTATCCTGCTGCTAGGTGGAGTGGAGTGGACTGGGGAGGGGGGGGGGGGGGGACAAAGAGGGCAAAGGTGAGTGGAGGAGGCAGCTTGAGACACGTAAGGACATAAAGAAGAGGCAAATGTTAACTGCCGCGTGACGGCTTCGGGTCCTGGGTTCAAGAGCGTTGCTTAGCCAGGTGTTTTCTCATGGCAAACATCTGCATTTGGGGAAGTTAGTGTTTCGTGCCCGAACCAGACTGCGGTGATAAAGAATAGACTTCCGCCATTAAAAAAAATGATGAAAAGCTGGGGTAAGAAATGCTTTAAGAGGGCATACAGATGAGACACTTCACTTTGTTGTGCATTGTCTCACTAAAGGCCATTATTGCCCAAAGATGGACAATTACGCCCCAAAAATAAAATAAATAAAAAATAAAAATCAAGAATTCATTCAAATTAAAAAGTGATGACGTAAAAATACATTTCACAGCTGCGCTCAAACTAAAATCTTGAGTGACAAGTCAATTATTCATTACACTTTGCTTCTGTGATGAAAAGTATGACTCTTATCTTGAAAACCCCACAGAGATAAACTCATATCTCAAAGAACTATTGGATTTTTACTCACACATTGTCTAAAAATAAAGGTGCCATTAAAATGACTAGATGAGGGCTATGCACTAACACTGGATGGTAAATTCAGCCATTTTGTTTTGATAGAACCTGGTCCACTGCGATTGGCTGGCAACCGGTTCAGGGTGTCCCCCGCCTACTGCCAGAGGACAACTGGGATAGGTTCCAGCACACACACCCCCGCGACCCTTGTGAGGATATGCGAATCGGAAAATGGAATTGATGCAACCTGGTCCAAGTGGGCATTTGAAGTTTGATGACAAATATTTATAGGAAATCTTGTAACCTGCATCGTGTTTCGTTTAGGAAGCCCGTGAGGCAGAGTTGAGGCCAAGGCTTTTATGTACAAGATGTGACACAAGCATTCGTAAGGAGCAGGACATGCGAGTCATCATCCTCATTGTAAATGCAGCGTCATTTGCGTGTGTGCGAGTGCGCGCGAGTGTGCGCGTGGGTGGGTGCGTGCCTTCCTGCCCGTGTCCTTATCGGCACACTAAGCTCGTACAAATGTGTGTAAAGATTGAATCAGATTCGGAGTGGGTACATCTTTCCGTGTTATCTCCCAGTAACACGGATGTACTGTTGCATCACGGCAATGTCAGAATGAGGAATTGAAGTCAATCTTGTCTTGCGCATGTTTTCAATGAATGTGGATGAGCTGCCTTGTAGTCCCGTAGTCTATATTTTGATTTTCTCCACAGCAAGAAGCTTTTATACTTGTGCTTGGCAAAGGCAAATTGCAGAGCAGGATTGGGACTGTATGTGTGTGTTTCGTTTATATATACCGGTAAGCCAAACAAACATTTTAGCCACTACAACAATGAAGCTGGCAAGGTTAAGGTCAGCTCAAGCTGTTTACACATGATGAGACCGCATTATTTGCTCTCATCTTGCAATAACAGATGTAACATCCAGAGAGAGATTTGTGAAACACGTGGACAGAAAATAAAATATGCCAGGAAAATCTGGAATAGGAGATGAGAGGAAGGAACCCTGTCTGAATGTCTATTAGGTCTGAACAGATATTTTGAATAGCGACAGATCGCATTTTCCTACTGGCACTTTCTTTTTGGGCTTGCTGTGTGGCGGGGAGAAAGGCTTCAAATGCAGACTGTGAACAAAGGCAATCAAAAGGACACCTTCTCTGGGCTGGTTTTAATCATCTAAAAGCTTTTGTGTAGGCAGTCATGGGTGGAGGAGGGCGAGCACATACCGTGAGAGAACTTACGGCAGCAGGGGAAACGACGTGAACGGTAAGCATCAGGCCAAACGGAATACACTCCTTTCTTTTTCAGCCTTTCTGTGTGAAACTATCCATTTGAAGTCCTTCTCAACAGAAACGTGCATGCAGACGTGATGACTCACACCAGCATTGAAAAAGAAGTTGAAGAATTCCAAGAGAGTGACTGAAAATGGCAGTTACCCAAAACATGAAAATCAAAACAGTGTCACTTCCTGCTTTGTTGTGCCACGGCATTGTTCTTCCTCTCCCTTGCCATTGGCTCCGTTAAATGCACCTGTCAACACGTCCTCAGGACAACAATGACTGCTTGCTTAGCTTTCAGCACTTGCCCAAACAATGCGATGTGATAATATCTTGGAGAGAGAATAATCGTTGGCTTACTTGTGTTCTTGCGTCGAAGTAGGATTACAATACATCATCGTGTGTGATGTCAAGCAACAATTCCAGGAGGTAAAACAAACCCATCTGATTATTTCCCCCCAAATGAATACTTGATATCCATTTTCTGAACCGCTTTATCCTCACAAGGGTCGCGGGGGCTGCTGGATCCATCCCAGCCATCTTCTGGCAGTAGACGGGGGACACCCTGAACCAGCCAATCGCAGGGCACAGAGAGACAAACAACCATCCGCGCTCACACTCACGCCAAGGGGCAATTTTGAGTGTTCAATCAGCCTGCCATGCATGTTTTTGGAATGCGGAAGGAAACCTGAGTACCCGGACAAAACCCACACAGGCCCGGGGAGAACATGCAAACGCCACACAAGCAGGCCAGAGCCGGAACCGAACTCTGCACCTCTGCATTGTGAGGCGGAAGTGCTAACCAGTCAAGAAAACAAAACCATTTCGTATAATACATCTGATATTGCAATGCAGATTAATTTATTGTTTGTTTGAATAAAACTCCACACAGGGAGGCCGACGTGCTAACCACTGGATCAAAGGGGCTGCCCACATGGGGAACAACCAGTGAATATAACAATTTCGATGAACCACGGACAAGAACGGTTGCACCAACACGCAGAGATTTAATTAAATTCACCCGGCGTGAAAGCTAATAGGAAAAATAGTTAGATGTAAAGTGATAATTTAAAACATGTATTACTTAACTGATTACCGTGTAATATTTATGCCGCCATTAATCAAGGAACTTTGTCTGATGCTCACTCCTCGTCTGTGGATGGCAACAGCGGATGGCAACAGCCGGACATTTTTGCCGTATGTTTGACACCACTGGTTTAGACCAAGCAGTGGTCCAATTCAATCTAAATATATGAAACGCTTAATCTGGGTTACTGCAGCGTCCTTTTTTCTCTCGCTTCCAGCCATTCAACTTGAACATCCCCCATTTTCCAAACCCTTTCCCACAGAATGATTGACACGCAAAGCGCTTTTTCGTGACAAACAAAGAACACTGTCAGTCGGCATGGCACTCTTTGGAAGATAAGCGCTCGTAATTAGCATTTGAACATGTCTTCAAGCACAACGATCTTCGGTTACTTTTGTCTACCTGGCTGTCAATCCATCAAGACGCTTTCTGCGAAAACAAGACAATGCAAATTCCCAAAAGATATTTGACGTCATATGTGGGATGTGTTTGCTGAAAGATAATCTGCGAAGAAAGTCTGCCAGTCTTGAAGGGTTTAAGAAGGAAAACATATTGTGTGTGTCTTATTCAGCTGCGGGAATAACATCCTCCCGTATCGGCCCTCAATCACAAGAGTACACACACAAATATTCATGTGTGCACGATACTGATAGCACAATAGCTCAACGCGGCTATAACTTTTCCGGAAAAGGGAGAACACGCGTTACGACATAAACAGGAGCTTCCCAGACGGAATTCTGGTTCATTAAGGCTCTTGATTTGTGTGTTTGTCAACATCATGGCGGTGAATGCGTTTGGTTGAGCACGGCGGCGCTTTGGAGTCTCGGAACAAGTTCCCTCATCATTTATAATGCCGGAAAAACGTCACTGTGAGATCCGGTTGTAAATTCTGGTCGTCTCTGATCTCTATGGTCTTTATATTTATTGCAGAATAAAGTCTGAATTTTGATTCATCTTCGCATACAGTCAAGATCCATAAATATTGGGAAGAGTAACACAATTCTCCATCTTTTTGACTGAAAATGACGTCATTGATGTCACAGAATATGAGCCTACGTGTGTATCTCGGTGCAGTATGAGCTGCGAGCACAGCTTGAGCCTGACAATGATACGTGTCAGTCATCTTTCTTTGCACAATCCGGTGGAGGCCCTCGTTATCGAGGAATGCGGCCCCCAGGACAAGGCGACGGCTCCTGGTGCTTTTGTCTCCGATGACTGTGGAGGCCCAGTCTTCCCCGGAAGCCCCGCCCGCAGGATTGACAGAAGTGGGTGGTGGGGCCGGGCGGTTGCGGGCCCTGTCCTTCCTCTGCGCTCGCCGGTCCTCCTCCGCAGCGACGCGTCGAGTCTCGAGGACCCGGACCCCGCCCCGCACAGCCCCACGCCAGGCCGTCCGATCCGCGGCCAGGTCAGCCCACTGTGCCGGGGGAATCTGGCACCGCTGGAGATAACCCTTTAGCTGGTCTTTAAATCGTCTTTTAACGACGGTCCAACCTCGGGTGCTGCAGACCCCCTAGACCACCACCGTCGGCCACCGCGTTGCCGTGGACCCTGGCCACGGGGTCGAAGTGCGGGGCAGGGTTGCGACCCGTCCCCCTCCCTCACGCTACATAGCCCCCAGCAAGTTTGCACAATGTATCTATACACATTAAGGAGGATTTCCTCCGCAGTTCATGTTCACCGCGGAAAGTAATCCTCCGTCAAGTCATTCATTTTTACCCCGAAGACTATAAGAAGGATAAAATTGCACCGGCGTGAAAATATAGATGTCATCTACTCTGCATGGTTGCTATTAGTCAGAGCAATTTAAAGAGCAATGGAAATACCGCACAAGGTCATTTGAGAAGTTTGGACTGGATGGATACCACGCTGGAGCTTTGCAGTCATCTAATTCAGCCTCAATGAGTCTCGGCTTCCCTTAGTGAACCCTTGTCCTTGTGTTGTGGATTGTGGAGGCAATTTTATGAAGCTAATCGACCCACTTTCTGAAAGATAACGGCCAGAGATGATGACACACAATTACAGGTACGAACCTGTCCTAAATATGAACAGCCTTGACTCAATCATCCCCACCGGTGTCATTTAGTCTGTGCGCTTCCTTATTCCTACGCCGGATTGTTTAAACCTGTTAGTAAGCCATTCAATGTGAACCAGAACTTGAATTTTGGACAACTCGTCCTTTCCTGTTCTGCTGCACGGATGAATTGACATCCTGTGCGTTGGATTTTTTGGAGTGGATTTGGCATTTGGATTTGGGATTCTGACCTGCAAATGAGTCTGTTGTTGCTGTTTCGGTTATTTTGATTTTGAAGCTACTTGATAATGCCACATTACATCTTGCACTTGTCATGAAAATATGCATTTCATTCATTCACCCTCCAAATTGCTTATCCTGATGAGGGTCGCGGACATGTGGTGGGGCACACCGCAGGGCTTCATGATTACATTTCAGTCAGCAAGGCGGCATATTCGGATATTTAAACTAGGGCTGGGCAAGATTGCTGAAAAGTGGGATCACGATATAAGTACAGTATTTCATTTCAGTCGATATCAATAATTATAGATTTTTTTCCCCTCGACCCGATAAAAATGAGAAAACGTTTTATATGGGTTAAAGATAAACTATAGTAACTATCCACAACAACTATCCATCCCTTTCAAAAATGTCCAGTGATAAAACTAATTTTCAAGCAATGTGCATGTTTTTGTGTATTTTGTAATACAGTGTGATGTCGCCGAGTCTTCTTTGTGTGCGGTAAAGAATTGTTCTTACCTTGCGGCCGTCACTCGCGTGGCAGTTGACGTTGAGCGGTGTAAGCAGAGCCATTAGCTTCTCCTCGTTGCCGCTCCTGCCAACGTACATGCGCACACATTAAAGAGCATCCGCCACCGTGGAGGATTAGTGCTGTACCTCAGCAGGAGAGCATGGATTGGGGGGAGGGGGAGGATTTGGTTGGGGGATGACGACAATGAGATAAGAAGCCTGAAGGACTGATGGGAAGAATTTTCATTTGTAGACTGGCAAGATTTGCGTGTGTGCGTGTGTTCGTTTTAGTGTGAAAATGGCAGCAGAAAGGCCGCTCCAGAAGACACGCCTGGAAGAATGAAGATAATGTTCATTTTTCTGATGGCTTTCTTGGTTTGTGGGCTTACTGCCCTGGCATTGCATAACCAGAGGGGAGAGTTGCCATAGCAGCAACCAATCAAACTAGGATTCCTAAAGAAAATTACTGTTGCCTCAATCTATTAGCCATATCTTTTTTTTTTTGTCCAGACGCATCAGCCTCGTTATTGTTTCCAAGTTTCAGCGCTCCTCTTCACCTCGACCTCTCCACGTAGCAGCATCGTCTGCTGTAATTTTCAATCCATCTCCTCTCATCCTCAAGAAACAAAAGCTATTCGCCAGCCTCTTCCTTCTTTGGCCAAGTTACAACATCCCATCGCCCCCGCCACACGAGCCGTGATATTTATCTGAAACATCCGGTTCATCATTTATTCTAAATTTATCTGATACGCCTGACCCTGAGTTATTTAATCACACATTATTTTGGTGAAAATGAATGTAGCTACTTAATCAGAATTGTAACATTAGATTGTAACCCCGAAGCGATACTTTACCGATACTGTACCGAAACACACTACCTGGTCATTGCAATGAATTAACGCAAAACTGTAAAGTTACATTCGCCAATGATCCGATCAAAATCCATACAGAGTGAGCCAAATCAGCCTGACTTGTCTGTGTCAGTTAATTTAGGTTGAACCACTTTATAAGCTGCCACTTCAACTTCCATGCCACTGTGCAGTGTTGATACATGGGCCAAAAACAATAATAATAATAATAATAATAATAATAATAATGCTGTGTGGGAGTTATGCTGCAAAGTAAAAAAAGCTCCTTTGAAAAACTGTGAGAAAAAATATTTGTGGGGTGAATTCGTGGCTCAGCTGTTAGAACGACATGTTGAGACAACCTGCTGACCCCATGTTACAGTGCTCATCCATCCGCACGATGCTCGAGAGAGAGACGGCAACCAAGCACAACAGTAAAAGCCAACTTCTTGTGCCCCGATGCTGGTCCCCTTCTTTTCGACAGTGTGGGTCACGGGGGTGTCGAAAGTGTTCGGCACCTCGTCCATGTTGTGGTTGGGCTGGATGTGTTTGTCGGCATTGTTTATACGGCAGTAGAAGCGGAAGTTGGCCAGCTCGTAGTCCGCCAGAAGTTGCTGCACCACAGGTCCTTGGATAGTTGGCGCCGTTTCATAAAACGAAATCACCACGACGGAGCTCCTTGAAAATGTTCGATTTTCGTTTCGTCTGCAAGACTTTTTGACCTCTGTGGAATGGTGACTGCAGAGACTCTTCTCCCGAATGTTCTTTAACTGTGAATCCATTGCATGCGTTGGTCTTCCAACTCGAACCACGGAAGTCTGTCTTCTTGGCCAGGGTGAAACTCGTTCTCCTGCTTCCTCCGATTGCGAACCACGGATTTGTTTATCTTAAATACTCTCGCTGCTGCTTGATTGCTATGTTCCGCCGCGTAACTGATCGTTGAAGTTTGAACTTTATCGGTGTGTTGCTTCATAGGTGCTGTTTTCCGGGGTCCAAAGTTGTTTTGCCCAATGAACATATCCACCGACTGGTGAGCGTGCCTTTAGTTTCCTCATCAACCAGTTAATGCATTTAAAACATATTGAATGATCTGACCCGATTAACACATGACGGGTCTTAGATTGAGACAAAAGCTGCTCATGTATAAAGTTGCATTCCGTTCTAATTTTTCTCATTTACTTCTTTAAACAGACTTTTTTCCCCCCGCAAGACTCCTTAATTCTCATGCCATTTCAACTTCAGTTTTTCGACACAGTTGTACTTTTTACATTCTTTTTCAGTGTGGCCTTAAAAATTCTTTGCATTACAGAAAACATACCACTTCATCGGGGGTAAGGTGTTCAATGAAGAGAATGGAACAGTGCAAGAAGAAAAAAAAGACACAGGGAAAGGTGGAGCAAGAGGCAATACAAAGGCATAAAGAGGAAACCAGTCAAATGTTAACGTGCGATGGATAAAGAGAAAAGGGAGAATACAAGATGGGGGAGACGTATGGGAGAATAGCGGGGAAGAAAGTACGACTCGGATGAAGGGTGGGCGTCAAAGAGAGGAGAGGACACATCATACATGGGTGCCATAAAGTTGAAGGAAGCGGGAGGAGGCGGAGAGCAAGAAGAAAAGGAGGAGTAGAAACGAAAACAAAAGAGCATCTGGTACTCACCTCGCTGCCTCCAGCAACTCATCCTTCTTGTATTCACCTAGATGGTTACAGAAGATCATGATGTCAGTCAACTGGTCGCGAACACACGTGCACATGCGGAGAACACGCACACAAAGACACACACGTAGACACGGAAAGGATCTATCTATCTCTGGAGAGAAGGAGCTCTCTCAATACCCCCCCCCTTTGCTCTCTGCAACTTGCACATTCCCGCTCAGTGCGCACCCCTCAGGCTCCGGTTGCCGTGACGATGCGTTGCCGGCAGCGACCACCGCACGTTCATTGTTTCGGCGAGGAGCAGCCGACTGGCACACGCTCTGACGCTGTTCGTCCGTGCATCCGTCCATCCATCCCTCGCACCCCCCCCCTCACCCTCTTCGTTGTTGGTATTGCTAACCGTTCTCCATCATCCCCCTTCTTGCACGCGCCGTCTCCCTGCTTTTGTCTCAAACCTTCTCCCGTAGGCTCCGGAGGCGCTGTTACCGTCAGAAAACACAACAGAAATAAACAAACCCCTCCCCCTACCTTAGGCTCCCTCCAGCTCGCACTCTCTGGGAGCCATGCACCCCCCTCCACCCGTCCCCCACACCCCACCTTTCCCTTCTGACGGCCATAACATAATCGACATCCCATATGTGCTTTGTGCATGGGAATTTGCAGCATCACTTGCTTCCTTTGTGCGTGAACCAAACGGCTCTCCTGTTATGCTTGACTATTACATTATGCATTGCCAGCAATTAAAAATGAACGGATACGACTGGTCTTGGGTGAGGGTGAGCCCCATAATGCATCTCATAGCTCTCAAATGCGAGACAGTTTTGCCTGAGCATGAAATGGAAATGTATACTTGGGAGGACTGAGCTAATTACAAGCCACGATAAAAAAAATTAAATAAAAATGGAATGGGCACAACAACAAAAATGGCAAATCGAGGAACAGGCTAAATATAAAGTAAGTTCAGCAAATGAATACAAATATAAGGCAGATTGTGAAAAATAAAAAGTTTCTGACCCACCTATGTACACAAAAAGGAGTACATTTATCAAGGGGAAGAGCAAATTGTGGCGCAACACATTTGTTTTTGGCAATACATATTTCAAGAGGCCATCTCTTGGAGAATGGTGACAAGACTACACCATTTTGGATTGTGGGGCTGGTGAAATGCTTCCAATGGTTTGTGGCTCAAACAACGAGGAAAAAAAAGATAGCTCTCATTGATGTATTTTTAAAAACGATAACACTCTCTATGTATTCATTTATTTAGCCGCACATGCTAGTCAGCATGCTAATGATGTAGGTTTAAAAAGCCCAAATTAATACTTCCATGAAATGAATTTTCAACCGAGTGCGTTCTTGCTCGGCTCACATGCGACCCCTCCCCTGTCTTTTTGTCAGCGGTCGTTCAACAGTTGTAAAGACGTTTGCCTAGATGTTCCCAAACTGTTGTGAATAGTTGCAAACAGTTTTTCTTGCCGCTATGAAATTTTGGTTAAAATTTCTTTGTGGGGGGGAAAAAACTGTGTTGAGACCATTAAAATTTTTGGGTGGAAATACACACGAGCACACACACACATACACAGAAAAGGAACCTTGTGAGGCAAATATGATGGAGCGACATAAGAAGAGACTGAGCAGGATGAGCTTTATGTAGCAGACAGACGAGTGGGGTCGGGGGGAAAGCAGAGGCGCAAGGTTACAGAGAAGGGAAAGCGGGAGTTGGGAGGGGAACAAAGGATTTGCAGATGAAAGAGAGAAGAGATGATTAGGGATCTGGGAGCTGACATGCATGGATTTGACATTATAATTCGTGTTAGCCGCGCGAGTGCGGAACAGTATGACAGGACAAAGGGGAAGCGAGAGAAGAAATTGAAAAGTATGAGTACAAAAAGGAAATGAACAGCGTGAGATCCCCCCCCCCCCCCATTTTTTTTGATGGAATAGTTTGGAGGGTGGCCCGGTGGTCCAGTGGATAGCACATTGACCTCAGAGTGCAGAAGTACCGGGTTCAATTCCAGCTCTGGCCTTCCTGTGTGGAGATTGCATGTTCTCCCAGGGCCTGCGTGGGTTTTCTCCGGGTACTTCGGTTTACTCCCACATTCCAAAAACATGCACGACAGGCAGATTGAACACTCTAAATTGTCCCTCGGTGTGAGTGTGAGCGCGGATGGTTGTTCGTCTCTGTGTGCCCTGCGATTGGCTGGCAACCGCTTCAGGGTGTCCCCCGCCTCCTGCCCGAAGACCGCTGGGATAGGCTCCAGCACCCCCAGCGACCCTCGTGAGGGTCTTTCCACACAATTCAACTTTAAGAAGTTTATGATTTTACTTTATTTGACATAAAGTGCAGTGGTTTCATGCACATGAAACTCCATCTGCGGATTTCACTTTTGTATTTGTCACGTTCATCCAACTCAGAGTTTGCCAACCAGGACGACCCATTTTAAGCTTCAGTCTTAATTTACTCACAAATGTGTGGAGTATCGCGACCGCTGCCCCTTTCCCTGAACACCGCACGGGCGTACAGCAAACCAAACGGGCCTGCTACTTTGTGAAGCTTTTTTGCGATTTGAGAGTGTACGCCTCAAACCATATGATCGGTAATGGAATGGGTATGAGCTGATCTCACTTACGCGTCATCTGTAACGAAATCGGTAGCATAAAACTCCTATCGGAACACCCGTAGTGACGATATCCAACAATCGCTTGAATTTTCAAATCCAGCCGTGACTCTCGGTAAGCAGTCAAAAACATGTGAAGCTTTTTGCGATTTGAGAGTGTACGCCTCAAACCATATGATCGGTAATGGAATGGGTATGAGCTGATCTCACTTACGCGTCATCTGTAACGAAATCGGTAGCATAAAACTCCTATCGGAACACCCGTAGTGACGATATCCAACAATCGCTTGAATTTTCAAATCCAGCCGTGACTCTCGGTAAGCAGTCAAAAACATCTCTGCTAGCGCAATAAGAGGAAATCGAGGACATCAAAGATACAAACGAGAATTGCTATAGTCCCTGTGGAGGGGAGGAAAGTGACTCGGTTATGTGGTTTAAAGTGTGCTGCTACGGTTAGGGTGAAGGCTTTTCACAAAAATATGATATTTTATGGAATAAGAGAAAGTCCTGTTTAGACATGCTTTGTCATCCTCCCCCTCCTGAATAGTAACATCATCATGGGACCACAACATCGGCGATACACATTCAAGACGAAGGAGTTTGGAAGGGGAATGTCTTGCTATGGGGCCTGTGTGGAAGACTTTGATTTGAAACTTTTCCTTTCCTGAGCCTCTTTATCGCCTAAAGCAGTGCATCCACCGAGGAAGTTTTTGTGTTCAGAAACAGTGATGCTGCCATACAACAAAAAAACTAAACCAAAAATAATAATAAATCAGCTTGGGCATCCAGTAGTGCAAAATAGAAACCGTTGACTGGGGATTAACAATCACAGCTAAAATAAGGATATGATGTTGGTGTCCTCGCTGACGAAACACAGAACCAAACATATGAGAGGAGCAACACTGGATTTACTTGCTATCTTCTTTAGAGTTACTATGCCACCAGAGTGAAAAACATTCACCTTTTGGTCTGGAATCAAGCTCACCATGAAAAATACGACTTTCACATAGCATATTTAGCCAATTATCAATTGCACGTTTGTTTCAGGACCGACTTCGATTTTCAATGGTAATTCAATCTGCTTTCACTTTTCCATTTTGATGTGCACGAAATTAGTCTGCGTTTTTTTCCCCTCCCGTTTTTGATTTAGTTCATTAATCAAATTCTGTCAGCCTACTGCAGAGTGGCCGCTTGCCTTCACTAACTGACACGGTGTTGTGGAGCCGAGCACCCATGTGGAAAACTAGGCAATTTCGGCTGCAGGAAATGGTGCTAAAATGGGGACGAGGCAACTTCGGAAGTGCTTCACATCCACACACGGTGTATATACATAAGAGATTTTTCCAGCCTGACCTTTGCTGGTATTTCATCTTGTCTTGGATTAGAAAGCAACAAATCAGAATAATGCATTGATCCTGAGGTGTGAGCGCCGGAGAGAGTGTGAGCGGAAACAAGGTCCAAATCATTCATCACGAGAGACTAATCGAATAGCAGTCACTATGGTAATCAATGAGCGTGTCAGTGATTAGGCCAAGTAGGATGCAGGAATTCACTTAGTCCGCTCCTCGCAGGTAAAAGCTTGTCTTTTTGCTATCTTTGCTGTTATCGCATGGACGTCTCCTAGATTTTTTTTTCCAACCTCTGCCTCTTTAGTACCTTAATCACATACCTTGAGTCTTAAGAATGCATTTACATGACAACAACCAAATGTATTGATTTATTTTGATGACACCGACTGGAGACTCACTGACTTTCCTGTTTGCTGCTTTTCCACTGCAGAGTGAAGGTACAGATTTAGAACTAAATGCAGAATTTCACTTCGAGTAGAAAACAGGGATTTAGTTTCCAAAACGTAGGTGATGGTCCTTGGTCATATTTGCAGCAAAGAGCTAAAACTGCTCCTCGGTGCCTCAATGTTCAAAGTAGTCTTCTTGCAGTGAAAGGCTTTCAGTGTTAGATAATTGCTGCTTTAAAAAAAAAGTTACACATCTCCATTCCAGTTCCTCAGCATCTGAAGAATCCCCAAACTCTTCACTTCTTACCCCATAGTGCCCTACAGATGCTAATAGCATCCAAAGTCCTATTCCTCTGGCTCATCAAGTATTCATTACAGCCCGTTAGTTCACAGAGCAAATCAAAAAAGCAAGACCTGACCTTTCTAATGATGCCAGGCGAAAAATAAACGTTCACTTTTTCATCACAGTGAAAATGTGCGCAGAGCTCAGCGGTGACGACTGCTTTGGAGGGATAAATCAGTCACAGCATCCCAACTAAAATTGGTTATCCTTTCTGGTTCGAGATGTTTTCTGTCCAGCAAAAGCATTTGGAGTAATATATATTTTATATTTTATTACGGCATGATGGAACAATAGTTGATTAAGTAAGCCACAGCTTTAGCAACTTCAACTGAGACTTTCGCGGTGTGGATTTAACTAGACTCATTTTAATTCGATGGTCTAACACTTTGACCATCAAAAGGAATCTGTGACCTTTACTCTGCAGTCTATCAGCAGCAGAATGCTAAAAATGTCCCACAGTTACAGCCTTGCACTTTCTGACCCAAACTGAGCAAGATTCAAGAGAAAAATGAATCAAGACATGCTGGAGAACACACAGGCCTGATAGTGGCCCATCCTTAAAAAAATAAAAAATTAAAAAAAAGTGCCTTTCCGACTGAAATCCAAAGAAATCTAATTTCGCTGTTAATCCCTCAATTTGGATTTATTTCAAGGACAAAAAGATTAACATAATACCAAGACATAAGATGCTTGTCTTGTAAAAATATTCACACAACAGCAAGGAGAGCAAAATTGGTGATGGCAGGCTTCTGGAGTGGCCCTTTTTTTTTTTTTTTAACAAAGATAAACACATCCGATAAGTACTGGTTTAACGGGCCACTTCATCGGAGACCAAATGGAGCCATGTGCAATTTGAAAGTGTACTTTCAAAAATAAAAGAAGGGGATACCACAAATGAGATTATGAGACTCCCATTGTTTTCATACAGAGCTACCAGGGTGCCTAACGTGCAGGACAGCACTGAAAAACACAACTCCCGAACATTTTTCTGGAACCCTTTCATGCACCAATCACCATAACCCGTAACCTGATAACATGAGAGGCTGTCCACGATAGTGACCGCTGTCCCTGAAAGGGTTAAATTCTTTCAAGGTGTAAAGGTTTCAAACGGTTTTGTTGCATGACATAAAAGTGCAAAACCTCATCCTGATTTAAAAAAAAATAATAATAATAATCTGATCGAGGCCTTTGTGTAAATTTATGTTGATGCTGAAGAAGCTCTTCTACGAATAACAATCTGAGGTAATTAATACGGTATCGTTAACGGACTTGCTCTGCGTTGTCGGTTTGTGCGGTTTATCACTTCCACTGCAGGGCATGTTTACAGAAAATGTTCATGGCTCTAAAATTGAAAATTGAACACCTAATCCACGTGATGGGGGATGGGCAGGCTTAAAAGCCTGGTCGGAACATCCGTACAAGAAAGAGTGCCTTGTCGTCTCTGGTTTGCCATTGGAAAAGCAACCGATCGGCTGTTTAACCCTTTGAGGGACAGCGGTTACTCCAGTGGACAGCTTATCATGTTATCAGGTTTCAGGGTGCATGAAAGGGTTAGTAAAATCCCGCCGAAGATTGTGAAGATGAAAAAAGAACCTTTTTAACACTTATAATAAAAGCGATAAAAGGAAGCTTAGGGGGAAATTGGCGGAGATAATGCAACACTTCCAATACTGTCACAGTGCGATTTAAAGCGGATGATTGGGGACTTTTCGGTGAAGGGATGGTGACAGAGGAAAATGGCAAAAATGGGTCACAGCGGGGGGGGGGGGGGCTGGCACGAGGATAATGTGTTTGAAGACAGGTGAGTGACATAAAAGGGGCTTATGGTCGGGCTGGGAGCACTTGCGAGTTCGTAGTCAAGGGAGCGCACACACACACACACAAAACCCGGTCAAAGTGCACTAATAAGTGTGTTGTGACTGCGGCAGGATCAATGACCAATGACAGGAATCTCAGGCAAGAGGGGCAAAAAAAAATAAAAAATCCTTTTGTTCCACAAGGCAGCTCTACGGGGAATTATACGACACGAAAACCTTTATTGGTCTCGCAATGGAGAAATTCCCAATTCACAGCAGCAAAGTTCACTCCACTAATGTGTTTCTTTCCATTATTTCTCTGCAGTCTTCTTATGACAAACCTCTGCCACTAAATCACCCCGTCCCACCACCATATTGTCTTTAATTACTGGTCCATGCGTGACCATTTTCCCTTGTGTTGCCTTTTGATTCCGATTTTTACCACTGGTGGAAATGTGGCTTAAAAAACTGAACCGCATGCCAGTACCTTGGAAAAGGTTATCAAGGATTACACATAAGAAGTCTCGGCTGTGACCATAACGGGATTACATGAGCTGCTGGAACGGGATCTTTATCTTTCAATCAAACAATCCTTGTTTAAAGCTGATGACTTTGCATCAAGACTGGATTCAGATTTTGCGTCCGGTCTGTTTGAAGGTGTCTGAAAAAGTATTTTCCAACTTTTTGACATCTCAAGTCAAGTTAGGAGCCATTTCAAAATTGCAATTATAGTTAGCGTCTCTGAAAAAAAGAGCTTGTTAGCTTCTCCTATCAGTCTGTGCCTCACCAGCAAACAACGGAGGAAGATAAATTCCATAGCAGAAGACGACGAGGACGACAACATAAAAGTGCTGCGAAATAACATAACGGAAGGCAGCCAGTGTGAGTGCAACATTTTTTTTCCCCAACTGTAATAAAGACCAGGGCGGGAAATTGTGCTTTTGAAGATGATTTTTTTTTTACATTTTCAACGTCTTTATTGCCTCCTTGGTGCTGCTCTTTTGTTCATCCTGTTGTTGTTTTTTTCCCATATATTATTAATATGAATGCCTATGTGGGAATAATGTAGCTCGGATAACTTGAGTTCCCTCACATCATTTTTAAGTATATCTACCTATCTATACAAACCTCACACTATTCAGAGTTATACTGTGGATGTTTTATGCTGAAGATGCATAAAAGACAGATCATTCTCTCTTTTTTAAGTCCTGCTACCTGCAAACCCAAAATACTATTTGCAGTAGAAATTGAACTTAAAACAAATAAATAAATGCGGGCACATAAAAACACATTTTAAAGCAATATAGACTTGCTTGACTGAACTGCACAGGGAAGACTTCAATTCTAAGTTCAATGCATCGGTAATAAGCTTTGCTAGCCAAATGTTTATATATTCTCAGTTGATTTGTCAAAGGGAGCTCTGCCTCAAGGTTGTTTCGAACTTTTTGTAACAAAAACTGGTCAAGTATTCCTGACAAATGGTGCATACTAGTTTGAATTCAGAGATGCTGGGAATGGCACGTCCTCACGAAAGCCGCTTCGATTATTTTTTATAAAGCAATCCCGGACACTCCCGTCAAAACATTGCATGCGTGAGTGTGTCCCTGCTGTGGCATTGAGAGTGAGATCTCATGAATAACTGAAGCAGGATTCCATATTATTTATTTCTTCACCTGCACCTTTTCGAAAAATGCTCCAAAATGTCCGGTCTTTGTTTTTCTCTTCTCCAGCTAACAAAGAACAGAGTCAATGATTTCTCAAAGCCGTTTGGATGTGACAGAGCAAGAGAGCTAATTTATGGGTCAATATAAGCTTGACAGAAAGCTGTGCTAGCCTGCGGCAGAAATGAAGACTGGGAGCAGAACCACTAAATCACAGCGGCAGAACATAAAGGACAGGTAGGGGGCGGCGGGGGAATCTGTGCAGGTTGTCACCGTAGAAACGCATATGGCGGTGACAAATATTGTATATATGTTCAGTGCATGTAAAAAGTCTTCACAGCCCGGGGCAAAAACGAGACCAAGAAAAATAATCTTTTTTTTTTTAAATTTAAAATACATCTGACCTATAACATCTCAATGAAAAAAACATAATAATTTAAATATACAGACCCTCAAACGAAAACTTTGATAATAAGAGGGTATCGATGCAAATATTCCACTTTTTTTCCGACTTCTTCAAATGTAACCAGCATACCAGTAGTACAGCAGAACATAGATTTACATTAAGAAAGTAAAAGGGTCCATCGGTCCAACATATGAAAAGAAGGAAATGAGCTCAGATGGTCGGAACTATTCCAAGAACAACTCGAGCACTGGCCACACAAGAAGCGGAAGCCGTTGGGAGCACAGCCTGAACTCAACATCACCAACTAAGGATTCCAAGGCTGACACCTTCAGGTTTGACCGAGGTCTGCAGCTGAGCAAATGGACCAAGCCATGTTTACTAATGCTCAACTGGAGCGTATGCTGGCTTCTTTCGCCACAATCACCAGTACCAACTGTTTAGCGCGCAGGTGGTAGCATCAAGCTGTGCGGCAGAGCCGGCTGCCAGTAGAACTGGTACATGATGTAACGACAATGAAATAGTGATCAAGGACGACATTTGTAATTCTCCGGCATTGTCTAGAATCTGTTGTACTGTACCTTTTTTTTTATTTTTTATTTAGGTCTTCTTGAAGCCACAACTGCGCATGTGAAACGGTCGATCATTCTTTGAGTGGAATTTCACCCTAAGCGATGAAACCCGGATTGAATTTTGGCTATGGTGGCGTAAATGAATCTAGGCTCGACAAGCAGCATCGCCGCGTAAACAGTTTGCATCCACCTTGCTGTCATGACTTTAGTGCTTGGCATAGCATGTGTGTTCAAAATGAGATAAGAGCAATGTGCGGATCGTGGTTGGAGGAAAAAGGTGCGACAGGAGGTGAGTCGCGCTTGAGTTTACAAGTGCAAAATGAAGCGCAACTCGATTTGAGTCTCGCAATTTCTGACGGTTTCTCGCCGTGTCTGTCCGATCTGTCCTTTTATGCCGCGGTCACATCGCTGTCACTTGATCCATGGAGTGTAAATCTAGCCTCGAACAATTAAAACGTGGTTCCCAAAAACGAAAATATGTACATACATTATCTTCAGGTTGTGCTTAAAATCTTGGCATGCTGCGTGAATGAATCTAATGGTTTTAAATTTGTGCGATCAAATTGTGCTCGGGGTTCTGCTGATGATTTTATACATTTTTAATCAGCCACATTACATCGAGCTGGAAGAAATAATGAGAGTGAAAGCAGACAATCGCCTTACGAACATTCTGCTTTACAATTCATAGTATTTGCAGCAGGCAAAATAAACACGGGGGAGTAAGTCGTAGGTGCAATTAAATCCTTATTATGGGAATGGTGTGATAATGTATGGCGGTCCTGTGACAAAGTCCTCATTAAGAATATTAATGACAGAGCAGGAGTTAAACGGTCCACCCTGAAAATCATCCATTTCAGTCCCCTCCTTTTATGTAAATGAACATGCATAATCATTTTTCACAGTATAGGGGTTAAGATTCAGCCATTTTGGGATCTGATATCTGCTTCATGATGTATGTTTCCATTTTTAAAAGGAACCACGGTTCAATGGGTCATTGATGAGCTGCGACCTTTGCCTCACTGTCAGGCAGAAAACTCATAAATAAATGCAAAGTGTGAAAGCAGCGGATGTGTGCAGAATCTAATTTTCGGTGGAGTCTCGCCGCAAAGAGTCAAACAAGAATCAGGCCAGAGAAACATGTTTATAAATGTTGCAGCCATCTTCCACTGACTAAAATTCACTGAATTCATGTCTGGCATTTGAAAAGTGTGTCTGCTGCAGTGAAATTCCCCTCGGGGGTTGGACACAATGCCACTGCTCGCCATGTATCAAAGTTTATCTCATTAGCCGCCGAGGCTGACGAGGGGAATTGATGATGTAAGCCGGTGTTAATATTGAGGTGGGGGGAGCAAAAAGTGATTGAAGTGAGGAAGTGAACAGAGGAGAGAATTTGAGAGGAACACATCTGTGCAGATTTTCTGTCATCCAGGTCCTGCAAGTTAAATTCAGAACTGAGAGAGAGAGAAAGGTGAAATCTCTTCGAAAACCGAGGAGTCTGGTTGCTTCTCTTTAACTTTTGCAGATTCTTTTTTTTTTCATGCATGAAATTGAGTCCAATTCGCTGATGTTTTTCGAAGACGTCATGGTCCCCTAACAGTCGAGCAGGGCTGGATGCAATCGGTGTTTTGCTCATAAGTGGCACGATACAGTCGCGTAAATTGACAAAACGGCATGGAATTGGTTATCCGCAGATGGCAATCAAACCTCTTCCAAACGTGGATAAAAATTGAATGGATCCGCCAATGCAGGCGCTGTATAAACAAACAGATCAAGTCTACTCTTTCAATGCGAGCTTGATACACGCCAGAAGCTACTGAAACAACACATACACTAATAATTCATGAACCACAGTTAATTAATATGAACACGGTCTGAAAACGCAACATTAGAGGTGTGCTGATCCTCATAGCAAAAATATAAATAAATTGCAGAATGCGGCCAGAGGAGTCATGCTGAGGTTTATCGTCATTCAAATGAATGGAGATGGGAGGAGTTTACCCAAGTCAGATCAATAGTATGAACCATTTAAAATTTATATATGAATCTTTGTTACTTGCATGTTTTCAGTGCCAGATGTTGAAGCTTGTGCAGTTTTTTAAAATTGAAAGTTGGGCATAGTTGTTTCATGTGTTTATCATTAGCACATCACTCCATGTGGACCTGCAAGCATCCATTCAGAGACTAAGTGTCACTCTACATCAGAGAACTCATAAGATAGAAACAATAAAGCAATTTGTCTGAAAAATTTGGGTCGTACCCTGGACACTGAAGCATCTGTGAGGATTATTTAGTTTTATATCACGGTGTATAAAGCCACGTTTGGCAGGGTCCGCGAAGAAAAGAAATTATCCTCAACTTTGGACGGCCAGCGCTGGCTGTTGCGGTCAGACAATCATGACAGCCGCAGCCCTAGAATAACACGACTAAACGCGAGGCGTAAAGTCACACCGACGGTAGAGCGTGTGGCGTTTTAACAGACCGAAAGGAATGTGGCACTGACCTGTGAGGACAGCCTTGGCGGAGGGTTCAGCCAGGTCCAAGGCAGACTTTCCGTCAGTGTTGCGGATGTTGGGGTCGGCTCCATGCTGCAGTAGAACTGTGCAACAACAAGGCAGGCAAAGACAGTAGCTCAGCTCCTGGACTGACATGCAAACTCCATGACACACGCTGCGACCCAGTCCTCCCGCTGAACTATATCCTGTTCCGAGCACCGCTCTTCCTGCACCTCCCCATTGCTCCTGAACTATCACTGCTGCCTCGCATCGCTCTCCTGCTCTCGCTGGTCCTCCTCTGTTGCTAGCACTGCTCCCTCGCCTGCCCCTGGTTGCCCCAGTCCTGCGAGCCATGCTGCCGATGTAAACAGACATGCCACCGCAAGAGCAGCGAAGGCACGGCAACGAAACCCTGCCACGCAAACGACGGACCCGGCAAAGCGGCTACGTGAACACCACCAGAACACATTGCACTCATGTGCACTCGCAGGAGGAAGGAAACTAACACCAAAAAAAAAACAACAACAAGAAAACGAGGATGGCGGAAGAAAAGCTCAAAGCAACAACTAATCGAGGGGCCAGCGGTGATGAGGCAGACAGGCAGGCAGTGCGAGTGGAGAGAATCTGGCTCTCGCTGCCTGTGTGAGAGCTGCAGCGGAGAACAAGATGAAAGAGGTTGGAGGGGGGGGCGAGGGGGTTTGAGGGCTGCGAGTCAGCGAGGATAGGCGAAAAGGGCGAGAAGACAGGAGAGAGAGCAAAACAAGCAGAAGAGCTGTTTGGGTAATAAAAAGAAAATGTACATCAAGTATGATTTTATGAGCAGAGATGATAAACCAGAATGAAATTATAAATGGAATCAAAATGATTGCATTGTACAAATGGGAAAATTAAATGCAGATAAAACGTCCGTTGTGGTGACTCTGAGTTTTATAAGCGGTGCTTAACATGTAATGTTGAGTTGTAATGGGGCCGAAGTGTATAACTAAACATGTCTAAACGTGACATACTGTTCCTGTCAGGTCTGCCTAGCAACAAGTGGCCTCACAGCCGTGAGGCAAGCGGGGAAATTCTAAGATCATAAAATGGATCTGGAGAGTTCTTCTTACTCAACAAGTCGCAAAATCCTGAAACATGACTGGGGCTGAAACGGGTCCTCGAGTAATCCGAGTACCTCGCTTCCCAAAAAAGCTTTTTTTCCACCGAGTACCCGCTTATTCCTGTGTACAATGTCACAAAGTATTATTCAAGCTCACCACGGCAACAATTGCTTGCGCTACACATGACAGTGAGATGCCAACAATGCGCGAAAGACGGACAACTTCAAAATAAACCTTACCTGAGCAAATAAGATATGAACATCAATTCCTTGACATGCCTTTTAATTTATAAGTTGTTCCCAGCAACATGTGGTGGCATATTAGGGGAAGCTGAGCTTCCCTTTCAGTCTCGCCACTGGTATCGGTATGGAACTTTATCCTTGAATCACAAGTCACATTGTTATTATGCTTATTTTAATCTGTAAAATGTAACGGCACAGAAATCGTGTGCTTTTTGAAGTTGCCAGCTCGGCTACAAACCACAGTAGCTGCTACAGTATGTAATGCGTGATATTCGTCTTCAGATCAGCTGCTTTCACATCACTTATTATTCAGAGCAGAACGCTAAAGATAAACAAGAAGGCTGCGCGAAGTGGCGATGAAAGCTCTCAACATCCTTCTCATTGTTTGTCTGATTCTGCCGCGGTGTTTGCTCTGAGTCAGTTTAGCGCATCGTTAAATGTGGCGGGGTTTTAAATTGTTCAGCACGTCGCCGTAATTAACGGCTTGGTATATGTTCTTCGGCGGCGTGCTGCCATAATCGAGGGGTTGCAAAATATTCTACGGCTGCTTCCTTTGTACACACAAAATGAATGGGTGATTAGTGAATTCGTTTGCAACATTAGGATGATTGACGTTTTTGTCATTTTGGACGGTTGCGCTGTCAGACGACCAGATAAATGTCATTCTGTGTCTTAGGCCGGGTGACATGTCACACTATAAGTTAGTCACCGACTAGACCCCGCCGAATCGTTGCGTGTTTTCGTCAAGAGTCAGTCCATGGGAGCAGGTCCGTCGGGGAGGCGGGACAAGCAGTTGTCAAAGTCATGTCAGCAGAGGCATTATGTGCATGCGTGTTTGTTCTCTGCTCAGAAAAGGGGGGAAAAAACGAGGAGAAAAAAAAGGAGGGAGGCTATCAGAGACTATGGATAAGATAGGTAGACTAAGAGACTATGGACTATCTCCGTTCGGACATTTTTACTTTCCCGGTGCTATGTAATTGCAGAAAATGTGTAAATGTGTTTGCCAAAGCGCTTCTTGTCTGCTTCGGTCATGCTGCTGTGGATATCCCAAAAGTGAAAGTGAAGTAGCGACCTGGTAGTTAAGCCTCACAGTGAACTGCATTATTGACAGGTGTGAAGACTCCTTGTGAATTATTTGAGGAAATACAGCATCTGCATATAAATCCACGTTCACCGGATTGCTTAGTAAATGAGGTACCAAATCTTAAAGAGTTGAGCTTTGTGTTTGGCCAAAGTGTTAAAAGTCGATATTGCAAATGCTTTTGCTTCAGTCGCTTCCCGCTGTTGTGGCTGCCGAGATGCTCCCAAAACATCTCGGCAGCTTGCACAGCTTTGACAAGTGTGCAAACCAAACAAGTGTACATGCCAACCTATCAAGCGCTGCTGCAGCAGAAAAGCTGCGAGGTGTGTGTGAGTGTGTGTGTGTGTGTGTGTGTGTGTGTGTGTGTGCATGTGTGTGTGTGTGTGTGTGCGCGCACGTTCGTCTCAGCTCAAGCACTGACGCATCCCTTCATCACCCACTCACCTCTCAACATAAATATAATTTTGGGTTAGCAAAGATCCCACTCAAACAGACACTGATACCCACAGAAAAATATCCCGTACAGGCGTAGTGATGCATCAATCATAAAGTCCTCGATAGATTTACGGGTGAATTTTCCCCCCAAAAATCGTTAGAAAATGGCCTGTAACGAAGGTTAACGAAGAAAAAATAAAAATTAAATCATTGAAGGTACGGTTGGTATACATTTTAAATACATATAATTAAACCTAATAAAAACTCCTTGATTCATATTTTTATCCGGGACTATTGATGCATTGTCGTTAGGCTTCCTCTATATTCAACTCAGCCCTGCTGCTGCTGCTGCTCAGACAGTCAAGGCCAGACCGTCTGCCGATGCTCCTGCCCCGTTTTGGCAAGTTATCAACAGGGCCGTTCACACGGCACACATTTGCTCCGGCGCTGCACCGATATATTTTGTTGCGATATATTTTGCACCGCAGCAAATTGTGTGGACCGTTCACACGTACAAAGCCGCTGAGCGGGGCAGCCCCGACACAGTGTCGGGGCTGCCCCACTTGCGTTCACACGGCAGTTTCTGCAGCAGAGCAAAACGACAGAAAACAAACGAGCTGTCGTGTTGGTTCTTTTTAAAACGTACTGTATATACACAACTCAAGCGACTACTGGACCGGCACGTCCTTCTCCTTCTCGGTTTCCGTGCCTTCTGCTCGAGATTGACCGCCCAAGAAAACGTAAATGAACGATGACTTCAATGACACTCAGAAAAGCAAACACTAATGCGCCAAACAGAAAATCAAGAGAGGAAATCACAAAATAAATTCTATGAGGGGTGGGGGGTTGTGAACAAACAACAAAGGAACAAACAACTCAGAGACAGTCCAGTTTCCTACAAAAGGAAAGATGTTACTAGCCAAGTCTTGTGTCGTTATGAATCGTTCATTCATTCATTCATCTTCCGAGCCGCTTGATCCTCACGAGGGTTGCGGGGGGTGCTGGAGCCTATCCCAGCTGTCTTCGGGCAGTAGGCGGGGGACACCCTGAATCGGTTGCCAGCCAATCGCAGGGCACGTTATGAATCAACACATTACGGAAGTCCGACAGAGCACGAAAGCAACGCATTCTCGCCATACGTACTCTTCACAAGCATTTGCTCTGGAGCAAATTTAACCCAGTTGCGTTCACACGTGCAAATTTACAGCGGTGCTGCTTCGCAAACGAGTATTTGCTCCGGAGCAAATATTTGACCCACCTCCCTGAGGTGGGTCAAATTTGGTCCGGTATAAGCTCTTTTCCGGGGCTACGCCGGAGCTAATTTGCACGTGTGAACGCTCTACTGGGGCAGCACCGGACCAAATCTTGCCGTGTAAACAGCCCTAATAATAGGCCGGTGAAGGAAATTGTCGTTTTTCAACGCGCACGTACCATAGGTTGACGTTGTTGTTTGATAGAACTAGACAATAAAAACACACACAGTTTTCGAGGTAAATTAGAACGTCACACTTAACTCATTCAGCACCAGCCAATGCTGGACCAAGTCTGAAAAGACGTTTAAAAACGTCTTTGTGAGTGAATGAGTTAACATATAATCTGGCACACTCCCTATTGCTGCATTATACATACTGACATGTTTCCTACTGAGGTGGTGCTGCTAGACAATTAGTCACATGATACATCGTTTGGTCATATTGAAAATTCAGTGTCTGCTTCCAATGTATTCATGGGACTCTGCTTGTATTTTGTTCTTGATGTCATCTTGCAAATAGAAATTTCATCTTTCAGTCAAACTATTCAAAACATGTGACTGTTCTTACCTATACAGACGTCTATCTTGCCTTTGATTGCCGCCTCGTGTAAAGGCGTGTAGTTCCAGTTATCTCTGGCATTCGGCTCAGCGCCCTGACACAGCAGCAAGGACACCACCTGAAGGCAACAGAGGAGTATTCTTTAATCCCGATTATTAAACTGTAGACAGGAAATGCAGAAAAAGCAGCTCCAAAAACTGGTTTCATGCACTCTAGAGGACACACGGAGTATTACAAGAAACCAATGTGGACCCAGTCATGGGTGTATTCCGCCTACTACTGCTTCAAGTCAGAGATATGATCCAGCTCACCTGCGACTCTGAGAATAAGTGCAAGTGAAAATGGATGCATGGACCTCTATTTGTCTTGTATGTATGTATGTATTAAATAAATACTGCATACAAGCTACTGGTGAGAAACAATCCATTCATCGATCATTCTTCATTGATGGGACTGTGTGGAATTTGTAAATAAATCGCACCTTGAAGCAAATAACGCAAAATATTTGGCTACCAGCAACAAAGGCAGTGGCTAAAAATAATTTCTTCATTTGCATCCTCATCAATTCTTGGTCTTGCCTGTTTACATGTTAGCAACTCCCACCAGAGATGCCATTGATGAGTCGGGGAGAACAACCGAGTGAGGAGCGAGGGACAAATGTTTCAAGAAATGAGAAATTTGCTGCTTGATGTCCCCATTTTATAAAGCCATCACTTAAAAAAACAAATTTAAGAAGTTATTGGCATGTGACTCCGCCTACTGCCCGAAGACGGTTGGAATTGGATGCAGCACGCCCGCGACCCTTTTGAGGATTAGAAAATGGGTGGATGGATGCTACATAAACTTCTTCCTTATAACAGTGTAGCATTTTGAGGCTTGAGATTCCTGGTGTCTGATATTGAATTTCACATTATTTTTCAGAAACCGACAAATCCACCTTGAACAAATATAGCGTGTCCATTCTCACCTCTGAGTGGCCAAAGGAGCATGCATTGTGCAGTGGTATCAGTCCGCCGTCATCCCTTGCGTGGACATTGGCGCCGATCTGAAGCAGGTGGTCAACCACATCTTTACGCCCGAAACCTGACAAGACAGGCGAAAGAATGGTAAAATGAAATTAGAGCAGGAAACAATTTTGTGTTTTGTATTTCTAAACACATGTTTATCACAAGTGCAAGCATTAATGTCATTATGAATGGTGTAAAATGGTGTGCCCTCAAATTAAAGTACTTCTACTCAATCTGAAAAAAAAAATTACAGCGGGGAATCCTGAGTTGTGGGACCGTGGCTATTTACAGCAAAGGTGTCAAACTCAAGGGTTGGGGGCCAGATGTGGCCCGCCACATCATTTTAAGTGGCCAGCAAAAGCAAATAAGATGACAACTTCCAGGATGCTTGCTAAAATGTGTACCAAAATTTCAAATTTTCACATGTAATAAATCTGTGGCATATTGAAAGCATTTTCTTGTTACCAAACCCCTCATTACATTTACTTAAACAATAGTTTAATCAAACGTTATTCTTGACTTGATTCTTGATATAGTTTCAGTAATCAAGGCAAGGGAAACGGTAATTATAATGTGGCCCCTGACAAAAATTAGTTTGACACCCATGATTTCCAGGTACGGCCGGCGAATAGCGAAAATGCTCAGAATTAAAGCTGATTAGAATAGCATTGAGTGGGGCTTGGAAAACGTTTTCCACAAAAGATGGGCGATGCTTTTTTAAAATATTATTATTATAGCGACCAACACATAATATAATAGCACATTTGCCCCAAAACAATTTAGAAACAGTTTACAGTCTACTTTCTGAGTAAGTCTCATGGTGTCGACACTCAGCATAGTGAAACGGTCTAGGTGTGTTTTCGGCGAAAGACGGGCGATCTTTTTTATATATACCGATCTTTTTTATATATACTGTACTGTATTATTATTTTAGCGAGCAACGCCGATAAGCTATTGTCACTGTGATGACAACGTCTTAATGTTATCTCTTTTCGCTAGCATTTGCCAAAAACAGTTTTAAAACAGCTCACTTTGTGAGTAAATGTCATGGGATTTACCTGCGGCAAAGTGTAAGGGTGTAGATTTGCGTCCAGCCATATCTTTAGCGTTCACATTCGCTGTGTCTGCCAACTTTTTCACTCTCAAAACATCTCCATTCCGACAGGCTTCGAACAGCTCCCTGAACGCCCCGTTCGTACCGCTGAAGCCACAGCCACCGTTGCCGCTGCCCGTGTTACCGTCACCCGAATCGGGCGTCGATGCTTCGCTCGTCCCGCTCCCTTCCGTGGTGGTCGGGGAGCTAGCGATGCTGCTAGCAGCGCTGCTCAGGGCCAAAACCGGGGTGCTGCTGGTTGCCGTGGGAGAGGCCGGGGAAACCTCACCGTCCGCGGCTGCTTCGCGAGGGAGAAGCGCGGGATCGTCAGATGGTGTCAGAGGCGAGCCCGACGGGGTGACTGGGAGCGAGGAGGTTCGGGGTGGGGAGGAGAGAAACTGAGGGGAGCGACGAGGCGTCGCCATTTTCACAACACAACAATCCCCAGTAGCAACAAACGCCGCCGACAACTTCCTGTGAAGTCAACCCAAACTTCCGGCTAGTCTTTTTCATGAATTTATTTTTTGTCTTCTTCTTTTTATTCTTTTGTTAATTAAAGAAAATCCAGACATAGTTCTGCTATTTCCTGTCACATCGGGACATTTTTAACCTTTTTTATTTATAAGGGACCAAAAGCGACATAGGAAGCCAAAGGCTCCTTCAGTAATTCATTAGACACATACAAGACAAATTAAAACAAAAACTAAATAATACTGTCCTCTCGTGGTCGTAATGAGGATTGTTACAAAATGAAGTAAAATACTTGACTATGGCTTTCTGGTAAACATAATGAGAATTACTATTCAGTGCCATATCATGTACGGTATTCCCTTAAAAACATTGTCTTGTTTTTAAGAGCACAGACATGATTTTTTTACGATTTTCGATGATTTTTTTTGTTGTTCAAATTCAAATTTGACAAGTTTGTTAATCTATTTTCTGTGGTGTGCCCAATGTATAATACTTATTTCTTTTTATTTTGCAGGTACTTGAATATATTCCTTATCATTTTATTTGGTCTTGTATTAGATATTTATTTGGACAGAATGATGTTTCAGCGGACAGAGAGAGCAGCAAAAAATAAATAAATAAATAAGATTCTGACTGCTATAGGGTCCCGACAAGTGAAAAAGTGGATAGAACAGGACCTCTGCCCACGCAGTGCTACCCGTGTGTCCAATTGGTTTTGTATGCAGTGTCCATGAGCTGGAGGAGTCATGTTTTACCAAGATATTAAATACAGAACCTTAAGCCGGTCACACAGTGACTGTCAGTAATGTCACCAATCAAGAAGCCACTTCAGTACTTTGGCATTTTAAGAGATGAGCAAAGAACAACATAGATATATGATATTCTTAAGACAAAAATAAGTGATAAATATTTAATGACACAATTTGTCAAATGAAACGTCGGCATCACTGCTTCTGTTACACTGTAGACAAGAAGTGATGAATACAAGTCGACCGGGTCGAGACGCCCAATCGTGTCTGGTTGGTTGACATAATTGTCATATTTGTGTTTAAAAAGATCTCTTTTGTGTGTCACTTCTAATGACAACAAAACGTTGTGAGCGGGGACCAGTTCAAACAAAAACAAACACTGTAAATCACAACCATGCAGCCTGGCGAGCCACACAATGAGACACAATGCACGTTATTGTCTAGTATTGTGCACCACAATGAAAGCAGGGGAACCTCAGTACAATTTTGAACTCGACACATTGTTAGAAAGATGAAGCACACTACAACGGTGGCGATGTGTGAGGTGACACCAGATGATCACCTTTGTTTTGTTCCAAATGTTGTGCCAGTGGACCTCAGAAGATCTGAACAAGAAATCAAATGTCGACCATTCGACTCATTACATAAAATGTGAAACGGGCTTTGTCTGTGTGAGTTTCACCACGCAGCCATACTCAGACTGTTTCTCAGAGGCTGATGACGTTGATGACCGTATAACAAAAGAGTGAAAGTGTACCCCCCTTACCCCCCCCCCCCCCAAACCTGGTTGCATGCAGATCCCACAAGGGTTGTAAATCTCCTCGATTACTCTAATATAATGAGTGGATTTTCAAAAGCAGATTTGAACACAAACAAAAAGCTTTGAGGAGGAGTCATTCGGCATGCGTTTTTGATCAGAACTTTCCGGCAGGACAGCATTCTTAAGAGCCTTTCCCCAAGTGTGATTCACATTTAGATTCTCACAAGTCCCTCGTCGTTACTAATGTACTTGTAAGTGCTGTGTTCCAAGAGTGGAGTTTTGTTGACCTGAAAAATATGTCTACAAATATACAGGTGTGTAATATTAAACATACGAGAAAATACTTGACAGAAGGTCGGTTCCTCCCCAATCTCTGTGCTAATAATTAATATCATTATTTCTTATTTAACATTGGTCCACCTTGAGGGTTGGTGAGTTTGTGGTTTCCATTAAGTAAGTAAGAAACCATTTATTAGTCTCGCAATGGAGAAATTCCCAATTCACAGCAGCAAAGTTATGAAAGGAAGAAGCAGAACAACAAAATATAGAAGCTGCTGGAAAGGCAGCCACTCTCGCGGCGCAATTTTGAAGTCAAAATAAAAAAAATAACACAACACAACACATTGGACACAGACAGTCGTGCAATCTTCACCACTTTTCCGCATATACTTTGTTGTCTGTATTAACCGCAATGCTCAAAATTATGAACAGCTTAATGATGATATTCTCATTACCTATTATGTGTATTAGTTTTCAATATTCCTTATGAGCAGAAATTTATGCCCACTTGGTTTTATTCATCTTAAGTGATATTATCTATCATATTGATAGAGACAATTTTACTTAAACCACTGACAATGCTTTTTTAAGGCCTTATTTCTTTCTGACGTAGATGGCGATTGGCGTGAAAACTGTCAAACTGTGCCAAGCTGCTACAGTATATGTACAGTAGCACCAATGGCTGGAGAGGCGGACTTACTTTATGTCAGATTATCTTTTTTTTTTCTTTTTCAAGGTATCAGTGGCTGGTATCAGCAGGTTCCACCAGTATGATACCTTAAAATTAGGCATGCAGTTATCTGAAACAATACCGATACCTGCTCGCCTGTCCATAACTATTACAAAATCAACTCACAAAGAGCAGACACTATCAGTGAACTCAATGTATGACTGTAGCTTCTGATGTCACGTGCTTGGGCCGCACCCCTGAAAGGCACCCAACTCAAATATTACAGTTCACTTTTAAATTACTTTTAAATTCAACACGTGATCTTTAAGTTTTTTGTGATTCTTTGTTTTTAAATCTCAACCTCACCACAATTTACATTTGCATTTTTAGTTTTGAAACATTTATTTTGGTCACATTTCAAGTGAACTATCATGTGCAATACATTTTAATGGGCTCTTTAGCCTGACACTGGATTTTAATTTTGGTCTTACTGGTGATACTGTATAGGGTATTATTTTTTTGGGGGGAGGTGGGGGGGGGGTGTAAAAAGTTGAACCACTGCAAAGTGAAACTGATCTTTCCACTTCAAGAAGAGCACCTGGCAAGCAAGGCCCACACCACGTTACGTCCACGCCCACAGCTGCCAGGTATCGCTCACAAATCTCCTTGATAAACACTTGCAGCGAGCGTCCTCGACTCAGTCGCTGCACTCCTTCGTGTAAAATACACACGCACCCGACTTTCAAAATGCCGAACCGAAACTCGCAGGAGTGGATGCGCCTGTCCCTCCGCACGCCGGGAATCTTCATTTTCGGCTTGGTCATGGCGCCCTGCGGTTGGGTGCTCAATCTGACCGCCACGGTGGCCCCCAACTGGAGGACCCTGGAGGACTTGCCCGACAGGCCGAGCAACGAGTTCATCGAGCAGGGCATCTGGGACATCTGTCGCTCCGTCACCACGTCCACGTCGTCCACGTGCGGCCTGGAGGACAGCACGTATTTCGGTAACGAGATCATCGATGTGGCCCAAGGGCTAATGGTGGCCTCGCTGGTGGTCACCCTCGCGGGCCTGGCCGTGGCCATCCCCGGGATCCGCTGCTGGAAGGAGAGGCCCAACTGGGTGGTGGCCGGCCTTGGGGGGTTGTTAATCTTCATTTCGGGGGTGTTTGTCCTCATCCCCATCTCTTGGTACACCCACATCCTGGAAGACATCAGCACGGTGACACCCAGGGAGAACGTGCGCGTGGGCTACTGCATCGTGCTGGGTTTCATCGGCGGCATTTTCGAGATCCTGGGCGGCTTCGTCATGTTCATCGGTATCTGTCGCTGCTGCGGCGGGAAGAACCGCGGCGAGGTGCGGGTGCAGGAGACCGGGCGCAGCCGCTTCAGCGCGCGCCCGCAATCGCAGCCGAGACGCGTGGACGTACCCTCGCTCAGCCGGGACCGTAGTCCTGCGCCCAGTAGCGTGCCCTACATCCGGGACTCTCTGGACGACGACGTCTCCTTCCCGCGGGCCAAGAGCGCCGGGCCCCGATCCGTCGACACCTCGTTCACGGGGAGGCCCTACGATGCGGACTTGTGAGGGAGAGGGGGGGGGGGACACCGATGTACGCACACGGATACACACTCACACAAGTTGATCAATTGCCGCGTTTCCCAACCATCGCTAAACCAAGAAACATATTTGAACTTGTTGGTTCTTTTTACCTTTTTTTAGGTTATTTAAATGACATGTTTCACATGATGAACATCAGCTGCTAGACGAGTCACCAATCATCACGTGACACTGAAGAAGGCGGAAGACTTAATTATGCCAGGTAAATAACCTTTTTTTTTAAAAAAAAAAACTTGGTCTGAGAGAAATAACCAACAAGTTCAATTATAAATAAAAGACAGAATCAACTTTATTCGGCTATCAAGCCACATATTTTTCCATGAGAAAAATCCAGTGGTGGCAAATAAACTGCTACGTTACTGTACTGTATGTTCTTATGCCAATTCGACTTGAATATTTGTTTTCTGGCAACTTTTTACTTCAACTCTGTGAAAGCTGATATTTTTAAATTGTTATTTTGTCAAAATCATATCCTCCTATGAAGTGACTAAGTACAAATACTTCCTTACTGTACTGCAAGATAGATGTAAGTATCTGCACGCTACTCGAGTATTTTTGACACGTTTTTACTTCCTACACAGTACACACACTTGGTTTCTGTACTTCAGTGGGGTTTACTGGTACCTCTACGTTAGTATTTCTGACTACTTTTTACTTTAACAGTGAGGGTTGACCTAAATGACTCAACAAATCTACACATTTTTGGTTTGGGGTACAGGTCTAAGTCAAATGTAATGTTGTGGCAGTCAACTACTTTGTAAACGTGACTTAAGCATTTCAGGGGGTTTTCTTTTTGGTTTGGACAGATAAAAAACACAAAAAGGGGGGGGGGCACCGTTAACGCCAATGACTCAGCAGATTCTGTGTCGCAAGATGCTCCATTCCCCATCCATTGCCTTGAGAACTTGAATCCACACTTGTACTTTTACCACAATATTCTTTCACGCAAGTATCTCTACTTCTACTTAAGTACAGCGAATGAGTACGTTTGCCACCTCTGGAGAAATCTCATGGCACACCATTGAACAAAAACGTCAGAAAAAGTATGCACAGATGTACACACAAATGAAGTTAAATAGAGCTACTATTATGTTTTATCATTGGCATCAGGTCTGTTGCACATCATCACTGAAGACCGAGACTGCCTCGTTTTATTTTTGCAAGTTAATTGAAGGTTCAAGTGGTGACGAGAGATCAAATAAGTTTATATTGTTGAAGCCAAAGCTGTTGGAGTATTATTGTAATGTTGTACCATGCCGTGAAGGAGTCATTTTTCATTGCTCTTGATTGTCGTTTTGGGGTTTGTGGAGCTATTTGTGCCTGAAAAGCAATGCAATCAAACATTTTATTGAAGGGGAATCAAGTTTTTATGCAAAGAAAATCAGCCACATTAAGTTTGTCTTGTATGTTCATTTGTACATACGGATCATATTTTTCTCGAACTAAGACATCGAACAAGCCTCTCTTCCGTTTTCATGTAAATATTCTTATACGCACTTTACGTTGATGACACGGAGTAACGTGAACAAGAATGTTTTCACTGTTGTGCAAGTGCTTTATTAAACTATACGCCATGGCTAAAAGGTGAATCAAATTTTTTTTCTCCTCGTCATCGCGTGGCTGCTTTCTCAGCTTGTGTTCAGTAAAAGAGCCAGCAGAGCTGCTGTTGCTACTCATATATCGGCCTCTTGAGAGGAGACGTCAGTCCATAGAAGTTTGTGCATGTCACTCCTGATTTACTGAGTAGACAACTCAAAGAAAAACAACGGTTTGGCTTCATTGACATTTACCAGTGTAGGCCACCCTGTTGGTTCACTTCGAAGAGGCTAAGTATACAGACAATGTCACCTGACCGGTCTGCGTGGCTTCTTTGCCGGCGCAGCTCGTCTGGCAACATGGGTTTGTCTGTTTAAACTTTCACAAATCAGGCAACGCGATGGTGAACAATCGGTCCTCTGTAGTTCCACAGAGTTCTTTATAGAACGACACGTTTTCACGTGTTGATATATGTGAAAACACTTCAGCACTTGATGTCTCAGGCTGGATGTACTTTGTGGGTTTTAGGTGACAGAATTCTGAATTTTTTTTGCCCTCTAGTGGCACAGTTCAGATCTGCAGTAAGGCAAAGTAAAAATAATTAAGGGGGCGGGGGGGGGGGATTACAACACACTTAAAATCCCAGGAAAGTGAAAATACCTTGTAAATTTGACACACTCCAGAAAAGAATATTCTTCACAACCGTGCCAAATGCAAATAATTGAAAAAAAAATGTCCAAGGTCAGTGATCCCTCGCTATTTGGCGGTTTGTTTATCGTGGTTTCAGTGCATCGCAGATTTTTTCAAACATTCATTAAAAATATATACAGGTATATATTTTAAGTCTGCAAAAAGTCCGCAAACGGTCCGCAAGAAGCAGCGAAAGTCAGCAAAACACGAGTCACATAGAACAACATATATAGTACTACATGTTTAGGTTTCCTGTATTTTGTTATTCATACACAAACCTAACCTAACATACATGTTTAAATCTATTACTATACAGCATTAAGTAATGTTAATTACTACAAAATTAAATTCTACATGCATATATACCATTAAATTTGGCCTTATATTTTTTATACTCATTTACATGTACTTATAAGGGGGGGGTCGCTACTTCGCAGATCTTCGTTTATCACGGGTGGTTTTGGTCCCCATTAACCGCGATAAACAATGGATTACTGTATACAAAATGAGGCTTCAAAATCATCCGATGATTGTCAAGTCGGTCTACCCCTCACCAATCCTTTTCCCCTTCCTGGCGGTTCAGCCTTTCTCACAGTGACATGCGTGCACTCATGGGTGAGAAGGAGCCAGCCTGAAACTCGGTCCACATGTCAGAAAACCCCCAAATCCTTTCTTACTCCTCCACTGCTTGTTGCGCGACACTCGCACTGATGGCTGACAATGAGGCACTCCAACGCCCTGCCAGCGGATCATCCAAAGGAAAGATGCATTTTTTTGCCATGTGGGCACAGCTGACTGCATGTAGCAATTGTGCTGGATAACTCCAGATGAGAACACAGGTGCTAAGGTTCTTATGTAGTGGGGGCGGTCGGAAAAGCTAGCATCTAGAGAGGTGCTAGGCTTCATGTGCAGCCACTAATGTTCTCAAAGCCAGGGTTTTATGTACCGGTACTCAAATAGATCAGATCGGTAATGTTGTAGTCCTGGCATCTTTGCAATAAGAAAGGGCTGTCCAAAAGTGATGCACCTCTAAATATTATTGTATAAATTTGCAGCTGTGACAGGCTTGAATCTGGTATGCAATTTCATATTTTCACCTCTGGTGCAAAACTTACAGCTCAGGTGTCAAACTCAAGGCACGGGGGCTAGGTCTGGCCCGCCACATCCTTTGATGTGGCCCACGAAAGCAAATCAAACATATCATGTCCATGATTGCCAAAATCTGGACCAAATTTCAACTCCTCATATGTAATAAATACAAGCTATTGTAAAGCATTTTCTTGTTACCAAACCCCTCATTACAGTAACTTCTTGAAATGGTTTCACAATTATAACGGCCCGCCAAGGAACACGGTCACTTCAACGTGGCCCGCGACAAAAATAAGTTTGACACCCCTGAATTACAGTATCTGCACCTTGGTTTAACTTCCATCCATTTTCTAGCATTTGTTTTCATTTGAGTCGCAGGTGTGTCCACACCTGCTTGCTCTGGGCCAAAGGTGGAGTACTGATCTGCCTTACATGCCTTTAGTGACAAAATGGAATACACTGAATGAAACAAACAACCACCTCCCACACCCAAATTTGAAAGCCCAATTCGTCCCTCCAAGAAATGAAGACAATATTCAATCCTGGTGTGGATTCAGATCAAAATTGTAAATCCGGAACTATTTTTGCCACCCTTGTGTACAGTAGCCTGGCAAAGATCTAGCCTTTTACAAACAGGTTGAGTAATTAATGTAGTAATCTGCGTGCACACAGCTGCATTTATGGATTGAGGTCATGACAGTTCTGGCTCAATTTCTTAGTTTTAGGTAGGCGTCATAAGTAAATGACACACGTGGCAATTATTTGGGGCACTGCCTCGATTAGAGCCCTGAGTACTAACCACCATGTCGTGACACATTGGTACGCTGTGAACAATCGGCAGGCGTGTCATTGGAAATGATCAAATTTCAAGTCAAAGCTCGGAGAAAAAAAAATAGTTTGGCCATCTATACCAATGACTTCTCGTGATTGACAGAACAATGACATTTTCTTCCACTAGATGGGAGGTGGAACATATTTTTTTGTGATATTTCTAGTGATGCAACCAGATTTTGGGGAAACCGTATAAGGGACATCTCTTATCTGACTGACCACATACTTTTACACAACGTATTCCCTCTTCGGCTCGGTTGACACCACACATCAATTTAAGTCACAAAGAAAGATTACATAAAAAAAAAAAATCGCAGAAAACCAGTCGAAGAAAGTACGGCAGATACAAAATACAAGACACATCTGAATTGGGTCAAAGTTTTATTATTTGAAAACATCAAAAGTGCAAAATGACAAATAAATCTACCCGATAGAGTTCATGAAAAAAAAATTCTACCTCTGGTGCATCATTTGAAATTGTTAACTCATTTTGCTAAAAATGAACAAGCTGTATAAAAAGCGCTTCAGTAAAAAGTATTTAAAAAGAGGCACTCGCGTTGTGTGCTGCACCTGCACATTGACCAGTTGAAACCGTCTGCCATTTCACACTGCACAGTCAAACCGCAAATGAGCACACTTTGCATGAAGCGACTGTTTGTCTGGCACTCGAGTGCAGTTTCTTTGCCTTGCTTGAAGCAACAGTTGAGCATAAGAAAAACCTAACATAATTTTCTTAATCATGTCTAGAGGCTTGTAGGTAATCCGATTACTCGTGTAAATAATGACAAAACAGAAAAACGGACGGTGCTTCACGACTTTACCCATCACCTTGAGCGGGGAAAAAAAAGGTGCGAACAAGAAATAAAGCAGACTGGTATTCTACTAAAACCTGAAACTGTCAGTGTTTATAGTTCCTAATAAATATTGTTTCTTCTCAAATTTACGCCGTGAGGGAATATGTTTCCATCTGTGTAAAGTTGAAAAGTAAATTAGTGGGTGGGAACAAAAACACTCCCTTCGGTGAGTGTTCGGGCTGCACAACTTGTTGGTTGACAAAAGACAACGTTGCACCACATTGTCAGCACAGTTCGATAGTTAAACTGAGTTCCTGTTCTTTCGATGTGAGGAGGCGTTTTTTTTTTTGAACGGGGGTGGGTGTGACTTGAAGCTGCAGTTGGCCACAAACAGAGGAGTAACTACTTGTGTTAAGTCATTCACAACAATTAAAAAAAAAAAGGGAAAAGTTTGCATCCTGATAAGCTCGTAGGCAAAATATTTCTTTTTGGTTAATTATCATGGGTCAGACATTGCTAAGGTTGGGGGCTCAAAACTCTGTACCAGTTCTTTTGGTTTGCAGGACTGGCACTTATAGCAGGCCTGCAGAGTCACTTTATCTCAGGGTGCAAGCTCCGTAAAGGACGCAATCATCAAAATAAAAAAATAAAGATAGCCGACTGATGCTGAATAGTGACTGTTTGGTTATATTTTACAGATTTTTAAAAGTGGGTTACCGTACCAAAGTGTGCACCACGATTATATTGTGACGGATTTTAGTTAGATCATAAAGTGCACTTCAAGTCCAACTGTAAATTTATTAAAAGGGATTGCACCCGCAACGGTCATTTCCCTTGGCATAAATCTGCAATTTTTGAGATTAGGTTGTGTGTGGTGTTGGTGTGCTCTCTAGGCAATTTCAGGAACATGACGCACTAGCCATTTTTCCCTCATCGCCTTCCTTCCCTTACAAAAAAAATAAGTAAAATAAATCAGGACCACTTAAAAGGAGACGTTTCTATTACCACAAAGGTTTGCTAAAATCTGTTATATAAATATCACCTGCCCCACATATGAGCACAAACATTTTCCAAGTATAACAAACTAAGGGAATAAATATAACAGCATACTTCACTTTCAGCATGTGACAGTGTCGTTTCATCAGAAATGTCAGAAATGGTTAGACGGCCAACTCAATCACAGTAAAGCTTAATTCAGCATTTGTGGATCAGCACTTCAAGGAGCAAAGGTCCATGCTGGTCCATCTTAACGCTTGAATAAAATGAGCGAGGAGGTTGCAGAAGAACATTTGAAGAGGGGTCTCCTTAACTTGCCTGAATGAGAGGGACAATTTTTTTTTTAAGGAACGCTGCTACTCCTTTCAAAAGTGGGAAAAATGTGAATACTCATAAAATGAAAGGCAGAAGATAGAATACAGTGAAATCTAATATCGTAGGACAGGATTGAGCACATAAAGTGGTACCACCAAAGTTCACTGAAATATGACAAACAGTCCATCTTCTGGTCATAACTCAATTTGAAGGTCAAGCCATCATCATGCGTGACAGCAAATAACGTCAGTTCCGGGACGAGCTGTCGGACTGACTTTTGAACTAGATCTTATTTTGACATGCAAAAGTATCGAGTGGTGAAGTACAATATGAAAATTATTTCCAGTTGCAGCTATACTCTGGAACAATTTTGCTCCATCTCCGCTATGTTTCCGTCAGACATCTCCAAAAAGGGCGAGGCGTTTTACTTTTAGATTGATGATACAGGGATTATTTTATTTTTACATTTACATGACAGGGATCTTATTTTGGCCAGTTGCCTGATGAGTTAAAAGGTTTTAGGATGACAAAATTCATTCGCTTGACTTTTTTTTTTTCTATGTCAAAAAAGTGGAAGTTAACCAACGTCAGGAAACCTTGTGCACAACTTTAGAGATTCCTTCGCATTTTTGCTGCATTTCCAAAGCAGTTAAGTTAGGATGAAGAAAGACGCCTCAAAAATGGTAGTACTTTTTAAACCCTTTCATGCACCATGTAACCTGATAAGCTGCCCACTGTCGTAACCGCTGTCCCTGAAAGGGTCTGAAGTAAAATCCAACAAAAGCAGACTCAACTTTCTCACGCGGAAGGTAATTCAACCGGTTTCCCTCAATAGGGCACTCTAGGTAAGAGATCGGCACCAGATCGTGTTTATCAGAGTAAAAGTATCTTTTTTTAATGTTAGTGTGCATGCCTTATGCTGAAATATTTCATTAGCAATATCAAACACATACCTCTGGTGTTAATTTGATGGACCCGCTTCACAAAGGACTTGTTTGGCCATACTTTTCTCCCTGACGATAAAAAAGAGCATATAAAAAGCTTGTCATGTACAGAAAAAGTTCTTAGTTTTGTATCGATATGGATACATGTATATGTACATAGAGCAGATAAACCATTTCTAAAAAAAACTGTCCATGATGAATGTGACCGACAACTTGTATGATTGGCGGAAGAAAAAATAAAAACTGTTTTCATCAGATCGCAACACTTTCCCCACATTTTTTTTTCACATCACATGCACAGATTTCAAGTATGTTTTGACGCCATTTTTGAACTCATGTCAGTCAAGAGCATTACCTCTTCCACTGTTTTTGCTTCTGCCGCAACTTGGCGAAGATGTAAGCCAGAGTCACCAAACCGATAAGGACGGCCACCACACTCAAGGTCAGCGGGAGGCTTAGGGAGCCGTTAAATGTTAACTGGCAGGTTTCGCCCTGGTAGCCCAGGTCACACTCGCACGCGATGCCAGCACCCCCACCTGGGGGGATCACACAAAAACCGTGTCCGCTGCACTTGGTCTCTCCGCAGGTGGGCAGGTCGTAGTCGATGCCTCTCTGTCGGTGATGGGATGGAGCGCTTGTCATCGTCGTCTGGAACGTGGTGCGCGGGGATTAGGAACGAAGGAATTGATAAAAAGGATGAAGAATGAGATAGGATGGGATTAAGATGGGACAATTAACTCATTCACTGCGAAAGACGTTTTTAAACGTCTTTTCAGACTTGGTCTAGAATTGGCTGGTACTGAATGAGTTTTAAAAAAAAACAGCATGTCCGTTAAAATAAGCAGCAGTAGTGCTCTCATAGTCGAGACTAAATTGATCTGTATTTCTTTTTTCTTCAACCCTTCCATGCACCCTGTGTAACCTGATAACAAACTGTCCGCTGTAGTAACCGCTGTCCCCGAAAGGGTTAACGTTAAGGACACGATGTTATGCAGAGCTGTAAACCGACGCCCATACGTTGGATGTCGAGTCGGACTTTAAAAACTAAATCAGTCGAGCTTTTCCGGCTTTCTCTGCTATATAAATTGCACACACGGCCGGCAACATGGCACGTGTATTTTCAGGGTGTGAGGATAGCTAGATAGCTGCACGTAGCGCAATGGATAGGGCGCGATTCTGGGCCCCTTTTTAGACACACCCAGCCCACCTATTACCTCATTCAGTACCAGCCAGTTCTGGACCAAGTCTGAAAAGACGTTTAATAACGTTTTTGGGAGTGAATGAGAAAAAGAAAAAAAAATCTGGAAAATTGTAATGGTGAAAACACTTGAGCAATACATATCAAATCATCTGAATTCACATTATACGGTCTTTAATAGATGGCATACTTAAAAAAAAGTAAGAAAAGTAGCTTTGTATCCATTCCTCAGTGAACACACTTTCCAGTGTTGGTTACAACTCAACTGTGGTGTCTTACAAAGACTTTGATTTGGGCAAAATAATTTTTGCCACATTTGTACAGTATGTGCGCACTGATGAATCTTATTTACAAATACCTGTCCCACATCTGTGGGAGTATCTTGCCTTACAACATTGCAAATGAAAATATCGATTGTGAAAAGAATCGAATAATTCCATTTGGCGTATACGCAGTCATTTACGTTGTCAATGTGTCAAGTGCCTAAAAAAATTGCTCCTTAGTTGGTACATCTTCAATAAGATGCCTCAGATGTTACCTCATCAAGTGACACAAAAATATTGAGTCGTTTTCCGTTGGACGACCACAAGATTTCATCTGTGAGTGGAATAAAGGGATACAGTATAACAACCAATCACATTGTGGATTTTAAAAATATTTAAAATTACCATAATTTGTACTTTGTTTTCCGGCTCTTGTACATTTTAACGACTCAGAATATATTAGAAAACCTACAAGACTTCAAAACTGGGGATGATTGACATACCCCCCCCCCCCCAAAATAAACCAGTCATTTAAAGGAATAATTAAGTCAATTCAAATGATTCGATCAAGACTAGACTTCTTGATGGAAAGCGATTCCTTACTGAAAACGACAACAGCAAAAAGAAAAAATATGACAACAAACCTTGAGTTCCTTCACTTGCAAAGAAGGCCAACCCGTCCGGTCATCAAAAAGTAGATTTGTTTTTCTCGTTAGGTTGGCCTGGCGTCCGCCTGGGATTAAAACTAAATGTCGAGTTCCGCTTTCAGTGCGGGAATCTCCAACAAAAGAGGGAAGGGGAGGAAAGCAGAAACCTGTGAATACATGTCGCTTTTACTTCTCCAACACACAGACGCCACGCCTTCCGGCTCATCTTAGTCACACACGCTCAGTCATACCTGGTGTCCATGTAACAATTTCACAAGAAATTTGAGTAATCATTCATCTAATTGCTGATTAAATTAATAAAAACAATGTCAGATTTTCCGTGTGTGTTTCCAAATGCACAAAGGAAAAAAATAGAACCCCCCCCAGAAAAGTTGGTTGAAAAACAAAGTTAATTTTTTGGGTGATAGACAAACACACACGCGCACGCACACGCGCGCACACACACACACACCTCTTTGGGCTATAATGGAAGATGAGAGGGAGGGCGGCGATAGTGAGAGAAGCTGCAAGTTGGAACAAGACCTGTGTTGAATGAGTCCTTAAATGCCAGTTTGCCAACCCATAAAAAGAAATGCGTCATACATGACTCGAGCAAGTCACTCTGTTGGCTCAATCCAAATGGGCTGCATACATTCGACAATAAAATCAGGCACTTATTGAATTTCCTACCTCAAAGCAAAGTAAAAAAACAAGGGTACAAAATAGCGTACTGTTATGGAGGATTTTCAAAAATCGTTTGAAAATGTGAACATGGTGTAAAAAACGTTTCACGTAAAAAGGTGAAACGTTCACAATGTGAATAAATTCAACTTTTGTTGCAACCTGGGTCCCGTAGTGCAGTAGGACACAGAGGCACATTTCCCTACTTTGTCCGAATGCAATGGCACTAAATCTAAAATGTTGCCATTTCTCAACCCAAGCTTGAACAACTTAAATTGTTTAAGTGAGCCACATTATCCATTCTGTTTCAATGTGACGTTTTTTTTACGTCATCACGTTTTTACATTTAGTTTCACGGTTCTCCATGATGGGTTAAAAAAATTTTTTTTCATAGTGTAGCAGCAATACCGTTCCACACTTCCGTGTACTGGAGAAGTTCACAAAGGCAAACATTTCCCCACAGTGCAAGCACACATTTTCTTCAGGGCACATTCAGATCTGGTGACTTGGACAGAGAGGTGGAGTACAACAACATTGTTTAAAAGAAAACGACTGGTAAAAGTAGCGATTGCACTACACTTAATTTTGCGGGAAAAAAAGAGGTACACTTTTTAGCGTAGATTATATACAACGCCCACTCTGATCCCTCTTTTTAAAGTCCATATAGTGTTTGCACTGAGAGGGAGGGGGAGGGAAAATAATTACTGCACATGCTATCAAAACATGTTCCCATAGCTTTGCTCATGTGACTGGCTAAAAATAATAAAAAAAATTGAGTTAGCAAATGATAACTGTTGAACTAAAAATAACCATGTAGCTGACAATGAATACAAAAGTAGATTAAAAATAAAAAATAAACGTTCCAAAATGCTGCTGTGTGTCAATACAAAACATCACAATCCAGTGTGGATTCTCATCCAAATTTCAACATCTTTTGAAGAGTAAAATATACTGTACATACAAAGGTGGACAGAGGTCGAACTTACCCAAGTTCCTTGGCGGAGGTAAACCGTTCCCCAGCTTCAGCATTTTCCTTGTCCATTCCCTTCAGCGAGGGTGCAGCCCAGCTACAAGAGAGTCTTTGAGAGTAAGTCAACCAGATGATGTTTAAAAGACCGATTAGTTTTGATTCCAGCCCACAAAAGTTCAGAGAGTCAACTCCAAGGACTTTAGAACAGAGGATCCCTGCAAATGCGAGGGTGTGAAAATTGAACCGTGGCTGCAGAATGTGACACGGGGCAAGCATTTCGGTGCAATGCCGCTGCCGCACTGTCAACCATACGGTCTCAATCTGGATTTACTGTTCTGACCCAAATCAGGATGGACCAGGAGGATGTTGACAATAAATTATTAAAATCAAAATATCACCTCATTCATGAAAAAAGGGACTGAAAAATTTCACCAGATTATTTCGCAAGCTAACTGTTTATTTGCCGCCTAGTACCGGTACATTGCAGAAAATTCTGCTTACTCTTCTTCGTGCCAATGGGCCATTTGTCTTTTCGGTAATAACCACAGGACTTCTGTTTTGTTCATTAAGTCTTCTTCAAACAGCCATTTGTCAATAACTGGCTCGAAGCAGAAAGTGATGAAATGGCATGAATCATTACTGTATTTTACGAGATTGACGTTGCAACAAGTCTGGGTGGCTGCACTGCGTGGGTTTTATTTTTAAGCTTGCATTGCATAAGTCTTACATCAATTCTTTGTCATCAACTTTTGGGTCAGTGGTGTCGAAAGCCAACCAGTCTTGTCATCCTTGGGGCAATCGTGGCACCGTTACTGTTGTTGTGCCCATTTTTTCTTTAGTCCCGCAACCCCTCTATGCAGGTTTCTCGGGGGCGGGGGGGTAGTTCCCGAACTTCCATCTTCAAATGCTTGTTCAACATCGGCAAAGTCTGTTTTTTGGACCTTCTCAATGTGCCTGGAAATAATTTCCGTTGGAAATTAGCACAATTTAGTCATTTGACTTGAGATGCATCCAGAAAACTAGGTATTAAGTATAACAGGTAACCACGACTTTCACAGCGAGGTCCTGGCAAGGGAGAAAAAAAAAGTTATAATGCCCACTTGGATTCTTTTATGCATTTCATACAAGAGTGCACATTCCCTCACCAAACTGTTTATTGGCCGCCTAATACCGGTACATTGCAGAAAATTCCGCTTCCTATTCTTCATGCCAATGGGCCATTTGTCTTTTCGGTAATAACCGCAGGACTTCTGTTTTGTTAATTAAGTCTTCTTCAAACAGTTCCTTTGTTCATCAGGATATTTCAACCCACAAATCGCTCTGTGGCTTTCATTATCTAACGAGTAAAAATCTGAAACTCTGCGTGCGACACACCTGGGCAACAGAACACAGCCATACACTAATTTGACTCACGAAACGGATGGATTCAACCTCGAGGCACCATCTGAGTTGAGTGTTGCATCAGGTAGAGCTAATGGAAATAAAAGCCGACGTGTTGAGGTCTCACTCATTTTTTTTCCCCCAGCTGTCTTTGGGCAGTAGGTGGGGGACACCCTGAACTGGTTACCAGCCAATCACAGAGCACACAGACGAACCGCCAGTCACGTTCACACCTGGGGATAATTTAGAGTGTTCAAACAGCCTGCCATGCTCGTTTTTGGAATGTGGGAGGAAACCGGAGTACCCGGCCAAAACCCACACAGGCACGGTGAGAACATGCAAACTCCACACAGGAAGGCCGGAATCGAACCCTGCACTGTGAGGCCAACGTGCTAACCAGTCAACCACCTCATGTGCAACTAAAGATAAACATTGTTTCAATCTGGAGATGTGTATTGTACAAAGTAGTTATCAAACAAAATAGTACAGTAAACAGTGATTCCTTTATTTAGTCAAGTCTTGCAATATAAAACTAAAAAGTTGCATAGCTGCAATAACAGTCTATACATCCGTCCGCCGATGACTGCTACGAAGCTACTGGGGGGTTCTTCAAGTCTATTGGGGACTCAAGCTCCTGCGAGGTGGGGGGAGAAAAAGAGCATTTTAATCAAGTGGAACTGATTAACGATATTTCAGAAAGGTGTCGAAGTTTGTGCAATTCTGATTCAGAATTTATGTATGCCTATTTGGGGGACAACAGCAAATTTGACTTTGAAATGAACTAACTACTTTCGTCGGGAACTTCATGGCCCTCTGAATAAATCTTAATAGTTGAATTCTCTCATTTCTCAAGGTTTTACCTCACTGTCAGCCTCCAGATGTTCAGATTGCAGTACCATGTTTGACATCAATGTTTCTTTGTCAGGTGCTTTTCCTCTGATTGATACCCAAGCCCTGTTTCAAGATGCAAATACAACAAAGAGCTACAGTAACGGTTTGCTGTAATTCACATGCGAACAAAGAACATCCTTGCCTTTTTCCAAAAATGAAAGCGACCCCCATCAATGCAACAAGCAGGCAGAAGACCCCCAGGACCACACCGACATGGCCTCGTCTACTTTCCTTCTCTTGACAGAACTCTCCTCGGTAGCCAGCCACGCAAAGACAGTTAATGACCTTGCCTTGGGTGGCGCAATGGCCATGGCCGCTGCAATGTTGTTGACTACATGAGGAAGTGTCCTTGGAGTTCTGAGGAGGTGGGAGTGGAGACTCGGCAAGATGACCGCCACCGACTTTGGTGCCAGAGGGGGCGTTCATTTGTGCACCTAGAGGAGTTCATACTGCTTACATATTCACACTCAATTATTGCAGAGCATTTGTTCCAGCATTGTGAGAATGGAACATTTGCAGAATATGATACAGTGTAGTCCAATAACTCACAGTCTTGTTCATCTGACTGGTCCGGACAGTCCGCAAGGCCATCGCAAAATTTGCTGCTCAGGATACACTTGCTAGCATCAAGACAAGCTTGCTCTCCTTTGGGACATGGGTGCTCTGGTGCACAGGATGTGGGACTGACGCTGTAGAATCCGCGAGCACATTTGCACGTGCGGCCTCCGGGATAAGGCAGGCACAGATGTTCACAGTCCCCGTTGTTGGAGCACATATTGGATCCTGTATGGGTTGGAGGAAAACTACTACAAACTCTTTGAAAAAGAAACATGGCTAAAATGTCATGGAGAGGACCTGGTTTCGGTCAACTAGTCATTTCTGTCTCAAATGAATTCCGTCTTATCTCTGCCATTTTGAGGCCATATTAGCTATGGCATGGTTTTTGTGACTGTCCACTTAACAGCTTGTAAATGTAGTGGAACATATCCCACCTGTCTGGCTGTCATTACTGTAAGCTTTAATTTCCACAAGGTTGGCTTTTGTCTCAAACCACAGCTGTTTCGGATGATGGCCGTCGCTGAACCACATTTTGGTGACATCTACACAGGTTGGAGACAAGCACAGTACATGTATCAGGAATGAAGATTCCACCCCCGCGCTCACCCCAAAAATTGGGGGCCGTTATGACTGAAAACAAATTAGTTTTTGGAAAAAACTGAATTGACTACAGTTAAGTATATTTCGCTTGATGAACAAGGTGACGCAAGGCCACTGCCAGCTGAAAAGCATTGCATTAATCTGCTGCTGGTTGCCAGTTAATATATCATGCAAATGTGGTCACTCTTACCCTTCTCCAGTGTTATCCAGAGGAGCATGTTCTCAGTGTACGTGATGGATGTAATCAAACCAGTCCCCATTTTGTATTGTTTGTAGCCTGAGCCATCTAGTCCAATAGAGCAGATTAGGCCTTCAACTAAACGGCAGGGGGTGGAAAAAAAGTCAAAAATCAAGGAAGCAGAGCCAGTCAAAAGAAGCGCCGGGATAAACTCAAAACCTGTGTCAGCCCAGTAGAGTGTCGTCCCATTATCGGAAAAGACCACTGACATAGGGAGTGCAGATTTCACCCAAAGCACTGCTTTGTTTCGGCCGTCCATCCAGACACAGCTCAGCTCAGCCTGGTTCTTACTGCCAACAAGGGCTGTGTAGCAAAGTTGACTTGAGGGAGGATGCACTGCAATGGATGTTGTGCGCTGGAGGATCAGACAGACAATCTGTGAGTCCATTGCAAGCTCGGATGATTAGTGGTAGAAATAGCTTCGAGGAGAAAGCGTAGACAGTGTCAAACCTTAACCGTTTCCTGCAATAGAGAGGCGGTGAAACCATTAGGACTGCTGGTCACATGCAGATTAGGTCGTCTGGTGCTGCTCCAGTAGATGTTGGAAGTAACCCAGTCAACAGCCAGAGCTATGACTGAATCATCCTTGAGGATCAGGGAATAAACATTGATGAATCCCAGGGTGTGAGTATTACACTTCAGCCCTAACTCTCAATTCCGACATTCAACATTCCAAAGTGCACATCGTTGAAAATGCACTGTGTAACAGTTATAAGAATGGGGAAATTCATTCCAAATGTTGAAGTTCCTTTTACCTACCTTTAGTTGTATCACTTGCCCAGTTACTGCAAGTGCCTGTCTGGACCTCGGCCCGCTTAAGTTCAGCACATCTACAGTACCTCGTTTGGCATCAGCCACGAACAAGGACATGGGCTGGAGGGCCAGGTCGAGTCCAGAGGCCTCAACAACCCCAGGAACGACCAACACTCGACTGTTTGGCATGTGTTTCAGACCGACTCCATCATGACGCAAGGACTGAAAGTAAACCTGAAAGGTGGGAGAGGGGGAAAAAAAACATTTAATAAAGCATTTAATAAAGAGATCAAAGGATAGCTGACCATCACCTGATAGATTGTTGTAGACGCCAGAAGCAAGATGAAAGTAGAGTCCAAAGGCAGAGAGCAGGTGATCTTGTCCTTAGAAAGGAGCAGCCCCTTCGGACAGCGGCAGACTGCAGCGGGCTGCGTCACAGGAGCGCCAGCTGTCAGAAGGCACAGGTGGGAGCACTGCAGCTGGTCGCAGGGGTTGGCTAAGGCGGGCTGGCAGAGGGCATGCATCAGCTGGAGAGAGGAAACGGTATGAGACAGCGTCATGTCATTATTTGTCTCCAAAGGCCATTTAAAGGACAGTCAAGACTACTGGAACACAAAGCTCATCTTATTTTACTCTCGTAGTCTGAGAGGTTACAAATCTCTGCGGACCAAGAAATGAATGGAATTGCAATTACTGTACCAAAGTGGTTAGTACTACAAAAGGCGAGTGCCAGAAAGTGGTATGGGTCAGTTACTTTGAAAAGAATGCTTTAATGGAAAATGGCAAACCTTCAGGCCAAAAGGCTGTCCTGGTCTTTTGAGAAGAACCTTCTGGTCTTTGCCAGTATTTTTGTCGGCTGAGCGGATGGTTCTTCGCTTCGTGTCGGACCAGAAAACCCGATCATTGAACACTGCCACTGAGAAGGGGCTCGGAGTTTCAGCTAACTGGAGAACCTGGTAAGAGTGGCATTTCCATTCGCACATTCAAATCAATTCGACAGTTTTACAATTTGCATATGCATCGGTGTCCAAAGGCAACCGCCTGCATTCGATGACGTTCACCTTGACATCATCTCCATCCAGGGAGGCCGAGCCAATGCAGCGCAGCTTCTCATCAGCCCAGTAAACGCGCTCGTCCAGGAAATCGTAGGCCAAACTTACAGGCCAGCTCAAACCGCTGGTAACCACCGCCTTCCTCTCTGAGCCATCCATCCCTGAACACTGGATCTGAGGGGTGCTGCCAATCTCGGACCACAACATCAATCTGAGCGAGGGTAATCAAATGGACGATAACAATTCAGTGACAAGTAAATCTCCTGGCTGGCTGGCTGGCTGCCTCACCCTTTGTGTGGTAACAGCACCAGCGAGCGTGGCTGCTCAAGATCTTCAGCCAGCACCACCGTGTAATCCTGAGACTTCAGTGTGGTGTCACCGAGCGGCACCGCTCGAATTTGGCCCACAAGTCCATCCACCCAGTAGAGGTTCTTGCCTACCCAGTCCACCGCAATGAAATCCGACTTCACACCTGTAATTAGATTTGATGTGAACATCTGTGTACCGATTCATTTTGGCGTCTCCAAATTAGAAGTGGACCTTTGACAAGTGTCCCTTTATTGGTGGAGTCCTTTGTCATGTCTGCCCAGCGGATGCTCTGGTAGTCCGGACTGAGCCAGTAAACCCTCTGCTGAGCCCAGTGGTAATCCAACGAAAAGACCGGCCGGTTGGCGGAGGACAGGAGGCGCAAGGAGCCACTTTGAACTCCGAGAAGTAAAAGCTCCGACTGAACAGATGCCACGAGAAGTGGCTCATCTAAAAAAGCACAGGAGACTTATTTGATCTTTTATTTATATTCAAAGAGATGATGGATAAAACTTGATTAACAAAAAAATATATATATCACATCTATTCTAATGCTCATAGCATTGTTCTTTAATTGCCATAATACATATACACACATACCTACTGTATGTTAGAGACTCTGTAAAATGTACCAAGTCCATCTCTTTCCAACGGAACACAATCACGGCATTGTAATTATGCCGTGTTCTTTAGTTTGTGTACGAATGCTTTGCATCACTTACCTTTGGTCTTACAGCTTTTGTTGTCGGGCTCCAGGTAGAAGCCAGGGTGGCATTGGCACACGTAGGACCCACGGGTGTTGAGGCAGCTGTGTTTACATGCATTCTGCTGCATTAAATTGCATTCGTTGGTGTCCACACAGGACACCGCACCGGAATGTAGCGTGAAACCTGCTTCGCAGTAACACCTCTGCAAAAAAAAATGAACATTCAACATCGAGCGGGATTATTTGTCTCAATTACTTGCCTCATGTTGTGAGCGGGGGTATTTATGTGCATGAGCGTGTTAAAAACTACATCTGAAAAGGCTCCCTCTCTCGATTTCCGTTTTACTGACCGGTCCCTTTGGAGTGCTGACACAACTATGATCACAGTGAGGTGCCGATGGGCTCGAGCAGTTGCGCAGTGTGCATCCCACACCCTCATCCGAACTGTCAGCACAGTTGATAAAGCCGTTGCACACCAGTCGCGGGTCCACACACTCACCGCTGCCACACTGGTAAAGGTGAGAGGAGCAACTTCTCCGTTTGCCTGTGGAAACAGGAGGCTGACATTCAAGAGGCTCTTTGGATTGTGGAACAAAACAAGACGCATTAAAGATGGCTTATGTTGGGTCCTTTGGCCTCACTGTAGCAGTTTCAAATGTCGAGCATGAAGATACTTACATTTGTCTTCATCCACCCCATTGTGACAGTCGGCCTTCCCGTCACATCTCCAGAAGAGAGGGATGCATTGAGTGCTGCTTCCACATTGCCACTGGTATTGCCTACACGGTGGTGCTTTAGCCAAACAGTTCTAGGTGCGAGGGGCATTCGTTTTGTTTCAAGTGATGCTGTATCATTTGAATAACCTTCACTGAATTGCAGGCTTACTTTTTCATCCGAGCCGTCCTTGCAATCGTTCTCACCATCGCACAGCCACTCACTCTGCAGGCACTCGTGACTGTGAGGGCATCGCAAGTGCGTGGGGCAGCGTGGTGGTCTTGAGCAGTCGACCTCATCGGAACGGTCACTACAGTCCGCGTAGCCATCACATCGAAGAGCCACAGACACACACTGACCGCTAGTGCAGCGGAACTGCTCAACCTCACAGATCGTCAACCCTGCCAGGAGGAAATTATGTTGCCGTCTGATGGCCTGCTAACCAGTATTTTATATTTTTAATTAACTGCAAACATGTCACATACCACACTTTTCTTCATCCGAACCATCAGCACAGTCTCTCTCGCCATCACACAGGAAGGTCTCCGGTATGCAACGCGACGCATTATCGCAACGGTGATGGCAGCCCAAGAGTTGATTTTCACAGTTCATTTCATCGGAGCGGTCTTGACAGTCATATTGTCCGTCACACACCTGCTCAGTTTGGATGCATCTATTACCGTGATGACATTCAAACTCATCTGGGAAATGAAAAATAAACAGTTAAGGCGATTTCATGGAAGATGGCGCTCCAATGTACAAACCTGTTTTGCATTCAGTAGCACATCCCTCCTCATCCGATCCATCCTGGCAGTCCTCCTCACCGTCACACACGTGGCTGTACATCACACACTTCAGACCGTCTTTACAAGCCTTGAAGCCATTACGGCATTTGAGGGGAACTGGCTTGTCCATGGAGGCTTAGCGAAGAGAAAAATCATTTTAAAGGCTTGATTTAGACGGGTCAAAAAAATATGGAAACGGCAACTTGGTTGCTTGTAAACAGTTTGCTCGCTGGAATAGCTGCCCGCCCATGTGTGTGAGAGAGAAAAATATAGTTTCTCTGCACATGAAACGTCAGTTTAACTGGGTGCTGTAATTCTTCAGTCATGTATTATTTAGACCAAATCATTTCAAAGACCTTTTAAGTGGGCATTGCTTTAAATCATGTGGAAGGGGGGCATCTCATTTGAATGGCTTCAATTACTTTCGTCTCATCTACTTGTATCTTTGAATTGGATTTGTATGCATTTTTTCATGAGTAGCTTACAAGTTGAACCATGATCAGGCGATTTGCACTTCATCTCATCCGAGCCATCTGCACAGTGGGCACGCCCGTCACACACATATATTCTGCGGATGCACTTTCTCCGATCACTGCACAAGAAATCAGCTGACAAGGGGAAAGGTCAATCATTTTGATGTCCGCTTGTCGTTTCTGCCACTCCATCAACAATATGCAAGGACTTACTTGGGCGTTTGCACTTGAAAACACAGTCGCTCTCATCAAATGCATCCGGACAGTCCGTTTTTCCATCGCAGAGCTGTTTTTGAGAGATACACAATGACGAACCTGGGCATACAACTGAAGGAGTGATGCAAACTGGAGCAGAACTCTGAATCAGAGGTGCAATCGTTGGCGTCACAGCATCTGGAAAGAAGAAGTTTCTGAATGACAATCTTTTGCTTATAATTATGGCACATCTGCGATTTTCACAAAGGGACTTACCACATCCCATCTCGTCCGTGCCATCAACGCAGTCTGGCTCACCATCACACAGGAATTTATTTGGGATGCAGCGATGGCCGTCTGCACAGTGATACTCGCAGCTTTTGATTGGTTTTGAGCAGTCCAGCTCATCGGAGCGGTCACTACACTGAGCTCTTCCATCACACACCTGAGCCACAGGTATGCACATCACGCCATGAGCACACTGAAACTCACCTTTGAGAGAGCCAAGAAGAAAAGTAGGAACATTAAAAGGGAAATTGAGTGAGAAAAAAAAATCCCAGCAATATAGCCCAATGAATAAACCACCGACTTCATTTACAGGAAAACCGATGAAATTTTTTTGAAGCAAAAGAACCTTTCGTGCACGTTTCCTGGCATCCTTCTTCATCAGATCCATCCAAACAATCTTTCTCTCCATCACATATATGGCTGTAGAGCACACATTCTGTGCCATCTTCACACAGTTTTGTACCCTTACGGCATTTCACAACATTAGTTGGAGTTGAGCGTGGAACTCCACTCTGACACCCCACCTCATCCGAGCTATCGTGGCAATGAGCCCGGCCATCACACACGAGAGACTTTGAGACGCAGCTCCTACGATCCTTGCACAGAAAGTCAGCTATGGAGGCAAGAAAACGTGATTAAAAAATACATATATCAGTTTAACCACAATATCACTACTTACTCTTATAAGGACATCTTTTCACGCAGTCCTCATCTGATCCATCAGGACAGTCTTTTTTTCCATCACATATTTGTGTGGGGGTAATGCAAAGAAAAGAATTTGGACACAATACTGATGGACTCTTACAGGAAGGCCTATTCAAGGGTGTGGCAAATGAAGGAAATGGATTCAAGTCTGGACTGGAGGTCGACTGGGTTTCTGCAGAAAAAAAGTTGAGAAATGTGAACATTTAGTTTTTAAAGATGGAAATAATAGAGAGCAAACAAATACATTACAAACTGAAACAGCCTCCTTGAAAATGTTGACATACCACATTGAGATTCATCCGACCCATCTCGACAGTCTTTCTCTCCATCACATACGTGACTGTAGAGCACACATTCTGTGCCATCTTCACACAGTTTTGTGCCCTTACGGCATTTCACAACATTAGTTGGAGTTGAGCGAGGAACTCCACTCTGACAGTTCACCTCATCTGAGCTATCGTGGCAATGAGACCGGCCATCACACAGTTGATACTTTGAGACGCAGCTCCTACGATCCTTGCACAGAAAGTCAGCTATGGAGGCAAGAAAACGTGATTAATATGCATTGCATCAGTTTGACCACAATGTCACTACTTACTCTTATAAGGGCATCTTTTCACGCAGTCCTCATCTGATCCATCAGGACAGTCTTTTTTTCCATCACATATTTGTGTGGGGAGAATACAAAGAAAAGAATTTGGACACAATAGAGATGGACTCTTACAGGAAGGCCGATTCAAAGGCGGGGCAAACGAAGGCAGTGGATTTATGCCTGGACTGGAGGTCGACTGGGTTTCTGCATGGAAAAAAAAAAAAGTTGAGAAATGTGAACATTTAAGTTTTTAAAGATGGAAATAGAGAGCAAGCGCAATAAATGCATTACAAACTGAAACATCCTCCTTGAAAATGTTGACATACCACATTGAGATTCATCTGACCCATCTCGACAGTCTTTTTCTCCATCACAAACATGGCTGTAGGGAATGCATTCAGTCTCATCCCAACACAGCTGGAAGCCCACACGGCATTTTAGCATCTTCACTCGGCTGACAGGCGGAGCGATTGTTGGACAATTAACCTCATCCGAGCTGTCGTGGCAATGAGCTCGACCATCACAAACCAGCTTCTTGACAACACAGCTCCGCCTGTCTTTGCAGAGGAAGTCCGCTGTGCAAATAAGGATCAGTTTTGAAAACCAATCACATGTACAACACATGCATTGTTTCATTATGTAAAAGCATCCAACTTACACTTATTTGGGCATCGTTTCACACATTTATACTCATCGGCTCCATCAGGACAATCTTTGATGCCATCACAGATCTGTGTTTGAGGGACACATGAAGAATCTGGACACAGAAATGAAGGACTCCGGCATGATGGCTTGCTGGGAGGATGAGTATTGACAATCGAAGGAGGTGGAGTTAAGTGGACATTTTCCGGAGGAGCCATTGTGACATCTGTAAACATGACATGAACACTTCAGATTTGACATGAGCAACAAAAATATGCCTCTCGAGTCATCACATTGCTTAACCGTGCTACGAGGAATCTCAACATGTAAACTCACCGCAACCTTCCTCATCAGAGCCATCACTGCAATCCGGCTCGCCATCACACACGTGACTGTAGCGAACACACTCACTGCCATCCTGACATAACATCGAGCCCACGAGACACTTCAAGGCCTTTGGTTGACTGGCAGGGATTTTAACACTGGGACAACCGACTTCATCAGAGCTATCGTGGCAATGAGCGCGTCCATCACAGACTAGGTTCTTGGAGACGCAGCTCCTTCGATCCTTGCATAAAAAGTCAGCTATGGAGGCAGGAAAACGTGATGCAAAACAAGAAGCCATTTGCGGTTGAAGCTAAAACCTGAAGACTTACTTTTATAAGGGCATCTTTTCACACAGTTCTCATCTGAGCCGTCAGGACAGTCTTTTGTTCCATCGCACATCTGTGTCGGTTGAATGCAAATAAAGGAGTGTGGACAAAACATTGACGGACTGATACAAGATGGCTTCTCATAGGATTTTGTGGATGAGGGCAATTCATTTGAGTCTGGACTGGGGGAAGACGGTCTTTCTGCAGAGCCGAAAAGGTGAGAAATACAACAGTTGGAAAAGCTAAAAAAAAACCTAGAAGTTTTAGTGTTCTTGACAATGGAAAAAAAATGATTAATTCATCACCGAAATTCCTCAAAAGTCAAACTTTCCCATAAAACTTCAACATACCACATCCCTCTTCATCCGACCCATCCTGGCAGTCTTTTTCACCATCGCACACATGGCTGAAGGAAACGCATTGAGTCTGATCCAGACACAGCCAAAAACCCACACGACATTTTGGCACCTTAACCCGTCTGGCAGGTGGAGCAATGGTTGGACAGTCGACCTCATCTGAGCTGTCGTGGCAATGAGATCGGCCATCGCAAACCAATTTCTTGAGAACACAGCTCCGCCTGTCTTTACAGAGGAAGTCCGCTGTGGAGTACAGAAAGGAGAAAAAAAAAAAAGTAGAATACATGCATTGTTGACTCATCCAAAATGATTGAACTTACACTTATTAGGGCATCGTTTGACACATGTATTCTCATCAGACCCATCAGGACAATGTTTTATGCCATCACATATCTGTGTTTGGAGGATGCATGTAGAATCTGGACACAGAAATGATGGAGTTGCGCATGTTGGCAGCTTGACGGGAGTATTGACTGGCAGCGGAGGTCGATTCAAGCGGCCATTTCCTGGAGGCGTAATTGCAGTGTCTGAATAGGAAATTTCGCATCAGCACAGAACGAACAATGAAAAACGAAAACAAGTTTAATGTTTAAAATGTTGCCTATCTAGGTACCACAGGAAATGTACAACTTGGATGGACAACGCAAATCAATACGTATGCTTACCACAACCTTCTTCATCAGAGCCATCTCTGCAGTCCGGCTCTCCATCACACACGTGACTGAAGAGAACACATTCACTGCCATCTCGACATAACCTGGAGCCCATGAGACACCTCAAGGCCGTTGCTTGGCCGACAGGGACGGCAACACTCGGACAGTCCGCTTCATCAGAGCCATCGTGACAATGAGCGCGCCCGTCGCAAACGAGACTCTTCGAGACGCAGCTCCTACGGTCCTTGCAGCGGAAATCTTCTGGGGTGAAATGAACATTTGAAATTTAAATCAGTGGTTTCGTGTCAAACCAGAGGAATACTGTTGCTCAACTGAAGTGCCAAAGGAGGAAGATAAAAAATGAGAATGTTCTGAAATATTTCACCTCCAAATAAGTCTTGGGGAGCTACAAGTGCCGTTGTATAGCAATGACAGTTAACCAATTTAATGAGCGCCTAAGACAATTTTGCTTTCCTGATAATCTAAGCTATATTCCTTGAGAAAAAAGTCAGTTCTTCCAGAAATAAGTATTTGGGAACAGAAATATTCGTCCACTCAGCCCCTGCAAGAGCATTTGAACAACTTATGATAGCACAAGGTTAACATACTGGGTGGATTTTTGTTCTACATTTCTGACTTACTTTTAGAGGAACATCTCCTCACACAGTTATTCTCGTCAAAGCCGTCGGGACAGTCTTCTCGACCGTCACAAAACTGATTTGGGTAGATGCAAAGACGAACAGAAGGATGGGGACAAAGGACAGATGGTCTGATGCATGCAGGCGGGGCTGGTGTAGCAATTTTGTTCGATGCACCAGGGGCTGGCTGCGCTGGGGTCACATCCTGCTCTGTTGCGTTTAGAAAATATGAATTGGAATTTCACCATGCAGGATTGAAGCCATGAGAAATTTCTAAGTTACTCACCACATTCCTCTTCATCCGAGCCATCCTTGCAGTCTTTCTCCCCATCACACACGTGGCTGTACAGCACACACTCTATGCCGTTCTTACATTGCCTGGAGCCCTTTCGACACTTGAGGGCATTCACCCGAGGCCCAAGTGAGGCGACGGCAGGACACTCGACCTCATCCGAGCCATCGTGGCAATGAGAGCTGCCGTCACACACCAATTCTTTCGACACACAACCCCTCTGGTCATTGCACTTAAAATCATCTAAGAAGTCAAGTTCAGAGAGAGAAGAGACATGACCATCAGAAGCTCTTGAATTCAACAACTATCATGTGGACCGGGTTGAGACTTCACCTTCGGATGGACACGTTTTAACACAAAAACTTTCATCATCTCCTTCAGGACAGTCCTTTTTGCCATCACACAGCTTACTTTGAGGCAGGCAGATGGCTGTGCCCTTGCACTGCATAAATGCGTTAGTGCAGATGGCAGTAACTGGTACTATGGAAACAAAACAATTTTCACCCCATGTAAATCTGCATGCACCTTCTCAAATTGACAGCGAATGAACACAATACAGTGTTGATATGAACCTGCGTGTACATCCCTGAGTGCTGCCACCACAGTGGCCACGGGACCTCTCACTGCCACATCCCCGATAGGGCGCCCATCGCGTCGGTCCGACAGGGTCATAATATCCTCGGACAGAGACAACAGGTAAGGCTCCAGGGCGCCGATCACGGAGCCAGAGACTTTCCATCTTCTTCCTGCTTGGTGTTTATTCCCCTGGAGCAGACTCATTGTCATCAGGCCTGGGAAGTGCAAGAGAAGCACTTGGCATTAGAGAACTCAAGTGGTTCATTTATAATTTTCTCACTAAAACATACTTACAGATCATTTGAAATGTGTCAAATCCTGAATCTGATTACTAACCATCACCCTATGTACAACGTGTAACGTATTTACCATGTTGCACGTCATCTCTGAAGTCAAATCACTAAGGCAGATTGCAAAGTGCAGTACGTTATATAAATGTTGCTGCCAATAGGGTTTCCATGATGCATCGTTGCCCGACGGCAGAATCATCACATCTCCAAAAGTATTTTTCAGGATATTAGAAGAGGGGGCATATTTTAAGTTATGAAATACTGTATTGTAAAAGCTCAAGCAACACTTGATTTGTTAAATTGTATTTTTTTTTAAGTCCGATTGGGGTCTAACCAATGACAATTTGTGGGAAAAACTAAATTGTAAAAAAAAGAAAATTCTATTTTCGTTGTCATGATTTATTTCTATGTAAAATCGTAACAAACCTGCGTCGTTGGAATTCCACAATAGACTACCAGCTCTCAAGTCAAAAGCCATGCCCCCTATGACTCCTGTCAACTGCAACAGCTCTTTGGCTTTGCCTCCAGTCATGCTCATGGTGAAAATCTGCTTCTCCTCAAACCAAATGATTCCACCCCTCAGCCAGTCCAGGAAGAGGCTTCGAATCTCCTTCGTTGTGTGGTACAACTGCTTCTGGTAACGACTGTCCACTTCCACTGAGCCTATGCGGGTTTGGTCATATGACACCCAATACACGCTCCCACTCTTCTGGTCCACTTTAATCAGACAAACTTAAAAAAATAAAATACAAGTAAGGATTGATTAGTTATAAGAAACAAGGCGAAATACCATTATTTCACATTGACCGAAGTACACAAATGCAAAACCTATCACATTTTTTCAGATGACAGATATTTAGGCCTTTAAAAAGCTGAAAATGCCTAAACTCATTCACCTGACACGGTTGTAGGAATCCACTCCGTCTTGACATGGGTTAGGCTGGTGCGTTGGATGTGGCCAGTTTGGTTGACCCAGTACAGCCAATCCGTGTTCCAGTTCACATCAAATGACAAGATGCCCTGGTCCGTAGCAAAGAGCTCAGTTTCTGTGGACAGGCTGTCTTGAAACTCCAACAAGTTAATATTTTTGGAGGTAGCGTACAGGAATCTTGGATCTAAAGCACAAAAGACAAAGAACAAATTTCAACCTTCCTTTTTCACTAAATGATCATAGACCAGAGGTGTCAAACTCATTTTACATTGTGGGCCACATACGGACTTGGTCGATGTCAAGTGGGCCGGACCATTAACATTATACCATACTCTGCTATAAATAGCCAAATATCACGTCTTTCCTTTGTTTTGGTATAAAGTAGTATTGGCACATTGATACCGTCTGCTGTGTTGGTTCTGTCTCAGTGCCAGATTGAGACTGCCATTTTCTGCTCTGATCAAAACAGTCTGCGAACAATCTATGAATTGCATGTTATTAAAAATTATTCATTCTGTGCCTTTCTTTAATGAATTTTAAATTATCCTGGTCGTATGTTTGACACCACTGTTATAGACCATCAAACGGTCTAGCGAGGATTATGTTGACAAGATAGAGAACCTACATTCACATGTGCCGTCAACCATCAGTACTTTGGAGTTGGGACAAGTGCAAGTAAATCCAACAGGGTTGCCTTTGGTGAGCAGGCACATCTGGCACGGGGTCTTGGCACATGCAGATGTACCTAATTGTTGAGGAAAAACTTTGCTTTTCAAAAAAGGCAGACACTTTCAATTTGCATGACGAAAACCATGAACAAGTTGTGAGGAGGAAGACCAAGTTGCCCCCTTACCTTTTGGCTGCTGCAGTTCATGGTAAACGGACAAAAGTGGCAGTGTGGATTTCCCCAGAAACGTCTTCTTGTTTGGTTGATTTTGCGGCATCTGCCAGAGTCCTTTGTCATCCATCCAGAAGAAGGAACTTTCAAACACGGCCAGGTTCAGAGCTGGTCTCTTGTTGAACAGGCCAGTGAAGGTGAACCGGCCGGTTCCATCCACTTTCATCGTCTCAATGGACTGATGGAAAAAGTCAAAGTTAGATCTACTTTCTGCATGAGAAAAGACTATCTTGATGTGTTTTTTTAAGTCACCATCTTGAAGTCACTGATCCAGTACAGTCTCCTGGCAGCCACGTCTGCCGTCAGCCCATGGGCCAATTGAGCTGTGAGCACTGTCAGAGAGCCTCTGTCTGACCCATCCATCCATGACCTCTCTATGGTCACCCTACCACCAGGGCCCATGTTGACCCAAAACATCAAGCTGCCAGAACAAAGAAGCATTTAAGATAATGCTTTTAGGAGATGGAAAAAAAAGAATCAACTCTAATTGCATCCTGTTGAAAATGTTGATCAAGCCCACCTCTCCACCGGAAGGATAACCAATTCTGATGGGCTGATAGATTTGCTCAACAGAGCGGTGTAACTTTGTTCGTCGTCTGCTTGCATGTAGATTGATTCGGTCTTCTGATTTGTCCAGAAAAGGTTTCCGTTCAGCCAATCACAAGCTAGACCTTTGATTCCAGGTTCTCCTATGTGAGCAAACATTTGAAGGACGGGTCAGCTTAGTGCTCATGAAATTAGCAAATGAGACACTAGTATTTTGAATGCTTGCCAAAATTCTATGGATGAAGCGTCACAGCTACTGTCATACTTGTGCATGCTTCATGAGTTTCAATTCATTATAGATGAACATGAGGTACGGGTAAGCGTGTAACAAACCAGTATGAATTGTCCAGCTGCGCTGCCCATCACTTTTATATAGGACTCCCATGTCGTCAGCCCAATAGTAGTGGGCTCGGGCAATGTCATACGTCATGACAACCGGGTTGAACTTTAGAGTCTGGAGCACGTCAAAATGTTGTGACTTCACATTCAGCAGTCCGACAGACGTCCTCAGCACTGTCAGCAGCCGGGTAACATTCCCTGAATGAAGGCAACAGGTGTAACATTTCTTTTGACCCTTGAAAATTCGCATTCAAGATTGTATTCCCCTCTCTCTCTGATTCATAACACTTATTGATGTGGCATGAAGAAGCTATTATAATACAAACATCAAATATGGAAAGAAAGCTTTAAAAGTACCAGTAAATTTAAACAAAAAGGGGGGGGGGGGCGGAAACCAATTGTTTGATCAGTAAATTAATCATAGTTTTATACCATCATCTCATTACCTGTGGCCAGACAGGCAAAGCCTTCATTCTGATTAAAGCCTTCTCTACAGTGGCAAAAGTAAGATCCATCTGTATTGCTGCAGTGATGGAGGCATGGCGCAAAAGGAAGGGCGCATTCATCCACATCTGCGGGCACAAAAGTGGTTCAGCTGTTTTGGGTCCAATCAAGGCAGTGGCACACCACAGCCAGAAGGTGGTGCTGTGGTATAAATTGTCATTTTACTACTGTATACAGTCATGCAATGACACTTCACTCTGTCATAGGTCGACCCCAGAGTTTTATATCATATTTAGCGAATATTATATGGTATAGTTTTTCAACGAGTTATGGTCCCCCATCATTGCAGAGCAAGAAGCTGAAGCCAAGATGAAAGTGTCCACGCTTTGGGCTCATTTTATACATAAAATAATCTATGGCGACTAAAGTATACATTGTTAGCCAGTTTAACAAACTTCCTCCACTAGTTAGAAGGAACTGTAATGCCTCCACCAAGGGTGGAGGCAGTATCGACACTTTTGACCTTGGTGCCTGAAGTCATTCAATTCAACAAAAAATGGTGAATTCAGAGAGTGCGTCACCTTTGCAGACTGCCCCATTGATGTCGAGTTTATATCCAGGAGGACATGTGCACAAAGCACCCCATGGCTGATCCACACACACGTGGCTACAACCGCCATTATTCACAGAACAGGACTGCCCTGCAAGCATAAATGACAAAAATAATTTCATTGCATCACATTACTTTGAGCCTCGAGGTGCAGTGAATGCTGTTGAGCAGCCAAGATTTACGATCATTTTTTTTTGGACCAAACCTACCACAGGTAACAGGCTCATCGCTGCCATCTGAGCAGTGAAACTTTCCATCACACATCTGGTCAGCAGACAGACACACCTGTGCACACTGTAGGCTCCCCTCACTGCACAAAACTGGAAACCAGAGAAGAAATGTCACATTTTAAATGTGCACGGAAAAAAAGTGATTTCACGATACAACATGAAAGCTTCTTTACCACAGCCCTCTTCATCAGAGTTGTCCATGCAGTCGTCGTTTCCGTCGCAGCGCAGTTCTCCTGGGATACAAATGTGGTTCCCACAAGTCCAGTCCGATTCCAAACAGCCATCGGCGACTGCACAGTTCTCCTCATCTGAGCCGGATGGACACTGCTTCTGTCCGTCGCAGCGTGCAGATGCCTCAACACAACCGACAGAGCCCACACATGGAAACTGACCAGGTGGACACTGAGAGGAGCCTTGAGGAACTGAGGGAAATCCATTGTAATTGAATCATCATGTTTTTCTTCGAACCATAGTAATGTTCAAACCATGCATGTTACAGTGGATTGCAATATTAAATATACTTTTTAGGAATAAAGCCTCAATTGTGATGAAGACTAACTCTGCTTCTATATTTTATCGTCATCATGATGGTGGTACTTCGATAGACAATTATTTTTTTTTCTTATATGGTATAAAAACTAACAACCACTTGAACAAATGTGATCTTACTATATTTGAGGCATGTCCATCAATTAGCAAAAAAATAAATTGCAGATCGCATTCAGCAATATAATATGGAGGCGGTCATCATTTCAGTCTATTAAGGATTAGAGTTCGCGCAGGCCAATCAAAAGGTACATCATGTTTCATATTTGTATTACTTATGAATTATTGTTTGCTTGTGTGTTACTACCTGGTGTCGAAGTTTGTCGAGTTAGCTGTGCAATTTGGAGTCTACTTTCAGTGAATGGAAACAGTTTATAATAATAATGCATTTTATTTAAAAGCGCCTTTCATGCTACCCAAGGACACTGTACAGACAAGAAAATACAATGTAAAAATTGGTAAGCGAGATATTGTAAAAACATGACATAAAATCATAGGAAATGGAAGAGCTATGTGTCGTAGGCAATCCTGAACAGGTGTGTTTTTAGATGGGATTTGAAAGTGGAAAGAGGTGTGCAGTTTTGGAGCAGCGCGACTTGTGCATAATTTGAAACCAAATACAGAAGATCCTAAGAGAAATATCACCATTCAAGTTTTATTTAACTTGACAGTTGGACCAACTTTTTTTTTAACAAAACCAGACAACATAAAAATGAAACTGTTACACGACATGTATCGTCTACAGACCAATTCGTGAATATTTAAAACAAGAATGGCATTTAAAAGGTAGCAACCGTGCAACACTAGTTGTCACCGTGTGCACGCTTTTTCACAATCTCGTATCCAGTCCGCGAATTCACTTTGGCCCAGTGCTGATGAGATTAAGACACAAGAGGAACCTACCAGTACAGTCCATCTCATCAGAGCCATCCAGGCAGTCCCCTTCGCCATCACATCTCCATATATCAGCGATGCAAGCTCCATCATCACATTGCCACTGATTTGGGTGACACTGGAAAGTCTGCCCTGAAACGTAACCGGAAACTTATTGCGTTAGTTCGAGTGACGTCAACAACAGCGCGGTGTTGGAAACGCAGGTTTGACGCCAGAGCAACCAACTGCGGTTCGAGAAAACATACAACCAGGTATGCAAAACCGCACGCAATATATGAGAACACCCTGTCAAATGATCAGTTAAACGTCAAGACCAAACGTCAAATTCAAATTAGCCGCCATTTTCTTTGAACGTGATGAGGTAGTCGCCTGAAAACACGCACGAGCAAAAGAAGAGGAAAGGGAGCGGTGGGGGGGACTTTAACTACCAAGTGCTAAATTCAAGAAATACAAGAATGAAAAGTGTCGTTACCTGCGCATAACTTTAAAACTGACAAGACAAGCAAACAAATGAGCTGGCGTGACTTCATGTCGGAGACACGCGACTCATCTGGACGAAGTGCAGCACCTGCAAGGGCAACGCCAATTAAAGCCCCAATTGCACATGCGCACTCCTGCACACGGATGTAAACACAACAAAATCATACGTAGACGGAACACATTTTCATTTGTATAGCGGAGCATACTACATAGTTCAAGAATAATAAAATGGACAGTTGCTTTTCTCTCTCTCTCTCTGTATTTATATATGCAACAAAAAAAAACTCTTAAATATAGCCTATAATTGATGAGTCATGTCATTCAAATAGTCTATTTCAACTTACTTAATGGAGATCAAAATCAATGGCAGGTATTTGATGTTGCCTCTATCAGGACTTTTTGAGCACAAGAACAATTGGAAACCAATAACTCAGGACTCAGGAGCCTTTGTTGTTCCCTGGATCCCTTTCAAGAGTGATTGTGCAATTTGATTAAGTGAAGGGAGCCAAGTGCTCATTAATAACTCTTTGATGCTGCTGTCATTTGTGATGCAGATTTGGCGCTGGAAAACCAGGTCCAAACGAATCCCTTGTACACGTCAAGACATGTATGTGAATTAAATATGAAATTAATGAATATACTGTATGCATTTCACTTTTTCTTAAAAACATTCGAGAATAAGATTTCTGAAATGCCTCATGCATTGCAATTCTGCACAATCGTACAAATACATTAAATACGCTCCAACAATTACAGCAATATAATTTGCTCTGAAAAAAAAACAATTCTAAAAGTATTTTAATATGTATACATGTATGATAAACAGATTAAGAGCATATTTTTGTTTGGGGAGTTTTTAAAATAACGAATCACATTCACAATCATTTATTTGGATAATCGCTATTTTTTTCATTCAGTGACATTGCAGATAAAGGGTTCAATATTGCTGAGCTGATTTTTTAAACGTCAATAAGTATTCATAATTGCGTTTAAGTCAATTACAATTAATATGCAATTTGCCATCATTCTGCGATATTGCTTCTAATAAAACGGTTGCACGATGGTAATCGATCTATCTATCCATATACTCCATTTTTCTTTGTTTTCATTCTGTGATATTGCAGAAAGCAAACGTTCAACCAGTTATTCGTTGATTTTTAAACAGTCATTATTCTAAATAACACGCCTCGCCCCCCCCCCCCCCCACAAAAAAAATACCAGGGGACCATTTTAAAAATCACATCATGTAATATCTCATAATTACATAAAATTGGATAATTGTATTTCAACCTAAACTTGCCTGCGTGTGATGAACTCTGGCATTGCCTGCCCATTAATCACACGGCTCCCTAATCTCCTTAACTCAAATTATTGTGAGGGCTTCTTATCAACAAAAATCAAGTTGTGGCCCGCTCCTCTTTTTTCACACCTCGACCACTTCAAAAGAGCGAAGTGGTTTCGATGCATCATGTCACATTAAAAAAAAAAAGTTTGTGCAAGGACGGCCTGTTATATCTGTACGGAGCGCCGTCCGTGGATCAAAGACGCGCGGATTGTATCATAACCCCTTCAAAGGACGTCACGCATCTGGCGTGGGGGGTATAAATAAAACACCGAGGCATGCGTCTCAGATGCAACATTTGGAAACGACCTGCCAGGAGTGACAAGACTTCGATGGTGCAATTATGGCGAAAGCTGCTGCGTTTCTCCTTCTGGATTTATGCGTCGCCGCGACGCACCCGGACGCGCTTCTGCGCGGTTCGGCCGACCGCTCCACACTCACCAAGGCCGGAGGACTGCCCGTCTTCATGATGCAACTCTACCGGACCATGCTGACCGAGAACTTGCCCGGAGCCAAGAGCTGGACCGAGGATAGCCCTGGACTTCATGGCTCGGATTATGTGACAAGCCTTGTCGCTAAAAGTAAGTGTTTTGTTTTAAAACGGTGATATTTTCAATGTCATTTGGTCAAAGTTTAGATTTTTTTTCTCCTCCACTTTTGTGTTTATTCAAACGTACGAACTCACTTTAAAAACTTTAAGGGAGGGTTTTGTCCATCAAACAAGCAAACACATTTAGTCTGATAGCAAATGTTTTCATTTGATTCATAACTTCAGCAAGTAATGCAGAATTCACAGCTCAGTCCACAAGTATCAAGTTTACGACCTAAAATGACACTCTCAGTTTGAGTGTTTGTATCATGAGATTGCCAATATTGTGCTTTTGGACAAAATCTTCCATTTGCCATGACAAAACTCCATTTTGCATTATTATACTGAACATTTTCCAAATAATCAACTAGAATATGTCATAGAAAAGCATCAATGCTTAACACAAAAGGGGAATCGTGTAATATGACCAGCTGATTTTTCCGGTTCCCACACAAAACATTTTGACTTTGGATCTGTCCGAATTGCTATTCTGTAAACACAGTTCAGCTCAACGTCAGGTGAGCAGATTTCAAGGTTAGCCAAAGCGAGAGCAAATGCCATTGTGAGTGTTTTCAAAGCATAGTAATTCACATTGCTCAGACTGTAACAGTTGCACTTGCCTACAGACTTTATTTCTTTAAAAGCAGAAAAAAAACTATTGATGTTGAATTATCCACTCAAGAAATGATTAAGACGTTCATGTGGTTTCATCAAACCGATCCACTTGGGCCTGCTCATGAAAAGTTTGACAGCCCCGTTGTAGTCCAAATTCAAATCAAATGTGTACCATTTTCTGTCCGTAATCGTGTCAACTCGTCCTTTCGTCTCTTCCAGGCTGCGAGCAGAGAGGCGAAAGGTGGTCCGTCACCTTTGACGTATCCTCCCTGTCCGCCGGCGACCGCATCCAACAGGCCGAGCTTCACATTCGCCTCCCGGACTTCGGCGAGTCCCCCAGAGCCTCGGTAGATGTCTACCGCTCGTGCTCTGATCACAGCTGCTCTTGCGGCAAACTCTTTCTGGGCAGCGTGAGGGCCCATCCCAGCACCATGAGATCGTCCTCTTGGAAGGTGTTCTCCGTGACCCGCATGCTCCATCGCTGGCAAGAGCAGGGACCGTCCACACGTCAGCCGCAGGACGCTAAGGAGGATTTGGAGGCAATTCGGCACAGTCCGACGAACCGGGTTATGATGGTGATTTTTGCAAGGCAGAACCCTGACGTCCAGCAGATGCCCTCTCTCATCCACACGGCCGTTCAGTCCAAGTACGCGAGCCCGGACAGGGAAGCCGGCCCCAGGGCTAAGGGCGGTAGGAACAAAAGATTCTCCCAGCGGCGGGGGAGAGGAAGGATGTCGGTGGCGACACCTGCTGGCGCTGGGAACAAAGACGATCCTCTGTGCAGGAAGGTGGACATGTGGGTAGACTTTGAGAAGTTGGGCTGGAGCCAGTGGATGGTTTACCCCAAACGCTACAACGCTTTCCGCTGTGAGGGCGCCTGTCCCGCACCTGTCGATGAGACCTTCAAGCCCACTAACCACGCCTACGTGCAGGTAAGACTCACTTTTCCCCAGGCGGCCGTTTCAACATCACTGCTCTAACGGAACGCTTCTCTTCTCCTTCCCTCCACAGAGTCTGCTCAGGCTGCACCGCACACCCAAGGTGCCGTGTTTGTCTTGCGCGCCCACCCGTTTGGCGCCGCTGTCCATGCTGTACTACGAGAACGGCAAGATGGTCATGAGGCACCACCGGGACATGGTGGTGGAGGAGTGCGGCTGCCACTGAGCGGCGCCAAGAATCACAGACTATTGACTGAAAATGGCAGTGGGGAAAATGACGTGATCGATTTACGTGACTTAGATTGTGCCAGTTCCAAATATCGCTCAGCAAAAAGCTCAGCTGGGTCACCGAGTGGAGCACTGAAGTTCAAAACATAATAAACCAAAGAGATATCTTAGCCTTTTCAAAGATACTCTAATTGACGTGTAAATGTGAGCGCTTTCGAGTTATGGAGACGTTTGGGCTACATGGCCCCATTTGTATGTTTACCTTGTACAGAAAAACATTAAATTATGCCTTATTTTCAACCAATTGCGCATGAGTCATTATTTACCGGAGGATTCTTTCTACTCCCGAGAATTAAAATGGCGTCATCACCAGTGCAGAGGTAACCACGACGCACTGATGAGAATGCAGTAAAACACAATTCAAGCCTTTTAAATTAGTTTAAATTAGTTATTTGCACATTTAACTTCGATGAGGCGAATGATTTTTTCCCCCCATAATTTAAAACAGTGCCCAAGTGTCTTGATGCGGGTTTGACCTGCTTTTATCAAAATAAGTGTGTGTGTGTGTGTATGTATATATATATATATATATATATATATATGTGTGTGTAGCTATATAGATATAGATATATAGCAATATTCCACTTGAACATTGTAAAAACCGCTGCTGAATCACAATATTACAGTATATATTATAATTAATATTAAGCTAAATTAAAATGGATTATGGCAGCACCCAATACGCCACAACATTTCCAATAAGGCCTGAATGATTCTAGTAAAATCTAATTTTCTTGAAGGAACCTAATTTAAGATTTCACACTCGCCATGTTTTAATTAAACTTTAAAAAAAATTGTCTACACTCACAACGCAACTATGGTGAAGATGCTAAGAATTGTTCTGATCCTCTTCAAATGTCCATGTCAAACTGGGCATCTTCTCCTATGGGCAGAAAAGAGCAGATAGAAGAAAATGTACACAAGGTGTTATGTACAGGTACATATCAATAAATTTGAATCTCGTGGAAGTCCCATTCAAAAAGCAGAACTCGCATATCACAAAAACAAAACAAAAAAACATGAGAGTGGAAGCTCAGTTTACAAACGGCCCAGCTGACAATTCAGTTTGTGAACTCAATTTTTAAAGCAAAATTAGGTTCACACGCTTTTTTTTTTCCGATTCAGAAACAGTCTTGGCATGACTACGGAAGGCTCAGCTGGAATTTTTCTCGTGCGGCGTAAACATCATTGGACCTCAGTATGGCTCCAAAGAAAGGACCAATTGCGAGTGAGTGTTATTCGGAAATCATGCAATTAATTGATTTTTGGAAAGGGAGATCCACTGTTTTTTATATTGATCTCATTTTCATGACAGTAGATTACAGTTCAGAAAACCCCCAAATTCATCATGTGATCAGCTAAAAAAGGGGTGATCACATACCAGCTGTCATTTGGGTTTGCACATGCAATTCTGCATTACATCGCAAAGTCAATGTGTCCAAACAAATGTTTACCTGCACCCTCTGAATGCTGGCTGTGCTCAGTGTGACTGCTCTCACTCATTCCCGGTTCCCAGATCTCAGAGGATTCCCGTTTGTGGGGCCTAGTGACTCCCGGGATGTCTGGGAGCTTTGGGGGCGTGCAAGCCAGGGGAGAGGTGCGACACTGAAGTAGGAACTTCCTGTCGTAGATGATTCGAGTTCCTGCAGAACCAAGAGAGAAAGGCGTACTGGTACTGGTTTTATTTGGTCGAATGTTTCAACTCCAGGGGAAGCACCAAAGCTGAACACATTTCAGCTGGTTGACTTCCAAGTTGTTTTAATTTCAAAACATTTTATTGACAACGGTTTTGGTTATTAACTCATTCAGTACCAGCCAATTCTAGACCAAGTCTGAAAAGACGTTTAAAAACGTCTTTGGGACTGAATGAGTTAAACATGATTGTTTTAACCTTTGTTAAGTAGGCATTTTTACTATTCGTATGTGATGTGCTACATGTTATTTCCATTTGCATCTGCTCCATGGGGTCTATTTGTGGATTTAATGATTGCCCGATTGTGTATGTGCAGGTACAATATATATAAGTGCCCATTTTTGATACAGTCTATGTACATGTAAAATGGGTGCAGTTGTTTGACTCAAGTCCGAGACAAATTTCCCCATTTATCATGATCGAAAGTATTTGCTGGCGTCACTTGATTAAATTTGTGAATCTAATTGATAATCAACTACTTTGCTCACATAGGACTGATCGATAATGACATACTGATGAATTACCATTCACCAACCTGTTGATATTCATTGTGTGCATGCATAATGTTGCACATTGGATGTCCCATTTAAGTACAAATTGGGAGGTGTGAATAATGGCATGCTTTTCCATAACTTTGACCTCTGACTAGAAACTCTTTTTGGACATTCCACTTTGAAGGTTGCACTGCAAATAGAAATGGAATGGACAACCACAATGTAACTCAGCGGGCATCTTATTCTTATGCATTCCGGCATGTAAGCACGAGCTGCTATCTGGCACGATCCGATATTTTGCATTTGTTGACTCTTCTGTTTAAAGTGGCACTATGTTCACCTCACCTATGAGGCTCATCTTGACATCACAGGTGTCCAAATCCGGTCCTTGAGAGGAGCTGTCCGGCACGTTTTAGACCTGTTCCTTCTCCAATACGCCTGGTTCAAATGATCAGCTCATCTGCAAGCTCTTCCGAAGCCTGATAATAATCCTGATCATTTGAATCAGGTGTGTTGGAAGAGGGAAATATCCAAAACATGCAGGACAGCGTCTCTCTAGGACCGGATTTGGACACCCCTGGTCTTCATGCAAGTGCTTGACTGACCTATATTTTGATGCCTTGACACACAGAGTGGGTCAACTGTATTTGTGTGTGTGCTTTATCAGTGCAAATTTGTCCCACCTGCCACATTTACACAACACAAGTATCATTGACTACCAACATGTGAACGTGCCGTCAACTTTCTCACATGTGGACGTGCCGTGAACTTTCTCACTGCTGACAGTGTCAATAAAAAGCAAGTAATTATCTTTGTGAAGACAAATTTTGTGATTCATTTTATTTATTTATTCAGATACTGTGCATGGAGTCATAATATGTCCCCGCTCTGCTGCAGCACATTTTCAAAGGGCTGCAACAGAGTAGTGAATAACTGAACACTATTGATCATTAACATGGGCACATGAGAGGATTGACGATGAAGCCTATAGAATAGATGATTGTCCTAGGGCGGTAATGTGGGGAATGTTATTCCTGTTAAAAATCAAGTTTAAAGTCCTCTGCTTCAGAGCAGTACATTATTTATTATATGTTAGGAACATTTGTGGCTTTTAATGACAGTTTCTCTGATGCTCGCCATGGTCTTGGTTGTATATCCAGGGTTTTTCCTGCGTTGAAGGCCGCTCCCAGCCAGACAAATTGATATCACGCGACCGATTGTGAAATATCACCACGCGCCACATGTCTCGTGCGCGATTGCCGTGTTTGTACGCGGGAGGGAGCCCCTTCACTTTGCTCACTTCGCCTCAAGTGGACGGGAGGAGGAGCACTCGGTCCTCCGTCCAAAAATGTTTATACGTCGCCAGTCTGACCGACTGTGGTTGTGTTGGCAGCGAAATGGCATCTTGTATGACACTGGAACGGATGTAAGCAATTCAAGCCAGCCGGTTCAAAAAGCTGGCTGTGTTAGATGCCCCCTGGTCCCGTCCCAGTCCACAAGTCGGACCAGTCTCTTAGGGCGGGTCATAGGGGGTAGTGCCCGCCCACCATTATACCATTTGAGGCAACGATTTCTAAAAGTAATCTTTGATTATTTTTTAAAAAATCATTGTAGCCATTTTTGTGTTGTGTAAACCTAATGTTGAGTTGCTTATCACTAAGACATTAAAATATGAAGAAATATGGATGTAATTTTATTTTGATCGTTGGCCAGTATTATTTGCAACAAGAAATCACGGCGTTACTAAAAATAAAGTTCGGGATGCAGGCGTAGACGCGATGAATACATCAGTGTTTGCATGCTAGTCCTGCACATTTTTCAAAGTGAGGCACTGTGTAATGTGTCAAGACATGTCATGTGTTTTGTATTTTTTGGACGACGCGTTTCTCTCGTGAAGTGACATGAGCCTTGTAGTGAGCGCCACTATGCAGAAGAAAATATTTAAACAGCACACTGTAATAAGAAAAGTTTTCCTTTGAATTGAAAAGATCCAGTTTGACCCATGGCCGAGTTACCTCCGGGCGTGGTGCTGAACACGGTCCCCCCGGGGGTCGTGGAGTACTCGTGGGGCATGTGGGCAGCCTCCAGGACGGCGACGCGCCTCACTGCCGGTATATCCCGGCTCCCGCTGGTCTGACCTGTAGCTGACATCATTTGGAGGACAATGCGTTCTTGGTAAAAGGGTCGTCCTGAAGTTGCTTCAAATGAGATCCCCCGTTGCCTCCATGTGCTACCTCCGAATCAAAAACAACCCACAAAGCCCTCCTACGCCAGTACGTAGAGCGGCGGGCAGTGATTGGCTGAAAGCAGGGGGCGTCACAAATTACGGAAGTAGTGGGGCGTTTTTTTTATTTTTGTTTTTTTGTCACGGAGAAAGTCAAATGACGACACCAATTATGCGAAATAAAATTACAAACTGCATAGGTACATTGTGTTTTAACATGTACACACGAACGAAGCTGCTTAATACTGTAAGCGTTTACTTAATCAGCCAAATACACACAAAGTTATTTTTGCTGCAGTTTTCTGCCAAGCGCCAGTTCAAGGTTACGAACGGCGCACAACGATCGTACTTACAGTAGATCTTAGCATACATCCCTACATGGTAACAGAAGCACGGTCTCGATCGTATTTATGACCTAGCAGTGTTTCTCATACAAATACATAGAACCACAACATGTTCCGTCGTCTTCGGAACGAAACTCAGACGTAAACCGAAGAATCCCCGTCAAGACTGATCAGACAGCCATTCTTAAATTAAGGGGAACGTCAAGACAAACTCGAATTAGAGTTTTAAAGACAATAACAGAATATTTTACGAATGGAAATGCATCTCAATAAATTTGAATGTTTGGAAATAATTAATCATCATTACTTTGTTAATTTAATTTCAGATTATTTTAAATTAGAGGTAAAAAAGCAACATTAATTCCAGAGAGAACTAACAGTGAGAAATAAAGAAAGAAAAACGTGATTATGAAATTAGAAATTAGGCATAAATTGGCCTTTTAAAAATATTCTCTTTATTTGATTAATCTATTTAAGATGCAAAATTTTTAAAATAATTTCCCATGATGAATTGAATTATTGAAAATACTGCATACTTTTTTACAACATTGAAAATTATTGAGGTGCATGTATACGTAAACACTGAGAATCATTTTGGAATAATACAAAAATTATGTCACATCTTTGTTTATTAAGTCTTGTAAATGGTTTGAGCTGGTGTACAGGGTAAGATGATCTATACATATTTTTAAGTCAGAACAAATCTGATTAAAAGTCCTGTATACATTTTGTTGTTGTTTTTTTCTTCTTTTGGACAGATAGAAAAGAAAAAAGTGGACAATGCTACGTAGCCTCTACATTCCCCATCATGTGGGCATCGGCTAACTAGATAATGCTGAAAGAACATCCAGAACAACTCTATGAGGGTGCATAGCATTCTAATGAAATATATTTTGTCTTATATATTTTATACACATATTTTCATAAAAACATCTTTTCTTGTGCATGGGTGCAGTTGCATTCCTTAGGATAGAGTAATATGATATTGCGTTTACATTGTCATGTATCCATTCTAAAGGAGTATAGGTGAGATCTATTCTTCTTCTCGTCGGTTTACATGTTACAGTACTCTTTAAAATACATTATCGGGCGTTTTGCTACCTTTTCAAGTGACATGCCTGCTTAAAAATTGTGTTCTTCCACATCAAGCTTCATATTTCACCTATATCCCTGGCCAAAAAAAAAAAAAAAAACTAAACAAAAAGACAAAATAGTCACTCACACCCCAAAATACTTACAGCTCTCAATCAATCATCTCACAGAGTAGGGCCTTGCACAAAATAAAAACATTTCATAGTTTCTGAAATAAAAACCTGAGTGGCGTTACCAGTGGAAAACGTGATATGTGGCAAATATAGTCCATGCACTGGCCATGTAAAAATGTGTGAAATGCGTGCAAAATAATGAACTCATTCGTTCAGTCAGTTTCAGGCTACAGTAGCACTTACAGTACTTATGGGATACATAGTTTGTGTTTTCATGGTCAGCGCATGCATGCTACCGTGACATGACAACGTCAGGCTTCTGCATTAATAAAAAAAAAACAACAAAGATTTGAGTTACGTCAAGTTCCCGACAAATTCAGGCATTGGTGGACACAGCCTATGAATTTGGATACAGCCAATGTCCGACCTCAGTTCAATTTCAGGCATGGTTCTTTATGACTTTTTCATGCGCAACCGTGATTCACCCCCTCAAATGGATAAAACGTCCCCTGACCAAACCATCAGAAAAAAAAGGTTCTCCACCACTGCGCTCAACCCACAGGCTCCCACTTAAAGACAAAACCCGACAAATGATACACATTCATTGGATAGGATACTGCAACACAACACTGCTTGATTTGATAAATGTTGTAAAATACAAATGCAAATCTCTCAGGCGTCTACAGTCCCACACTGATATCACACTGGACGATCCTGTGTCAGCGTTTTCTCGCTGACTCACTCACATCAAGGTCGACACAGCACGCAGGATCTTGTGTTATCTAGAAGGTGAAAAAAAAACAAAAAACCCTCCAATGTGTATCTGTGCAGAACTTCCTAGTGGTACCCCTCGCGCTTTTTGGATTTTATTGCTTGTGGTCTGCTTGTCTGTAAGCATCTTGACTGTGTGTGCTTTAGATTGTTACGACTTTAAGGGCCTGGGGACGGGGAGAATGTTGACAATCACAGTGCTGCCTGCACAATCACACGTCATAGTAGCACAATACTGCACTGTACTTCATATTTTCATTTCTAAGATTGGAAATCATCGCATCCTGCGGTCGGTGCGGAAAAGTATTCTGCATATCAAGTGAGGCTACTGCTTTTGGAGAAATTATGTCAGCCAGGTTGAAGAAGGGCCATCAGAATGGAAAAAGTTATGCTCTGCGTTATGAAGAGTGAACAACCCGTTCAACAGAAAAAGGGTTCGGCCACAGCTCTTAAGAAACTAAAAGATTGTGTTTTTTTTCGCTGGGCAAAACAACAATAACAAAAGCAGCAAGGTGAGGCCAATTCAGCACACAAAGACGGGACACTCAAAAGCAGGAGTGCACCGAGGCGCTCTCTTTCCAAGTGCTGACATCACAGGGCCTTTGAGCCAATCAGGGGGAAGGGCTCATCGCCCGGTCAGAAGCAAGGAAGGCATGCGTTAGCAAAGCCACCCCACACATACGCACGGCGACACACATCCACAAAGCTCAGAGTGCATATTTACAAGCGCACAGAACATAAAGGCTCTATTGAAAGAAGCATTGGTAGGCTCAGCAAGAGGCCGTCAGTTGGAGCAGTGGGGGGGAATTACTCCTTTTTTGGGGCTGCAGTGTTACTGGGGTCAACCTGCGCGGGGCAATTGAGTCTTTAAAAGGTCACAGGACCTAAGCATAGGCTGGCCCTCTTTAGCTTGTAGATAATGACAGTTCAAAAGGTGGAAGTCATGCACCAGCAGTCATCATGCATTTACAGTTCACAGGAAGCACTTTTTGTTGTCGTAGTTCAGTGACATTTGTGTTGTTGTTTTTTGGGGTTTTTTTTGGATTGTTTTGTAGACAAAAATGCTCATGCTTTCGTTTTAGTGAGACTTTACAAATGATATAAAACTACAAGTCGAGGTCTTGAACACTTTTTTCTTTCCTCTGGAAGTATGTCACATGTTGAGGGCAATTCCATGTTTGTCATTTTGGTAGACTCTGTCCCGTCGATCACTTTCCTTTGCGCTCTGGACATGGTTTTGTGGAGGAAGCTTTGGCGGTGGCTCTCTTGTCCTAGCAGACACACAATGAAGCAGAAATAGAATTGGTCCCTGCCAAAGCAAAGACGTACCTTGACTTACAAGTAGTGCTCAACAACTCAATCTTCAAACTGACATTGCAACGTAGCAGAATGCAATTCTCAAATCGCAAAATCTGCAATTAGGAATTAAACATATATGAGCTCAGCTTCATTTTGGTCAGTATATATATATATATAATATTTTTTTTTATTAAACCGCTTATCCTCAAGAGTGTTGCAGGTGTGCTGGAGGTGGGGTACACCCTGAACTTAACTGGTTGTCAGCCAATCACAGGGCACACAGACAAAGAACCATTCACGCTCCCAATCACACCTGGGGACAATTTAGAGTGTTCCATTAACCTGCCATGCATGTTTTTGGAATGTGGGAGGAAACCGGAGTACCCGCAGAAAACCCACGGAGGCACAAGGAGAACATGCAAACTCCACACAAGGAGGCCAAAGCCGGAACCGAACTCTGCACCTCTGCATTGTGAGGCGGAAGTGCTAACCAGTCAAGAAAACAAAACCATTTTGTATAATACGTCTGATATTGCCATGCAGATTCATTTATTGTTTGTTTGAATATACGTGGGAAGTGGACCTAAAAACCTAATCACATACATTAATAAATCACAATCGCAATACTGAGTAAAAAAAAAAAAAACGCAATTAGATTATAGCAAACATATACTGTATCCCTTATATTGCTGAAGTCGGGTCGAAACTTCCTAAGTCAATTCTTTTTCCCCACAAATCTATATTACTGGTCCGTTTACATGTGTATGTGCTATTTTTACAAAATTACTGAGTAATGTTAGTTATTGAAAATGGCTTGCTCTTTTCTTTGTCTCCTGGTATGTGGTGAGTTTGGACGTATAAGGATTCAGCCCAGTGCCAGTGATAGACTGTTCAAGTGTGAGCTCCTAAATTTGTACAGCGTCTGTGTTGGTATTTCTCTCCCTCAGAATTGATCAAATGAGATTCACCTGAAACCTCAGTTTAAAAGCTTGTGTTGATATCAAATCCAAAGTGTTGCAATACTGCCATCTACTGTCATCTGTTGGTCATTACAATCAAATAGCTTGAATCTCACCAACAATAATCACGAAAGAAATGATGCCTTTTCAGGGCATGAATGCATTTTTAATTGCTATTCAATAGATTTTCATCCATCATTCATAAATCAAGGTACCCTTGATGTGTAAACAAGGCGTCACTTCCACGCCATGTAATGTAATGTGTATTAAAAAGAACATTAAGGTGCTGCTCCGGGTAAGGTTTTTTTTTCCAAGCACTGGATTGGGAATCAGTGCTTGTGTGGAAGGAATCGCGTACCTCGTGGACCAGGTTGTGTGTGTTGTGTTTCAGTGTTTAACCCTCCGAAGACTGGTGCGCTGCACCGACTGAGCGGCCCTTCTCACATCCGCCCCCACCTGGAGCAAGGAGGGAGGGAGGAGGGACGGAAACAACACTCCTGTTAACGTGTTCAAGCGTCTATGTGGAACCGGAGTAAGAAACGAGCTCGCGGTGCACCGTCGTCCCACAGCGCACCTGTTCGGTACGTAGGTTTGGTCAGGAATGGAACGTGAACGGATGAAAAGAATGTGATTCTGTATGAGTTGGATGCTTTGACATCCTCTCATATGACCACCAATCTGTATGTATACAGAATATATGTTGCTACGGTTGATTTATTTTCATGCTTAGTGTGCATTATCTGTGTTAAAATTTGGCCCCGTTTCAGTTAAAGTCTCTCTGTATACTGCATGTCTCAAGCAACTGTCAAAGATGTCATGTTTTGACATGTGGGTTCTTGTTTCCATTTTGAAGTCATCACTTTTTTTCACATTTTTAGACCAAGGGGACTTCATCGAACATTTTATTGTAAAGAAAAATTTTGGGTTGACTTCCTCTTTAATATGACAGTATATGATTTTGACGCATACAATTCCACTCACCTTTCGATTGAGAGTGCTCCCGCGTTCGTCAGCAGCACAGTCGTCTTTCTCCTCTCTCTGCATGAAGACATTATTTCAGCTATGAATACAGAAATTTCTTTTTAGGCAACAAGAAACGGTCATTTGAGATGTCTGGATAGGAAGAAAATGGCAGACTTTTACCCATGTGTTGAGCCTCGCAACACATTTTTCTGACTGTGGCGTCATCAAAATGACCCATTTTGATGAGAACTGTTCAATGAGACTCAAGTTATTGATGATCACATATGATCACATACTGCTGTGTTCAGAATAATAGCAGTGTTTTGTTATTGTTTTTTTAATGCGTCATATTCAGTTAAATTGAAATTACATACTAGTAGGGCTGAGCGATTATTCGATTTCAGTAACTACCACGAATTGATTTTTTTTTCAGGGTTCAACTTGATCCATCGTACAGTATGTGCCTCCAAGCTAAAAATATTTTGAGGTTGTCTGCCTCACCTGAAAAGTGTCTTTTTTTTTTACAAGATATAAAAAATAGTTTTCAGATCATCTGCAAAATGTATTTCATTTTTAATCATTATAGAATATGCAAGTTAAAGATCTACAAAAAAACTTGAGAAATGGTTTGAATGCCAGTGACAAGAAGTTATTCAAGTCAGTTTTATGACTGAAGTTATGGGATAACATGAAAACAAAAATCCTGTCACTGAGGCCAATCCAAGAATTGATTTCTTTTGAGGAGCATTTCCTCAAAATCAGGGGTGCCCAAGTGTGGCCCTCGAGAGCCGCTCTCCGACCTGTTTCAAACATCTCACTCCTCCACCAAACAGACTGGAAAGGGGCTCTCGAAGACCGGCCTTGGGCTCCCTGCTCTATGACATAAGGCAACGCAACCTCCTCAAGTATTTAAACTGATCCATGGCTCCTGGTATGGCATAAATCGTCCTAAAAGCATAGCATTAGAAACATTCCCATATAATTCATTCACTTTTCAAAACAAACTGCTGTTAATGTGAACACAACAGTATCTAACTACATGGCTGGCTTCTCATCACCTCATTTTAACCCTTTCAGGGACAGCGGTCACTACAGTGGACGGCTTATCGTGTTAACAGGTTACAGGGTGCATGAAAGGGTTAAAAAAAAAGTACAAACAACCAACCAACCAAAAAAAAGCAAACAAACATGGATCGGATGTTCCCACTCCAAAAAAAGCGGCGGCTCGTCGGCCTCAACCTGACCTTGCCCCGCCTCCACTCCTGTTCCCACGCACGCTCCCCTGTCTGCCGGTAAGAGAAGCCCAGCCCCTTGCCCCGCAGGAGGTGCTCACGCAGCACCTGTGAGTAAGCTGTGTCACACACCGGAGTCAGCAGAGCCTCCTGGGCGGCGTGCAGGCCTGGCGCGCTCTTGTTCCGTCCCGTTGATACTGAGCCCACCCAGCCCTGCAAGGAATCCTTGTCAGGTAGGTAAGGTTGAAAAGCTCCGCCCCCAACCAACCTAACATTGGGAGAGAGTAAAAGAAAGTGAGTAGTGGGATGAAGAGATATTTGGAGTAAGTCTATGAGGCCCATTCACACTGCCTAATTAGGATTGATGTTTTTTGTCCCCCCCCCCCACCCCCCTCTGGTCCTGTGTAGAAGTTACTGATAAGAATTGAGGGTGATGTATTTTGGCTGAGAGGCCATCCTGTGTTCACTCGGTGCTTACGGAGGGCTTCTCAATCGAATCAATCTTGCTCCAACATCTCCAGAACATGCATTGTGCACCAAACAAAGGAACTAGGTAGAACGAGACAAATTACAATCTGTGACTGACAACCATCCACCTATCAATGATCGCAAAGTAGATGCAAAAAAAAAAAAAACTTTTTTTTTTAAGTGGGACTTCTGCTTTTTGATCAAGAAAGTGCCACCTGCACTATTTTACTAAATCACAAAAGCTAATTTCATTTCTGACTCAGTAAAAAATAATTAGTTTAAAACCGGAACTTCACCTTCGACTCCAGTGAGGACAAACCGGACAGTTTCTCAGCATTGGAAAATGGTGACATGCAAGAAAAAAAAAGACCATATAAAGTAGTACTAGCAGAATCCTTGTAGTACCATAAATTCACAGAACTGAATGACCGTTTGCCATGTCATGTCCTGCCCCGATGGTTTGTGTGCAGATTGTGCTAGTGTGCCCCCGATGCGGCAATTTTCTGCAAAGGCAGTGTGAAAGGGGTCACAGTAAGAAGTGACATACCGGTTGTCTCCATTGTGCTCGCCCACTCGACTCAACGGAGACGCCTCAGCGTACATCTGCTGGCCTGTAACAACACAAATGCCTTCCACTGAACCAAGCCCTGCCCCGCCTCTTTTGGCTCCTCCTCCCCTCGCGGGAGCTTCCCCTCTCCTCCCGTCCGACCTCTGACCTCCCAGCTGGCCATTCAAGTTGACCTTGGGAACGGCGCCACTGGCTCTGACCCGGTCCCTTTCCGCCAGCGCGCCCACTGGCTCCAGTGGCGCCTCCTCCTCCTCAACCTCCCCTTCCTCCTCCTCCTCCTCCTCCTCTTCCTCCTCCAGCTCCATGAGGGAGCTGCTCGCCCCGCTCGCTCCGCTGCTCGGGCGGCCCAAACTGCAGGGAAGGGAGAGCGTGGCGCCCTCCGAGTCGTCCGCTCGGCTGCTGCCATCCAAAGAAGAGTCTTCCACCGTAACCAGCGAGGGGCTGAGCCCCGTTGGCCACACGTGGACGTCCGACATCTCCATCAAAGTGTCTTCTTCTGTGGCGGCGATGGGGGCGCACTCCAGACTGGATACTTCCTGCCAGTAGGGCTCTGCACCAAGAGGAGAAGGCAAACTGTATTGCATGGAGGCCGGAGACAGCAGCTCCTCCTGAACCAGCCCATAACCTGGAGGGACGACAGGGGCAACACAAGAGAAAGACTAACACCATGCAGGCACAGCCAGGCAAGTATGGGGAGGTGATGGGGAGGGAGCAGGAGTGTTTCTCGTCAAAGATCTAAGGCTTTCCTTCCACCGATCAGTACAGGTCATTTCAGATTGGTACCAATTTGGGTGCTACCAACTATGTGACTGCGCACTGGAGTTGTCCAGGACCACTTTTTAAACCATCATTTGGAAGTAGACCAACCCAAAAGACAAATCGGGTTGGTGATTGGATGAGAGAAAATTGACTGGAAAGAAAATCAAAGATTCCCACACAAAAAAGGCAAATTACCGCAAGGTGCCATTTTTTGGCAGGTTACGTCAAGCATGTGGCGGATGCAGTTATCGCCTTGATCAGGGTTTACAGATCCAAACCGCACCATACTGACGTGAACTGTACCGATTCGTGCAAATGTGTGTGGGGCTCAACCCTGTCCCAATAAATCTGCGAAAGCCTCGAGTTAGCCTTAATCTGTATTCAGAATTTAAATAGCCAGATTAAAAAGACACAACGGTACTCTGACACCAGCAAGTTTCAAACCGCACATCCTTCAGAGTATTCTGACAATGTGACATATACATTATTTATCCCCAAATGGCTGTGAAACTGTTTCAAGAAATGCTGGAAAGAAAGTTACCGTAGGTTCGTGTCATTGGGACACGGTGAGTGAGTTTGAGGGCAAAGGTAAAAGGGTTTAGTGAGTCATCAGTCTCTGTGACAACATGAGGCTATGACTGTCAAAAGAATGTCGAAATGCAACATAGCGGACCAAACTAAGATGAAAAGAAAGTGTTTGTTATTGGGTTGGCACGATATTTGGTCATCTTCAAACATTTGGAGGAATCCTCTGCTGTATCGTCTCGGCAACTCAGGCAGCATTGTAACTCAGGCAGCATTGTTAGTATCGTTCCAACCCATCGAACACACCCCATAGTGGGAGACAATGCAAAGTCACTGCCAGTTTCTGCTGCCCCCGCATTCTCAAAAACTAGCCGTGCATACATACATACTAAGTCTCCTCAAACATGCCATCACACACACACACACACACACGCACACGCACACACACACACACACACACACACACACACACACACACACACACACACACACACACACACACACACACACACACACACACACACACACAAGACAAAGCAGTCACACACTGGCTTAGCATTTGATAAGGGATACCTATTAGAGGCGTTCGTTCATCTAAATATCTTGCACACTAAGTCTAGGCCAGAGGTGGGTAAACTACGGCCCACGGGCCAAATCTGGCCCATTGGTCTTTTTAATCCGGCCCGCCGAAGGTTGGTACACAATTAAGGTTCGATGTCAACGACTGCATTCATTCCATTTGGACTTGTAATGACAGGCATTTCAACGCCAGGTGGCACAGTTACTTGAAGTTGCAGAGCATAGGGAGGAAGGGGGAGACGATACGGAAGCTCAAAGTAGCGCCAAGTCAAGCAAATCCCGTTCGATTACGACGGAATAATGTAATCTTAAAAGTCTGAAAAACGTGCCATAAAATGCTAAATACTTTTTAAAGAAAGAAATCCAATTAATATGTTGAATTTAGTTCACCCTTTTGATCTGGCCCTTCATAATATTTTCTGGTTCTCATTTGGCCCTATGCAAAAAATAATTGCCCACCCCTGGTCTAGGCTCTCCAGACATGGTCAAAAAAAAGATGCTGGAGGCTCAAGGGGAAGTCAGCTTGAAATTCTCAAGGAAAAATGATTTGTGCGGGTCTTTTTGGAATGACAAAAGTCATTTGGCTATGGACGATAAGAATCGTGTTGAACAGCGATTCGTGCCTCGACATTCCAATGGGGGAGTCGGAATTCTGGGTCAATTTCATTGAGCCCTGTATGAACAATTCAGGCTATTAAGCGGCGGATAGATTTTCTTGGCACGATTGTCACAAACTACTTTGTTAAATGTGACAAAGGGGTCACTGGGCTTAAACGGACGACAATGTCACAGGGGTCTCGCCGCAATAGAGAAGCTTTGGGATGTTCCGGGGAAGAATATTGTTGGAGAAAATGACAGTAATTGCCACATTTATATGTGGGAAATAGGCCCATTCTGGCACCTTTTACAAAGAGTGATGGTGACATGCAGCTGTAACTGGGTGCAATTTCACACAGCTTCACACGTTCAGATCGTGATGCCCGCTGCACATCGAGCGACGCGACCAAACTGGATTTGAATTGAGATCAATCTACACTTGGCGACTCTCCCTCGGATACATCTGGCGATTGGCCCTCACGCACATTTCGACTCACCGCTAAACTGAAATCTTTGATGTTCTTATTGGGAAGCGACATTCTTGAGGAACCACATACAATACACGACTGAGTTTTTCTTGTTTTTTTTTTTTTTTTTAATTGAACCACAAACAACATGTCGTGATTGTCGAGGAAAAAGTGGATTTCCCCAGCCAAAGTTGCTATACTGTATTATAATAATACAAAGAGATGAAAAGGAGTGAGTGTGACTATTAGGGAGGCTGCTGGAAGTGGTATCCTCATTCATTGACTGCACTTGTGATTTTAGGACAGAGGCTACACACGCTTTGCTTTTTAGCGACAGGTATGGATGAAATGATACATTTTTGAAAAACACTATGTACTGCATACGATGTACTGATCGGCTTGGCGGAAGCTGGCTCGACCTCACCCAGGAACGTCATTTGGTTGCACAAAATCATGTGATGCACTATGGCACTTTTCATTGGCCGTAACAGGCGACGAGCTGCCAAAAGTCGGCCACTACTGAAAACCACTGACAGATCTCGGTACATTTCAGTCACACACAACCTTGTCGCTTGGTGTGTGGTGGGTCTTGGATGCATGACAACGTCAGCTAACGTCTGGCGTGACATCAATTATATCTCACATTCACACACACAAGCGGTCTGTGCCTTTTTACAGCTCTGGTATGACCTCTGGAAATCTCCAAAATCTAATAGTGGGTTCCACGTTTACACAAGTTTCCTGTCAGCATACGCAACATGGATCAAATTTTGCAGACACCTGGCTATTCTGGCAATAGCAGCTCATTCAGTTAGCAGGTTATGGGACACGTGTGGCTCGAAAGCAACCTCAGAGAGGCCCAAAAGCAGCTGCTGCGGAGTTAGCGGGACTTGGGTCTGGTGAGTATAACATAAAAACATCTTTCACGATCACTGGCTAGTTTTTTTTTTCAAAACCCCAATATTATCACCAGAATAATGCAGTGAACCCACAATGCATTGTGCTGTTGAGGAGACGCGTTTGAAAGGTTGCAAACCTTTAATTTATTATTTTTTTGTTTATTGTTGTATCTATGATATTTGCTCCATGTACACCACTTTGTATACAGCGGGGGTTGTTTTAAAGTGCTCTATAAACACAGTTGAGTTGAGTTTTTCAAGGATAACTCGAAATCAATCCCGTCATTCCACAGCCGTCTACGTGGTTTCAATCCCATGATTGTTTGTTGAGTGAAGCAAGACAACAAGACAATCAAAGCACGGATTCTCGTTTTCACTTGTGGACACAGCAACTAATCATCCAGCTGCCAAAAGGAGGATTTGCTACTTGTCAGATGCCGATAACACTGCTAGCTAACATCAATCAATGCCATGCTTGCATTTGTGCATTCCGGCTGCCGCTTGAAAATGGGGAAAATTCGCTAATAGAGACATTTTCGGGGTCGGGGGGGAGGGGCATTTTGTTTACAAGCAACTGAAAACTCAATTTTCTGTACTGCATCCACCTCAATGTTTTGATTGGTTTTGACAGGTGATTCACCAAAGGGGGAAACGGTTTTAAAGTCAAAATGTTTGGCGCCGATGACGAAGATTACAATCTCTAAGTGTCATGATTAAATCTATGCCCAACGAAACGTCATTGCGGTACACACAGTGTCACGCTGATCAGTTGCTAGATGTATGGATGAAAACCTAACCGACGAATTACCTTGCAGAGTCATCAATGAAATGTATGCATGTATGTGTGTGTGTGTTTCTGGGATGCTGCGGGGCCCAGGAGGATGACAAATGACTTCAGAATGTGAGGTGGCGATGGAGGAATGGATCAGAATTGGAATGAGCATGAGAATGACGAATGCGTTTGACACTTTTCCCACGCAGGTGTCGGAGGCACGGGACGGGGGCAATACGGTGCGACAGAAATCAACCACGACACAAAGACTGTCATCACAAAATGGGAAAAACGAAATACAAATTGCACAGCGTTCAGTCACCGCAGTCACACCCAGTTCGACTGATATTGGAATACGAATGCAGACAAACACGGTTGAGCTAACAGGTGAAAATCATCACAAGCAGATCACGCTAACACAATGATGACTGTTTTCCATCAAACCTGGGCAAAACATTGTGTCACAAAACGGGAAATCTAAAATGAAACTATTGATTCTTCTTACATACTGTACATCACGTTCATAATTGTGTATACATGGAAGCTCGATTGTCAAACACCTTAACTCATTCAGTACCATCCAATTCTGCACCAAGTCTGAAAAGACGTTTAAAAATGTCTTTGGGAGTGAATGAGTTAAAGGCGGCATATTTGGAACTTGATCAGAATGTTCAGACTTGACTTCAAAGTCTGACATACTGCATTGTACCACACCTAATTTCTTTCCACCATATTTTCTTTTTACGGTTTGTGAAACAAAAAAAAAACCCAAAAACTTTTGCCCATGAATGAAAGAGAAGGCGTCACAGTCACCTTGCATGAACATTATCTGCTGCACAGCACACTTCATGTGTCACAGGGGCTCCTCAAAAACACACCTCTGATGTCACAGAAAAAGAAAAGCCACATTTTGTCTGTTAATAAAGCATTAATGTCAAAATACATCGACGAAACAGTTCCAAGACATTGCACACAGTGAAGGAGACCTAATAAAGCCAAAGCACGGCATGCAGATTTTAAACCACGCCCACACCTCTCTCACACACACACACACCTGTTTGCGTTCCCTAAAAATGCACAATCATTCAGGCACATCGATCCTTGCGATACATGATCATGCGGCATGCCCTGCATGCACAAACTGTTGAAGACACACAGAGCTGGACTGAGAGAGGCGGAGGAGGGGGTCCCCCCCCACTCAACTGAATGAGGAAGGAGCGCAGGGGGAATTTAATGACAAGAGAGTGGAGGAGTAGGAGGAGGAGGCCCAGAGGTTCAACATAAGGCCACATGGGGTCAGAGGTCGGACAGGAAGAGCTGTGAGGAAGAAGAGCAGGTGACGAGAGGAGGAAGAGGCAGCAGATATGACATGTCGTAGATTCGGAGATCAGGAGAGCGAAAAGAGAAAGAGGCTGAGCAAAAGACAAATGCAGATCTCTGTCTTGTTCTCAGGCAAAGAGAGAAAGAGGAATAGAAACAAGGTATGAAGGCCCAAAGCACACCGTCTTCCGTGTACTGGTGCCACTTTTGACTCGTGGATTCATCCCAGACACACACGCACACATAAACTAAAAAATAAAAAAAAGACAAGTACAAAAAAAACATTTTCAAACATTCCTCATTCAGAAAATTGTGTCTAAAAAATGTTAAGTAGCTTACAATCAAAAAGGGGAGATAGGTAACCTTTGTTTCTCATGTATGGGCTGTGAAAAAGAATGACTGGTGCTCCAGTGAGGCGGAAAGGTTGACGTGCATGCTGCTACAGAGAATGAGACCATTCCTCAGACCCCCGGACGGCATCCTCCGAGAGTCATTAGCAGACCACCATGCAGCCCCGACTTCCATCCTTCCACTTACCCCTCCTGAAAAACGGGGGTCTAATAACTCGTGGCTTGTGCACCAGGCGCGATGGCCTTGTGTCCGTAACCTCTTGTGAAGCAACAGAGATAAGGTGAAAAAAAATAAAATAAAAATTAATTTTAAAAATTGCTTTTACCCAGACTCAAGGGAAGGGTTGCAGGCGTGTGAAAGAAAAAAATAAAATAAAATAAAAACACAGCTCACCATGACCGCCTCAAGGCTTTTGAAGACTGTGAGCAATGTGGAGGTAGAGTTCACTTCCAATATATTAAAGCAAATAGGCACCCAGATCAGTAACATTAAACTCAAAGATGATGTATATTTTTTAACCGAGTTAAAAATGACAAATTGGTGCTTATTGCTATTTTTACTTCCACTAAAGCAAATGAAAGACGATTTTCACCAGTGTGGGTTCATTTATTCATTTTCCAAACGAATATGGACGCCACCTTTTGTGTCATTAAGTTTGGTCTTTGGTCTGCAATCTCAGAATTAGGTTTGGGGTGGGCATTTTATGGCCCGTGGCCAAATTCGCTCTTTAATCCGGTCTGCAAAGCATTCACGCCTTGTAATATTTGTTGCATTAGTGAAAAACATATTTTTCCCCTCAGATTTCCACGAAGTGAGTTATTTTATTTTTTTATTAATTAAGTTTGTTTTCATTTATCTCATTGAATAATTGTTTTTACTGATTCATTTATGTATGCATTGAATATTTTATTCACACAGAGACACGCACACAGTGCAATGGTCTAAGTCACAGCTCAATTTCAGTAAGTGCAAACCCCCCCCCATAAAATATACCCATAAAAAATACTTAAATTGATATAGAAAACGTTTTTGAAATATATATATAAATCTCAAACAAACAAAAACGACAAAAGGCAAAATGAACAATATGGTATTTGCAAAATGCATAATTTATTGTATTAAATAACTGGTTAAGTAATTAAAATTACACTATAAATAATACAATTAAAACTTTCCATTTAAAATTTAACAATGAATTATTTTCTTACTGAAATGAAATATTTTACAAATGGTCCGTGTTAAAAATCTATACTTTGGAACACAATTAAAAGATTCCATTTAAAATTGAACAATTAATTATTTTATTTCTAAAATTAAATATTTTACTTATGGCCACTGTTAAAAATCTATACTTCTGATGAGTCCCCATTTGGGTCTTTTATTTTTTACAAATATCGATTCATTTCAAGTGTTGAAAATGTCTTGAAATGTTAGTGGTTCAACAAAAGTGTTGCTCTTGGAAATGAGAACATAACTCCCGACGGCAGCAATAATTTACATGCACATTTGATATTTTAGCTCATCAAAAAAATGCCCTGCCTCATCTGTCTGTTTTATACGAAATATGACCTTTGACCACAAAAGTTTGCCTACCCTTGGGTTTTTAGTCATAGTTGCACTACTCTTATTTGTACAAGTAGCAGTCGGATAAAAATAAACATAGCGCTGGGGTTTGGCCATAAATGTTGGCCTTGCAGGAATACCGGAGGCAGCAAACTAATACCGCACAGTATACATTCATGTCTCTTTCTTAATGAGCAATTTTTCATCTGCCCTTTGTGTGTCGGTGTGGGTGTGTCGTACCATTGATGGTACCGGGCGACAGCAAGGTGGAGTCTCGATCGCCCAGTCGGCAAGCGCCCTCCTCTGAAGAGCCGGGCGCCAGTTGTGTAGCCTGAGCCTCCAGGGAGCTTACGATGTCTGCACGGTCAATGTTCTTCAAAGCAGTGTACAGACTCTCCACTGGGGGTCGGGGGGATATTGTGTGTATCAGAACCATCTTATCACCAACCTCCGTTTACACAGTAGTAAAGCCATAACAGTACGTATTTGTTTGAAAAACACTCAATCATGTCGCCTGACCACCTAAAAAAAAAAAATCATTGCGCAATATTTGTACCCTCGAAACATCTCAAGTCAGGACTGTTATAAACCGAGGACCCGCTGTATTAGGAAAGGCGGACATACTCTTTGCCCTCTTGCCCTCTCTAGCAACCCAGAGGTTGAGCAAGGCGAGGCTCTGGTCCAGCAGAGAGTTGGGGTTCTCCACGCGGATCCTGTTGATGTCATCGACGCCAAACTGAAGCTCTCGTGCCAACTCTGAGCGGAGGAATGCCGAGTCAATAAAAAGCGCGCAAACAGTGATCGGGCACTCACGTGGTTCTTTTTGAGTGACACACCTGCCCAACTTAAACCCAGTTGCTCCGATATGATGTTGATCTTGACCTCAGTCCTTTCCATTGCATTCACTGTGGCTGAAGACATGAAAATCGAATCAACTTAAAAACTCGGGGAAACTATGAGGCACACACATGAGGATGCACAAGCATCCGACAGATGAGCTGCATTATATTCCCCGCTCACAAAGATCTTCAGTTTGGAGGTATTATTGTCATGTGACAAATTTCAATGTCTTTATAATTGGGGCCAAAGGGACAAAGCGGAGGTGCTGCAAGAATGTCGCCATGTCGCCGACTGGTTTTATGTTTTTAATGAGTAAATGCGTCTGAAATAATATTATTTGAATCTACAATTTGTATTTGTTTATATATTTTTCATTATTTTTACCATTTGTTGATTTAACTTTTGTTTTTTATCCAGGTAATTGAGAAGATATTCTCTATTATTTGTGTTGTACGCTTTCTGTTCAATGTCATCTACGTTTCAGCTGCCGTTGCTTCTACAGCGGTTCATTATTGCGTTGACAAGGCTTGAGGCCTGAGCACAAAAAACAAAAAATTCGACAAAATATATATATAAAACTCTAGAAATAGGTGAATTTGCAAACAGCAAATATGCAGCACACTGTATTATATTCACTAAAACAGTTTATATGTGCATTTCATCTCCTGTCCTGGATATCATTTTATGGTGGGGTTCCAAATCAGTGCAAACGAGTTTCCATGAAATTTGTTTCCAGTCATCCTTACCTGCACACAACCACTGCTCTGAAAGGAAGGAAATAAGCAATCACGTTGACATCAGATGGACGGACGCATTCAGGTGCCAGTCCCAATAATCATTTAAACATTCTGTACCCAGAAGTGCATTGTAGCTGCGCCGTGTCCAAAACAGACAGAAAAGGCCTTGCTCCAGAGAACCACTTCTGTCCTCCAGCAGCAATAAATCGTGAGGTAATTACTGGGGCTCAGTAAAAGAGCTCCTCTGTCTTACTCCACTGCGAGGTCCTGCCCATTACCAGAGCTAAGCTAAAGAGCTATCTGCCGCCATGCCAGTGGAAATCGCAGTGGAGACACTAGCGCCATGCAAACCAATATCACAGGAGTCATTCGTCGGTTCCAGGGCACCCAGAAAGGCAAGCAAACCAGGTGCCGCAGAGCCTTCGGATGGGTCGGGGGGCATCTTTTGGCACACGTTCAATTCAATTTTCCTCAACTGCCCTGCGAAGAACTTTGGGGAGGTACGGAAGAGCGGTACGTTACATCCAAGGCTCAGTCGTTTGTGCCATGCGTGCAGAGTGGGGAGCAGAGAGCTTTGAGTAAAAGACGGTGCAAGACTTAGTGCCCATCTCCACTGTGGATATTTCAGGAGACGGCTGCGGGTAAGAGAACGAACTCACCCAAACTGGGCTCATTCAGAGCACTGTAGCGCTCCCTCAGGGCGAGAGGTGTTAAAGTTCTCCTGCGTTCTTCACTTCCGACAACCTAGGAAAAAAAAGAAAGAAATAACACAACTCAACAGACAGCCTCCGAGTTCAGGCGCAATGTGCACACACGAAGGTCTCGCCTTGATGCAGGGTGGCATTGCTATGTTGAGGTTGCATAGCACATGCTGAGCATCCTCATACTTGGTGCACTTTCGCAGGAAGGACAAAAACCCTGTGGCATCCTTGTTGCTGTCTCTGACCTAACAGATGCAAAAGGAGTAAGGCGGTAGAGAAGGACAGAGAGTGGAATCCAGAAGAAGTGGAGAAAGCAGTATGGGAGGTGAAAGAGAAAATAGGAGCAAAGAGAAGAGGAAGGGCAGAAGAAAGAAGAAAAAAAATCAAATCAAAGCCGACATGAGACCCCACCACAATGTCGCAGGCACGTGGCGCAGTCGTAACACGGGGGCCAGAAGCAGGGGGTGGAAGCAGTCCACAGGCAGTGCGAGAGGGTGACATTTACCTGCACGCTTTACCTGGACGCCTGTCAGACCAGACAGTTAGAGAGTGACCGCCAGAAAGAGAAAGAGAGACAGTGAGACAGACACAAACAGAAAGGCGAGGCCGCAAGATTGCGAGGAACGTGAGGGAGTCGTGGCACATGCAGACGCGCTCGCAGGAGAGTCGCCGCAAACAAACGGAAGCTGCGCATGTGTCTGGTGCTCAAACAGTACAGCAATCACCGTGACACAAAGACACACATTGCAAACTCAAGAAACAAATCACCAGGATATCAGAACAACATCAATATTGTCAGGAACAACCCCCCCCCCCCCCCGAAAAAAAAGCCCAAAACAGAAGTGATATGACCAACAGACCAAAAAGGCCACAGACCAGTAACAGACAATTATCATGATACATATAATCTATAGGATGACAGAGCTTGACATATGTGAGACGAGTTTGTCATGACATTATTATGTCATGAATAATGTTTTGGCAATTATACGAAACACTGAAGAACGACTCAAAGGACGACTCTCTAAATGCATAAATAACAATAAGGGCCCAACTTCCGTTCCGTCTAACTGTGCGCATGGCTGGAGTTTTGTTTCTTTTGGTATTGTTTGTAGACGGGCGCCCATTTTGTTTGTAGACTGCGCAGAATGGGCGTCTGCGCAGTTTTGGGTGTGAGCACAGTTGACTTGATTCACTCCCCTCATTAACTTTAAATGCAGCTCACGGTCTACATAGTGGAAGCATAATAGATTTGCTGAAGTCCGTGCACGAGATCGGAGCACTTCAAGAACTTTTATAAGCAACTGTGAGAAGATCTCCACTTGCTGATTATGTAAAGATGGCTGCTAGGAAGTGCGCAGTTGGAGAGCGCACCTTCCACCCCCGATCGTGCGTCTGTGTGTGTGTGTGACTGTGAAAAAGAATTAAGATGACTACAGAAATTGGATTAATTTACAGAAGTTAAGTGAAACCTCTTCATTTGTATGCGGGATTGTATTATGCTTCTGCCCGATGGCAAGTCATGCACACCAGAAGGAACTGCTATGAATTAATCATGAGGCAGCGACCGTATAAGTCTTAAATTCTATTTAATTATGTGATTCATGTATGCTTCGATAAAGTACATTAGTACTGTGCTCCTTTTAAACTTAATATCCCAAAAGATGTGACAGCGAACAGACCCAAAATCACCATAGGAGGCTTTGGGGAGGGTCAGCCGAAGCACAGCAGAAGAAGTGATTCGGTCAACGCAGGCAAATTCACTCTACAACATGAACACAACACCGTAATTTAAGTGCCTTTCTAGTCACAAACCTTGACAGAAACGGGCAGCCGGTTATCCCTGAAGGCCTGGAAGCTGAAGGTGCGAGGCTGCTGTGTGGCTTTCCTGATTGGCACCAGGTTCCCGGAGCATTCCAGATGCAGCGGCATACCCTCCATTAGCTTAAAAAAGATATATGCAAATAAAAAATGAGATGACGTCTAAGAACCAATCAACCAAGAAGTTAAACACACACAAAAAAAGGATTTTATCAGAAAATGTATTCTCAGCCCTCTTAGTCCTCAGTAGCTCAATTAGTGCCTAGTCCGCAGACCTGAGGGTGCGTAGGAGCGCAGAGAGGTAAGATGCAGCGAGGCCATTGAAAGATTTGAAAACAAATAATCTGATCTTTTTTGTTTGAACGACTTTATGTCTCAAGCCAGCAGGAAATGGCGCCAGGCTACTACTCGGTCAGTTGCTTAGCAACCAGCGCCAATTATAGACATGCTAGTGCCTGGCTGCCATCCTGTACATCACAGAAATCTAAGTGCAGTGTAACAAGGGCACCGTGGGGTGCTTGCCATATTTTATGCATTCGGGTTATCAATTTAACTGAAAAAAATCCACAATGAATATTGCTGGAATCCCACAAAAATATTTTCAATGCATTTGTTAGCAAGTGACATCAAAATATTCAGGATTAAATTAGAATTTTAAATGTTCTGAACATCAGATTGAAGAAACGCTGCTGAATTGGACACATTTAACTTCTCGGTGCAGTTCCACTGCGACGCTAAAGATTCTTTTTCGACTGAGCACTGACCTCGATGTCTCGACTCCGTGCCACTTCGGTGAAGTTTTCGTGCAACTCCAGCGTCTTGTCCATCTTGTCATCGGTCATGCAGTAACAACGCAGGCGTCCTTCCCGCGCCTCGTTCATCTTTGCAAAGATGACAAACTTTGCCATGTAAGGCACGGCCATCAGTTCCCGGTACAAAAGGTTGGCGAAGGTCACGGCCTCTGCCGTGCGGGGACAATCTGCGAGCCAGAACCTGTGGTAAAAGCAGCAAAATCAGAGAAAACAGATTGCAGCCATTGAACTGGGGAGGGGCGGGGGCTGTGAGGTTCTCAATTTTTTTTTGTCATAATTTTATTTCCTGCCTTAACGTTTCATTCCCATGATGTTCGATGATGACATTTGAATTATGAGGGTATCATTAGACGGGACCTGGAACTCCAAATTTTGAGAACCCCTTGCAATAAATCTATGAAGTGAATGTGACAAGGGAGCTCACACCTTGCAGAGACGTTCGTTGTAAAATTGGCACAGCTGTTTGCATACATCAGCTTGGTTGTTCCGGTGATGTCCTCCCACTGAGCAGGTGCTGTCCCACCTGAGACGCGACAAGCACACAGCGTCATTCATGCCCTGTTAACCTTCTTCACCCCATTTGACGCATTTCTCAATGTAAGAAAGGCCGAGTCATTCCAATGTCATTCCAAAGGAAAAAGTTAGTTGGGTCAACTACCAATGACACTGCAGAGGAGGCGCAGGCTGGTGGTGTCACCCTCGCCGGCATCACGAGGGCTCTCACGCCAGGACGGCGGGAGCGGAATACGCAGTCCGATTGGACGGTGAAATTTGCGCCTGCGTGGTTCGATTGTGACCACGGGACTGAAGGTCGCCTGGTTGCCGAGTTGTCGAGTCAGCAACTCATCGGGGATGGGCTGGGCCTGAGAGGATGAGAGGACGAGCTGATAAAAAGGCTTTGGAATAAAGATCCTTGAACAGAAGAGGTGTATGTCATTGGAAATACCGTGTACCAAAAAACATCAATTATCTCGACGTAAGATTAGGAAAATAGAAAGAAAAAAAATCTGCAAAAAAGGAAGCAAAATATGCTTTTTAACTTGAACATCAAAACGCCCGCCATACTCACACATGCAACCAACTTATAAGTCATTTCAGATCAGTGCATCAGCTCAGTCAGTGTGGCTCACAACTTAAATCAAGGAACTGAGGAGTGAAGAATGGCTGGATAAAAGAAAAAACAAACAGAAACAGAAAGAAAAGCGTAAAAGCAAAGCCGATTTCAGACACATGCCGTTGCCAGTAATCAGTAATGTGACAAACAATGAGGGGAAAAAAATGTACAGTGAATTGACAGAAACAGAACTGGTCATATATCACAATACGGGTGCATGTCAAAAAATTTAAAATTTTTAATTGGTTAAAAAAAAAAAAAAAAACTCATCCAGACCGGACGCATTTTTTTTCATAATATATAAATTAAAACATGTTTTTTTCTTCTGAAACATGAATGAATGAATGAATGGTGAATTTGAAGTTTTCGTTAGCTGCACGCGTTTAAGCTAATCATCACAATTATACACACAAAAAAGTTTCCTACAACTTGATAGAGAAGCACCTCGACGTTTCAAGTCATCTCAATGTGCAAGTCGCTATTTACCTGCAGTCCCAGTCTCACTCTTTTGGTGACAGCCGTCTCGGGAAAAATGGCCTCAACGTGGGGCACCAGTTTACTGCTCAGACGACCGCCCTCTGGACCAATCAGATCGCTCTCTTGCTGAATGCGGGAAACCACGGCAAAGTACAGTGGGAAGTCAGTGGAGATGATCCGACGAATCCGTTTTTTTTCCAACTCCTCTTGACTTTCGAGGTCTACGGATAGATAGAACATTACATTTAAAGGGGACGACGAGGAAGAGGAGATGAATGGGGGCAAGGGCGAGTGTCAGAGAAGGTTACAAAGAAAGTTAATGGTGCATAATTTACTTCAAGTGGGGTAAAAAAAAAGTGCACTCATAAAACTATTCACTCTCAATGTCCCTGTTTTATATTTTAACACCATAAATCACAATAAAGGCTATGTCTTCTTCAAGTGTCTCGTGGAAGGCGTTTCCCATCTTGCTAACCTTCATCCATGCCATTCAGGATGGTTTCCAGCACTTCATCGCCGTAGCGATTCCGGTGTTCTTTCCAGACGGAGCCGTTCTCACTACGGAGGACCACGAGCTCGCGGTCCCCTCGAGCCAGTGAGGCAAAGTGTGGGATCTCCACGATAACTGGCCTGTGAATTAATAATAATACCGCATATCATCATTAGCAACTTCACAGTCATTAAAAAAAGAGAAATTGACATTTCCTAACAGTACATTAATCAAACCTTTTTAAAAAAAATTTTTTTAAGCCCCTCCGAACCACCCTCCCCCACGACTGTCCTAAACTACTTCAGAAATGACAGAACTGATTTTACAATTTGAATGCCCAGATTAGCAGCAATAATTCATCCATCCATCCATCCATTTATCGCAGCTTAGCCGTGGTCGGGTCGCAGGGGCAGCAGCTTTATTCGGGAAACCCAGACTTCCCTCTACCCAGCCACTTCTTCTAGCTGTTCCCGGCGGGTCCCGAGGCGTTCCCAGGCCTAGGTGGGTGACATAGACTCTTCAGCGTGTCCTGGGTCGACCCCGGGGTCGAGTGCCAGTGGGACATGCCCGGAACACCTCAACAGGGAGGATGCCCGAGCCATCTAATCTGGCTCCTCTCGATGTGGAGGAAAAGCGGCTGGACTCCGAGACCCTCCCGGATGACCGAGCTTCTCACCTTATCCCTAAGGGAGAGCCCGGACATGCTGCGGAGAAAACTCACTTCGGCCGCTTGTATCCGGGATCTCGTTTTTTTTCGGTTTGTGGCCATAGATGAGGGTTGGGATGTAGATCGACCGGTAAATTAGATCTTCGCCCTTTGGCTTTATTACGACAGACCGATGCAAAGTCCGCATCACGGCAGACACTGCACCGATCCAACTGTCGATCTCTCGCTCCCTCCTGCCCTTACTCGTGAACAAGACCCCAAGAAACTTAAACTCCTCCACTTGGGGCAAGGTCTCCTCCCCGATCCGGAGAGGGCATGCCACCCTTTTCTGACTGAGGACCATTGTTTCAGATTTTGGGGTGCTTATCCTCATCCCAACCGCTTCACACTCGGCTACGAAATGCTCCAGTGAGAGTTGGAGAGCCCTGCTTGAAGGAGCCAACAGTCAAGTCAAGTCAAGTCAACAGTATTTATAGAGCACTTTCAAACAGCCATCGCTGCATACAAAGTGCTGTACATGGAGCGATTTAACATACAGAATAAACAGTAAGACGAAATGGTAATAAAGGCGGTAGAAAGCACCAAGCGGTAAAATCATGCTGAGTCGAACGCCAAAGAATACAAGTGAGTTTTGAGGAGGGCTTTAAAGATGGGCAGCGAGGAGGCTTGCCGAATGTTCAGTACCACATCATCTGCAAAAAGCAGATATGTAATACTGCAATCATTGAGTTTCTAATTATCCATTGAATGCTAACAGCCTTCGACCCACAAAAATACAGGGGACAAGTCGGAAAAAGTGCACATGTGACTGGTGATGGAAAGAATTGATTTTAACTCTTGTCAAGAATGTATTCGTAACCTGATCAGTCTAATAAATAAAGGCAGATTTCTGGTGAAGCACTGACAAATTTCAAAATCAAACTGCGAGGCGCATTGACTCACCCAAGGAACTGCATGCTGGACGGACCCAGCGAGATGATACGGCTGGCAAGGCCCTCGCCCTCCACCAGTGGAGGGGGTGTGGTCAACTTCTGGGGTTTGACCAGGCGGCAGGTGATGCGTGTCGGTGCGGCGCAGGTCCGAGGAGGGATGATCACTCGCAGGCCGTGATGTCTGCTGCCTCGCATGGAGCCTCCGCGGGCGTCTACCATGAAGCTCACCAGGAAGCTGAGACAGGTGGACAGGTTTACACAATTACTACGCCGTTTTTCTAGCCGTGCAATAAAACAGCCAAAATTCTTTTTGAAAACGTTTTGGGATTGGTGGAAAAAAAAGAGCCAATTGCCCTGTAATAGACACAATTTAGGGATCCAGTGTGGGTGCGCGGGTGTTTGAGTTTCATCTCATGAGTCTCCGTTCATCTCTGTCGTCCCTACTTAACAATCACTTTTACTATGAAAGCTGATTCACAGTGCTGCACAGACACCAAAGAAGTAAGACATATCACATCCGGACCGGGACCGAGTATTGCGCAACGTATTTACTTTTTACTTGTATGACAGTGTTGAAGCGTTACTTAGACGATGACATTGATAACAGTGAAGGTTTCGGGATTGTGACACTCGAGCCTAATCAATAAACTCACCCAGTGTGAATGGGGCTGGCCACAGGGCTGACATTGTCTGAGGTTTCTGTGGCTGGACTGCTCGGGATAAGAGAGTCTTCGTCATACTCCTTCGGCAGCGGAATGGGGGTGTGCTGTGCGGTTCGAGAGACACAGACAGAAGACACGGAGGGAGACGAGTGAAGCATCGGAGAGATATGAGAATTCAGGTACCAGAATGTAAACAAGATATTGAGAAAAATCCAAAAAGAGGAAACGTCAATAACAAAATAAAATTACAATCCACTTGGGGTTTTTTGGGGGGAGTTTTTTTGTGTCAGTTGTCTCTTGCTTGTAATTTTTCCATTTGCCCTTGGCGGCGCAGGGAGAAGTTGAGCAAGAACTTGCTATCAGCTCCCATTCCCCACTGGAGCGCTGACGCCACAACATGAAGATGCCAGATTGTTCTTTTATCTTTGTTGTGCTGCATTCTGTCTCATGCCCATATTGAATGCCGCTCTTAGTTGGATGTTTTTTGGACTCCCGTTTTTCCCTGTAAGTTCTGACATTTTCCTGGTATTCCTCCTTGTTCTACATTTCCTCATTTAATACTCCGTCTGCTTTGGGGACCGGTCGCATTTTGAAGCTCAAAACTTCCTGCCTGTCACGAAAAAGGTTTAATTCTCAGATTCACAAGAGTGGATGGAGATATCGTTACGTGTGTACGGTATGCTGTTTGGTGATGTCTAATCCATCACATACCAAAGGAGCAGTAAGAAGACACTTTTAATCAAATATATATATATTTTTTTTTTAATCGCGATGAATCTTAAATTGTGCGAGCCAATCTTGAGAGGTGTTTTTGACATACCTGATCGAGAAGAACGGTTTCCGGCGACACGCAAGGGATCCTGGGAATGGCGGGAGAGTAGGGACTGTGGCGAGAGAAAATGATGACAAAAGTTAACAACTGAACTCAACTTTAGTGCGGACAAGGAATAAGAATATCAGATGCACAATTTCTTGGCAAATACATTTTTTTGATTCGCGTTTGATCTAGAAAACTGAACTGAGAACTACAGTGGGCCAAACCCACCTATTTTTACATTTTTAAAGTTAGAACTGACTGTAGTAAAGATGAATACTGCTTTTAATTAAGGATCAATTCTAATTTTGATGTTTTTGGGGAAGGCCAAAAAAAAAGTACTTTCCTTAATGTATCAGTGCTCTCTTGTTACCCTACTGCAAAAGGAAAAGTATTGGAGCTAGGTCCAGTGTCTACTGTCTTCCCAGTGTTATTAAAATATGTACAATATATACATACGGTATATTTTAACCCTTTCAAGCAACAATAATGATAACCTGATAACATGATAAGCTGTCCACTGTAGTGACCGTTGTCCCTCTTAGGGTATAATATATTAATATGTTTGAGTCTGGGGGTGCATATGTATTTCTAACGTGGTGAACATACTGATTACTGAAACCATGTATTTTATAAGTGCTTCAAAACTCTACGTAACAAAGTCGAAATAGCCTTCGGATGAATACAAAAACAAACCACACACGATTGGACTTACGTGGTCCCCACACCACCTTCAAAATCTTTAAGCGTCTTCTTAGGAGAGAGGAAGTCATCGTCTTGATCCTTGAAATCATCAAGCTTCAAATAGCGCGCTCCGTCCATTCCGAGCAACTCGTCGCCTGTCGAAATCAAGTTTTTCAAAAGTATGGCAATTATCATTAAAAAAAAAGATGAAAAAAAACAAAGAACATAGAACACAACCAATCAAGACATACGAACAACAGCAGAAATTAAGAAACAGAGTACATTCTTTAATTGACACTTGTCTCAAAAACATTTCCCCACAATGCAAAGTGACAGTGTCTTGAAGTGTGGTTGACTTCTCCACAAACATCAAAATAATGTCACTTGCTCAGATTTTTTTTTAACATATTTTATTATCCTCCTCAATAAAGATGCAATTCAATAAGGGGATGGTTGTTTTCTGTGTAGGAGAAAATAGCTGTTATTAAAGAGAGACAGAAATAGAACAGGAAACCATAAATTGGTATGAGCTGCTCGGGAACAAAGACGAACCAAATTATTTCAAAGAGAAGAGAGCTATTTAAAAAAAAACAACAAAAACAACAACAAAACACACAATCACACAAGCACAGTTAAAAAAATGAAGCTGGATGACCAGAACGCAATTCCAGTTTTGAGATTCCTTCGAGCAGAAAGACGACAGCGTAAACAACGACAGTGCATGCCGTTTTCAGGAATGTGTCGGCAAATGTTGAATTAGCTGGTTGATCAATTAGGTTGTCACTGACACGGACTGCACTGAACAAACAGCTGATTTGGAAGGAAACTAGAGTTTCTGTCAGGTTAATCAGCCCCCCGCCCTGAATAAAAGTGTGTCAAACGCTCGTTTAAGGAAACTGCTGTGACGACATGCTGATGGAAAAACAGGACACTTTTCTTTCTAAATAAATCTCGAAGCAAAAGAGATAAAGCGTGAGGGAATAAAAATAGAGCGGAATAATCATGGCTGAAGTTGAATCAAGAAGAACTGATCAGAAAGACACGAAGTGATGCACAGAGAAAATGAGTGTTGCGACACCGCGATGAAGCCACATGGTTCACGAGCCACCGGAACGCACAAAGCAGAGACACACACAATCCTACCTAACGTTAGCTGGGCGACCCCTACACCAAAAGAAACAACAAGTGGGAAAGGAAGTTATAAACAATCATTCACTGGCTCAATAAAGATATGCGGTGCATATAAACAGCACAGACACCCTTGTTCAAGTGCTAGGTTTTGTTATGTAAAATAAAAATAAAAATGTGAGGAAGATAAATAAGGTAACTTTTGCGCATGTGGGAAAATGTGTTATTGTCTTGTGAAATTAGCCTGAACTTTTTATCATCACCTTCGGACCTGTTTTTCGTCAACTGTAATTGGAGCAAGGTAAAGCGAATTATGAACAGTTCAAAATAGCAGTCAGCGTTAGCACACACACACACAAAAAAAATCCTACTAAATCAAGTGAACCCTTTTCGTGATGAATCGCAGAACTGTGACTGACGTGTGCTGACTCCGATTTAGCGTACGTTTGAATGTGACCGCTTCATTCTGAACACAGCTACATCCCCAGTTATAAGGGGGTGATGCACACTTGTGCAACCACATTACATCAGTTGTTTAATTTTTACTTGCCTTGAAAGAAACCCCATCAATTTCCTCAATTGTATTATACAGGTCACATTAAAGATGAAAAACGTTTTGAAATGATTGATCTTGATATGATTGATGTTTTGATATCCCCAAAAGCTGGCATTTGAACAGGTGTCTTTTAATATCCAGTCTAGATGCCGTTCATATTGCGATATCAGCCTTTTTCTGAAAATAGGATCATCAATACTACATACAGTAGGTAGTGTGTTTAACCGTCAACCCACCTTCATCCTCGGAGACGTCCAAAATCTCATCCACCGTCTCAGGAAAACTCATCCGATGCTTTTCGATGGTGATCTGTGAAGACAAAAATACAAAATGCAAACACCGCAGGAATGGAAAGAGGAAGGCGAGAGGTCCCATTTTTAATATGGTGAACCACACGAAACGCGGTGGCTCACCGCTGAGACGGATTCCTCAGTCACCAGTTTAAGCACGTCGATGACAGAGATGTAACCAAGACGTTTTGCGATGCCCAGTGGAGACGTCCCATTCTGCGTTCAGACGGACACAAAAAATCAATTCAGATTAAAAACATGCGCAGCTATGACATCACGACAGTAGGACAAGGTACAGTGAAACTCCTCTACAACGAAACCTACATGGGCAAAAATACTCCCTAGTGTGAAAAAATGTTCATGCATTAAAGCCATTCCCACTTTTCTGCCCCCCACCACGATGAAAAATCCCCCTATTCCGTGATATGAAATCTTTTTCTCTGCTCTTGCCTCGCGACGAGATTCACGACAGTAATTGTCTTTCATGAGCGATGACTGTGACATCACCAAATGTGAGCCGTCAGTAGACGCAGGTTTGTTGCATTTTAGATGCCATCTACACGTGACGGTTTGTAAATATTTTTCAAATGAGTTACCGGTTCCTGACGGAAGGAAAAGTTATGTGTGACCGCCACTCACCGACGTAATCTCATTGGGCCGGGCCCCGTGTTTTAACAGCAGGGTGACAATATCGGTGTGACCCTGCTGAGCTGCTTGGTGCAACGGTGTGTAGCCCATCTGCATTGGGGGAAGTAAGAGAATGAATTTGCTTTCTTTTTCAGATGACGGCAATGTTTTTTTAAAAGGCTTCTACGATGACTGAAGCGGAAGTCAAACGTAGGTCGAATTTACCCGTGTTTTGCTATTCACATGCGCCTGCTGCTGCAGCAGGAACTTGACCATTTTGATGTTACCATAGTGACAGGCCACGTGAAGGGGTGTGTAACCCATCTGAAACAAACAAGGAGATACTGAATACAATAAAGACACGTCGACGGGGAGCACATAGTGTACACAAGTCCTGAATTGTGTTCATTTACAGTATTTTGACAAAACCCGCTTCAGGCGGACTTTTTTTGTCACTGGTGGGAGCAGTTGGTTTACCCGCGAAGCAGCATAAACAGACGCTCCCTGTTTGACTAGCGTGTCGGCAATGCCCACGTGGCCCTCTTGCGCCACCAGATGGAGAGGGGTCAATCCATTCTGCGGACAATAAGAATTTATGTGGTGAATACAACAACTGCCCGAAGGGTTATGATTTCATATACGAGGCATCTGTGGTCCGTCTTATCTAACAGCCATTCATTCAATCAGCTTGTAATCTGAATTCAAAGACTACCTTGTTTCCTAGATTTACGTTCGCTTGCTTGGAGATGAGTAGAGCCACAATGTCGGGCCGTCCCTCTTGTGAGGCCAAGTGCAGGGGCGTGATGCCTTGGAGGGACTCGGCATTGGGCGATGCCCCGTTCTGCAGCAGGCAACTGGCTACTTCCATCTGATTCTGTTTGGCTGCTATATGGAGAGGAGTGTAACCATTCTGTAGAGAGACACGAGGAAGTACATGAAGGCAGAAGTGGATATTAGCTAACTGGTGGCTTTTTTTGGAGTACCGGTATACAAAGCAACCTCCGTGAAAAAGCACTGACACTCAAATCAGCTAAAAGCTATAAAACTTTCTTGGACATGATACAAAATCTTATACAGTCATCAGAAACGGTTGCAACGTGGCGACCAATAACGTACACGTAATAGTCGTGTCCAAATAGTTTTGTCCACGCTGTGTGTTTGTTTGTGTGTGTTTGCCTGCCTGGGCCTTACCCGAGCGTTGCTATGTGCGGATCCTCCCTTGCTGACCAGGAGCTTAACAACATCCAGGTTGTTGTGGTGAACTGCCACATGCAGGGCTGTCAGACCATTCTGTTGAATATACACATAAATGTACACATTAAAAAAAATAAGACATGCAGTACATATGTACGTACATACATGCGTACTCACCTTGCCCGCCGCATTGGGATTGGCACCTCTCTCAAGAAGGAGCTCCGCTACGTCTACTTTTCCGTATTTAGAGGCCACGTGGAGGGGCGTGAAGCCTTTCTGCTCAAGGGAAAACCAAAAACAATAATGAAAATCATATCAGACACATCATTTTGATTATCCGACTTATTTGGCCCCGTTTCAACCTCACCTTAGTCATTTTGGTCTGCTGTGCTCCAGCGTCCAACAAAATGCGAATCGTGTGGATGTGTCCTTCCCGTGCGGCGATGTGCAAGGGAGTGTGCCCTGCAGTGGTGGACGAGTCAGGGTTAGCCTTGTGTTCAAGAAGTAGCTTGACCAGCTCCTTGTGTCCCATTCGAGCCGCACAGTGAAGGGGGGTTTGGTCGTCCTGGTAAACAGAAAACAATGGGGGCAAGGATAAAGGAAAAATTCAATTTATTTGGACTGCGCTGATCAAAATAAGACTGTGTGTACCTTAGCCCTAGCATCCACTTGTGCTGAGTTCTGCAACAAAAACTGGGCAACTTCACAGTGTCCTGCTCTGGAGGCCATGTGGAGGGGGGTCTCCACCTTCTGGGTAAATACAGTATCGTTCTTGGAATTAGCACTGCTGGGTCACTTGGCGCATGGCTTGCTTAGTGGACTTGTGCCATTGGCACAAAGGAAGTTCTTACCACATTGGAAGCATTAGGTGAAGCCCCTCTCTGGAGCAGGTTCTTCACTATGTTCAAGTGACCCATGAAAGCTGCTACATGGAGAGGAGTGAGGCCAGACTGCACAAATGCAGAAGGAAATAGGAAGATGGCTCAAGGTCATGTTTGTTCAAAAGAATCCTACGCTACACGAATCTAGAGCAGCGTCTCACCTCTGTGACGGCTTCGAGGGAAGCAGAGTGTTTGAGCAGCAAATCCATTGAGCGCATATGGTTCTTCTTGCATGCAATATGGAGTGGTGTGAATCCATTCTGGAGAGAGTCCACAACAGCAAGAAAATTCAGACATCTGTAGAGCTGTGTCTCAATAAACTACAATGCTAGCGAAAAGTATACATTTTAGAAATAACATTTTCCACACTAAAAGGCGCACTGGATTATGAGGCGCACCTTCAATGAATGGCCTATTTTGTCATTTTTGTTCATGCATTGGGCGCACGGCACTATAAGACGCAATCTACAATGCATCCACTAGATGGAGCTACGCTCAAGGAAACACCAACAGAACGATCAAATGTCAGTCAAATTTATTTAAAACTCATTCACTCCCAAAGAGGTTTTTAAACGTCTTTTCAGACTTGGTCTAGAATTGCTGGTACTGAATGAGTTAATAAAGCAGCGACACAGTTGATTTAACCAACAGCAAGTTATAACATTGACTCGTGAATGTTGAACTCTCTTGCCACTGCTCTATTTCCGTGTTCAACTGCGTAACCGATCGCCTTAAGTTTGAACTCTGCGTTGTCAGCATGTCTCGAGCAAGAAGCCATTTTGGGGTTGAAATATTACCGGAATGACCATACACAAGGCACATCCGAATTTGATGTGCACTGTGAGCTTTTAAGAAAATGGAAGGAAAATACGGTAATGCTTATTGTGTGGTTTATATCGTAACTAAAAGGGTTTTTGCATTTTCGTTCTATCTCAAGCGTCACCCTTTTTTAGCTTGATGAACTAAACAACAATAAGTAAACGTTACCAGAGCTCGAGCATTGGCTTTGGCCCCCTTGTCCAGAAGAACTTTGCCCATGCGATGGTGACCACAGTGGGCCGCTACATGAAGAGGGGTTAAATGGTCCAGCGTGATGTCGTCGATCTCGGCGTTGTATTGTAGTAGCTGTCTAACGCAGTCCATGTGATCCCCCTGAGCTGCCATGTGGATGGGGGACAGACCATTCTGGGACGAGAGGGAAAAATAGTGTGAAAAAAGGCAATTGATTGTGAGCTTGACTGAGCTGAGGTTTTGATGAAAGTGATGAATGTAGAAATATCGTTAGCCGAGTAAGGCCGAGTTTACTCAGATTATACCGAAAGACTCATGTGGGAAAATTAGCAGCACTGGATGAAAGAATTTCACTGCGGGCCTAATATAACAAATGGCACCTTGGTTTTAGCTTGGATGGGCGCACCGTGTTCCAGCAGGATCTCAATGATGCGAACGTGTCCATTTCGAGCTGCACAGTGAAGCGGAGTCAATTCATCCTGCACAAACACAAGCAAAAAAAAAAAAAAAAAACAACATTGTGGGCATAAATGGATAAAAAGTCCTCAGTAGAAAAAGCAACTCAGCAGGGGGCGACGACAGATGGGAGCCAATAAATGCTTGGAAAGTAATATGCAGGCATCGGTGATACATTGCCAGACTTGTGCAACAAACGCAACAGGAAGTAGCAGCTGATCTAAAAAAAAAAAAAAAAAAACATTACCTTTGTTTTGGCATCTATCTGGGCCCCTCTGTCCAGCAGGAGTCTGACCATCATCATATTGCCCCTCCTGGAGGCGATATGAAGTGGTGTGATGCCATTCTAGCGATAAGGAGATGAACAGTAAGTCATTTACACAAAGTAATCATCAACCATTCAATTAAAGTAATAGTCAAAAATTCTAGCATCTAAAGACAAGGCGAAAAGGACGTGCATCTTTGCTTGCCACTTGATAACTGAATCACAGCTGAGTCTGCTGACCTTCGGGGTGAAGTGAACGTTGGCTCCTCTGTTAAGTAGCAGCTGGGCTACGCTCATATTCTCATAGTGGGCTGCGATATGTAGAGGGGTGAAACCAGTCTAGAAAGAAAAGGACATAAAAAGAGTGTGTGTGTGTGGGGCGGGGGGTCGTATGTGTGTGCCAGAGGAAGAAAACGGTGAATTGAAAAGTTACCCAGTGTCCCCGAAAAATTATGTAATTTCATCATGGTTTTTGATCTTTTTAAATAGTTAAATAGTTCAGATCATCAAACCAATCGTAACCCTTGACAAAGACAAGCCAAGTTAATTCAGGATTTTATTTTCAAAGGGGGAAAAAAAATTCAAATGAATCCACAAAAGTAATTGGCCACTGAATTTAATAACCACCTATAGCAGGAATAATTTAAATCAAGCATTTGGAGAGAGAATTCAATGTTTCATGAATAACAAGGTGTCCAGGTCCTGAAGGAGCCAATCAGTCCATGATCATCACACTGCCAAAACCATGTTTTGATCAAATGCTGTATTACAGACCTCCCAAAACTTTGTGTTTTTGTCTTGTTGGTCCACAGAATAACGGAGAATGACATTTTTGCTGCATGTCTCTCTTATAGTTGAGTCGTGAACTCAGTAGAAATTATTAACAAAGCCCTGTAGTTCTTTGAGCTACTTCTGTGATCTTCTGTTACCGCCTGGGTGAGTCGTCATTTTCATGCTGGGAGTCATTTTGGTTGGCCAATAACTGCTGGCAAGAGTCACCACTGTTCCAGAGCCTTTAAAATGGCTTTGTAACCTTCACAGACAGATAATACTTCTCTTAATTTCTCATTTGTTCTTGAATTTTTGTAGGATGCTGGCATGATGTTTATTTGAGAGACATTGTAGCCTACTTCACTTTGTCTGTCCGGTACTATTTAAGTGAATTGTTAATTTACCAAATCTGATACTTAGTCTTTTTTTTTCGCACAAAGCCAGATAGGTCGGAAGTTTTTTTTTCACCTTCATGAATAAAATTCTCATTAGGAATTCTCATTACAATTGGCTTAATGATACAAGAACTTTTTTTTTTTGTGGAATAAGCAAAACAAAATAAGTGTGATTACCTTGCTGAGAACATCAGGATTCGGGTCGTTCTGCAGGAGCACAGCGGCGGTGCGCGTGTCGTCATTTCGGGCAGCGATGTGCAGTGCAGGGAGGCGGACCTTGCCTTTGGTGCCATAGTTAATGAGCAGTGCTACAACGTTTTCATGGCCCTGCTGCAGGGCCACCGCCAGAGGGGTGAAGCCGTCCTGGTGACAAGAAAGCAAAATAGGATGCGCAACGACAGAAGAGGAATAATTCATTTGAAATAAGGGTCTTCTTTAGTTTGGTATTTGAGGTGGAATACAATCTTCGTGGCAGCTGTACTCATAAAACATGGACACCAGATGCTTTAGCCATATGTAAATAAATCAAATCTGGAACGCGCTGATGTACACTCACACCTACCTCGGTGGGCAGACTCTGATTGGCGCTGTTCTCAAGCAGGAACTTGACCACCTCGAGATGATTTTCCTGTGCTGCCATGTAGAGAGGACTAAACCCTTTCTATATGAAGCATACAAAGGAAAAAAAATATTAGGGGAAAACTTACCCCGCCCTGTGTGTGAAGATATTATATGTCACGAGAATGTAGTCATATCTAATTAGCATGAACAAATGTATGACTTTGCATGTATCCCCTCACATTTTGTGTGTGTGTGTGTGACTCACATGTGACTGGGCGTTAACGTTTGCGCCATAATTGACCAGCTCAGCCACCACTTTCTCCTGGCCCGCCAGCGCCGCGATATGGAGAGCAGTGTTGCCTTTCTGGAGGTCACACGGAGAAAAGAAAGCCATGTAAACGATACACGCTATAATAATTGTGTACGCACACAAAACGAAACCACTTTGGGTCTCCAAGTTACACTTAACATGGGCACTTCCACCGGTTGACTTCGGCACTTCCATTACGTGCCAGTGCCATCGAGTTTTACCGTACCTTGGTGGTGGCTTCGAGTTCGATGCCCGAGTGAAGGAGCTCCAGGACCATTTTCACGTGACCCTCTTTCGAGGCCAGATGTAAGCCGTTGAGACCGTTCTTTCCGGGCGAAAAAAAAGATGCATTTAGTCTCTGATGGAAGGCCGAGAGTATTACAAATGTATCTGTATCGCAAAATGTGTGGAGTGCCACTGTAATCATCCCGTTAATAATCAGGATTAATATAATCACGGACCGCATTAGTCTAAAGTCATACATCTCTTATGGCAACTTCATGAATTAATCAGCAGCGGTCTTTGAAGTCGCGGCACTAATACACGCTTTTACGCGTTTATCCGCCTAAATCAGACGGGTGGCTGAAAAACAAGGTGCGTTTTAAAAGCCGGAATGTGTGTTGGTGTGCACGGCGTTGAAGGCAAATCACGCGTTCAGCGGCTCGCGTCTGTTACGTTGCGATGATGACGCAACCAGACGAAAGAGTCCAAACTTAAAGGCAGAAGATTGAAAAGATGTTCGTGCGAAATACTGAATCATGCATGTACAGCACTTGACACAAAGATGACGAATCCAGAAGTCTTGAATTTTTCATTCTGTTTTCTCTCTTTTTTTTTTTGATTAGTCCCTGTGAGGACAGCGCACACAGACTTTCCTCTCAGGGTAATGTCACATTATGTGTTCCAATTAAACGATCCACTAAAAACTTAAAGTCAAGGAAAGGTCTGTCCTCTATCACGCAAAATGTATTCTTTAGGTATTTTTTTTCCATTGGGCTGTTTCATAATCAGGACCTCATGACTGTGGGAAATTCTTGTACGTTACTAAGTGTTATGAAACAGCTCCAGAAGCCCGCCCCCAAACTAGTCTATCTATTTACTTCTTGACCCATGCATCTAATTTTTCAAACGCTTGTCTTCAAACCTAAAACCTCATCATATCATACAGTATGTTGATGCCGAGAATTTTCCCACCTGGCGCGAGTCAATTCCACTTCTTGCTTGTTGGCCCAGACTAGACTCAAGTGTACTTTTGCAAGTCGGGTGGCTGATTGCAGATTGGGATCAAAATACTCTGACCTATAATTCCTTCATCATACGAATATGTATTGCACTTGACTTTTAATCCGAACTGCGGGGTGGATAATCTTTTAAGTGAGAATGTTCCACTTCTCACAATGTTTTTTCTTTTTTTTTAATAGGCTTACTTGATTCGCTATATTGATGTCTATTCCATTCTTGATGTGATCCAGAGCTTTGTCCAGGTTGCCTGAGCGAGCGGCGCGCAGGAAGCTGGTGGTTGTGTCAGCCTGCCAAGAAGATAGAGACTGTTAAAAACGAGTCAGCAACAGATGCAAGCAAAACTTTCTGATCAGCGAAAAAACAACCTGTTTGTAAAATGTTTTTAATTAGAAATAAAAACATAAAAATAACTCTTCGAGAATGTACTTTCTAAAAGCTTACAGTGGTGACAATTCAATCAAATGTAAAAAAAATGAATCACTTTTTTTGTGTGTGTGCAAATGTACTGCTTTATTTTGGCGCAGGCACCCGCAGCGGCTCCTCTTGTTGTCTGTGTAAGGGGGAGGAAATTTAATCCGTGCACATTTGACAATAAAGTTGTACTTGATATTTGATACTTGTGCCGGTACTTCGGTTGAACGGACCTTGGCCACCAGGGGCAGTATAAAATAGACATTATTTTATATTGTTTTCTGTATGTTAAACTAGTTATTCTCAATAAAAGGTCTTTTCTTCGTATCCTTTGGTGGTTTTAACCAATTCATTTGATTTAAATGATTTATGGTGGTTAATATTGCTTTGACTTTTGTCCATTGCTATACAAGATGTAGGACAGGCATGTCCAAAGTCCGGCCCGGGGGCCAAATCCGGCCCGCGGTCGAATTTCATCCGGCCCTCGGCCCCTGTCATGAGATCAGTGCTGTCTGACCCGCAGGTTGGGCGCAATGGAACACGTGTTGCATTGACTGAGGTCTCGTAGACTGGTGAGTGATGTTTCATAGAGTACTGCTTCCCTCTAGTGGCTAAATGAGTAATAGCATTCAATAAATGAATAATAGCATTTAGACACTAGAGGGCAGTAGCACTCTACGAGACATCACTCACGAGTTAACAAGACATCACTCCGTGTTTATATTGACTGATATGTCATATTTCAAATGATCCTTGCAGTTGTGGATATGTGTATTGCTTGTTCATTTCCCTGTTGTTCGAGTCAAAGGTTTTGTGACTATTGAAAAGTCATGGTGATACATTTCATGTTTCAAATCAATCAATTTACACTCAGGAGACTTCTGTTTAAGAAAAAGTCAAGTGAATAAGCAGTTGCATGTGATATACCCGTTTCAAATAAACCAAAAGAAATTCTTAAGATTGTTGAAATTAAAATTAAAATGGAAATGTGAAACAGACTGGCTTACTAAAATTTGTTGAACAATATTGTTGTTCAATGTAAAGAATGTCAGCCAAGGTCGGCCCCCCGACATTTTACCACATAAAATCTGGCTCCCTTGGCAAAAAGTTTGGACACCCCTGACGTAGGACAATGCTCTCCCAGTTTATCAAAAGATTCTTACAAGGGAGTGCCGCCCACACAAGTGTGCCATGCAGGCAACGCTGAGCACGCGTTTTTGCCACAAGGCGCGCTGTCTGCCTGCCTGATCTCAGAGGAGAGAGAGAGAGAGAGAGTGTGCGTGCTTTGAGTCTTGCAGCGTGTTTGCATGACTACTCTCCTTTGCGTTCATTCACCAGCCAATACTGTGACACAGCTTCACCTGCCCAATGACAGGCTTCCAATGTCCTCGAGTGAAAACACTGCACAAAATATCCTCGACCCTTTCCTTCGCTCCTCTGAGCGGCCTCGTTATGCGTCCGTCGGTGCCGTTGATTCAAAGGGCTTTGATTAGAGTGAACCTCTCTCCCACACATCTTATCTGCAAAGCACCGGGAGCGGAATCCACGCGCAGTTAGATTGCATCTTCAATCCAATAAGATCATTTGCGCCTCCCTCCTTTTCATGCACTACTCCAATTGAACCTAATTTCAAGCTTGTTCAACAAACACCCATTTATCATTTCCATGATGCACTCTGATGAGGTTCCTGCACCTCCAAAAGCGGGAAATTCAACTCTCCTAACTAAATTACGCCATACCTGGATGTGCTTCATCTGATTTGTGGTGACGTGAAAGCACAAGCCCCAGACATCCATCCATCCATTTTCTGAACCGCTTTATCCTCACAAGAGCCGCAGGGGGTACTGGAGCCTATCCCAGCCATGTTCGGGTAGTAGGCGAGGGACACCCTGAACCGGTTGCCAGCCAATCACAAGGCACACAGAGATGAACAGCCATCCGCGTTCACACTCACACCTAGGAACAATTTGAAATGTTCAATCAGCCTGCCATGCATGTTTTTGGAATGTGGGAGGAAACCGGAGTACCCGGACAAAACCCACACAGGCCTGGGGAGAACATGCAAACTACACAGAGGGAGGTCGGAGCTGGAATTGGTACCTCTGCACTGTAAGCATTGTTGTTCATCGCTAACCAATGCTAATGCGCTAGAAAAGTATGGCACAAATATATTTTCTCACCAATCAAATGAGTTCTTAATGTACGGCAGGAACCTACCGAATTCTTACGACATTGCGCAAACTATAAAGGTGTGTTGTTCTATCCTCGAATTGCAATTATGATCCTTGATGTACAAAATGAATCCATCGACTCACCCGGTAGGATAAAATTAAACCAACATTTGATAGTGATTGGTCTTGGGGCGTAAGTGAAAAAGACAACACAGACTTTGTTTTTCGAGCCAGTGTCATGGCTGGGTTGCGTCAGGGAAAGCATTTGGTGTAAAATGTGCGCAAAACATATCATGTGAGTCACTCGCTGCGGCCACCGCTGACTGAAAAGGACTGCGCAGAGAGTCAAACAACAACACTTAGCAGGGACTAAGTGCGAGGATATGGAAACAAACTCCAAACTGCAGGCTATGCTAACATTTCTGTACAAACTCCATCCTCACACAACAGTCACGATAGTAACATCCATTCACAAACCAAATGTCGTAACTAGACATTTCCATCCAGGAAAGTAGTACGGATCGATGTCAAGATGAAGTCATCCGTGCTGAGAATTAAAAATCAATAGCTTGGCTCCACAGAGTGGCAGCTGCCGCGGCTTCAATGGATATATGCCGATGCCTAGTAGCACTCCAGACTCTTTGTTGCAAGCCGGTTATCGTCATAAGTAGACTACGTTTACATGCGGCAAAGATCTGTAATGCGCCCGCAACGGAACGGATTAAAAACGGGATCCAGAGTGAAAAACTCCCCCATGTTGGTTTTGCCGTCTTGTTGATGTTCGTCTGAATGGGTTGTAACTGCAGTATATTCCTTGAATACTTGGCCAATAAATCTGATTCCGAAAACATCTCAATGTTTGAAAAAGAAAGCCATTTACGACGTGGAATCTTTTGTGCAGAATGCAGAATTTCTCATTGCCTGTGAAACGAACGACGAGACAGATCAAAACGAGGATCTTCCTGTTGTCTCTTCGCTGCCTGCGCTAAAGCGGAGCATCTGAAATATTTATAGCCCGTGTCAGGCCACTGCTTCAGCAAGCCATTACAATCAAATCATGCTTTTTCTGACTTTTATCATGCATCCCGACCCCTTGATATCAATTTTAAGACTGATTTGGGGAGAAAAATCAAAAAGCCTGACGATCATGCAATTTACATTGCAAAGGGCCCGCACACACGCTAAAACATGCGCTCGCATAAGAGTTAATATTAACACAAAATGCATGATGACAGTTTGAGGTCACTTAAAATACTTTCATTGGTACAGTGAAACCTTAAACCCCTGAAAGCCTTGAAGCCCATTTTTTTTCCTTTGACCTTTTGCAACACTTTCTCAGAAAGTCCGAAAGGACCGTTCTCTATGAAGGCAGTTCAAACTCTTGTGACTCAATGTACAGACGTTACCGTTATGTTTGTTTATTTATTTTGACACCCAAACAATGGTCAACCAGCAACACAGGCCAGATTGGGTGTGAAAGTTGCATTGTCTTTCCCTCCAGATGAAATTCTTGACAGACTCGACCTATATATGTTATACTGGTATTAAATTTCTTTGCATTTCAGTAAAATAAATCTTTGATCAGCTACGAAATCCGCATCTCTACAAAACAAAAGTTAATCATGTTATGGAACTTTTTTTTTTTTCCAGGAGCTCTTTCAGAGAATTCTGGGTCTTCATTATGTAACATGCGCTCACCCTGGCTTAATAAAATCTCTGTGCTGATGGTTGATAGTTCGACGCTCTGCCCAGCTTCTTATTGGCTGCATCTATACATTTCCAGATGACCAAACATTATAGTCAACAGTGAGATATATTCTTCATCAATACGCAGCAAAGTGCACGTGGTCTCTTCTGAGCCAAGTTTCACATGATAATTTAAAATCCTTTCTGTTGACTTGCAAAAAAATTAAAAATGAAAAAAAAAACCACGCGGCATCACAATTTGCCCTGCTGTCAACAGGCAGTCACGGGCACCGACATATGCTACGCACAGCAGGATGTGAAGTCACTGCGCTGCTTTCAGCGTGGCGAGAATAGAGCACAGGCAAAATGACATCACTGGGCTTCCATGAAGGAATGGAAACCCTTCCTCCTACGCATAATTAACAAAACAACAATCGACGATTGAGGTTTTGAGTTACGACGGGGTTCTTGAAAGCCGCAAGCAGAGCTCCCGGGAAGTACACCCCAGTCCCTGTGAAGATCACACTACAATTCAATAAACACATGGAAGTCTTAGGCTACTTGCATCTGTTTTTAGTACATACCGGTAGCATGAATGAACCCTAAAAAAAATTTCAAAGGTAGTAGTTTCGAGCCCGCCCCACTGAGGCTTGGCAGGTCATCGGTTAATCACATGGCGGACAAGGAGTCCCATCAGTAAGCAACATGTTGAGACATTTAAGGCACAGGATGGGTTATTGGTGATACTGAACAAATGGAAGATGAATGAAGAGACAAGATCAGAGCAAGGATGGAATGACCACTTTTTGCTGTAACAAAAACAAAACAAAACAAAACAAAAAAAACTAATTTTCTATAGTGTCAACACTATTTAGCGTTTCGGGAAGCTGAAGCCTATTCTACTGGATTTCGGACAAAAACAATGGCAATGCTAGCGTGGTCGCCAGTCAATTACAGGGCGTCTACTGTAGAAAACAAAAACAATCTCACTCACATCACCGCTGAGTGGTAACTGAACCCCCACTCAGGCGGGTGAACTGCGACACCAAAAAAAAAAAGTGAGGAACCTTGTGTTGGTGATAAGAAAAACAATCGCAAGTATGAAGAATGAGCAAATAACCTTGACATGCCACCTCAAGAGACTAATTGTACTGAATCCCACTCCTAGCTCTGATGAATTTCTCGAGGTGACAACAGCTCCCTAAGGTTCGTGCGATTCAGCACTCGGCAATAATCGCTAGGGATGTTTCAGCCCACAACGAGCCATTAATCCATGGGACAAACATTTCCAAGTGTGATATGAAGTCCAGGAAGAGTTAGAGAAAAAATAATAATGTAAAGGAGAATATCCAATTTTCAGATGACTTCATTATGACCACACAAACAAGCACAAATATTTAAAAGACATGCAGAAAAGTGATCATCCCAAAAGAGAGGCCTTTGCTTAATTTTCAGACTGACTAAAATCGATGATCAAGCACCATCTTTCACAGAGAAGCCGTTACCATTTTTTCACACCATGAGAAACCGGCGCCGGGGAAGCTAAAAAATATAAGCCAGACAAGCTGACATATTACATTACCAGGAAGCCGCACTTCATTCAGAGGGACACCAATCAACCTCGTCACTCAAATGCCTCTGATTTTTGTTGACTATACTCAAGCCGTGACATTGAGATACCCAACTATGCACACCACATCTAAAAGCTGTCTGCATCCATTTTCTAAACCGGTCATCTTGTTCAGAGTCACAAGTGAGCTACAGCGTATCCAAGCTGACTTTTGGCAAAAGTCAAATTATCATGATTCTGTCTTGCTTGGTTTGTTTTTTCAGTCTCCAGCTGGAGAATGGGCGTTCCCTTGCGAGTCGCACCTGTTCCTGAATCTGGCCTCAATACTTATCTCTCTTTAGAAACCATACCACACTAACAGTTGGATGTCGGATTATTAAGCCTTGCTCACGACTCCGTCCTCAAGTGCTTCATAACTCTAGACAATCTCTGTATTTTTGCCTCATAGCCTTTGCTTAGTTTTTTGCTGTATTTTTGTCCTGTAAGTATTCTTGTTATGTATTCTTCCAGCATCCTTCATTGTACTTTGTCAGTGTCGTGTTTTTGTATATAAATATATGTTCGTCCTCTTATCTCTGTCTACGCTTGTGGAATCCTCATTCTATCCGGAATCCTTCCGGACACATGACATAAATTAAACCTTGGATGGATCCTCAGTCAAATTCTCACCATAACAGAGTGAGGACTGAGCCCGCAGTCATTATTGCACCGAAGTCAGGCTAGCGGACTACTCACTACGCCATCATTAAACAAAACAAAAAAAAACATACACACCATATATTTTGCCGTGTTTAATGATGCGGGGCAGTTAGTAAGAATAGCACGTACAAGGCATCTGCATCAGGCATAAAAAAATGTGGACTTCATAGACACTATTGCTCACACGCTGATCTTCCAGATGGAAATGAGGAATGCGATTATGCTCCGGAGACACGCTCCTGTTGAGCCGCTAACCATGTCTACCGGCTGCACTTGCAAACTGGGACAAAGCTTGTGGAAATACAGCCCCTCAAAACGCATTTGAAAGGCACTGAAATTAAATAGGTGCGGTGCAGAGTGGGTTCAACATTCCACAAATGCAACCCCCTGCTAATGACATTCTGGGATATTTCAGGCTAAGAAAGTGAACACCGGTTGTGTTCTCTAAATTAAGATAAAAAGCAGGCTGTATTTTCCAGCACCTTAAATTCAGACGGCCCTGCCAGGCCGGTTACGTATTCAACTTTGAAATGTATTGAGACACTGCTCCGTACCACGATGACCATGGCCTTCTTTTTCTTATGGCACACCGTAAGAGTGCCCATCAAAACAACGCATTTTTTTCATGACCATTGGTGTCTTGAGAGAACCGGTGGGAAGCAGAAACAGTGGCCACAGCAACCACAATTTGAGTGTGTGCTGTGAATTGTAAGTGTCCTGACTTGGTCAAATACACTTCTTGATGACATCTATCCATCCATCCATTTTCTGATCCGCTTTATCCTCACAAGGGTCAAGGGGCGTGCTGGAGCATATCCCAGCTGTCTTCGGGCAATAGGCGGAGGACACCCTGAACCGGTTGCCAGTGAATCACAGGGCACACAGGGAAAAACAACCATCCGCGCTCAGACTCATACCTCGGGACGATTTAGAGTGGTCAATCAACCTGCCATACATGTTTTGTGAATGTGGGATGAAACCGGAATACCCGGAGAAAACCCACGTAGGCACGGGGAGAACATGCAAACTCTACACGGGAGGGCCGGAGCTGGAATCTGACCCGGTACCTCTGCACTGTGAGGTCGATGCGCGAACCACTCGACGACCGGGCTCCATTGATGACATCATGTGATGGAGACTATGCACTGAGAGTCAACGATTCCAGGACGAGAGAGCGGATGCCCGGCATTTAAACATGCAGAAGTTGCCTTAGCTTAAAGCTTTGTTTTTAACCCTTTCATGCACCCTGTAACATGATAATCTGTCCACTGTCGTAACTGCTGTCCCCGAAAGGGTTAAAATGTGGACCATGGGCAAATGAAAGGGGTTTTCCCTTCCACCGTAATGTCCCCAATGGAACCGAACAAATGGCCGCTCCGCTGTTTGGGCTTGCTTCACTTGGAAGGGAACGTAAAAGCTTTCACGGTACAATATGTACTTTTCTTTCGAGCCGTTTTCAGGTATGTTCTGCTGTCCTTTTGATACAGCACATGCCGTGACAGTAAAGCAAGATAGCTCCCTATTCAGTATATCTTATGTCAATGTTATATTAATAGCTTGTGCTTAATAACAGTTTTAGATGAGATGACCGATTGTCCAGTAAGAAAAATCATCACGGGGCTAAATGTGCCCACCCAGCAGTAAATTAACATTTACAATATGAGCACAAGCAACACACCCATAACATTAATCAATCTTGTCAGTGGACACACACGTGTGCAAATAATTTGAGATCGAACAAGCTTTATTGACGCTCATACTTGAAATTTAAAACATTGTTATGAAGAATGTGATCAGTCTTTTTAGACGGGATGGTATTTTGGGCATGACAGTGGCTATGCTGGAAGGAAATGACCCGGCTGACATGTTGTGACTCAATGTGAAGTGACTCATTTTGGCTGACAGCGATATGTTGGAGATTTGAGGTGTCAACACTTTTAATATTTTCTGATCCCTGCTTATACGGAAGTTTCGCAAGAGTTTGCGGCGCGATAAATTGACGGTTTAGTGTTACCCGCTGCCAAAAAAGCCTACGTTTGAACTTTATTGGGGGTGGGGGGGGTGAATCTGAGACATATCAAACTGCAGTTGCACATATTACAACTCACATACAGTACATGGTGAAAAAGTTTTAACATTATTTATCTTGGTCTCTTTTTTAAATATAATGATACCTGGGATTTTTTTAATTTATTTTTTTAATATACTGTATCTATTACACGTTTTTGTTATAACAGGTCCTGGCCACCAAGCCATTTCTACCGAGGGAGGACTGACAGTGTGAGAGGATCAAGAAGGAGAGGGGCTGACAAGCTTTGAGAGTCAACTCAGGAGAAGCACTGGCGATTGCTCAGAGCTGTCTCTGCTCGTCGTGATCACACAGATGCAAACACTGCAAAGTGACACCACAGAGGCAACGGCAGCTGGTAATGGCGAGGTTGTATGTTGGGAAACTGCTGATGCTCTGTTTTGCTATTTTTATTGTATTTTCGACAATGGGAATACAGTACGAGAGCTACTTGGGATTCTTATCCGCTGGGACGTCTTATCTACTTTTTATGAGTCCTCCTAATGAGAAAGAAGGTAATGTGTCATTGGCATAGCAGCCAGGCAACCGATGAAATGGCCTATCACTCAATAAATCAATCAATAACGGTCGACGGCATTGAATTAAACTATGCCCCGTGTTATGTCTGCACATTGGCAATAAAAGTCACATTTGCCAGAGCACTTTCAGTTCATCGAGGACGTTTACATTTTTCAATTCAATTTTAGCCCATTCGAGACAAACGTACCCAACGTAAGCTGTGGAGTGGGAGTCTTAAGACCTGGTACACATCAACTTCATCGTGCTGTTTTTTTGTCCCAATTTTACCCCTTCCTAACCAAGCGTAAGACACACCAGACTACACTTACATTTTATCAGACTGTGCTATAAGATTATCTTGTGGTCTGGGGTGTGTTAAAGAATGAAATTGTACTGATGATTGGATCAGAAGCCGGTCAGACCAAAAAGCTTCAAATATTCATTCATTTTCTAATCCAATATTCATTCATTTTCTAATCCACGTAATCCACGTAGGTGCTGGAGCCTAACCCTGCCGTCTTCAGGTAGTAGGCCAGGGACACCCTGAACCGGTTGCCAGCCAATCACAGGGCACACAGAGACGAACAATTATCCGCGCTCACGCTCACACCAAGGGACAATTAAAACTGTTCAATCAGCTTGCCACGCATGTTTTTGGAATGTGGGAGGAAACCGGAGTACCCGGAGAAAACCCACGCAGGCCCGGGGAGAACATACAAGCTCCACAAAGGGAGGCCGTAGCCGGCATCAGACCTATGACCTCTGCACTGTGAGGTCGACGTGCTAACCACTGGTCCACCAGGCCACCAATCTTGCGTGACGCAAAAAGGAATGTAGCCAATTAAAGAAGCGCCATAACTTACGAACAAGGAAGTGGCTGTAAATAAAAACAAGCCCGTCCTACCTGATGTCATTTTTTTCATACCGAAGTGTGTTACCTAGATGGCAAGACGTACAGTATTTTCCAAAACAAGTCCCTTTTTTTTGGGACAACATCGTCATTCTACGTTTCCTTAAAGAATGGAGTTTTTAGGAAAGTGCAAAAGCTAATTTTGCAACTTGATCCGGTGCAAAGCGGAACACCGCAGAAATACATCACGGACCAAGATTATGGAGTCCATTCTAACTTGGGATATTTAATACCACTTTTTTTTTTTTTGCCACAAGAGGAGCCACCGCGAGTACTGATGCCTTGAAATAAGAACGGGTATCAATACTCGCCCATCCATGATCCTAACTATTTAATTGCTTTCCATTGCAAATGTGGGATGGGTTTTTTTTGTCCTCAACAAAATTGAACTGAATGACACTCAAAAAGATTTCAATAGGCCTTTACAAAGATCATCCCAATTTATTTATTTTTTTTTAACAATTAAAACTTTAGGAAATCTTTCATTTTTCGATCACAAGCTGCTGGCGTTATCATGTCAACTTTGTGCGATTGCATCCGGGTGTGCCTGCGAGCTGCTGTTTCAATGCATTAGTGGACTTTTGAAGGCCACACGATGCACACAGACCTTGAGCACCGCTAATTCCATTATATAATGCGCAGTTCCACTTCTAAGTGTGTATGTTCACCGTGTGTGCGCCTATCGTTGTGTATGGCATAGTGCCAGTCTGTATCACTTTCCTTCTCCTTTCTAAAGATTCTTTGGAATTAACAGTGCTCGCTCATCCTGACTTTGCTAATGACCCGTGATGAATCATTAGCACTGGCTACGTCCTGTATCTCGGCCAATTATGTAAGTCAGATGTTTGTTCAGTTTTCTTTGAACATAGTTTATGGAATGTGATTTCAGCGGTTTAAGATGTAACCGACGTCTAAATAAATCTGTGAGGTTGTCATGCATAGCTCAAGCAAGAAGCCCCCCTCCCCCACCCCCACACACCACCACTTCACTTCACATCTGTCTGTGTAAGAAGGCAGCCATTTCGATCAGTGTTCCCGAACCTTTTTTTGCCTCACGGACCGGTTTAATGTCAGACTATATTTTCAGGGACTGGATTTTAAGGTGTGACGGATAAATATGACAAAATAATATGACTTGCATGAAAAGTGTGGTATTTTCTAAACATACTAATAAACACGAATCATGACACGAGGAACATCCTATCTGGCCGCAACTCTGTGGTCGCTATGGTAACATTTAAACGTGCCTTCAAAATAAGATACGGCAATCTCCCTTTGAGATAAATCCATATTTTAAGTAGGTCTATTAGATGTAGCCTTTTTTCCCCCTCATTTTGCTAGCTCCCGGGTTTCATTTTAGCGGTAACCTATCACATGACCAAGAAGCGTGCCTTGACTTGCATCAAGAGCGACGTAGTGAAGACCGGGAGTGCCCATTACGTCGATCGACATCGACCAGTAGATCAGGGACTGGTCCCAAATAGATCTGAGGGTTGTGGAGGAAAAAAAAAATATTTGTGTCTCTGTGCATGTTAGTAATATATTTTTGTGTTAATGTACACTGCACCCTAATCATTCTCTCAGTCTCACTATCACAAAAAGTACTTAAAAAATAAAATAAAATAAAGCAGGTCATCTTTAACCTACGGTGGCGTGTGACTGCGGGAGGTTGGTTGATCGAAAAGTCGATCTTCGGTCAGCACAGATAATCCAGTAATTTTTCAAAATAAAACCCTAATCCTAACTCCTAGTCCTGGTACTGATTCCAAAATAAATAAAACGGAAGTCATGTAAGTTCTTTATTCTTTTTGTGCAGCCCGGTACCAAATGACCCACGGATCGGCACTGATCCGCGGCCCGGTAGTTGGGGACAGCTGACTTAGATGGCTCGTCGATATCCAAGGCATGCCCTCATCCTCGTCCCCTTCATCTTCTCGTAATGTGCCGTGTCATCCTGTAGTCTCCATGGTGACATCAGTCATATCAGACCGCCTGTCACCTGACCCTCGGGGGTTTATAATAAACTTTGCGGCAAGATTTACGTTTCCTAACTCTCCTGCACTTGTGCCACAAGCTTGCCGCTGCTTGGCCTTGCGAGCAATGATGATGGATGCTCCGATTCGTGGATAGAGGGGAAGCCACATGAGATCACAACGATTGCAACATTTAGCGAAAGAGTCTTTGTGTATGGGCTTGTTCTCTCCGTTCGAAACTGTGAAACTGAAAGCAACGGTCATGAGCTTCTCGCAAATACAAATGTGTGCCGCAGCTGTGGATTGATTTGAGTCATGGCTAGAGGAGTACGGTACATTAGCATATGTGCTACCAGGAGGTCCGTCGCTTCGTTAATATTTGATACATTTTAGTCATGATTTCATTAGACATAAAACTGTTCCTTCCATTCCAGTCAAACAAATGAAGTGATTTTACTGAGGAAGAATATCGGTTATTCCAATCATTAGGAATGAGCACGACGTCGTTAGCCTAACAGCACATTTGTCTCAGTCATTTAAAAATGATAAAGACTACATTTGTTCTGACTCGTACACATTTGGGCTACGCCGGTGTCACAAAAGTGTCCCTCGATGCAAACCGAGGAGTACTGCTACCTTAAAAAAAAAAAAAAATTGATTGCTGAGTTTCCTCACTGTCAAGCAAGGACTTTTTCTTCATCCCTTATTTCATCCCTTATCTAGGGAAGGAAGCTTTCTGCAAAACTACACGATCGATCTTAATTAGACTTCATGCCTCACAAGTCTTCAAATTCACCCTGATGGGCCCCCGGGTCCGAGTCAACCATTCAAACTGTATTACAGTATTCAACATTTGTGCCATATTAATGACGCCACCTCAGAGAGATGAATGCACAAAATGAAACCAATGATGTAAAAATAAAAACTGGGTGATGCGGGCCAACAGTAAAACGATGCTTATTGCTAGCATGATGACACAATAGAAAAAAAAAGACATGACTTAGAAGTTAAGGTATTATTGGGGAGTTTCAGAGTAAAGGAGACGTTTACATACGCAAGTTAAACAGATAAATTGTGTTATCATCCAATGCACAAAGCCGCAATCCGAACAAATCATTTTGAAATGAGTCATCGGTTTGGTGTACAGATTCAAAATTTGTCCTGGCTAATCTCATAAACGGATGTGTTAAATATCAGCAATCACACTCGTTTCCTGGAATCACACGAATCCAGTCAGCATCAGATACAGTAACACGGAGGTGGTGTGTGTAGTCTGAGGTGCAGTGTAATCCTAGGCCGGCAGGCAAATATAGCCTATTGCCGCTTTGGGCCGGGTTGAGTGCTGCTCTGCTCTGCTCCGCTCGACCTTGGCTCCATCCTGCCCTCCCTTTCCTCAAACTCTTCTTTTCACAAGGCACCGTCCTCCTACACTCTCATGCCACTTCTTCACGTTGCTTTCACAAACCATCCCAGTCACGTCGAGCTCTCTTGTGGCGATCCGATGTCTTTTTTTTTTTTTAATCTTGCGCAGCAAAGAACTGATGCTAGATGAAACGACAACCATGCTACCACAAACATAGCTTCACTGTTTTTTTTTAGCATTGCAGAGCTTCTCCTCTCAAGTCAATGTTGACGAGAGGGATGCAGCGATTGAATATTTTGGCGTTCGGATATCGTCATACTGAACACTTCTAGTGAATGATCGAGTATTTTGGATGGAAAAAAATATTGTTTTGTCAGATTCAGAATCAGACACACACACACACACACACACACACACACACACACACACACACACACCATCACAAAGAGCACACACTATCCATTAGCAGAACTTCAACTCTATTGCATTAAGTGCATGACTCAAGGCTTATGCAGAGCCGAAGGCAACAAGACGTATGACAAACGACTTTATCCCGTGAACGAGAGACAACTGCAGGTGAACCCCAAACAATGACAAGATGACTGAGATCTGCTCTCAACGTATCGTCGTATTATGACTCCGCATCAAGTCATCATCGGCTTAGCATTCCGTAAGCAGAATTCTCTTTCGCATGAGATTTCTAAAAGGTGAGACACAGGACACAAAATGGTCCCGACAGAGTGTGGTGTACTTCGAGATGACCAACACAGCACACGCACACACACACACGCAAAACAGTATCCATCATCCATTTTCCGATCCGCTTTATCCTCGCATGGGTCGCGGGGGTGCTGGAGCCTATCCCAGCCGTCTTCAGGAAGTAGGCGGGGGACACCCTGAACCAGTTGCCAGCCAATCGCAGGGCACCCACAGACGAATAACCTTCCGGACTCACACTCATACCTAGGGACAATTTTGAGTCTCCAATCAGCCTGCCATGCAAGTTTTTGGAATGTGGGAGGAAACCGGAATACCCGGAGAAAACCCACGCAGGCCCGGGGAGAACATGCAAACTCTTCACAGGGAGGCCGCACCTGGAATTGAACCCGTTTCCTCTGCAATGTGAGGTCAACACGCTAACCACTGGGCCACTGGGCCCCACACAACAGTATTTCCAAAAATATATATATTTTTTTAACAAATGTGGACGGTATGCATTCAAGCTTGAAGTGAAAGTCCCACCGTATTGTGTGACTGCAGTAGGTCCACAAAATGAATTGTGACATTTATCGATTGATGGTAAATTGATCTACTTGCCTAAACGAAAATTTGCAGTTGCACAGCAAGAACCTCACAGAGACTTTAGTGCTTATTAAACTCCTAATACGACGTTGGTGTCCTGCCTATCCGGTGTTATAACATTTTGCTTGGAACTGTAGTGGGTGACCTTTGGACAAAGGAATTTGATTTACAACAAGGTTAATGTGACTTAATTACTATCCTTAGCACCTCCTGATGCCTACTGTTTCGCTCTCTGTCTCACAATCGTCTGGAGGAAGAAGGAGAAAAAGACAATGAGCAGGAAGGTAAATAAAACTACGGGTGAACGTGTTGGTCAACAAGGGTATGAAAGAGGATGAGACAAAGGTTTCTTTTGGTACTTGACATTTAAATGACTAAAACTTACTGTCGACTAGTTTTGTTATTTTTCGGGAACAAGATTTCGTTTGGCCAACATCCCAGATTCTAACGCTTAACGCATCCAAGAGACAATCGTAAAGACGTTTTGCTCTCGCGCTAACGACCAAACGGACTGAGCCTTATTCCGCATATCGACTGTACAGCAATGCCACAGACACTTTACAAGCTTGACAAAGGAAGTACTTAGTATAGGAAGATAAACTGCTTTCTTGCACAAAGTTTGTTGTTTTGCCTCAAGGAAATGGCGAGCTTGCACACGATAAGCACTTGTAAACCTTTTGCATTTACCGTCGCGATATATCTTTCACTAACGTATCTCCTTCATGCTCTGTTTTTTTTCCTCTCTCTTTTCGGAATAAGTTAGAAAACGCTGTAGGAAAAAAAAATAATGGTCATCATCAATTTAATAAGCTCCTGTGAGATTTACTGAGGTCTGTCATGACGCCATGCATGCTGACGGTTCGATTTAGAGGAATAGTTTCCCTGATGGTTCCGCCGCACTTTAGATTTAGTGTACATCAAACTTACAAGTCAAAAACGTCAAACCTGGAAGGCCAAGTCAATGAAAAACAAAAAAAAACCTAAAACAGGAAGCATAATAATAATCATCCAAATTCATCAAGCAAAAGTGGGGAAGAGCCAGGACTAAAATTCTGGAGCAGCATTATTTATGATACCCAAGAAAGATGTCCTAAAAATTTAAACGAGATTACACAACATGCTTACCGCCTGTTTTCAACACACACATACACACACACAGTATGAGAATTTGCCATCAATGTTGGACACAAAAGAACACAAATTCAACCCTCAGCTGTTCAGTGTGGCATCCAAGCTCACAAATCTGTTTCAGGACATCAATCAACCTTAAATTTCAAAATAAAATGTCCTGTTGCGATTCATGAAATTTGGAATAATTATTTCCAGATTTTCAACTTTTCTGAACTGTCCAGGAAGTAATTCAGGTTCCATCTAAATCGTGTCTAGTTTGATGGGCTCACAGCGACCCGATTCGAATTTTGTCCTGTCAGATGGCCTAATAGCTCCCTATTTCGATGTACCACAGTAATGTCATCTGTATAGTAATATTGGGATAAAATAAAATAAAAAATTAGATTTTTGGAGTGGGAAACCTATGAAGCCAGCTGCCACCACTTGTACTGAATATTTGTCATATCTTCTTCTTCTACAGTGAACTAGATTTTTTTTGTTTTGTTTTGTTTTTAAGTTTGCCTTGCAATCCACCCGACAAGCATGCAATATATGAACTAGATTAAAATATGCAATATTCATTCTCATGAATCATTTTGGGGCTGCCAAGGTTGAGTGCACAGGCAGTACAAAGCTCATAAAATGTGCACCGAAAGGCATACCCAGCGTATTAGAGAGTTTCAGCTACGCTGGAGAAAGTGGGGGGACGTTATTTTAAATTGAAATTGTCATTTAATTCTTGATTCACATCGACAGCATGTTACTAAAATATCACGAGGAGGTTCGAATTTCATCTTCAGTATCATCACCTTTCCCTCCATTTTGCACTGGCCCCCCGTTCCAGCAGAAGCAATATGGGGAGAATGCCACGAGCATAAAAAAAAAAAAAAAACGCACCGAAGGGCATCAAACTACACTGGCATGCATTTGAGACGTGACAGCAATAAGATTTAACCCTGGACAACGCTTCAAGTGAGAATTCCATGAAGGGAAAAGCCTTTCAGAGCCACACCTCCACTGACAGAACAATCATACACCCGCGCACACACACACAGACACACACACACACACACACACTTAAACGCACACACCCAGCAGCTGAGGCCCTCGGACCAACTGGGTCATTATGCATGTGGAACTGCACGCTTGCTACCAGTCAAAAAGGAACGCACCACCAGAACGACGGCTGACGATGACGAGCGTGCCGATACCGAGGCGACGCCGTCACCTGCCTCATCGGCGCAGACGTCCTTACCTTGCGCCTGCGATCCCTAGATCGGTTCCTCTTTTTGATCTTCTGCTCCTCCTTCTCCCGCTGCTCCTGGGCGGCGGCCTCGGCGAGGTCCTTGGTCTTGCGGAGCTGCTTGGCGGCTTGCGCCATGGTGCCGCTGCTGCTACAGCTGCTGCTACACTGCTGCTGCTACCGGTGGCCACCCCCCCACCTCCCGGTTTCTTCTTGCCCGCGTTCCCCCCCAGCCCCGTTTTAGCCCCCAGACTATCTCCCCCAGGCTTGCAAAAGCGTCATGCGTGCGCTCTGTTTTTCCTCCACCCCTCCTCTATGTATAGTCAATGGAGATGCTATGGGGAGCCACAAGCCACACGTCAGCTTCAAGATGCTACAGCTAGTGATGCTGATGCAGCCACACTCATCCAGTCGCTCGCACTGCGCTGAATCCCCCCCTCCCCTCCTCCTCTCCCCTCCCCCACTTGCCTACCTCTCCCTCTCGCTCTCCCCTCTTTGCTCCCACAGACCCGTCACGCAGTCCCGTGTTTGGAAGTGCGGGGATGCTGTCGTACATCTCCTTGTTTGTTTTAATCCATCGAGCGTCCCCATTTTACGATCGTCTTTTGCATGCCACCTACTTGTCTTCCGATATAGTCGCTCATCCCAGGTACAAATGACCAAGGCGATACTGCAGGATGCCTTCACATATCTCCCCCCGCTCCTGGTTGTGGAGTTTCCATGGCACCCCTCCCTCCTATAAAGAGCTGGAGGGCAAGAAAATTAAGACGGATGCTTGTCAAATCATGAATGCATTACAGATTACCCCTGGTCTGTTGAGTGACTCTAGTATGACTTTTTTTTCTTACAATTCACTCAAAATGAGACTACACAATCGCTGTAGTTTACTTCAGAAGGTGGCAAGACAAATAGGTTCATAAAAGCGCCTCATTTTGTCACTCCCTGAAAAACATAGGAGGTGCAGTGTTTTCTGCTCTCCACAGACTATTGTTCTACACCTGCAGCAGGGAGAAATAATAACAAACGCTCTCTCTCCCCAACTCATCTGGTCTTCCCCTACTTTCCCCTGCAACATCATCTTTCTTTATACCGTTGCATAACTATGTGCGGCACTGACAGGAGAAAGCGTGAGACAAGAACAATGACTGAGACGAAATATTGATTATAAACATATCAAAATTTGATCCCGCTAATCCAGTCAAGCAGGAGGCAACAACTTCAAAGTGGCCTTGGCTATTCGTAATTCTGATGACAGTTTAATTAATATTGATCAGAATGCTGCGTTTCAACTCACGGGGCTGCATAGGACATATTCTCGAAAGAAAATGTTTGGGTTGAGTTCCACTTTGAAGTGCCTCTGATTAACCTGTTAATTAATTTTAAAAAACGTAATGAAGATCTGGAAATGTATTTTGTGTTAATCAGCCACTTAAAATGGTGGCACGTATTAATATTTACACAAATGTAAATATTATTGGCTAATTTTGAACAGCCACAGTTATAAAGAGGGTGCACACACGTGTACAAATACTGTGTATTTGTAGTTCCCTTCTTGGAAATATGTCAATTATTATTATTTTTTTAATTGAGTTCTACATGTTGTAGGTCGGCGGCCCGGTAGACCAGTGGTTAGCACATTGGCTTCACAGTGCAGAGGTACCGGGTTCGATTCCAGCTACGGCCTCCCTGTGTGAAGTTTGCATGTTCTCCCCGGGCCTGCGTGGGTTTTCTCCGGGTGCTCCGGTTTCCTCCCACATTCCAAAAACATGCGTGGCGGGCTGATTGGACGCTCTAAATTGTCCCTAGGTGTGAGTGTGAATGTGGATGGTTGTTCATCTGTGGGTGCCCTGCGATTGGCTGGCAAACGGTTCAGGGTGTCCCCCGCCTACTGCCCGAAGACAGCTGGGATAGGCTCCAGCACCCCCCGCAACCCTAGTGAGGATCAAGCGGCTCGGCAGATGAATGAATGAATGAATGTTGTAGGTCACATTGCGATTGCACATCCACTACAGTAGGTGGCAGTGATGCTGTCATTGTAAGAGAGTGCACAAGGTGTATTAGCTCCTTGCAGAGACGTACTTACAACAATTTAAAGGACAAATTATACCAATGATAGTCAGGGAGGGGAATTGAGGTGAGGGGGCCGCAACGAAACTTCTAACTGGGGGTGTGGAGGCGTAAAAAAATATGAGAAGTACTTTTTTAGACCATTCTTATCACAACATAATGGCTAGCCTGGTAGCTAACGTCACCACCAGAAAAGCCAAATTCCCCACATATTCAGCAATCATGTTAACTATGTCTGTATCTAAGTCGATATTTCAGCAGGAAGCATTTTGTTTTCAACAGACGCATTCAAACCTTTAAGATGCAGCCCACTGATAAATGCCTTCTCTGTCAACTTCTAATAATTGCAATATGTAATGTGTGATATTATTGTTCGACAGACTGTACTATGTAGAGTGATTGTTTAAATGCCGTTTAAAAGACATGTACTACAACTATAAATAATAATAATGTTGATGACAATAGTGAAAACTGTAAACTGGGTCGTCTTTGGATAAAATGAAAAATAAAAAGGATGACAGGATAGCGCTCAATTGGTGTCACCAAAGACTAATTCAAGTCCCAGGAAACAGTTTTGGCGAAAGACTGTCTCTTGTCGCTTGTTGAAGTTGTTTTGCATCTGCCTTTCTATTATGTTAAGGAGGGCATTAAATCATTTATGATCAACACAAAGGCGCCTTAATTATTTCCTGTCAGCTTCAGAGACACTTTAGCTGGCTCTGGGGGAATTCTCAAGGACAATCGCAAGACACATCTTTGTGCAACCACCGCAAAGTTTCAAGGTTCAGTTTCACATTCAACGTTACTTAGTAAAAACAGAGAGCGAGAGAGCGAGAGAGAGAGAGAGAATACATGCATACAAACCCTGCGACATTCCCACGTCAAGCGTTGTGTGAGCACCCTCTAGTGGCACTTTTAGATTATTACAATTCAGAATCTACGACAGTGCCTTAAAACCAACATCCGTCGATCAGGTCACTCATCTGTCCAATCACTTATGAGTCATTGCTTTCCCAGTTTTCAAGTAATGACAACTGTATGAGAATCTGCACGACTTGGCATGAATCAGAAAAGTAATCAGGAACAGCGTTGTGGTAAATGACATTCTATATAAATCATGCTTATCTAACGTAGAATGTCATTATTTGTTAAATTAATGCACTACAAATGCAACTGAAGCGCAGTGCTGCCTTTGGTTACAACATTGTGGTTATTTTTAGATAATGTTTGATATCAGTGATATGACCAGACTATTTTTCAAGCAGAGTCACATGATTTTTGGCCTAAATCCAACACAGACTGTATGCACCCTGTCCTTGAAAATGACTTCTATTCCTTCTCACGTAACATTGCAAGGTATGAAGGTGAAAGGGTATATCTGTTCTTGGAATTCTAATGACCAAGAGCTGTTTCAGTTCCTTTGGTTTTGAATAATATTGCTGATTCACACACACACACCTACGATCACCTCTATTTTCGCTAATGGTGTAGTGGTACACTTGCACTTTGTGAGTGGGAAGCGCAGGATCGGTTCCCACGCAGTGATGGTGTGGATGTGGGTGTGAATGGTTGTTTGTCTCTCTATATGTGCCTTGTGACTGACGCAGCAGTTCAGGGTGTAGTCTGCCTTCGGTCAGCTGGAAGAGGTTCCAGCAACTCCCCCGCGACCCTGTTCAGGTTAAGCAGTGTTGAAAATGGGTGGATGGAATCGACTATTTCTGTTGCTGCACTTTCACAATCAGGACTTTAGATGTCAGTAAAATTCCAGGATATGAAAATGCTCCACGGGGCCTCCAGGATAAAATTCTTCATCCAATGTAATTTGCCCTGCGGTAAAATGTGACAAATGAAATGTCGATTTACTTTTACTTCATTGGGACATTATTCAGTTTCCATTGTGAACCCACATAATTTGATCTGATACCCTCATATTAAGTAGACAGAAGACATTGATAAAATGCTAGTTTTGAAATCAGAGGCGGCGGCACAATGGACTACTGGTTAGCAGGTTGGCCTTACACTGCATAGGTGCGGGGTTAAATTCCGGCTCCGGTCTTCCTGTGTGGAGTTTGCATGTTCTCCTCGTGCCTGCGTGGGTTTTCTCCGGGTACTCCAGTTTTCTCCCACATTCCCAAAAATTGCGTGGCAGGATGATTGAACACTCTTAACTGTCCGCAGGTATGAATGTAAGTGCAAATGGTTGTTTATCTATCTGTGTTCTGTCTGTGCTCTGATGTTATGATTACAATATTTTGGTTGAGAGCTTTGTATTCCTGAGGCATTTGGCAGTGTTGCAAGTCTGCCAATGATTTGACCGAGACAAAATAACATCCGACGTCTCTAACAGATTCTCATTGTGAACCGTCTTTATTCTGAATCACACCCACCCACAAAAAATTGTATTTTACTCGCAAAACACAATCTTGCAATGCTTTGCACGCCCACCTCTCCATTAGGAGTCATTGATCATTATGGCCGGCCACGCCAGAGACACTCTTGTGAGAAATCAGGAGCTGGAGGGCAAAAAGCAACTTGGCGGTTGTCCAGAAATAATCTCAGCCATGATGGCACGAAAGTGCAGAGTAGCTTTCTGTCAAGAAAAAGAATGGTACAAACCGCTGATGAGAAGCTCACATGAACTACTTCTGTTAGCTGATAGCGATGTATCCAAATCATGCCTCCTCACTGAGATAATGTTATTTCCCATTTTTGGGGTGCTTTTCACTCCACTGAGGAATCTGCTGACCTTCCCAAACGTGCCAGTGAGCAGACTTGGAACACTTGCTCTCCAATCAATGGACATCGACTGGAAGTTGGTTTGCTCTGCAGCTTGTACACCAAACACTTTCTTCCAAATCAGTTTGGTGGTCCAGTGGCTAGCACGTTGACCTCATAGTGCAGGGGTACCGGGTTCAATTCCAGGTCTGGCCTCCCTGTGTGGAGATTGCATGTTCTCCCTGGGCCTGCGTGGGTTTTCTCCCGGTACTCCGGTTCCTTCCCACATTCCACAAAAAAATTGCATGGCAGGTTGATGGAACACTCTAAATTGTGCCTAGGTGTGAGTGTGAGCGTGAATGGTTGTTCATCTATGGGTGCCCTGCGATTGGCTGGCAACCGGTTCAGGGTGTCCCCTGACTTCCGCCCGAAGACAGCTGGGATAGGCTACAGCACCCGCCCCGACCCTTGTGAGGATAAAGTGGATCGGAAAATGGATGATGGATGGATGGGTATTAGGCCCAAATGCAACGCTGTCGGGATTTTAAAAAAATATACATATTTTACAGATTTTCAAGTCACTAAATGGAAAAACACATTTTGCCCCGTTGCAGCATAAATAATAGTGCATGCAAGAGTAGCGAGGAGGCTCAGACTGAGGAGACAGGAAGGAGGATGGGAGCGGGGGGGTCATTTGGATTTAGGTGGAAAAGGAGGAGCAAGCTGCACTGCAGCAACTGGGCGTTGGCTCGAGTGAGTCGGAGGAGAGAGGAAAGCAGGCAGAGGTTGTTGGGACGTCACCGAACGGGACGCAAGCAAAAAATAGACCAATGTGTTGCTATTAGTAGCTGCATGTCTGTGCTATTGATCCAAACAAACATTCGGGGAATTGAGGGGGTCTGGTGATACTACACAGAATTTTACTTGGGTATAATAATTTTCTGTCAACTTTTTACTTTTATTCCTAACATCTGAAAATAGATATCTATATTATGTACTCCTACTTACTTTGGCAAACAAAGGCTAGATGGTATATCTTTTCAACCCCCTGTGGACGACAACACAATTCTCTCATTTGAAAAAAATATCTATATTTGCAAGTTAAGCTACAGCATGTATGCATTTCATTTATTTATTTATGTTGCTGTCGCCATAAGCAAATTTTTTTTTTCTCAGTTCACAAGGTTAGCAAAGCGCGTTCTCATATGAATTAACGGCACAAAAGTAGAGTTGGTGCGGGCTTGCTCGGGTATAAAAAAAAAGTAAAAATTCATTTTTAATGTTTACTTTTATACTTCACTACATTTCAGAGTTTGTACTTTGATGAACACTTAATGAAGGGCAGGTGTCAATTCAGGATTTCTACTTTTATTTTTTTTAATGGAAGTATATGTACTTCTACTTAATTACAGCAAGTGAATATTGTTTGCACCTCTCCAAATGGAAGACAACCAAAGAATTCTTGACTACATGAAAGATTGGCAGTAAATCGGACAAAAATCTACCATCGATGACATATTACAATTGGACCGAGCATATGACATGCTCTCTCGTCCTGAAGCATTCTACAAACATGAAGATCAGGGTTGTCAAACTCATTTCACATTTTGGGCCGCATACAGCCTCGGTAGATGTCAAGTGGGCCGAACCATTTAAATTACACAACATTCTGTTATAAATCATCAAAATGTCATGTCTTTCTTTTGTTTTTGCACAAGAACATTAGGAAAATGTTACAAAACATGTCATGAAACACCTTAGATTTCCTTCGACACGTGCAATTTACTTTTATCATTCACATATATGCATTGCAACTGATCCCACTGATTGTACACAGGCACAAAACTTTAACAAGTAATTGGTATTGAAAAATAGTAATGCACTTTAAGACCATACGAGATTTATAAAGGAAGGAGTTTTAAAACCATTTATGTGCATAGAAAATCTAAATGTAAACCCTGCCTACACTTTACAAACTAAGGGGACAACAGTGTGCCCGTGGCGGATAATCCATGAACTGCATCTTATTAAAAATATTAATTCTGTGTCTTTTATGCATTTTTTCTCTTTTAAATTATCATGCAGGCCAGAACGAACCTCGTCCGAGGGCTGCTTCTGGCCCGCGGGCCGTATGTTTGACACCCTTAGATGCTTGTTTCGCAAAGACACTGAGGGAACACTATTTCTTTCTTTTTTTTTTTCTTTCTAAAACTTAAACATGTCAGTGGTCTACTAATTTCATGATATTACTGATATCAACTTTTTCAGAATGCCCTTGAGGAAATCAAGTTGACTCGATTCACTATGCGGCATCCGCAGTGGCGTGAGCAGGCACTCAAGTCGCACCACTGGCTCGTAGCAATGAAATGAAAAATCCAATGAAAAGCACGGAACGGGCTCAGTGGAAGATGTCCCGGTCGCGTCCCTCCAAACTAGCCTATAGAAACATTGCAATTAAGCTCAACAGCCCATTAAGGATGACATTTCTTCTTGATGAAATCGTGAGTGCCTGCCTGTCTGTCTTCTGCGGTCATCTACGCTTTTAACAAGATTAAAATCTGTGATCTGCGGCCAAGGTGACAGGTCTGCATTCCTAAAAAGTATCTCAGCAGTGAACATGGCGACGCAGCAAATAAAATGAAGAACATGCAACAGATTATCTCAATGGGATGCTACGTGCACAGCACTCTTGCACTACTTTGCATTGAATGATTTGATTAGAAGAGGTGCATTCTTGACAGATGATCTGTCCAAAAGGTTGAAACGCTTTGTAATTAGACACAGACTCCAACCTAATTGTCTGGTCACAAAATTTAGACTCATTGACTCAGCAGTATTTGGCCTGGCATGAGCAGTCGAATTTCAACAAGACAAGAAATAGGATGTGCAAAGTATGCTGTAATTCTTGATTCTTGGGGTTTGGACAAAAAACATGCCATTTAGTCACCCGGATCTGTACACTCAATTAAACAGAATTTAATTAAAGAATTGGACTATTTCCCCTTTGACAAGCTTAGTAATCTTTGTATTGTTAAATTAAGACTGAGCGCCTTATTGTATTTTAACACATGCGACCAAAATTCTGAAGTGCGTGTAAAAGTGTAAAAGGTATTCCACCCCTGTAAATGAAGCTCTGCAGCCAATGTTGATATGAAAACCTAAAAGACTAACGCCCTGTTAAATGATGAGTGACGGCACAGATGCAGCTGGCTCACTTTTTAACATTGTTTCCTGTCATACAAGAACAAAAAGAATTTACACACTGGAGACCACTTTAGATTGTGGCGGGAAAAAATGCATGCATCAACTTATAGAAAGACGTTTCCACAAAGAAAGCAATCCATACGCCTTGAAGTTTTGTAAAGCATGACTCAGCAGATGCTGTACCTAACTTATGACCAATGTTATTGTTTCTGTATTACTGCACATACTGTAAATTGCTCTAGATGCTTTCATTGCTCCACTATAAGTCAATGGCGGCAAAAACTCAATAAATGACCGTTGATCAAATAGTGATTAAGCAATTAATTCATATTTATGGTTATCTCACACACTTTGCATGTGATGAATTTTCTAACATCTGTCTTGTTCCGTCCTCTTAGATACACAGTGTGACAGTTGCACTTTCCGCTCGTGCTTGAGTAGGCGATTGCAGTTTTCCGTAGCCTCATGAAATATACAAGTTGAAGCATTGCCATTGGCCAATTGCGTGTGTGCGTGTTAAAAATTCTAAAAACAAAAAGACCAAAATTAGTGTACACAAAAATGCCCCTTGATTAATACTTGAAGCTTATAAAACCGGTCTCTGCCAAGCTGTGCGGGCTGGTGCAGCAAAAGGAATGTATTAGATACGCACCGGGCAGAGTGACAATTTGGTGGTAGAAAGTAAATCGAAATTTCAGGCTTGCTCAGACCTTTCTAAGAACTGCACAGGGTGGACATTCAATACAACCCAAACTAATTAATTCTTAAATATGTGACCAGCAGACATCAAACCCTCTGAACCACTGCAGTTATTTTTTTCAAATCATCCTCCTGGGTGGCACAGCTATGAGATGACGCAATCCAGCGAATAGATCACACACAAAACTGTCCATGTGACAGAATCTAAGGGTATTTCCGCAGGTTGATTCGGGTGAAAAAGCTTGCCTCCAAAAAGTTTGAGCAAAAGTTGGGAAGCCGGCGCCCAAAGGACGTTTCCACCCTGGAGGCAGAGCTCAGTTAGCAAAAGAAAACAGAGCAGTATAAATTATCATCAACTAGCAATTGAAATGCACACAAGGGGACCCTGTGCAGCGTGCAGGGGAAGCACAATACAAAGGATTGTCATGAATAGAGCCAAAGCTGAGTCACCAAGCTCATCTAAGACTCCTATGAGTCATAACCATGAGGGAAAGCCCCACTTGTTTTCTCCCTTTCATTTTTTTCTCAACCCGAGTGATGATGATAATGCAGTGGAAATAATTTCCATGCATAATGTAGCGTCAGGTGCAGCAGCAAGGCAGAGTCCTCGGGGGGGGGGGGGGGGGGGGGGTAGGATCTGGGGCGAGCTGCAGCTAGCATAAAAAAGAATGACAAGACACTTTGCCTGAAAGCGCATTTGCTAAGCAAGCTGGTTGTTTGGATGCTTTGAGCAATCCTCTCAAGCAGCAAAATTTCTCTCCCTGCAGAAAATAAAAACATGTCCGGTTGCGATAGCATTCACTTTGATTGCTACCTCTGCAGAGTGCAAAATTGTTTAAAAATTTATTTGGGATCACACAAAAATTTTAATTCGATTTTTTAATGCTAATTGACTCCCAGTGGAACTATTCTCCTTGTCTTGACTGTATTATTATTTATTCATATTTGGTCATTTGTCTTGAATTAGTCAGTAACCTACTAGCTAGCATATGGATGGAAAACCCCCCCGCCCCAAAATAAAATTCTCCTTTGAATTAACAAGGAGGTGGCCCAGTGGTTAGCGCTTTGGCCTCGCAGTGCAGAGGTGTAGGGTTCGATTCCAGCTCCGACCTTTCTGTGTGGAGTTTGCATGTTCTGGAGTGCATTTTCTCCGTGTATTAATTGTTTTCGTAAAAATCAATTATTATCCGTTATTATTCTCAGTAGCTCATGGACTTTGAGGCAAATGTCTCAGAACAAGCTGTGCTCAATACTGGGATCCATGGGCCTAACACTGTGCGCTGTTCGTGAAGCAATTATGGTGCGTAAATAAATGTATCTCCTGTCACTCTCAACAATCACTTTCATTCAAAGTGAGACATTGAAACAGATACACGAAAACTCTTCTAAGCTAACCAAAGCAGTCCAGTTGTATTGTAGACGTGGACAAGGCTGGAATGGGTTACAAATCCAACAGTAAAAGGCTTTGGTGAGAAGTTCACAATTGGCGCAATTATCACAACTTTGATACAACTCTCTTCTTTCTGCTGCGACAGCAAACTCGTTTACGTAATGAGAGTTGAATGGAGAGCTCACTCACGCACCATCATTGAGCCGGATTTTGCAGCACAGCCTCTGCAGCATGACTCCACCTTCCACTCTCGTTCGTCAGCAGCTCACTGACCTGCCGCAGAGACATGTTGCCATGCTCGCTCATCACAAAGTAGGTACACCTGTGCTTAACTGTCACTTGTGTCAACAACAGGATTCAAATGCAACTCGGGACCCAAGTAACAGTCCAATAACATGCCAAAATGACAGGTCTATCTATCTATATCAATAATACAAATGAAGTAAACACAAACTAAAGTGACTATTCTGAAGAAAATGCAGAGAAACAGAAAGGGCATACAACAAGGGCAGAAGCCATTTGGGATGATAATCAGTAGAAAAGGCGCCACATCGACATAAGATTATGTTTCACAATGCGAGCGGAATTTGAGTGGAGCATTCCACACTTTGCCTGCAGTTTTGTTTACAACAGAGTTGGCGCCAAACACCATCAACAACCGAAAGCCTGAGGGCCTGTGTGTAAAAAAATCTACATGTGACCTGAGATTGACTGGCAATGAGTCCAGCGAGTACCTTGCTCGCCCTAAATCAGATGAGATAGGTTTCAGCTCACCCATGACTTTATAATAAGAACAGGTGCTGTAGAAAATGTATAGTTGGATCTATCGACAATTTTGTACATCCTCAGCGATAGGAAGTACCTCAAGGCTCTGTCATAGCGCCCATCGAGTTTTCAAAATATACCCTCCTTCACTTACATTCATACACATCATATATTTTTTTGCCTGTTGATGGAAGGCAACTTGCCTAGTCCTATTGACAAAATAATCAATAAATCAATTTTCAATTGTTTTCCAGGTTAGCCAAGGTCGTTTATTCTGCTGCAAAAGGCTCCACGATTCCAGTTAGTGGCAGCATTGGATTTCATGCCATTCATATCAGTCATGATGAGGCCACCCTGCGATACTTGATCCAAAGGCCGAGTGCAGAGAGGCATGTGATCATTACAACACATTGGTGAACAATTGCCTCTCATTCATAATTCACTTTGATATCACTGCAAAGCAGTTAGGGCATTGGAATGAAGTACATTTGCATTGACTCCCAAAAAGAACCTACAGCATATTTAGCGTGTAATGGTTGGTGATAGTGATGGTGTGTGTGTGTGTGCGTGTGTGTGTGTGTGTGTGTGTGTGTGTGTGTGTGTAGGCGGCCACAATTGAATACAGAGGGGGAGGGGAGGGTTGTAGAGTTGTAGGGTGATGAGTGACTCTGCAAATTTCAACAAGCGGCCACACTCCAGGATATTGAAAGCCTCTGGAAATTGAGTTTTTGTTGTTGTTATGACACGGGCCAAGTGATTAAAGTGCATATCATTAGGAAATGCATTGCAGCAGAGGAGATGGCGATATTGATGGATTAAAGACAGGATGCTAATTTAATACATTCTTTTTTTTGTAAGTGGATGGCACAAAAAAAGCAGATCATTTTAGTTTACTCGACAAATCAGATGTATTTAACCCTTTATATGTTCACTAAAATCCGATGGAATTCATTGTTTTGGATCATTTAGATCATCATTTGATGTTGTATAGTTCAGAATGAAACAAGTCACCCAAAATGCTACTATGTAAAATTACAGGAGTGATTAGCACGTCAAATCTCAAACCTCATGATAAGAGTGCAGCGCAAAATAATATAAGCGTGTCTCTTTTGCTTTTTATTTTGATTGTTGCGAGTGCAAACTGTGATGCGCACACAAGCCCCCATAAAGACACAAGTCATTATATTTTGACCTTTCGCCTTCAAACTTACCGCTGCTGTCGTAGTGGCAACGGTGGCCCCCTGCCCCTGCGGACCCCCAAAACAGCTCACCCACATCCTCTGTCTCACCTGTTGTCCCGCCGTCTGCCTAACTTGCAGTCACCGTCAGGGCCGTCTTCTCTTGTTCACACCCATAACATTATTGCTGCTCTGACCTCCACAACAGATCGATCTTCCGTCCGTGGGATCGTTTACCTTCAGGTAGCCGCACTTGTCAGTGAAGCGCCCTGCACAGAACGGGAACATGTCACACAGCAAAGTAACACATTTGGTTGTTTGTTTTTCTAGGCAGAATCTAAGGGGCATGAGTGGGGAGCATATCCAGTAGTACTCCGAGGCATGTTTTGATTCTTCTGCGATTTAACCATCGCCTTCATGTTGACTCTCCATTAAATGTTTGTCAGGGATCTGCAAAATGTGAGTACCGGTAGTTGTATTGGAGTTTTGTGTGTGTGTGTGTGTGTCAACACTTTGGGGTACACCAGGGGTGCCCAAACTTTTTGGATCGAAGATCTACTTTTTGATCAACTAACCTCACGGGATCTACCCTTACCGGCGCGCGCACGCACACGCACACACACACACACACACAAATTTAAGATTTACCTGCTTTATTTTATTTTTTAAACATATTTTTTTAGTGAAAATGAGACTGATTAGTGTGCAGTGTATATTAACACAAAAAATATATTACTAACATGTACAAAGACACACAAATGGTTGTTTGTTTTTTTTCTTCTCGACACTCCTCGGATCTACTTGGGACCTGTCTTAGATTTACCGGTAGATCAGGATCTACCTAATGGGCACCCCTGGGGTACACGATGGCCTGGTGGTTGCGCATTGATCCACTGTGTCCTGGGATGGATGAATAGCAGGGCGGTGTAAAGGTTCCAGAAAGATATGGAGAGGTAAGCAGGGTGTGACAGGATGTTGATGGTGTGGGGTGATGTGAGCGTGTGCGTCTGCGGGACGGTAATGCCGTGTACAGTGTGTGCGGGTGGAGGGGTGTGTTGGGGAGGTTGCATAGGTGAGGAGAAAGGGAGGGGTTACACTGCAGTTTATCTGCAATGCATCACTGACTCTCTTACTCTGCCTCTCTCTGTCTGTGGATTCAAAGGATGCAGACCTTTTCTACACACACACAGTCCGACTCATGTTTTATCTTGCGGGCAACATCACAATTTCTCGGCCGTCCAATTGGTTGCGCAGCAGTGTTCAGGTCGCGTGGTGCAAAAAAAAAAAAAAAAAACAATTTCTCATGGCCAATCAACAAAAAGATGAGACCAATGAATAAAGCTTGGCCAAAAAGTTGTGAGACCAATCTGATCATCACCGTCCACTATGCTGCCTACAAATAGTATACAATTTAAAACAAAATACTTGATTTAACGCAACTCAACATTAATTCATATATATACTGTGTATATATATATATATATATATATATATATATATATATATATATATACACACACACACATACACACACACACACACACACACACTTTATATGGGTGTGTCCCTGTCATGCATCAACACAGTCATGTATGCACTATGCACACCGACCCAGCGCACACATACATAAGAAGCATCGAGAAGAGACCATCAATATGCTGACACGCTCGCCTCTGGACTGAAACCAAACATCAGCAGCTTTTGTCGCCTTGAGCAGGAAGTCAACGTTCAGCAAAAGGCAAGCAGATTAAAATGTTTGAATTAATGGAACACCTGATTACGCCATCAGTATCACACTCTTTATTTAAAAGGAAATCAGTTTGGGTTTTTTTTGTTTTTTTGGTGGCATATTTTTATGTGAAGGAATAATTGACCCGGATAGAAAACTACAGCATTATAAAAGAGGCATATGCAGGCATATACTGATATCTTTTTACAAGTTGGAGGTTCTAAATGCTTACAGAACACCAGAGCATTAGTTTGAAATGCCTTTTTATTCCCTATAGTTGCTGAAAAGTTGTTTCGAATGTACTGCGGAGCATCTAATGTCAAATTGTAAATGTCACTTTACAATTTTATTTGTAAAGTGCTCTACAAATAAAATTGAGTTGAGTTTGTTGTGAGATAAAATAGAAAATGGTGACGATCTTTTCCATTGAATTAAGGCCAAAACGATTCATGCTCAGGTCAAATTTGATTTAAATAGAATTCCGGAGTGGTTGGGAAAAAAAAGATTTCTTTTTGTGGTTGATTCTTTCAAATAATCTCAATTGTAACTCCCGGTATATTGAACGCATTGTAATTCGAGATCAGACAACTACACTAGGCCGTCACGGTGTCAATGTTTCTTCTTAGTCAGCTTATTTGCAACATGGCAAACACTGTGTGGATGGGCTAGTCAGCGGTGCATCAGCTCTCTATGAGGTCACGCTGTCCTTGCCTTTGCTGTACGCAGCATACAATAACAAAAAGCATCTGCATTATAACACGGTTTTGACTTGAGGACCCGTGTGTGTGTGTGTGTGTGCATTTGCCTTTATTCAGCTGCAGTATCATTTCATCACACTTCTGCAGTGCGCTTGAGCCTCAAAGTAACTCCAACTGGCTCACCGGGCTCTTGTTGCAGGACCCCACCCAGTCCCGCTCATCACACCATACTGACTCTCACCCTCTCAGGGCCCGCACAAGAACCAATGCATGACATTCTAAAAGTCTGGCATGCTCACAAAGCAACGCTCAAGGACAATGGGACATTGTGTGGGGGCGTGGCTCCCGGATTTTTTTCATTTACAGTAGATGTAGTGCTAAAAATAGAGACGCCATGCTGCAACTTATTTTGACCTGCACTGTAAAGAGAGGCTTGCTAGCAGATCAGTGATGAAAACCTCCAAACGCCGATGCAGCTGTTTTTGGTTCGGCCCGCACCCGCGCCACAACAGCGGTTAATCGTTGCAGATTGACCACATGGAGGTGAGGGGAGCATTCAGATTGATAGCTGATCAATAGATCCACCCCGCATCGGCCCGCATTGACGCTAAAAGGAGTGGTTAGACCACCCGTCCTGCATATTTCTGTGTGTGACTTGTGGGTAAGTGTTTTTTGAATGTGCATGCAATCATCCATGCCCAATTGCTTGATTTCGGCAACACCGGAGGGTTCTCGAGAATGAACAGCCTTTTAAACGTCAGGTCACAATATTTTTATCAGATTGCTAGTCCAGACTTCACCAAGTCCATTCGGAAAACCTTCACCTTGTTTTTGCTTCTTTTCCTCTAAGTCATTCTAAAGTTGATTTGCTGGTGTGTTTTGTATCGTTGTAATGCTGCAGAAAGCAAGTGGCCAATATTTCTCTCTCAGGACTTTCTGACAAAAGGCAGAATTTTATCAATGACAGCAAGTGGTCCGGGTCCGAAAAAGCAAAGCAACCCCAGACCATCGCATGACCATGATGGATGTTTGACTGTTGGTACAAAATTATTTTACTGAAATCCAGTGTTACATTTACACAAGCTTGAACAAGACACACAAGATTTCTCCAAAGATCATAAGAAGTTTGTTAGTTTTTATTTTTCTCCAAAAATAAGATGACTGATCGATGTTAGTTTAATTCTTATCTGTTCTTGAATTTCAAGAACTTTTATTTTTTCCACACAGGGCCAGGTAGCTTTGAATGGTGGATTTCACTTAATTCCTAAAATAAAATCACCATTTCAAAATTTGCTGAAAACATTTTTTTTTGGGGGGGGGGGCATGAGAATCTGTCCAAGGTGCTGATGTTTTTCTTTCGTCTCAAGGACAAGGACAAAACAGGACCTATTCATTTTGCAGTTTCACTCCCTAACACACACACACACACACATGTATATATGTAGGGAGAGGGAGAGGGAGAAGGAGAGAGAGAGAGAGTGAATGCAAACCTCACAATGCAATCCAGTATTGTAATCAATGTGGTCATGTGGTCGGGACTGGCCAATAGCAGAGGGTGTGATCTCAGCAACGCCCTCCCCTCCCCACCTCCTGGCCGGCGACAATGCCAATTCTCATCATATATAAGGTGCACACAGGGAAGGTTGCAGTCGCTGTGGGAGCTATCCACCCATCACACCCGCACCCCCACGCATACATACACTCCCCGTCGCCACCCCCCGCCCCCTCACAGCCACATACTGTAGAGCACAGCCACAGAGCCAGTTTTCTCTAATTAGTTCCCGCACGCTTGGCCGGATGGATGCCATAGGGAGCCCATTTCGGAGAGTTACGGACAGCAGGGCGAGCAGTTACAGCTACAGCCGCTCCGTAGGCGGCCCCTCCGCCGGCGGATACCGCTCCCAGACGTGGTCGCGGAGCGGCCCGGCTTCAGGCGTGAGCGCGTCGTACAAGAGGGGCGCCAATAAGCCCCACTCGGACATCTTCAAGCTGAGCCAAAGTTCCCTCCTGAGCGCGGAGTCCTCCCGGCGCTCCAACGAGAAGGAGCAACTCCAAGGGCTCAACGACCGCTTCGCCGTGTACATCGATAAGGTGCACTACCTGGAGCAGCAGAACAAGCAGATCGAGGACGAGATCCAAGCCCTGAGGCACCAGCAGGTGTCCCGCTCGCAACTGGGTGACCTGTTCGACCAGGAGCTGCAGGAGCTGCGCGCCACATTGGAGCAGATCCACCGCGACAAGGCGCAGATCCAGCTCGACAGCGACCACCTGGAGGACGACATCCAGAGGATCAGGGAGCGCCTGGATGAGGAAGCCCGCATCCGGGAGGACACCGAGGCCATCATCCGCGTTCTGAAGAAAGAGGCCGGAGACTCGGACATGCTCAAATCCGAGCTGGAAAAGAAAGTGCAGTCGCTGCAGGACGAGATGGCTTTCATCCGCAACAACCACGACGAGGAAGTGAGCGAGCTTCTGGGCCACATCCAGGCGGCACAGGTGACCGTGGAGAGGAGGGACCCGCAGCGGGCCGACATCACGGAGGCTCTGCGCGAGATCCGCAGCGAGCTTGAGGGCCACTCGGACAAGAACCTGGAGCAGGTGGAGAGCTGGTTCATGTGCCACTACGCCAAGTTGAACGAGGCGTCCGAGCAAAACAAAGACGCCATCAAGAATGCTCGCGACGAGATCAGCGATTACCGGCGCCAGCTGCAGTCCAAGACCGTGGAGTTTGAGTCGGTACGCGGCACCAGAGAATCCCTGGAGAGGCAGCTGGGCGACATCGAGGACCGCCACAACAGCGACCTTGCAAGCCTGCAGGTAATGCAAGCGCCGCGACGTGCGCTTCCACAAAACGCAACTCTTCTAAAGTAACGAACGCCTTGAGTGCACTTATGCCTGCGCACAAATTCACTTGAAAACAATTTAGTCCTTGTGTTTACTGTGACGGGTAAATAATATTCCCCCGTGCACAACACTTGTGTTATTTTATTCTATTCCTGCCATTAAAAAACATTAAATGGTAAATGGGTTAATGCCTTATGGAACGTTTCGTATTGTTTGCATTTTCTTTCCTCGTCAGGAGCAGTGACTCCTTTTAAAGTCTAGCAAAAGGGTTCAAAGGGAAGGACTGCGACAGAATCAATCTCTCGGCCTCACTCTCGCGCTGGAATTTTTTTGCTGAGTAAGAATCATGGCGCAATGTCCTCACTGTCCACGTCCTTGCGTCACACCACCTCTCCTCCAGGGTGGGGTGCATATATTGAAAAGAGAAGACATTGGGAGTATTTAAATATCTGCGTCAGAATATATTCAAGTGTCAACTGCAGAGCCAAAATGTCAAAGTCACGTTCTTCTATTCTTTTTCCCTCATCCTGAAACAGAAGCATACAATTTTCCATGACATCCAATGTATGCATCTGTTTTCCAGGAGACCATCCACCAGCTAGACAATGAGCTCAAGAGCACCAAATGGGAGATGGCACGTCACTTACGCGAGTACCAGGATCTGCTCAATGTCAAGATGGCCCTGGACATTGAGATCGCTGCATACAGGTGAAACATTCGCGGCTGCACGTTTAGCACATTTGAAGTGAGAAAAGGCAATCACGAGATGTTTGTTTTGGCAAAAACTGTCATTTTTAAATTGCAATCAACCCGGGACTAGTCCTGGTGGTACTCCAAAATTTGCCTCTATTCAGCTTAGGTTTATGGTCCAACTCACCCGTGATTCAAACAAAAAAGGACAATGAATCTAAATCGAAGGAGGACTAACACTACAACAAAATCTGATATGCAAACACATATATTTCCTCATAATGGAACTAAGTGTGTTTATTTACTCAACTGTAGAGAGTACCAGGCATTTCTTAGCAACAAGGCCATTATAAAAAGAGACAAACATTTTTTTAAGTAACTTAGTGAGCTGGAGCCTTTCCAAATTTAAAGACTTAAAGTAAATATCAGGGAGACCACGCAAACTCAATAAACGATGAGTTAAAATGATGCACAACGTGCTACCAGCTACATCAATTCAGATAAAGAAGACGGTTGCACCTTGTCGCTGCAATAAAAGTCACATTCATCCATTTTTCAGCCTAAAAAATTATTCACGCTGAATTCCGAACTTTTTGACGTTATATTTGTTACACTGTAGAACTTATGATTTGCGCATGCATGTCTTTCACATGAAGTGATTCAGGTCAATGTATCATAAGAAGTGCAATGCGCACCCATGGCCCTTTTTAAGACAAGAAACTAGAGAGGAAAACCTTTTTTAAAATGAAGATGAACAAAAAAGGAGACACTGGAAGAAAAAAAAACTTATTTTAACCCTTTCATGCACCCTGGAACATGATAACATGATAAACTGTCGCTGAAAGGGTTAACAAACAATGTTGCGAAATGTGACAAAGTTAGAAAAAGTAATGCTGTCGTATAATCACAGTGTTGGATTTCGAGACTCGGAACTATGAATTAAGGATTTCAAAGAGTGAGGCAAAAAAACTGTTGATTCAGTCTCAATTAATTAGTCTTGAGATGATAATGATTCTCACATCGTTATGAAAGACAATTCGACAAATGGTAATCCTTGTAACCCACTCATTCACAATCCCGTCAGGAAACTCCTTGAGGGCGAGGAGACCCACTTCAGCACCTTCACCCATCGGCCAGCCGTTTCATCCGCCAGAATCTCATTTACCAAATCAGAACCTCCCAGGATGAAGGTGCAACACAAGTTTGTGGAGGAGATCATCGAGGAGACCAGGGTGGAGGATGACAAGGCCGACATGGAGGACGCCCTGGATCAAATAGCCCAGAAGCTCTCGGCCACACTCGAAGGCAGCGGAGGCGAGGAGGACGAAGAGGAAGGTGAAGAGGACGGCGAGGTGGAGGAAGAGGAAGTCGTAGCTGCAACTGGTGCGAAAGTGAGTTTGAAGGCGCCGGCGAAAGAAGAAGAGGGGGATGATGAAGAGGATGGGGAGGAGGAAGAAGAGGCAGGGGAAGGTGATGAGGAGCAAAATGAAGAAGAGGAGGATGAGGACGATAAAGAAGAGGAGGAGGCGGGCGATGAGGAGGACGGAGTAGAGGAAACTGTCCTGTGCTCCAAATCTCAAGAGTCCAAGACCATTCCTGGGAAAGTGAAGGCCGGAGAGGAGGAAGAGGCCAGTGAAGAGGAAGCTGATGCCGGCGAGGACGAAGACAGAGCATCCAAAGATGGAGACGACGAGGAAGAAAAGGCAGATGCAGACCAGGGGAAGAAAGAAAATGAGAAGGACGCTGTTGAAGACATTGTGACAGAAACAATTGTAGCCAAAGTCCACGTTCAGAAAACAGTAGCTGCAAAACCTGAAGAACTGACAAAACCAGATTCTCTTAAACGAGAATCTCCAAAAGCTGGTTCCCCAAAGTCTGAATCCCCAAAAGCTGGTTCCCCAAAGTCTGAATCCCCAAAAGCTGGTTCCCCAAAGTCTGAATCCCCACAATCTGAATCATTAAAAGCTGCTTCCCCAAAATCTGAATCCCCAAAAGCTCCTTCCCCTAAGACAGAATCTCCAAAAGCTGGTTCCCCCAAGACAGAATCCCCAAAGCCAGAATCACCTAACGCTGAGTCCCCTAAATCAGAATCTCCCAAGCCTGGATCCCCCAAAGAAACCTCTCCAAAAACTACTCCCCCAAAAGCAGAGTCCCCAAAACCGGAAGCCACCAAGCCTGCATCCCCGACAAAAGACTCACCGAAGGTTGGCTCCCCAAAAGAGGAGTCCCCTAAATCTGAATTCCCGAAATCTGTTTCCCCCAAAGAAGGCTCACCGAAGGCTGGCTCCCCAAAAGAGGAGTCCCCTAAATCAGAATCTCCCAAGCCCGGATCCCCCAAGGAAGACTCACCAAAGGCCGGCTCCCCAAACGCAGAGTCCCCTAAATCTGAATCAGCAAAACCGGACTCGCCAAAGACTGAATTGACCCAACCTGATACCTCCAAACCTGCCGAAGACATAAAGAGTGCCACCACAGACGACAAGAAGACGAAAGACGCCGCCATGAATGGTGACCTGGACGAGAGCAGCCCGAAGGAAGAGGAGGAAAAGCGAGGCGAGGGGACCGACGTGATCATCAACGGTGTGGATGAGAGCCCCGCCAAGGACGACGGCAGCCAGAAGGTGGTGATCACCAAAACGGTAGAGACCATCACCACGGGGGGCGACGGCTTGCAGCAGGTCACTAAGTCCGTCACGGTTACCGAGACGGTGAAGGAAGTTGAGGACGTGCTGCAGGAGAAGTTCGTCTCCACCATCAAGACGGAGAAGCACTCCAGCCAGTCCATCAAGCAGGTGACGGAAGGCGATTGAGGAGGCGGGACTCAATGTGGACGGACGGCGGCGGTCGGCGTGACGAACAAGCAATCAAGCAGAACTAACATAAGAGAACACCATACAGCTAGAGCGACTTAATAAAACATACACAAGCCTTAGAGAGAAGCTAAACGCTACAAATGTTAGAAGTGCATGTTTGCAGACGCAGCGAGGGTGGGGGGGGGGGGGGGGCGAGCCATATTTCTCTTTTTCCATTCCTGCCGCAGCTCAACTGATGGGATTGCGGTTTTCGGGGGTGGGTGGGGCTTTGCATGCTGTAGCTCAGGGGCCGAAGGAGGGCGCTTTCCTCTCCTATGTATGTATGGTCAAGAGAGAAGATGCTGTATGCTTGAGGATTCACTATTATGGGATTTTTTTTTTTTTTTTGGAGCGCAAGTAATTGAGGGAAGGATGATGTCGGTGGGGGTGGATGAGGGGAGGAGGGGCTCCTTTCCACGCACGCACATGCCGTGCTGAAGTAGCCTTATTCCTAACGTGAACATAGCAACTCAGCCAAAAAAGAAACCGCAAAGCTGCCGCGGCGAATGACAACAGGACTCTCAAACGACCACAAGCAGTTCCCAACGAAGCCGGACAAAGCGCTAGCCTTAAAATCATGCTTTTGAATCCGTTATTTTTACCCCGGATGCAAACGCAGAAAAATACTGTGCTCGTGCTTCGGGTCTTGCACTCTTGTATATGCATAGGAACCTGACTTGAATTGAAAGATGGAAACTGTATGAGGTGCTACTTGTTTGCAGTCCCATCACCTTACTCATCACCGATGATTTCCCAGCCGCATTTGCTCAATAAACGTCATCATGAAGTTAAACACCACCTTTTCCTGTCTTTTTTTTTGTTGCAATAATTACAAGAAGGTGCACTGCCCCCCCCTCCCCTCACCTCTTTTTGCTTCTTTTCACTTCCCTGCTGCTCTTTCGTGACCTTGTTTGCCCTTCACCACCTCTTCATCCATGGACGAGTGGGACGAGGTGACGGCATCTGTTTACTGGGTGTGGCTGCAATGGGACGATAGTGACTTTGATTCTGAAAAATGCCATTGTTCATTGCAATTGACAGATATGACATTTCGGGGGGGGCGGGGGGGGGGGGGAATGTTCATCCATTGCTGAACCTAACCCTTAATTCATAAATATTACAAAATGTATTCCAAATTATTCTTATCGTGAAAACCTGACACGCTAGAGAAAAATGAGGGCACATTCGGTATCCGTGCAAAAATGTACTTGCCTCTCTGATTTTAAAAAATGTAGTTTAAAAAAAACAAAAAACGATCCATCATTTGCATCACCCTGCATCCTGCAATCTCAATTTCCAGAGCCATCACGACAATGAGATGCTCCGGTTTTTCCTTCAGGTGGTGCCGTTTCCTGTCTGGTCGGGACCAGATGCCCCTCTGACTTTTGCGGTGGCATCCTAAATTGATTTTGGAAAAAAGAACAAAAAAATCACACACAGACAACATTGCCAGGACGTACAAGTCGACATGGAGCATTTCAATTGTAAACGTGGCAATGCGGCTTTCTTTGAAGTGTGCTTCTCAACGAGTATGTGCACTTGATTCGCCTGCAGCCAACGATGACTCTGCATTTAGCAGCCTGCAGCAAGCAGGGCAGGAGCAGCCTGCGGTACTCTCCCGCTACTTTCATCCTTTATACTTTTTCTGCCCTCTCCCTACAACTCAGTCAGCAACTAATCCTCACAGAGATTCTGCAAGGTACCGTCATGTTTTTTTTTTTTTTGTTGTTGTTTCTAAACATCTCAATTGTTTGTCTGTTGTTTTTTTTTGGAGAACGTGAAAGACAGCAAAAAAAAAAGTGCTTCGAATTTGGCATTGACCATTAAAAATACAACTGGTCATTATATAGGATTCACTTTGACACCCAAGGAAAAACGTAATAATAAATAAGGCGCTTCAAATCATCTGTCAGTGCCCAAACTGAGCTATGATGATTGTAGTCGTAATGTTACAGCGGTGTCAAGCTGCACTTGCATCAATATCATATCTCTAAACGAGACAAACTGCAATGTAGCAAGTGTCACCGCTGCAAATGATCAAAGTGTCATTCCCGTTGATGAATGTATACGTCTCGATCTGTGTCAAATCTTTGCATAACGATCCTGGTAAGAACAGGAGCAATTTTATTTCAGAATATGTGATTGCGATCGCTTGCATATAAGACGTGAATGAAGCATCCGGTCCGATACCGTGACACGTTTCCGCGACATTCTGCATCTCTCCACGATTCAAAGTATATGTCGTGTCATCCACGGAATCCCGACCTTGTACACGCTCTGTCCTGCACGCTGAAACTTAACAGACTTACGTTGCAGCCTAAAGGTGACCAAATATCACAGCAATCTCGGTCACTTTTCACCAGAGTTCAACTATCTGAAGCCAAGAGCGTCGTGTCCGATCTTGACACTTTTGCTCGGCAGACCTCACTTGAAAAGTCATGTTGCTATTTTGGCTCAATAGCTAACCTCTGGCCTTCCTAAGCAGCACATTGAAGCGTCTACTCCTATTGGCCGAGTGGGTGTGTCCATCACGGTCGGGAAATCTCCCACGGGTGGAACATGAAGGGGGCTTGCCAGTCACTTGGGGCCTGCCCTCGCTCTGCTATAAAAACAAAGTGGAATGTCAGGCGGGCCTCACTTTGGGTCAGCCGGAGTGTGTGCACAACTTAGAAGGACTGAGGATCACGTCAAGCCGCTCCGAACATGGCCGCTGTTCATCGCCTGGTGATCGTCCGCCACGGGGAGAGCGCCTGGAACCAAGAGAACCGCTTCTGCGGCTGGTTCGACGCCGATCTCAGCGAGAAGGGCGTGGAGGAGGCGACGCGAGGAGCCAAGGCGATCAAAGACGCCGGCATGAAGTTCGACGTCTGCTACACCTCTGTGCTCAAACGTGCAGTCAAGACCTTGTGGACCATCATGGAGGGCACGGACCAGATGTGGCTGCCCGTGATCCGTACGTGGCGCCTCAACGAGCGCCACTACGGGGGCCTCACCGGTCTCAACAAGGCCGAGACAGCCGCCAAACATGGCGAGGAGCAGGTGAAGATCTGGCGTCGTTCCTTCGACATCCCACCTCCACCCATGGATAAGGACCACCCTTACCACTCCATCATCAGCGAGGTGAGCCAACAGAAAATTCAAGTATAAAATTAGGTGCTTGCTTGAAATGTGCGCTAAAGCGTGGCGCGCCGTGGACTCGACCTCCAGTCCAGACGCTACAAGAACCTGAAGCCTGGCGAGCTGCCGACGTGCGAGTCGCTGAAGGACACCATTGCCCGTGCGCTGCCTTTCTGGAACGACGTCATCGTGCCTGAAATCAAAGCCGGAAAAAACGTTATCATCGCGGCCCACGGCAACAGCTTGCGGGGAATCGTCAAGCACCTTGAAGGTGAGCACAAAACAAGGACAAAATAAATTGACAGTTACGTGTAGATGTCAAAGAGTCTTGCGCCATCATGGATAAAGTCATTCTGGCAAACTCACAGACACAAGGACTCAAAAAGACAGTCTCACACACACACAGAGAGTATATAAATAGCAGCTGTGGGCTCTGGGGACAAGTGGGGGGTCACAAGCCTGGTTCCCATTACAGTCGTGACCTTTATCTCGAAAGGTTTTCAGGAGCGGTTGGACAGACTTACACATGCGGAAAGCTACAACGGCAAAATGAAATGTCGTTCAGCACAGACAAAAATAAGGGACAGTAAGAGTCCATTTATGTCCCTTAAGGCACAAGCATTGTTAAAGTACATTTGAAGTCTGAATAGCATTGGACTTTGTCTTCCTGCTATCAATTTCTATTGTTTAAAGTGGCAGAATTAAGTCTTATAAATAGTCAGATTGACAGTTCGACCGATGACTTCCATCCAGTCGTTTTGCAAAGCGCTTGTCCTCATGAGGGTCACGGGTGAGCTGGAGCCTGTGTCAGCTGACTCTGGGCAAGTGGCGGGGTACACCCTGGACTTGTTGCCATAACTATTTCAACTCACATTCACACCTATGGACAATTTTGAGAACCTAGCATGCAAGTGAAAGCCACACCATAAAAAAAAAAAAAAAAAAGAGCGAGAGAGAATAATTGCAAAGGCACACTTGCCTGAGCTGGGATTCAAACACAGAACCTCTCAACAACAAGGCACAAATGCTACCCTCTACACTAGCATTCCAACAACTTTGGTTGAAATTAATTAAATAAATAAATAACCATTGCTCACTTTGCGCTTTTATATAATGTTTATAAGTGTCACACCCCAATCTTAAATTCATATGCCATTTTTCTGGAATTGCATATTGCTTTCGGACAAGCTAAAGTGTACCGTAAAAAGAACGCCTTCCAGATACATTTACTTCTACTGAGTGACTTCTAATGAGTGCAATAGGATCCCAAACACACATTAACATTAAAAGATGTTTGAATGGAAATTGCTGTAGACTGTGCGCAACGCATATTTTGAGGACACCCACTTGACCCCGTGCGTGTGTTTTCTCAGGTATGTCTGACGCCGCCATCATGGAGCTCAACCTTCCCACGGGAATTCCCATCGTGTATGAGCTGGATGCGAACCTGAAGCCCGTGAAGCCCATGTCCTTCTTGGGCGACGAGGAGACCGTGAGGAAGGCCATGGAGGCCGTGGCTGCCCAGGGCAAAGTGAAGAAGTGAGAGCTATGCTGAGAGTGAGAGGCAGACAAACAGAGATGTTCCCATTCGAACATCCATCCCTCTTTGTATTCCATTTCAACATGGGGACACTTGGGTCTTGATATGGACGACCTGTCAACTTAAAAACAAGCCTACAATATACACGACCATCTCAAGCAGTGCACATCCCTCAGTTGTTTTAAGTTGTCACCACCAATAAAGAAACCGAGTTTTATACAGAAAAAAAAATGTCTGGTTCCTTTTGGAAGTTCAATGCAATTACAAGCCCCTTTCCAGGTTACCGGTAGATTATGCCTGTTACCGTATTGGCCCGAAAAGAAGACGGTGTTTATTTCATTCAAATAAGACTGAAAAAGTGGGGGTTGTCTTATAATCGGGGTCTAAACATTATACCCATTCACGACGCAAGATGGCGCCAGATACCATTGAAGCGAATGCTGAACTTGAAGGCCAAAGTGAACCCGTCACGAATAAAAATAAAAATAGCGGTAACACAAAGAATTTTTAAAAAGCGGTAAGAAAGAAAAGAGAAGAAAATAATAGAAGAGATATCAGAAAATGGAGAAACGTAGCAACAATCTGGAGAAAAGTGGGTCGATGATTGGCCAAGTTAACCAGCAGCTCAGGAGAAGTTATGATGTAGTTTACATTTCAAAAACCAGAAGCCATTCATTTACTAATGTGATCGCACTTTACATATTTAAATGTTCAGATATTAAGATTTGAATGAGGCAAAATAACATGCTTTTTCTCTCAAATATATTGTTAGATTCATTTGTTTCAGATGTACTGTCATTATTTTTTGTATAAAAATGTATTTGGTGTTCAAAAAGTATTTTTTCCTACTTGAGTCTTGAAAAAGATGGGGTTGTCTTATAATCAGGGCCGTCTTATATTCGGGCCAACATCGTCCACCTCATATTTTGCTTCACTTGCTCCCCATTTAATAACGGGAGCCTTCAGCAAACTGCTGTGAATTCTTAGCCAGGGCGCTTCGAGATGAGAAGGGAGAGGAGTCACTCGGTTCAACCTGGCAGCATTCCCACGATGCAGGGACAAGGCTGATCGCTGTCATGAAACTGAGTTACTGCACTGCTAGTCTTACATCAAGGAGCGGAGGCAGACAATGGGTGGACACGGTTGAACGAATGTAACGGGACACTGCAAAGGAATAATAATTTTCACTCTTGGTAATACATCTCCTGTATTACGAGTTGAACGTTTCAGGTAACGGCACGCTCAAGAAGCAAGTGTTTTATTTGTTTCCCCCCCCAATTAAAGTACCTGCATTCCATCATGACTGAAATTAAAATGTAACAAGTCACAAACGGAATTAGGAGCTGATTTGTAGACCTGAATGACAGGCTATATAATTATATTTGCAGCGTTGCAAAAAAAATCCTTGCGGAAGGTGACGTGGCCTCGTCTCGCTGTGCTTGTGTTCTTCCGCCACCTATTGGCCAGACAGTGGTATCACAGCACCCCTGGTTGATTTTTTATTTTTTTTTTTGCAGCTTGCGGGTCTCTCAGCGACGGCGCATAAATCCACATCCTTCCTAAAATTTGACCTTGGTGGAGGCCAATGGTTCCAACGGCTCTTGTTTTGAAATGGGAAAGGAGCATTTTGTATTCTTAAACAACGTGTATATTTTTGTCGTTTACTAAACTTGGCCTTAACCACCTTGATTCATGAGTCTTTCAATAGGACTACGGAGACTATTTATTTCAAAAGGAGTATTTTGACCGGTGTGGTTGACAGTGTGAGTCATGGTGTAGTCAGGGTTTAATCAGTATTGTTTCTGTCATTGTGGTTTTGGTCTGAGCCGTTTGGCCCTGTGACTGTGTTGGCTTCCCTTTTCCTCCTGAAGGACTTGAAGAATCTCGGCAGGGACACTATCTTGTAAGGGTTCTTCTTGTACGTCACTGCTTTGTGCGTCTCTTTTCGCGACTCTTCCACATATTCTGCGGCACTTGCCACATTCTTTTCTATGCTGTTCACCAACTCCCCCTGGTGGAAGGTAAAAAAAACACAACTAACGGCTTAACTGATCTCCTTTTGAGATCTTATCGCAAGAGATAACCAGTTTATGACGTCCATCGCACCTGACTCTCCAGAAGCACGGCGGTGTCAGCAAGGATGTCGTGCAGCAGTCGGATGCTTGCCTCCAGTTTAATTATGTCCTCGTGACGAGACTTGATCTCGCTCAGGGCCTTGCTCGAGAGAGAAGCGCCAGAGTCGACGATCTGGAAAGCAAGAAGAGAGAAACTTTTTTTTTTAATCCTATCATCCTCTTGACATTTGAGCTGGTAACGTCTCAGATGCGCCAAGTGTGCAGCTCACATCAGATATGAAGATGGTCACGCTGTGGCAGTTCAGCATCTCCTCCAACTCCTCATCTGTGGTCACTTTGTCCACTGAGCAGGAGACAAAAACACATTCAACTCAAGGAATTTATGATTGTTGCCTATAAACGCCATAAAATGGCAGCAAAGCACTCCCGTCGTAAACAAGGCGATGGCCTGAATGAATAACGCGACGTCCCTCACTTCCACTTAGTGGGTTGGCACCCAGATGCCAAAGCAATACTTTTATACGGCGCTAGACTTTGGCCGGAAAAATGAACCCCCCGACCCCCACACTCACCAATCTGCAGTTGTCTCTGAATACGGGCTTTGCATTTCTCTCTGAAGGTTACTTGTGCGTTGTGGTGACTCGTCATGAGCTCGGCAAAGCAGCGAGTCAGGTGTGCATGCTGGCATCAAGGACGACACCAGTTAAGAAGACGTAACTGGGTTGGGGAGGGCTCACCAAAGCGCATCATCTGTTGTCCATTGGTGCTCGTGACTAACCGTGCACCTGGCTCATGTACGATCAATATATCAATTAAAAAAAAAAAGAACCCGATTGCTGTTCATGCGTTGCATCACGGAGACACCGTTGCCGCTGCAGTCCGCTGGGAAATCATCTTGCAGTGCTAAGACATACACATTCATTCTGTAACTTTGGCTGGTTTTAATTTGAAACATTCACAAAGTTGCAGTGCTTTTCAGGGTACGGACAAATGATGGGCTACTCTCGGTGTGACAGACTCGTTTTCCTTGTCTGGCTGCACTATTTGCAAAACAAATATTGGCTCATTTAATATCGGAACCAAGAATACGAGGAAGTGCAAACCAACGTTGATCACGGTCGTAAACAATGACACCTTGCAAGCACATGCGCATTTTTGAACAAACGGCCCATTTGCTGCATTACGTAAGGCCATGATGCAACGAGTATATTTACTATTAATTAAGATTAAGATATCCTCTATTTATCCCGCAATGGGGAAATTACAATCAGAATTCAGAAAGGAAAACGCTGGGTAGGGAGAGGGAAAAAAAAACACGCTGGAACTATCCTCTTCTGAGGATAATTATATAAAGAGGATAATAAAAAATAGACCCTAGCACATAAATAAGCATATGACAGTTACAACAAGTCACAAGACATAACATGTAATAAGGGGGAGGATAAATGGGGGGGAGGGGGTGACCGCTCCCCACTGCCTGCTCTTTTCGTCGAAAATTTTTTGTCGATTACATCGAGAGACCAGCCAACTAATTCCATGGTTAGTTCTTCGGATGAAAAATACGGTAGGAGACTAGGAAAAAGTTAGACAAAGACAGCACAAAGACTAAGTGTCCGCCTTCGTCGAGAGCCAAGCAAAATATGAATCCTGAGTGTTAGCATTGTAGCAGTCAGCATATCCCACCCTGAGAAATCTACAGGTGCATCTCAAATGAATGTTTTCAAACATTTTATTCATTTTGGGACACTACACAACCTGGAATATTTAATTTTATTTACATTTTTTTTAAAGACAGATTTTTCTTACAATTACGATGATTATAATTACAGCAAAGGAAAATGCAAAATTCACCATCCCAAGAGAATATTAGTTGTTTTTTTTTAAATCGACGAGTTTCAATTTTTGAATCAAACTAATGAAATGAATGACCATTTAAAGATGCACCTGTTATTAGCGCTAAAGCAAGCTAGTTATCGTCAAACACAACACATGTTTACTGCACCAAAATGTATCCATTCCAAGTCACCGCTGCAAGATATACTGAAATCGACACCAACCACTTGTTGTCTCCTGAAAGCAAAAATTGCACCCACTCTTTAACTTGGCTTGGAACAATTTTGCATCCGTCTTGATTTTGTTGTTTAGCAGCTCCAGCTCTTCTCTGCATCCTGTCAGAGTACAACAGTGATGACGTACAAGCCAGTGGACTCAATGCTTCCAGTTTGTTTTCATGTAGTCTCTACGTGCAATTAAGCATCAACAAGGTAAGTGCAAACAAGCGTTGACGAAGTAGAAAAAGACTAATGAATATTTTTGTAACCAACACACGAGCTCTTCACTTCAGTTGACGTCATTCAACAAGTCTGTGGCTGTTGGTTGAATCATTGGATGGAGCGTCAATGTGAGGAAAACATACACAAAAACACATCACTTACTCTTGTCTGCGTTTGAGGAGGCAAGAATGGAACTTTGTCTTTTCTCCACTTCGTCGACTTGGCAGGACATCTTTTGTATGAGGCTCCTCAATTCCTCAACCTGTACACACATAAATGTCAAGACAGCTGAAGAGACAAAAGAGGAAAAACACGAACAGCTGCAGACGAACCGTTTTGAAAAACTCCTCCATGACGACTTCGCCTCTGGCTGCATGTGCCATAATCACCGAATCCTGTCTTCGTTGCAGCTGGAAAGGAGCAAATACAGCCGCAGTCTAAATAGCACCACCTGTTACACCAGACATGGAAGCCAGACGCGACCCTCTTTTGACGACGCTTTCTTCGGCGTACCAAAAATACAACTTAGCTGTCGTTATAACAGAGCCCAACAGAGTCAATAAGACATTAGAATGTGGACTGCCGTCACCTGCACACGAGCGCGTTCATGTGAGCGTGCGGCCGCGACAAAAGGCAAACAAAGGACACGACTTCCGTAAACTTGTTGCCTTCAAAGTGAAAGATGTAGAAAATGAACACCAATTTGTGACCAGTGTGAAGCATATCAAACATAATTGCGTCAGAAAGAAGTTAAGGAAACTCAAGCCTTTTTAAAATTTTGGTTTTGTTTCATAATTTTCACCTGTGAGGGGATCGAGTAAGGGCGGGGTTAGCGGAATGTGACGTCACGACAAGTCACGTTTGCAATGCCTTTTTCATGCAGCCAATCGCAGAAGTACTGAACCATTTTGCATGATTTGATTTAAAATTATACTGTAGTTCATTTCACCAGTTACAGCGACCTCCTCTGGTTAAAATCAAGACTGCATTATTATTTTCACAATGAGCTGGAGAGTAATTTGGTTTTCTGATAAGGCCTTTTTGCCTTTATTACCGACTCCCACTCTCACTTTAAACGTGAGAGAGACAGAATGAGGACCAACAGCGAGAGTAAAAAGCAGATTTATTGTCCATGTGACCTCAAAAAAATTAAGTGACATAAAGTCTAGACTCGAGCAGTGGTTCTTAACCTTATTAGAGGTACGGAACCCAACCAGCTCATATGCACATTCATCGAACCCTTCATTACTGAAAAATAACAATCTGATTCAAGAAGTGTTCTTTCAGTTTTACCGGTGACTAGAGTTGCTCAACTTGGCGTGACACATCATGCGGATAGGATGCTGAGTCCCATTACGTTCTGTGATGCATGTGATTCCACGTTGTAATCATTTAAAATAATGTTTACATGGTTCAGAATTCCCGCTGCTACTGCAAGAAGTGAACATTTAAACAGCTGTAGTGAAATTTCAGCAGTACGTGTCCTGTCCATGGTGGTAGTGTTTGACTGTTTCATGGATGAGCGGTTCAGAAAAGTAAAGTCGAGTAGTAATGCGAATTCCAAAGTGGTGCCAGCTGCTTAAAACGCGGTACGGTATTCATTTTTGCCACAGAGTTATAAATAACTAGCTGGTTCGCCGCCCTCCGGGCAGCTCATCAGCTAGTTCCTGCGGAAGGCTGGTAAGGTGGGCCTTCGGCCCACAAAAGTGTTATTGCTTGGTTCAACTTTTTGTTCATCTTCAGTGCTTATCGCGAAAATAAAGAGATGGATAGCTATACTAAATAACTAACAATTTCATTGCAATGCTTGTGGGTAGACAACATTTTTTTGCTAAGATGCCCGCGCGATCGTAGTGAGCCACTGCCTGAGCGGCGCAGTGGCGGCGCGCAGCGGCGCGGTGAAGTAGGTACGTTTTGAAAAGGGACAGACGGAAGGACAGACTGCGTGCGGGACGACACGCAATATATATATAGAAGAGGGAAACGGTTTTGTTGTGCTCATATGTCAGATAAGCATAACTTTTTTTTGTCATAATGGGCAACACGTGCGTAATGGGCCTCGTCGAAATATTTCTCTATAGTTTGCAAGTGTTTCATCTTGTTTCCTGAGACACCGTAGAAGGAAATGTCAGTTCCGGTAACGTCGAGAAACATTCCTAACATGCCATTGCAGGAAGTTGACCACAACAGAATTGAAACAAAGCAGGTTTCTGCAACTACTTCAAATTTATGGCTTGTCTGTACGTATTCCCCCGGAAATGAACAAATCCATGAATTGTCGATTATGACTCGCTGGCTTTTTCGTTGTCGTCATTTCCCTCTTGTCATTTTCCCTCTGACAGAGTGAAGTTTTTGTTGGCAGTATTTTTCGTCCACTGTGAGCTCAGTAGCATCTGATGGGAAAATAAAAGACCATCATGCTACAGATCACAGTTGGCGTAGATTCATTCGGAAGTGAAAAATGGACAAACCGTGAAGTTGTGTAGAAGGCCGTCTTTGTAATGGTAGACGGAAGATCTCTTGTATTTCATATTAGACATAGCACTTATAGGGGAACTTGATACTGCTGCTATGCTTCAGGGGTTTGCCATATTTAATGAACCCTTGAGCAGATTCTTTCATTTTGATGACGACATCATTTTATTCACCATTTCGTTGCGGCGAGAACTGTTTGAATGTGATGTCAGTTTAAGTCAAAAGCAAATGGCAAAATGGCCATTCCCTGTGTGGAAATTGGGACTGAGCCAAAAGTGAAACAAAAAAAAATGTTTCTTTGGTGATGAACAGCGTGACCTTACCGTTCGAACAAAGTCACTTGCTTGATGCATTGGAGTGGACGTAACCAAAAAGACAGTGAGTGGACATCAATGTAATAAACGGAAGCTGTCTGATGCAAATTCTGCCCCCCCCCCCCCCCAATCAATCCTGTCTTAAAATGATGTTTTGTGTGTGAAATACCAGTTGAAAATTTACATCAGATCACCTTGTTATCAATTTGAATATGATAGATATCATTTGGGCATGTAAAAAAGGAGGAGGAGAAAAAAAATCATTCAAATTTGTGCCGTAGGACAACAATTGGCTTGATTTTGGTTTCACCAAGCAGAGCAGAATTACGTTTTGCTCCTTAAGACAAAAAAAAATTTAAAATATATGCAAATTGTCGCAGTGCAGCCCTAACTTGCTCAGTTCGGACACAAAACCATATTGGATTCCATGCTGTTCAGCAGACGATTGCCTTTTTAATACCATTGCGTTATCACACTCTTAAGTGTCTTGGGATAACACTGATTTTCGCTTACTTAAGGTCACAGAGATAAAAAAATGCTCATCCGCTCAACGGCGGATGAGCATTTTTGGAGCAAGCCTTTTACAGTGTAGAGTGAAAACCAACAACCTCTTGTGGAACTGCAGGGCACAGTACTGCTTTCCTAACGACGTGCTGGAAGCCGGACAAGTAACATGCTCACTAAAACTGATTCAGGTAGTTAATTTTGAAGGCCCAGAGTATAATGTACACCCTTAATTGGTTGCCAACCAAGAAAAGGAAGGGCATTTTAATGCAGCTGTGCCCTGAGATAAAAATTATTTCCATAATCACGCTCATTGCCACTTTTTTTTGTTGTTGCTTGACTTCAATGGACATTGTGCTGCTCCTCCAGTTGTGTAAACTTCAGTCAAACTTCAGTGTTCGATGTCACACTGTACTGTAACTTTTGGTGCGGGGGAAGACTTTTAGTGTTATCATCTTGTCTTTCTACATGTGTTGCTTCTCCCTTTGTGCTCATATACATTCTTTAAAGAGCTATCAAACCTTAACACTGATGCTATTCATTAGCCCATCTATGGCCGTTTTGCGTTGTTTGTCAATCGAGCTAAACCGACTTTATTTTGGCAAAGCCGTGTGACTATTTTTAAATATGTAACATGGAATTGTCTTATGCGGAGTGTAAATTCTCCGTGAAATGACATGTTGTGTATGGATAAAAAGTGAACATGAAAAATGAAGCATAACTAAAAGGAACATTTTATGTGTGAACCCCCGTCAACCTGAGGAGCTTTTCGTATGTATTTTTTAAAGTTGCTTAAAGTATCCCCCTTATTGTGCAAACGACTCAAAACTGAGTGTGTTGGCAACATAAAAACAGAGCAGCTCTCAAAAGTTGCATTAGTGCTGCGCTGGGGGGGAGGGCAAGCGCTGGCATCACCAGCATCCACAAATGCAAACAGCTGTGAAAATAACCTCCATCAAACAAATAAGACTTGCACCAGCGAATCCATCCAGCCTCAGTCTATCGAGCCGTTTTTCTGTTTTGTTTTTTTAAATGAATGTGGTGTGCACAGAAACCTCACTCAATACTGTTTCTTTGTCTAAATGTCATTCGGTGTCACTATTTTTCAGAGACACATCATTATGTGGACATGGTGACATTTTTGCGGACGATGCGAGCTACTTCAGTACTGCGTTTCACTGAAGCTTATGTTGGGTTTGTTATGACACCAAGTTACCCCTGTAAACAGTTATTATAGATTGACTGTCTTCTTGCTTGGGGTTGTGTTCACGTTATGTACTCAACAAGAAAAAAAGGTGAAATAACTGACGATATGTTTTATTATAGTTTCTATAGTTTTATCGTTAGTTTGGAGGTCAATCAAAAATGTGCAAACTCTTGACCACGCATTTTGCAGTCTTATCTCCCCTTCATTTCTGTTATTTCTATTCCCCGTTTCCTGTCAGGAACTGTCTGTCTTGTTTCCCCAATTGAACCGTAATAAAAATAAGCAAGTTTTGTAGGGTGGTTGATGAAGAAGTGGGAGCAAAGCGTGCATGCTGTAAGCCCCAGGGGTGGCCAACCCGCGGCTCGCGAGCCGCATCTGGCTCTTTGGCTGGTTGAATGCGGCTCCCGGGCTTTCACACGACAAGCGTTAAAAACACCTCAGCGGTGGCAATGCATTTCAAACAGCGGCGCTAAATACACAGAACGTAATACGTCAACCTATCATCAATCCCGTGACTTGATTGACATAGAGGGCAGAGGGCAACCAATCAGATGACTGAATCACCACGCATGCGCAAACAACGGCGCCAAACGCTAAACTCGTCGGCGAATTACCTCTGATGTCAAGGCAGGGGTGCCCAATACGTTGATCGCAATTGACCAGGAGCCAGCGAACTGGTCGCAAATCGACCACAAGAGGTGGGAGGAGGAAATGGGGGGGGGGGGATATGTGTGTTTGTGTCTTATGCTTTTGGCCGTTCTGACTGTTGCTCATCGTAGTGTGCAGCGTAGTGCATGGTTGGCTCTTTGCAGTAACACATTTAAAAAAATGTCTCTTTGACTCCGATTGGTTGGCCACCCCTGCCATCTGTGAACCTTCTTTCCGGATGGAATGCTTAAAGCCCCCCCCCCCCCCCGCCCCCCCCCCCAACACACACGTAATTCATCACAATTATCATTCATTAGTTGCATTGAAAAAAAAGCTTGTGTTAATTTGTATGCGCTTTCTCTCAGCGGCATCCCTGTCACTTCTGCCTTCTGCTCATGGCCTGGAAGAAAGATGATGTGATTTAACAAGAGTTGTGATTAGTCGCACACAAATTTGTTATAGACTGACGCCGCAAGTTGCTCCGCTGTGCGGTTGTTACGACCCCTCCACCTGACGTCAGATGGAAAAGTTCTATGGAATTTCTCGATGTCTCAGTAACAAATGTGTTGCTTGGTCATCGCATTCGGAGGACACCATTACTGCCAGACAAAGTGACAGATGTCAAATAACCCAAATTTCAGCATCAAACATTCCATTTGCAAAAGCAAGAAAAATCAAGAAAGAAATACAAGTGTTGAGTCCACAGTTTACGATAGCACAAAGTATACATCAGCCAAGAACTCTTGATAAATTATTCATTTGTTCCTCTCACTAAAAGGAAGATAAAATATTCACATTTCCCCTCTGTCTTAATCCAATTCTTTAGCCTTTCTTCCACCTCAGCCTTAATTTATTATTCCCGTGTTGTTCCGCAACTTCCCCGGTTCTGAAAATATCATCTTCATCGGGAAGCAAATGATATTAAAATTTAGGTGTTAACAAATTATTGCTCTGCCATTCACTCGTCAAAATGACTGAAAAAAAAGTCAAACCAAGACTTGTCATCAGGAAATCACCTAAAATATGTATGATTGAAATGATTAAAACCAAACAAAAGTCATTCATTCATCTTCCGAACTGCTTAATCCTCAATAGGGTCGCGGGGGGGTGCTGGAGCCTATCCCAGCAGTCTTCGGGCAGTAGGCGGGGGACACCCTGAACCGGTTGCCAGCCAATCGCAGGGCACACAGAGACAAACAACCATTCGCATTCACACTCACACCTAGGGACAATTTAGAGCGTTCAATCAGCCTGCCACGCATGTTTTTGGAATGTGGGAGGAAACCAGAGCACCCGGAGAAAACCCACGCCGGCCCGGGAAGAACATGCAAACTCCACACAGGGAGGCCGGAGCTGGAATCGAACCCGGTACCTCTGCACTGTGAAGCCGACGTGCTAACCACTGGACTACCGGGCCGCCCCAAACAAAAGTCATTCGAGATCAATTAAAAGATAACGTGCACACAGGGATTAAAACAAGAGACTAAAGGGGCGAATTCACGAGAATGCTGCAGGAAACAATCAGGTTTTCAGTCCTGATCTAAAACTGTTTGAGCGGACCAAAGATAATCGAAGAGTTTGTTCCACAGGTGAGGAGCATAGTAACTCAATGCTGCTTCACTTCGTTTGGTTCTGGGAACACGTGAGAGACTCGTCCCTGAAGACCCGAGGGGTCTGGAAGCCACATCTTGCACGCATTTTGGTCCGAGACCCTTTAGAGCAGTGTGTCAAACATACGGCCCGTGGGCCGGAACCGACCCCCAATGAGGTTCAATCTGGCCCGCAGGATAATTTAAAAGTGAAAAAATGCATTAAAGACACAGAATGAATATTTTTAATAAAATGCAATTCATGGATTATCCGCTAGGGACAGACCGTTTTGATCAGAGAAGAAAACAGCAGTCTCAATCTGTCCCTGAGACAGACCCTACACAGCAGACAGTATCAATGCGCCAATGCTTCTTTATACTGTACCAAAACAAAGGAAAGACATGATATTTTGGTTATTTATAGTAGAGTATTGTATACTGTAATGTTAATGGTCCGGCCCACTTGTCATCTACCGAGTCCGTATGTGGCCCACAATGTGAAATGAGTTTGACACCCCTGCTTTAGAGACTCATAGACCAACAGCAATATTTGAAAATCTATTCTTTGACTTCACAGGAAGCCATCGTATTGATTTAATTACTGCTGTGATGTGGTTCAGTTTCTTCTTGTTTGTAAGGACTGTGGTGGTAGCAATTTGGATCATCTGCAGCTGCCTGAATGATTTTTTTTTAAAGATTTCATAAGTCACCATTAGAGTAATCTAGCCTATTGAAAATAAAAGCATTACCGGTACATGTTGTTTTTCTGTGTCTTGTTGAGACCAAAAAGAATTAATTAGAGGTACTCTATGTTTTTCGGACGCACTGTATGTTTTTCGGCGGGTAATAGGCGGACTGCAATCGGAAAGTCACACGAGAATATTGCTAAATTGCTCGTGGCTGCTGGTCCAATCTGTTGAACGCGGCATGAATGAACGCATCAGTCTACCCAGTGTCAGCAGCACCAACTTGATTCGGCGGTAACCTGCGTTTCACGACACATACGCCGTGCTTGTCGTTAAGCCCTCAAGCGGAATGCAAGCACGTGAAAGATCATTTCTGAAGTAGGCTCCCCACGACTCGACAAGAACACTGCTTCTCCTTTTTAAGGCCCCTCGGCTCAGTGGAAGGAGCACCTGCTGGAGATAAATGTGGAATCGGATGTGCGGGGCATAAAAGTACTGATGAGATTTCAGAGGCGAGTTGTGCCATTCCACAATAAGAGATTCTAACCCCTCTCCTGGTTACCAGAGCCCAAGCTGTAAGCTCAAAGCTTGTGTAGCCACAGATCAAATTCTTATTAACATTGTAGCTATCGATAAATGCATTGTCGGTATATTTGTAACTGCCGTCGCAGCTGCTGGAGGATGCTGAGAAACTTGGGTGGCACCCCAAGTTTGGAGAGGTGTTTCCAGAGCAACTCACGGTTGATGGTGTCAAAGGCTTTGCTGAGATCGATGAAGGCTATGTACAGGTCCTTGTGATGTTCTCTGCTTTTCTCCATTAGCTGTCTTAAAACAAAGATCATGTCAATGGTGGATCTAGTCTTCCGGTAGCCACACTGAGTTTTTGGAAGCACACTTTCTGAGATGTGCTTGACCAGCCTGCTGAGCATGATTTTGGCCAGAATCTTTCCTGCGGTGGAGAGGAGAGAGATTCCTCGGCTATTCCCACAGGCTGCTCTGTCCCCTTTCTGCTCATAAATAACAACAATGTTAGCATCCTTCCAATCCTGCGGGACGGTCCAATGTTCCCAGATGTTTTGAATCAGGAGGTGCAGTCGGCGCGTGAGGAGATTACCTCCGTGTTTGAAAACCTCTTCAGGGATGCCATCAGGACCAGCGCTTTTGTTGTTCTTTAGGCCCGCAATGGCTTGCTGGGTTTCAGAATAGGATGGTGGGGTGTCGAGGCTCATGATTGTTGGCAGGTCTGGAAGATTGTCCAGAATGTGTGGGTTGACAGGGTTGGTATGGTTGAAAAGATTTTCAAAGTGGTTTGCCCAACGGGCAAGGATCTCATGGTGGTCCTTGAGGAGTGCAGAGCCATCAGCTGATCGGACTGGAGCAATTGCCCGCTTCTTGGGACCATACAGTGCTTTGATGGCATTGTAGAAGCCCTGGGTGTTGTTACAGTCTGCCAGGTTTTGGATCTCATTTGCCTTCTGCACCCACCAGGTGTCCTCCATGATACGGAGTGCTCGCTGGGTCACTGTTCTAACTGCAGAAAAGGTGGCTTTACGGGTGAGAGATGTAAGGCAGGACAGGAGAGCTTTATGGGCCTCATGCTTTGCTTTCAGCAGTGTATGTATCTCGGTTGAGTTGCAGTCAAACCAATACTGGTGGCGCCTCCTTGACTGGCCAAACACCTCCGAAGCTGTGCTCTGGATAGCCTGGTGCAGAGCTGGCCAGTCACCTGATTCCTCCGGGATCTTGTCAAGGTTTTCAGCAAGGAGTCGCCGGAGGTTGGCTCTGGTGGTGGGGTTGTTCAATGCTGGACAGTTGAGCCTTTTGTTGGGAGCTGTCCTTGGATGACGGGGTTGAATGTTCATGAGGAGTTTGGATCTGACCATGAGATGGTCAGTCCAACACTCAGCTCCGCGCATGACACGGGTGATGAGGACATCCCGTATGTCCTTTTGACAGACAATCACATAGTCCAGGAGATGCCAGTGTTTGGGGCGGGGGTGCTGCCAGGTGGTCTTAAACCTGTTCTTCATTTGGAAAATGGTGTTAGTGATGACCAACTGATGTTCTGCACAGAGGGAGAGGAGCCAAAGGCCGTTGCTGTTCATTTTTCCCACTCCATGCTGGCCAATAACTTTGCTCCATACCAGGTGTTCCGTGCCCACCCTAGCATTGAAATCTCCCATGACTATGAGCTTGTCCGTAGCCGGTGTTTGCTGCAGGATGGTGTCCAGAGCTCTGTAGAAATCCTCCTTTATATTGTGCTCGGTATTCAGAGTTGGTGCATAGGCACTGATGAGTGTGGCGAAGCGTCCCTTTGCCAGGGGAATGTGCCATGTCATCAGTCTTTCATTGATGCCAGTGGGGGATTCTGGGATGCGCTTCAACAGTTGGGACTTCACAGCAAAGCCAACTCCATGGTTTCGACGAGTGCCTTCGGGGACTCCTTTCCAGAAAAAGGTATAACCTGCACCAACTTCTGTCAGGGAGTCCTCTCCATGTATTCTGGTCTCGCTGAGAGCTGCGATATCGATGTTATACCTCGCGAGCTCTGTGGCCACAAGTGCTGTCCTCCGGTGGGGCCTGTCAGGAGTTTCAGCCAGGTCCAGCAGTGTGTGGACGTTCCACGAAGCTATGGATAGATTTTTTCTATTTCGTTTATTATCCTTTCGACCGCAAGGGGGATGCTCCGACGATTGCGGTTTACCGTCCGGAGTGTGGAGAGCAGACAATTTTTAGACCATTTTTTCTAGGTCCCTCCCCATCACAGGGGTGAGCAGTGTGCAGCTGCTCAGTCAGAATGGAAGCTGCCGAAGAGATGCGCTGCTCCATCCCGCAGTGTCAACGACCATCACTCCATTGCCGCCTGTGTGCATGGTTTGGCTAGGCACTCCCAGCCACATCCTTGGCCTGTGCCCACCGCCATTCCACATCGCTACAGGACTTTGGGGGATTTAGGGGATGCAGGGTGGGGGATTGGGTGTGGGGTTGGGCCAAGAAGCTTGCGCAGAGGTTCGGATTAAGGTGAGGGTGTGGGTGCACAGTCCTCACTCCCACCATCTTCACTCCTGCCAGGTGGTTTCCGGTGGCATGAGGGTACCCATGACAACCTTCTCCTGTCAATAGTTGCAGGGGGCTGCCGGTAGTCCGGTCTGTTGGACTCCGCCTATGCCTGCCCCCAGGTGCCTGTTTGGGATCACTCTTTGTCTGCCCTCTACCCTTCGACCTGTTCGGCTTGGGTGACCCTGTCAGGAGTGCGAAACTCCTGCTGACATAGCTCCAGGGGTCATGGAGACGCGCAAAGTGCCTCACCACGATAAGGTGGTGATCCCATCGAGGCACAGCAGCTGCATGATGGGATGCAAGCCAGAGTGCTCATTGGAGCACATTTTAGATGCATCCAATGTGTCAGATTACCCATTCATCATTTATCCGAACTGGATCTGATTTCAGTTGGACTAGAGCTGGTGGCCAGTCAATCACAGGGCACCTATAGATTACTATACACACTCACTTCCACGCCGGTGGACAACTTTGAACCTCTAATCAACCACAAAAGTATGAATGTTCATGGAAGGAAGGTGCCGTAAGTCTGCCAATAGCAGAAATCTGATCAAAACTGATGTCCATTGAGGAGAAAAGGGAAAAAACCCGCCCCCCTCCCACACACAAACAAAACAAAACAAAACATAAAAAACCCCGGATAAATATTTAGTATTTTCCTGAAAACAGGGTGGAAATTAAGGAGGAGGAATTGTACATCAAAAATATTAGATTTTTTTTTTCTTTAATTGAGAGCCGTCCACTGTATTTCGAAGAGACCACTGGAACGTTGACCAAAAGAAAAAAATAGAATTCTCATCGTTTCCTCATTCCATTTATTGACACCAACAAGAAATCTTTGAAATATTTCCGTCTGGTTTGATGTGAGTGTAACGTTAAATCAAGCTTGAATCTCGTCGCTAAGAGACTGAACCTACTTCCGTGTTCGCGGCGTTGCTAGGAGACGACAGCGCCATTGCTGCTCCATTTTTTTTCCTCCCCCTTTTTTGAGTTTCGCTGGGTGTTTTTCGGCAGGGTTGAGCGCCATGGAGATTGTTCATGAGTACTCGAAGCCTCGCAGGGATTTTGGCCGCCAATGTCTCTTCTCTGACCGTCCGGCGGAGCTTGTTGCGGACGTGGCTCCTAACCCGGACCTGGCGCTGCAGTTCATGCCGAGGGGGAGCAGCGGTCAGGCGCTTCAGTGTTCTCAGGACATGTCCGAGCATCAGGTGGTCTTCCGGCTTCATCGTGTTTACTTTGAACGCGTACTTACCGTGCTAAATACAGTTCCCGATTGAAGTACTTAATTTCAGTACTTGAATTGAGAAAGTGAAACGCATGCAATTCTCTTGGTTTGGTTTTCTTTAGTATCGTCGCTTTATTGTACGCTGCCCACAGCTTGTGAAAACACACAAAAAAACACAACCTCACAAGGATATTAAGATAAGATAAGATAAGATACGATATAAGATAAGATATCTTTTATTTGTCCCACACTGGGGAAATTTACGCAGCAAGAATGCGGGTAGAAAGAAGAAAGAAGAAAAAACAAACACCGTTCAGTTAAGTGCAATATAAATACAAAGTGGATAAATCGCAGTGCTATTCACAATTGTTTTTCACATCATTTAGTTATTATTATTATTATTAGTGTTATTTTTATTCAGCAGCCTGACAGCAGAATAAAAATATTAAAAATATTACATCAATATTTTTTATCATAAAAATTAGGTAGGAATTGTATATCTGCAAAGTATTTAATGGGTATAATGAGTAACTTATTTTTGTCAAAATTTAGTTAACTTTTAGATCATGTTCTAATTTTTTTAAGAAACACCTAAAACTAACGTAGATTAGAACGAAATAACAATACCATTAATGCAGACACACTACCGCCCACTTTCTTGATTTAAAAAAAGTATTTATTTGTTCATTTTTAAATCATTGTTCAAATGTCATTGAGCATGACCCATGTTTGTGTTGACACAATTTTAATTATGTTTCCAGATAAACACAGAGAGGTTTGAATCAGAAAGCCGAGGAATAAACCACGTGGAAGGGGGCTGGCCTAAAGACATTAACCCCCAAGAGGTGGAGCAAACCATTCGTTTCAGGAAGAAGGTTGAGAAGGATGAGAGTTACTTGAACAGCATCGCGCAACTCGGCAGCGTAAGACCCTCTGTTATCCCACACTGCCTCGATTTAACCCTGAAATCATCCTGCACTCTATTATGTCATCTGTCTGAGGTACAGGTTATAGACCACTGCGTTGGACAGAACACCGCCGTTGACATCTACCAGAAGTACTTTGAGGATGAAGATCTACTGGACGAAATTCAGGATCCACCATTTGCTAATACTATCTATGTTTTCCGGTATCTGATGACAAAACATATCCTGCAGGAGCTCCTTTACCGATTTTGAGATGTCAAACTTCCACTTGTCGATGTCACACTTTGGATTGTTTCAATAGAGATCCAAACCGGGTGAAGCGAACCGTTAGCTGTCTATCCTGGCACCCCGACGGAGGCAGGAAACTGGCCGCTGCCTACTCATGCCTGGACTTCCAGAAAGCTTCCGCAGACATGAGCCCCGATGCATACATCTGGGACCTTGGTAAGCGCGACAAACACAAAGACAGGCCAAGGGGCCAAAATATGACGCAGTCCTGATTGGATATTTCTCTCTTTTCCAGAGAATCCCAACAAACCTGACTTAACTCTGAAGCCGGCGTCTCCTCTTGTCTGTTTGGACTACAACCCAAAAGACTCACACACTCTCGTCGGCGGGAGCTACAATGGCCAGATTGGTGGGTTTGTGCAAAAGATGGATTCATACTTCTCATAGTTATTGAGAAGTTAGCACAGTCCGGCTTCTCAGCAGTCCTGACCAGGATAAGTTAAGCTGTCCGTGCAACTGTCCATCGGACTTCTTGTGTTTATGTTCAATAAGTGTTGGTGTGTTTTAGTGTTCTGGGACACCCGTAAAAGCGGTCAGTCCATGGATGTTTCCTCTCTGGAGCAGAGTCACAGGGATCCGGTCTACAAAACCATTTGGTTACAATCCAAGACCGGGACAGAAGCCTTCTCTGCATCCACCGATGGACAAGTCTGTTGATTTAAATCGACCTTGAAGGGCTGCTGTTTGACAAATCTGAACGCTGCGTTTGGTGCCAGGTTCTGTGGTGGGACGTCCGTCGGCTGAGTGAGCCCACGGAGCGGTTAATTTTGGACCTGGGTCGGGAAGGGAACCTGGACCGGGCTTTGGGAGCTATCTCGTTGGAGTTTGAAGCCACCATGGTGTGTTTCGTTCCAGCTATTCAACGCTGAATGAAAGTAAACGTCTCTCAGTCCGTCCCTTAAAATGTCCTCTTGTCTCTCCAGCCAACCAAGTTCATGGTGGGGACCGAGCAGGGTGTTGTTGTGTCCTGTAACAGGAAGGCAAAGTCTCCGGCCGAGAAGATCGTGGGTACCTACGAATGTCACCATGGACCTGTCTATGCCCTGCAAAGAAATCCCTTCTTCCCCAAAAACTTCCTCACTGTGGGTGACTGGAGGGCTCGAATTTGGTCCGAGGACATAAAGGACTCATCTATCATGTGGACTAAGTAGGCTCCCGATTTATTTCCTCCAACAAGGATGTGAATTGTAATTCTGACTAGATTGTTTCAAAACAACTCATCCGCATTTCCAAGAACACATCTCTTACATTTAGCAGCATTTTTGCTTCTTCTGTGTGTATTCTTGTGGTTCAAGATTGTGCCATTATTACGTATCCTCACTGCTTTTTCTTCTTTTTTTTCTTGGCCATGTCCCATGTCGATATAATTTGACTTTGATCAGATACCAGATGTCATGCCTGACAGATGCCTGCTGGAGTCCGATTAGACCCTCCGTCTTTTTCACGGTGAAGATGGATGGCTTACTGGACATCTGGGACGTCTTGTTTAAGCAGAGCGACCCCACGCTGAGTGTAAAGGTAAAGTCATCCCTTCTGCGTGCGCCTCAAGCCAAACAGCATTTTCCTGTGAGCGGCTCAAACCAAGTGTTGTTTTTTCAGGTCTGTGATGAAGCTCTGTTTAGCCTGCGGCTGCACGAGAACGGTCGCCTGGTGGCTTGCGGATCTCAGCAGGGTGCGGCTACAATACTGGAGGTCTGCCCGGGACTGTCCAACCTCCAGAAGAATGAAAAGAGTCTTATGGCCGAGGTGAGACCCTCAAAGTCAAACTACCTGTAGCTCTGCGGGCACTATGTTGGTGATCTTTGAGTTAAACACACATGCTGACTTTCTCCACTTCAATTAGCAACAAACTAATTTGGCTGAGTTCAGCAGAGACTCAGATTGTAGTCGTGATTGAGAACAGGGGTCCCCAACCACCGGGCCGCGGACCGGTACAGGTCCGTGGGATATTTGGTACCGGGCCACACAGAAAGAATAAAACACTTACATGACTTCCATTTTCCATCCATCCATTTTCCGAACCGCTTCATCCTCACTAGGGTCGCGGGGGGTGCTGGAGCCTATCCCAGCCGTCTTCGGGCAGTAGGCGGGGGACACCCTGAATCAGTTGCCAGCCAATCGCAGTGACTTCCATTTTATATATTTAAAATCTGCAAGATGTTTTATTTTGAAAAATGACCGGAATCTCTGTTACATCTGTCTACAGTACCCCACTCTTGACGCACTTCTCGGTCACGTGATAGGTTAGCACTAAAATGAAACCCAGGAGCTAGCAAAATGAGTAAAAAAAACGTCTTTGGAAAGTTTCTTTGGTAATGGGAAAAGGCCCAGCCAGGAGACAGAAAAGGAGCCTATGACTTTCAAGAAAAAGAAGGCTACATTTAATAGACAGTATCAGGAGTCTGACTTAAAATACGGATTTATCGTATCGGGAGATTCCCACACACCAAGCCCACTCCGCATCATAGGCGGCGATGTTGAGTCGTATTTTTCATGCACTTTGTATTTGTGGTCTATCTTATTTTGAAGTCACGTTTAAACATTACCATAGCAACCACAGAGGCTTGCGGCCAGCTAGGACATTTCTCGTGTCATGATTCGTGTTTATTATTATGTTTCGAAAATACCACCGTTTTTATGCAGTTCACATCATATTATTTTGTTGTATTTTTCTGTCACATTAAAAGCCGGTCCCTGAAAATATTGTCTCACCTTAAACCGGTCCATGGAGGCTGGGGGGAAAAGGTTGGAGACCGCTGATCTCGAATACAGAGCAAAAGTCTCCACTAGATTTTAAAGCTTTATTTAATGTATATGGTTGCTCACACGCTCCATGTTCAAACCATCCATGATTGGCGCGATCCACAAGTATCACCACAATTGTCCGGTGCCCTTCCCGTTTGAGATTCCAGAAGCTTAAGGGGTTTCCTTGTGTCAATTTTGTGCACGTGCAGATGTTGGAGCGCGAGGCGAAGCGCGAGAAGATCCTGGAGGCTCGTCAGAAGGAGCTGCGGCTGAAGGAAAGGAGTCGCTCCGAGCAGAGCCGAGAGGACGAGGCGGGACGAGACGCGGCCGAGCGAGAGGAGTCTCCCGAGCAACTGATCGCCAGAGCTGAACAAGAATTCTTCATCATGGTGGAAGCAGAGAAGAGGAGGAGGAAGGAAAAGGAGGAAGAAAAAAAGCAGGTAAGGACTGATGGCCATCAATTCATCGTAAGCCATATTGTGGATTTATTCACAAAATAACACTTTACCAACACATCCAAGAGCAATGTTGGTGCTTTCTCCGCTTCTCATAATGCGACACCGAGGATCTTATTAAAATCTAATCTTAAACCATCTATTCTCACTTTCATTCATATGTATGTTTTTTTCGTCTGTCCCCTTATCTTAGATTAGCTCGTAGACAGGAGGCGGACAACAAGAGTGGACCAGAAGAGCTCGGCTGGGTGGGAGGCGCAGTTTGTCCTAAATCAGTCTAACCAATGGGACGTAGCATCACCATCCATATTTTTTTCTTTCGTGCCTGACCACACATATCAATCAGCAAGCAGTCACTTTCCGTCATTGCATTACCCGCAATTTTGAACACGCATCGTTACTGTACAATTACAGGAGTTGTGTTTCTGACATGCAGTGAGTGACAAGGCAGCAGAACCTTTTCTTGTCATGGGCTCGGGAAAAAAAAAACAACCTACTATTACAGGCGGCATAAGAGGCACAAATCATCTCACCTGGGCAATTTCCTCATCCATTTCCGTCAAACACATTCTCTGGCATCTGAGTCAGAGAAGAAAGCACAATAGAAAAGTAAATGTTCCATGTTCTTGTGAGAAGCTAGTGCTGCTGATTGCAGAAGCTACATCATCAGTATTGTTTGTGTAGCAATTTTTTTTGACAGTTCAGCCTTGACTCTACTCAATGACATTCTACTTGTGGGATTGTTCTTTATAACCTTGTACAACTTGGACAGGGTGGGCAAACTCCTGTGCTCAAGCGCCACAGATACCTCTATAGTTTTGTCCTTATTTGGGTTGTGTGTATGCCAGGAGACTTTGTGTTAGAATTGGGGTACACTTTTGAATAAGTCACCATGCAGTCATTCATTGGATCCACGCGTAAAGAAAAACAACCCCCATGTTGGCCAGGTTCCAATTGCTTCCAGCAGATGGCGCTTTAGTTTAAACAAAAAAAGTATGGACTGCATTATGATTGATTTCACATATGATGAATAATTTAGGGCCGAAAGAAAACTAATATTGCAAAAAGACTACACATTGACCTGGCGGTTAGCATGTTTGGCTAGTAGTTCTGATGCACCATGAACACAAAGTATGTTCCAAGCCAAGAATGTCCTCATAATAATTGTCTGGTTCCAAGTATGGACGATAAATCTTTTCAAAATGTATTGGTAGCCTGTCTGAATAAATTGACAAGTAATCGGACAGCCGCTCGTGTCTTGTCCAGGTGTTCCTTGTTGTCTTGTTGGTCTGCATCAGTTCATTGTTTCTGTTGCCGGCACACATCATATAGCCTTGGCCTGGTTGTTAAGCTGGAGAATGATTTAGTTTTTAGTGTTACTCTTGATTTTTGATTTGGTGGACTTGGATCATGTCGTATTTTGATTGGTCCCACTATCTGGTTTGCCTTTTTTTCTCCTTCTTTCTTCCCATCATCTGCTGCAAAAAGATGCTGAGGAAACCTCATGATGACTGGTGTAAAAGGTGCCCCCTCCCCCCATCGCATCTATTATTCACAAAAGCATGCGAGAGCAGCTGTTTCCAGCCTCATTAGACGAAGATCACACCAAGACGTGTGAGACAATGGTCCATCTGATTGCGCTTTTTACGTACTTGCCGGGAAGATCAAGCAATTTGCAGTATAACTCCGAGCACGACATCAAGAAGGAATAAATGATTAGAAACAAGAATATTTCTCATATGGCTTGGAAAGCAAATAACTTGAGGAGACACTTTCCAAAAATCTGTCCCAGAAGATTTGAGCGTTGCAGATGCGTCCTTATCGAGCTGGCAATTCCCTTGACTGCCCTGGCCTGTCACTCACTTTGATTTGGCCACTAATTAAGAACATTGCAACAGAAGGGGCTTCTCGGTTCACATCCATACCACACAAATCAATGAGGTTGTCTATTGAGGCTACACAGTAGTCAATATTTAAGAAATATCCTCTGATTTAAATACGGATGAGGGGTGCTTTTTTCTCCCTCCACTTCCATTTAATGCGCGTTGAGTTGGATTCTGCTCATTGACGTCTTTATTGCATCTCAGCATTGATTGTTAGTGCAGATTTGTGGCCTCATTTCTGCTGCTCCACTGCGCAACAGCCACATGCTGGTGAGTGAGATTCATTTCAAAAAGTGGATGAAGATGGAAAACTGGAAGTTGGACGGAATTGGTGAGCATGACGGAAAAGAGGGAGAAAGGAATGACAGAGCATCATCCTAAGGCTGGGTTTTCGTCTCCACAGAGAGTTGGTGCAAACTGAGGCAATTCTTTACTCAGCTGAAAAAGAGTGTGATAATCCAATTAAATGAAAATGGAAACGCCAAATGATCCCCACCCCAGTTCCTTCATATTCTTATAAATCCTCTCTGACACCGACACGGTCACATACACAGTAAATGTTGCGGAAATCATGAATACTGAGTGGGAATAATAACTTATTTAGTTCTGCAAATTTGAAATATTCTGTTGGGGGATCGGAATGATGTTGTGTGGAGGAATTATTATTACAATAATTATTATTATTATTTTCACTTATGGATTTCTGTGTGTACATGGAATTAGAAGGTAATACAAAAATGTGGAAAAAGTTAACCATTTTGATTACTTAATAGATGGGATCTATGTAAAATATGCAAAACGGATCCTTTCCTATGCTATAATATTGTATTTCATTAAAAAAAACGTTATGATAAAGACGCTCCGGTTTCCTCCCACATTCCAAAAACATGCGTGGCAGGCTGATTGAACACTCTAAATTGTCCCTAGGTGTGAGTGTGAGTGCGGATGGTTGTTCGTTTCTGTGTGCCCTGCGATTGGCTGGCAACCGACTCAGGGTGTCCCCCGCCCACTGCCCGAAGACAGCTGGGATAGGCTCCAGCACCCCCCGCGACCCTAGTGAGTTATGATAAAGACGAATGTAAAGCTGCCCCCCCCCCTTTAGACGTACGGATAGACTGCACATACACATCAGTATTGGAATAAATGTAAACATTCTTCACAGAGGATAAAGGATGTATGCCATGTGTTGCTCCACCGTTTGTGTCAAATATGCATTGCTGAAACATTGATGCTCTTCGGAAATCCGTCTATGACCTTTCCTATTATGTGATGAGATAAGGTTAGCGGACGTAAAGACAAAGTTAGGAGTTTATTTTGAATAATAAGTAAGTCTCTTTATGTTTAGCTTGACAGTGAACTTGAAATCAAAGTGAACTGAGATCACTGCCTGATGCAGTACTTATATTTTGTAAGTTTTTACCAGCAGTTCACTCTTCAAGCAGTTCAGTTCAATCTTAAGACACCACTGTCTTTTCTTTTCCTTTTTTTGGATCTAATTCACTTATGCACAGGAATGAATGGTAGTTTTTAAAAAAACGGTGTCTCCGAGAGTTCTACAACAAAGCGCGTGTTTAATTGGGAGTACCTAATAAAGTGTCCCATAGGTGATTAAGGGGAGCCCCCCACCCCCCACCACCACGTCTGTACACGTTAGCGTGTTGGCCAATTTACGATGAAACCAAGGCGATGGATTATCGCTGCAACTACAGTTTTATGAATTAAGAATGTTTTGGCGGAGTAACTGGTTTCGGATTTAGAGGCACAAACTGTACGGTTGCCTGTGCGCCTTGTTCTCCGTGTCTACTTCAGGGTTATCGGAAATTCAAGACTTTTATGGCAGTTGAAGGAACTGAATCTGCACCCAGGCATTACACTGTCAAAGTATTTATGCTTCATTTCTTTCTGTTTGAGCTTCTGGAGCCGTTGTGCGTGCGTGCGTGCGTGCGTGCGTGTGTGTGAGCGCGTGTTTGAAAGGGGGCTGCAATACTTTTCTCCTGTCAATTTTTCCATACAGCACCGTCCTAAAAAATCGTCATGATTTAAAGGTTTGCGGGATTACTGGTGACATTTTAATACCAGCAATAAAAGCAGGGATGGAGGGCCTTGCTCTTTTGCTTTGGGACATCCGCTGAGGCCAGTGAATGAGTGACGGATGTGCACCAGCGTGTCTAGCAGACCTTAGTGCAACTACTGAGAAAAGTTAGTGATCCTTTTTCCCTCCAACAGTGCGAAATCAACTCAAGACTTCATCAAGACAAATCAATAGAATGATCGTGTGTGTGTGTGTGTGTGTGCGTGCGTGTGCGTGTGCGTGTGCGTGCGTGCGTGCGTGCGTGTGTGTGTGTGTGTGTGTGTGTGCGTGCGTGTGCGTGTGCGTGCGTGCGTGCGTGCGTGTGTGTTTGTCTGTGCGTGTGTGTACGCGTGTGTGTTTGTGTGTGCGCGCGCGTGTGTGAGTGTGTGTGTGTGTGTGTGTGGTTTTCTCAGAGAGAAATAATTACCAAATGCACAAGTGAACCCAAACATGCACTGGAAAATAGTGTGTGTTTTAATTTTTCAAGTGGTTACACACACACACAAAAACATCTAGCTCCAGATGCATTTTTAAATTATTCGTACATATTTGAGTGTAACTGTAACAATAGTAAAAATAATGATGAGACAGGGTTGAAATAAAAGACTAAGCAGTTCCCGACACTAAATGTTACTCACTCGTCACTATAATCACAACGCTTCCCCAAATTATGACTTTATGAAGGTGAAGCAGTTCACTTGACTGACTTGGTGGATTTTTAAAAAGCCATCACATAAGTGTCACCACACTGAATGGACATATAAATGCCGCTGCGGCTGATGTTAGGCAGCTGCGGCAAGAGCCAGATGGCTTCTGTCAAAGCTTTTTCGGATATATTCTGCCCCTGCCAAGAGATGCTGAGCAGCTCCATCCCGCCTGCCATTCACGGTGAAGCTCAGCCAGGTTGCGACCTCACTGGCGGGCTCCGGTGTGCAGACGAGGGGAGCGGCTCCGTCGACTTGGACTGACACGCAAAGACGGCTGATGAATGAGAGGAGAGAATGCGATCACGAGGGTATAGATTTAAGAGACATGCTTGGTGTCTCCCTAATGTCCTCTGGCAGCAAGCGAACGGGGGGAGAGGAGAAAGATGTCGGCTCGCAGGTCACGCTAACAAGAGTTTTTCATCTCAAAATTCTCCACGGCGTTGCAGATGGAACAGTTGAAGATAGATTCAAACTATCCCGTTGCATTTGCTCGAGTTAGGCACTGCAAATGACAGAACTTTGTATTGTTTATTGGGATGTGTCAGTCAGTGTACAAATGATTTCATGTTTGTGTTATTTTTCATTTGATGGCTGGGCAAGCAGTACACACTCTTTCTCTTCAACTGTTGGACATGTGGACAATTTTCACAGCTCGGGAATGTACTAATAATAAGTCTAAAAGACACATGGCAGTTCTTGAGTTGACAATAAGTCAATTAAAAAATTGTAAAACGTAAGCTCAGCCAACTTAAAAAAATGAGACAGAGCCCTGCAAATTTTGCCCGCTCAAAGTACAGTTTGAAATCATACTCCCATGATAGCATTTTGTCCATCCATCCATCCATCATCTACCGCTTATCCGGGGCCGGGTCGCGGGGGCAACAGCTTTAGCAGGGAAGCCCAGACTTCCCTCTCCCTAGCCACTTCTTCCAGCTCTCCCCGGGGGATCCCGAGTCGTTCCCAGGCAAGCTGGGTGACATAGTCTCTCCAGCGTGTCCTGGGTCTTCCTCGGGGTCTCCTCCCGGTGGGACATGACCGGAACACCTCACCAGGGAGGCGCTCAGGAGGCATCCGAATCAGATGCCCAAGCCACCTCATCTGGCTCCTCTCGATGTGGAGGAGAAGCGGCTCGACTCTGAGCCCCTCCCGGATGACTGAGCTTCTCACCTTATCTCTAAGGGAGAGCCCGGACACCCTGCGGAGAAAACTCATTTCAGCCGCTTGTATCCGCGATCTCGTTCTTTCGGTCACGACCCATAGCTCGTGACCATAGATGAGGGTTGGGACGTAGATCGACCGGTAAATTGAGAGCTTCGCCCTTTGGCTCAGCTCCTTCTTCACCACGACAGACCGATACAACGTCCGCATCACAGCAGACGCTGCACCGATCCGCCTGTCGATCTCCCGCTCCCTCCTACCCCCACTCGTGAACAAGACCCCAAGATACTTGAACTCCTCCACTTGGGGCAAGATCTCCTCCCCGACCCGTAGGGGGCACTCCACCCTTTTCCGACTGAGGACCATGGTTTCAGATTTGGAGGTGCTGATTTTCATCCCAACCGCTTCACACTCGGCTGTGAAACGCTCCAGTGAGAGTTGGAGAGCCCTGTTTGAAGGAGCCAACAGCACCACATCATCTGCAAAAAGCAGGGATGCAATACTGCGGCCCCCAAAACGGACCCCCTCAACGCTTCGGCTGCGCCTAGAAATTCTGTCCATAAAGGTTATGAACAGAATCGGCGACAAAGGGCAGCCTTGGCGGAGTCCAACCCCCACTGGAAACGATTCCGACTTACTGCCGGCAATGCGAACCAAACTCTGACATCGGTGGTATAGTGACCGAACAGCCCGTATCAGGGGGTTCGGTACCCCATACCCACGAAGCACCCCCCACAGAACTCCCCGAGGGACACGGTCAAACGCCTTCTCCAAGTCCACAAAACACATGTAGACTGGTTGGGCGAATTCCCACATACCCTCGAGAACCCTGCTAAGGGTGTAGAGCTGGTCCACTGTTCCACGGCCGGGACGAAAACCACACTGCTCCTCCTCAATCTGAGGCTCGACTTCCCGACGGACCCTCCTCTCCAGCACCCCTGAATAGACCTTACCAGGGAGGCTGAGGAGTGTGTTCCCTCTGTAGTTGGAACACACCCTCCGGTCCCCCTTTTTAAAAAGAGGGACTACCACCCCGGTCTGCCAATCCAGAGGCACTCTCCCTGTTGACCACGCGATGTTGCAGAGGCGTGTCAACCAGGACAGCCCCACAACATCCAGAGCCTTGAGGAACTCCGGGCGGATCTCATCCACCCCTGGGGCCTTGCCACCGAGGAGCTTTTTAACCACATCGGTGACTTCAACCACAGAGATAGGAGAGCCCACCTCAGAGTCCCCAGGCTCTGCTTCCTCCAAGGAAGGCGTGTTGGTGGAGTTGAGGAGGTCTTCGAAGTACTCTGCCCACCGGTTCACAACGTCCCGAGTCGAAGTCAGCAGCGCCCCATCCCCACTGTACACAGTGTTAGTGGTGCACTGCTTCCCCCTCCTGAGACGTCGGATGGTGGACCAGAATTTCCTCGAAGCCGTCCGGAAGTCGGCTTCCATGGCCTCACCGAACTCTTCCCACGCTCGGGTTTTTGCCTCGGCGACCACCGAAGCCGCGGTCCGCTTGGCCAGTCGATACCCGTCAGCTGCCTCTGGGGTCCCACAGGCCATAAAGGCTCGATAGGACTCCTTCTTCAGCTTGACGGCATCCCTTACTGCTGGTGTCCACCAGCGAGTACGGGGGTTGCCGCCACGACAGGCACCAACCACCTTACCGCCACAACTCAGATTGGCCGCCTCAACAATAGAGGCACGGAACATGGTCCACTCGGGCTCAATGTCCCCCGCCTCCCCCGGAACATGGGAAAAGCTCTGTCGGAGGTGGGAGTTGAAACTCCTTCTGACAGGAGATTCCGCCAGACGCTCCCAACAAACCCTCACTATACGTTTGGGTCTGCCAGGACGGACCGGCATCTTCCCCCACCATCGGAGCCTACTCACCACCAGGTGGTGATCAGTTGACAGCTCCGCCCCTCTCTTCACCCGAGTGTCCAGAACATGCGGCCGCAAATCCGATGATACAACAACAAAGTCGATCATCGAACTGCGACCTAGGGTGTCCTGGTGCCAAGTGCACATATGGACACCCTTATGTTTGAACAAGGTGTTCGTTATGGACAATCCGTGACGAGCACAGAAGTCCAATAACAAAACACCACTCGGGTTCAGATCGGGGGGGCCGTTCCTCCCAATCACGCCCCTCCAGGTCTCACTGTCATTGCCCACGTGAGCATTGAAGTCCCCCAGCAGAACAAGGGAGTCCCCAGCAGGAGTACTCTCCAGCACACCCTCCAAGGACTCCAAAAAGGGTGGGTATGCTGAGCTGCTGTTTGGTGCATATGCACAAACAACAGTCAGGACCCGTCCACCCACCCGAAGGCGGAGGGAGGCAACCCTCTCGTCTACCGGTGTGAACCCCAATGTACAGGCATTGAGCCGGGGGGCAATGTATGCCCACACCTGCTCTGCGCCTCTCACCGTGAGCAACTCCAGAGTGGAAGAGAGTCCAACCCCTCTCGAGAGAACTGGTACCAGAACCCAGGCTGTGTGTGGAGGCAAGTCCGACTATATCCAGTCGGAAATTCTCTGCCTCACACACCAGCTCGGGCTCCTTCCCTGCCAGAGAGGTGACATTCCATGTCCCAAGAGCTAGCTTCTGTAGCCGAGGATCGGACCGCCAGGGTCCCCGCCTTTGGCTGCCGCCCAGCTCACATAGCACCCGACCCCTTTGGCCCCTCTCATGGGTGGTGAGCCCATGGGAAGGGGGACCCACGTTGCCTCTTCGGGCTGTGCCCGACCGGGCCCCATGGGTGTAGGCCCGGCCACCAGGCGCTTGCCAACGAGCCCCACCTCCAGGCCTGGCTCCAGAGGGGGGCCCCGGTGACCCGCGTCCGGGCAAGGGAAACCTAGATCCATTTATTTCATTCATCATAGGGGTCTTTGAGCCGTGCTTTGTCTGGCCCCTCACCTAGAACCTGTTTGCCATGGGTGACCCTGCCAGGGGCATAAAGCCCCAGACAACTTAGCTTCTAGGATCATTGGGACACACAAACCCCTCCACCACGGTAAGGTGACGACTCTCGGAGGGGATAGCATTTTTGTTCAAAATGAAAAGATTTTGTGCATGTGGTTGCTTGATGCAAAATAAATATTTGTCAATGACTGTTGTTTATGATTATGTCGAGAACAGGTGTTTTCAACCAGTCGGAATGGTCCAAATCGATCAAGGGGTGTGGTAAGAAAAAAAAGATGTGATTCCGTGTACGTGTTATTAATATTCATATATTATTTTTGTGATAGTGTACATCGCAGCCTAAGTGCTATTCGTTTCACTTTCCCCAAAAAAACATTTTTAAAAAAATCAAAGATAATAAAAAACAACAACTCCCCTTTAACCTACAGTGGCGCGTGACCAGCAATACCGGAAGTAGTTCGACGTCAGCGCTCGGCAATTGCAGCTTGCGACCAGAGCTGCTGAAATATATCTTTTGTTTGTTATTACGGAATTCCGATTCAAAGTTTGTTTCATGTGCAATTGAATGGGAATTTGCAGTGACATGTGAATAATTTAAAAACGGTTGTTCGTGCCATTAACACGCTGCAAAAGTGCGTCCCATGTCGCCGAGTCAGGTCTCCATGAAGGTAGGCAGGAATTTCCTTTTCACAAACTATTGCATTTTTGTATTTATTTGAATATGTTGCTTTAGGTGTGAAATATCTTATTTAAATGACATGTTCTGAACGGAAAGAACTGAAGCTTCTAATTAATGAGACGTAACTTGAAATGGAGTTCCATGCCTCGCTTTTATCCCTAATAAAATAAGTTAATCACAAAATGAATATGGAGTAAGTCAAAAGAGCAGGACGCTGCATAATAATAAGTGGACATATGTGATTACATCATGTATTTGTTTTGACTTGATGAAGCAGCATGAGGCTCACGGTTATACCTGAATGTTATGTTCCAAGTAACTGCCAACAATTATTTTTGTTTGGGTTTTATCACAAGCTGGTCAAAACAGATCTGGAAGAGAGCAATGTCAATGTCTTGACATAAAGATGTCTCTTGTTATAATGACAAGTTATTGAAATACTGAAAGGGAAGACATTTTGGCCAATTTTTTTTCAGCTTAATGGAACAAGTTTTGGGTTTAATCCTTGCAATAAAACAGTGGTTCTAGAGAACTCCAGGGCGATGTTACGGAATAAAATCACCAGGACACGCACAAGCCCCGGCTCTCCGCTTTTTTGTTCAGTCGCAGTCGGACTGACTGCGTTGAAATTCGTCGCATGCGCGAAGCTGCGCAAATGCTCTCCTAAAACCAACACGGCAGCATCAAGCCCACACACCATCACATTCAGTAGATAGTTGGAGCACCTGAATTACTTTTTCTCTCCACCATCTGCGACCCGGTCTATCCACTGTCACCTAACTCTAAACGGCTGTTTTTTCCCCATGCAAAAGAAATAGTCCTTAGAACAACCAATACTTGTTCTGACATATATACGAAGCACACTTATTTTACCTTGTTGCTATACCCGCAGGAGCAACACGAAAGAACAGGGACAGTTTGTAAACCTGCACACAGCTGAAATGGGTTCCCAAAAAAAACATCAGTCAAATTCTTTGTGGAACTATTAGACTGTTCCAATAGTTCCACTTTTGACTGTTTTGACTGACTGTTCCGATTCAGCTGCCTGTCTTTTTCTCAAGTGGAAGACACAAAATGTTTGGAGTTCCATACAAGTGAAGTGAAAATGAAATCATGGCAGTAACCGCAAGGCCCCATTGTTCAAAAAGGCGCACATAGAGATTTGCCTGAAATGTGCCAGTGAACATCGAAATGACTCACAGAATGCTTTGAAGCGCGTGTTGTAGTCAGATGAAAGCAAAGCTGAGCTTCGGTGCAAAGAATCCCGCACATTGGCTAATTAGGCAACCTGTATTGCAGTCCTCTTTCTTATTTTTTTTTCCTGCATCTCTGACCCCAAACGTCAATTTTTTTTTTTACTGTTCTCTTAAAAGCCTCGATTTTTCACGACAAAGGGAAAAAAACGTCCTTCCCTGCAACAGTGCAAAGGGGTTATTCACATAGTGCAGAAGAGTTAGAAAGGAGCTTGAAATAGAAAAAAAAAGGTATCAGGAAGCACCAGGCACAAAATATTCCCAATGCATCACTCTGCAGAAAAACAAAAAGCACAATACTTGAAGTTATTCCATTTTTTATATTTAATGTTTAAAGTCCAAATGGTAGCTTTTAGACCCATTTTTGCAACTCAGAAGTACCTCTTTTTTCTGATCGATTCAGCTTCTACAAGTACCTCAAAATAATAAAGTGCTGTTTAAATTGCTCTTGCTTTCTCTTTGTATGTTTGGAACACTTGGTGTTTTTGTTGCTGCCTGTCTTGGCCAGGTTTCTCTTGAAAAACATGTTCTTAATCCTTGGGGTGGGGGTGGGGTTGGGGTTCAACCAGAGTCACCAATTTCCAATTGATATATTGGAAATTTTACTGATTTACCGCACATCAAGATAACATACACCCTAATATTCGAGGTCAAAGTGGGGACACAAACGGGAAGCAATTTCCCTTTTCATCCGTCCGTCTCTGCGAATTCTAACATTGACACGGGTCGTCAACCAAATGTCCCGGTCGTAAATTTAGTTCAATTGATGGAAAAATCCCGTTTCTGCAGCAGATAATATGAAAGGCGCGGTTTCTGGTGGTCGATTGAAAGAGCTGAGGAGCAGAGCGGCAAAGAGAACAGCTGAGACATGCAGGGAAAATAAAACGGGTCATCGTGGGAAGCCGCAAAGGTGTTGAAGGGAGACAGCTGGGAGAAGAGATGAGGGGCACGGGGGTGGGGGGCGGGTGAATGCGAAAAAATAAACAAGCCCCCTGGCAGATATTCTGCAAAATGTACAATTTTTACATTGCTATTTTTTTTTGGACCAACAAAATGCAATATCATGAATTATTTAAGGCCCTTTCAAATTCCCGGTTTCAAAACATGTGTCTACCGGGAGGAAACATGACACTTGCGTTCGTGAGGTGAGCTATTTTGAAATCCCGACATCCACGGTGGAAACGTAAACACATACATGACAACGATATACCAGACGGGAGCAAACTTCGATGGAGAAAGCAACGCGCTTTGTTCCTCGACGACTTGACTATATTACCCAAGCATGTAATTGCGGGGATGATAAGTGTCATCAACTTGCCAAAACTGATTGTCACTTCACTTTTTGAGGGGGAGGGCCTCATATTTGAATGTTCAATTCTCATTGTTCAGGTCCACTTGCATCGGGGCCAAAGGAGGCTATAACTGAAAAGACCCGTCGTCTTTTTTCCATATTGCTTACCCATGTTTAGTGTCGCAGGGAGCTGGAGCCTCTTCCAGCTGACTTGACCTTAGAAGTGCCCGCCAATGAATCACAGGAACAGGGGCATACACGGAAACAAGCAACCTTCCATGTCAACCAGACGAAAGGTATTTACTTGGAGGAGAAATCAATTTTTTTTCAATGTCAAGAGAAATCCCTCAAATTAGTATTATATCAAATAAAGCAAGATGTACTTGTTGAAAAAAAGTACAGTATTTTCCGCAGGAAAAGGCGCACTGAAAAGCCTTCCATTTTCTTAAAAGCTCACAGTGCGCCTTAAAATCCGATGCGCCTTGCGTAAGGTCATTACGGTAATATTTTGACCCCCCAAAAAGGCTCCTTGCTCGAGACCTGCTGACAACGCAGAGTTCAAACTTAAGGCGATCGGTTAGGCAGTTGAACACGGATATAGAGCAGCAGCGAGAGAGTTCAACGTTAACGAGTCAATGTTATAACTTGCTGTTGGTTAAGTGAACTGTGTCGCTGCTTTATTAAATACGTTTTACTGACATCTGATCGACATCTGTTGATGTTTCCTTGAGCGTAGCTCCATCTAGTGGATGCATTGTAGATTGCGTCTTATAATGCGGTGCGCCCAATGTATGAAAAAAATGACAAAATAGGCCATTCATTGAAGGTGCGCCTTTTAGTGTGGAAAATACGGTATACACCTTTGCAAATGCCTGGTAGCTCTGCCCCATTAAAATGCACCCAGCGGCTTTGCATTTTCGACTCTCAAGAAGCATCATGTGTTATAATTGATGGATTTAAAAACAAGTCAGGGGTTTGCACGGGGGCATTTTCTTTCACGAGTCGAGTCCAGCAAAAAAAAAAAAAGAAAAAGAAAATGTGCCTTGTTCGGCGCTCAAGCCTTTCATGATCATGATCTGTCTGTCATGATCGACAGTGTCCGGCTCATATTAATTGAACAACATGCTTATTATTACGCTGGTATGAAACGTACACCTGCTATTGGCTGGTAACTAGTTCAAGTTTACGGTGTTTACCCGCCTCCTGCCCGAAGACAGCTCCCCCCTCTCCGCGGCCCTCGTGAGGATATACGAATTCAAAAATAGATGGATGGATGGATGAAACGTTGACATAAATAATCTCACCAAAATGGCAGACCCAGCGCTCTGTATGATAATCTGTCTGTAAATTGCAAACATCGTTTATATTTCCGATCCACCTCTTGTGATTTGTATGCAGAGAACCATGCGTTCGGCGGTCATGTTTATACGGCGGGGGTGAATATTTTTCATGAAAAATACACCGACGTGTATCGTGTGAGGAACGCGCATGACTTCAAGGAAAACAGAAAACCCTCTAAAAGTTTCCGTTTGATTCTTCCGGGGTTGTGTTCGGCGTACGGCTGAACGTATCAGATCTATCTAATTTACAACTCCGCGGCAAAGATCCCGCCAGCTTCAATCTCGGATTCAATCTGTTGCTGCGCGTGAATTTGTACAATTTATTCGAGACACAGCTCTGCCTGTCGGCACTGTGCGAGTACGACGGGAAACTCCAATATGCCTTCAACGGTTTCTATCATGTGGAAAAACACACCGAGACCCAGCGCGTTACACAAAATTGTTTTTTTATTATCTTAATAGCCTCACATTCTTGTAAAATATTATTCAAATTATTTGGAACATCCCAAATTCAAGTTTTCCGGGAATCCTTTTTTTTTTCAACTGGAACTGATGAATAAATTTAATGTGGGAGCCAAGTACGACACATTTCACCAGGAACATCATTCATATTCAAACATGCATATGAATAGGAGGAGTAGAAGCAAGTTCAAACGGAATCAGGAGTTTATTCACGGATGGGTGGATGGAATAGATTGATCGATGGCTAGATGGATGAGTAAACCGTCTCGCCCACATAGAATGAACAATTTCGGGTAGACTGCCTGCGCTTGCCAGAAATCCCTGCGTCCCTTTTCATGTTTTGTTGTCGCCTCGTTCACAGCCCCCTTGACCACTTTTATTCCATCCACCCGCCCGTCTTCACTTGGGTGATCAGGAGCCTCTATTCCAGCTGACCTTATGCAAAAGGTAAGGTACACCCAGGACTGGTCGCCAGCCCTTCCTTCACAGGGCATGTGTACATTTATGATGAATCTTCACCAATAATAATTATAATAATCATAATAATACATTTTATTTATAAGTGCCTTTCAAAATACCCAAGGACACTTTACAATCAAAAAAGAACAATACAACCACAGATAAAATAATAAATAATAAAAAGCGATTAGTTTAAACTGTATATGCAATTTTAAAATGGTGGGTTTTGTGATGAGTTTTGAATATGGGAAGAGAGACAATATTTCGGATGTCGGGTGGGAGTGAGTTCCAGAGTTCACTAAACCTAATCGGCATCCACTCTGCCCCAACCCCCCGCCCCCGCCCAAAAAAGTGAAGTTTAGTACAGTGATCCCTCGCTATTTCGCGGTTCGTTTATCGCGGCTTCAGTGCATCACAGATTTTTTCAAACATATTGTAATTTTTATTTAAGTCCGCAAAAGGTCCGCGAAAAGCAGTGAAGGTCAGCAAAACAACAGCGAGTCACATAGAGCAACTGTATTTTGTTATTCATAAACTAACCTAACTTAAATCTTTAAGTATACAGCATGAAGTCGTGTTAATTACTTCAAAATTTACTTCTACATGCATGTACACCATTAAATTTGGCATTGCAAATATTATGTACATGTACCTATATGGACGGGGGGGCAGGTCGCTACTTCACGGATTTTCGTTTATCGCAGGTGGTTTTGGTCCCTATTAACCGCGATAAACGAGGTTGTAATTGCCTTAGCATGACACACGCCAGTACTATATTTGACGCACGAGCTAAGTCGTGACAAGTAACGATACTTTTGTGTATTTGACATCGTAATCGCATCCGTTTTGCTTCTGGCTGCTCTCTGCAAAACGGGGGCGTGGTGAGATGATGGTGGACGAAAGGTCCCCCAAGGATGAATCATCTGCAAAGAACATTACATGCTGTATTAGCTATTTCTGATTCCTACATCGGCATTCGTATAAGAGGATTTCTGAAGACTGTTCACCTTTGATAAACGGGTTGAATCATAAATGCGACGATGGAGGTGTTTCGAATTCCAAGTCGTGCTCTCGCGACAGCCACGAGAATCCTACAGAGCAAGTTACTACTAGGTGAGTGCGTACTGTGAGTACTCAAAGACAGTTCATAGCGTGGCCTCCACCGGTAATGTTTGAACAGTAAAAAATCAGCTTTTCTCTGAGGGAGAGCTGTCAACGGTGAGAGCCATCGAAAACGCTTCTGACTGAAACCGATTTAACTGGGATTTGTCGACGTCGAAACAGCGCTTGTTTGGATCCGTAGCGTGGCTTTGCAGGGCAGAAGTCGCACAGCAGGTGCTGCAGGGAGGACTTACCATTCGTTTGGGCTTGTTAATGGAACTGATTGAAGGCCTGGCCCAAGCACTGATGAGAAATTGCTGCACTTGCTAACTATTGAACTGCTTGTGTGCAGGGAACACAGCGTCCTCATACGCAATTACACCGTCGCGTGACATGAGGCGGCAGCACGGTGATCGAAATTGTCCCTCGGTGTGATTGTGAGCACGGCTGGTTATTGGTCTGCGTGTGCCCTGCGATTGGCTGGCAACCGATTCAGGGCGTCGCGCGCCTACTGCCCGAAGACAGCTGGGATAGGCTCCAGCGGAGTTGATGACGCTGTTCGACTGTATGTGTTCTTCTCAAAGAAGACTTCTTCAGGAAATAAAATAAAGGAAGATGCTTAGTTGCAATCTCCACCGTGAGGGATATACGGCAAATGAGCTGTGAAGTGTGTCTGCTTTGGAAACAGCGGGGAAATACTGTGAAGTTTGTTTACTTCCGCTCGGATGGTTCCATTAATGGTAATTTAATGGAGGATTCAAAGGGGGGGAATTGAATATTTTTAAATCTCAAAGCAGAGCACATCCATCTGATGTACGTTTCTATGAATTAGTCATCGCAGATAAAAAGAAAAAAAAATCTTTCAAAGGGAACCAACTTTATTGTGCTCTGGTTTTTCTCTTCAAATCATCTTTTCAATTAAAAATGTGGCTTATAAAACATGGGTTAATTCATTCAATACGTACAACTAAGGATGTGTTTTTCCCGATGGCAGATTTTTTTTATATTAAGTATTTCTGATTTCTTTTCCATCTATAATGCAAATATTGCCTGTTTGATTCCCATAGGAAGGAGAATGAATCAGTTCTAGGGCGGCAGCATAAAGTCCAGTTCTGAAGTTGGGGCTTTGAATCTGGGCTCCCGCCTTCCAGTGTATAGTTTGCACATTCCAAGGGCTGAAGCACGCTGAGCAAAACTTGAATCGCAGTTGCACGATGTAGCGCAATTTCGAAGCAGTCAAAATGCATATCAGAAGCTTTCACACAGGCAAAAAATCAATTTCTGGGCCAACCACACGCCGCCAAGTGCTAAAAAGTACAGTATAAGCCGTGTACATTTTTTTTTTACATCAACACTGAACCATATTCATAATTTAATATCTACCCGTGGATGAAATAGTGAATCGTGTGGTAAAAATAGACATGAGTGGCCTACATGCCGTGCCGTTTACATTGGGACCGAGCACCGCTTTTTCATTATCGCCCCATTTTTTCACCTTGATCCACACCCATTTCCTTCGTGTGGCAACCTGCGTCTTCCGAAGTCAAAGTCATCTTTATTGTCAAATATGCTTTGTGTATGACATGCAGCATACACTGACATTCCATATTCTTATGGATTAAAATTGATACGTTATAACATTGTACTTGGGGTTTCAGAACGCAATAAAGCCTCGCGCAGTTCACATTGCAAGGAGTCCATCCATCCATTTTGGGATCTGCTTATCCTCACACGGGTCGCGGGGTGTGTTGGATCCTCTCCCAGGTGTCTTTGGCCACTAGGCAGGGGACACTGTGAATTGGTTGCCAGCCAATAGATAAACAACCATTCACGCTCACACTCACACCTAGGGAAAATTTGGAGTGTTCCATAAACCTGCCACGCATGTTTTTGGAACATGGGAGGAAACCGGAATACCCGGAGAAAACCCACGCAGGCCCGGGGGAGAACATGCAAACTCCACACAGGCCGGCCAGAGCTGGAATTGAACTGTGAAGTCGTTTCACGATGCCTCGTTTGCAAAGAACGTACATTTGTGGGATGTACATCGCAACACAGGATATAAAAGCTGATGTTTTCAGCGGCATCCAGAAACACTGCTTGTTTTTTACTGTATACACAAGGAGTTAGAATTGAGAGCGAGCCGGTAGACTGATCCAAACAGTACATTCGTTCATGATGTACGACTTGGCAGCAACCCCTGCGGTGCACCAATTTGTTTTCTGTCATGGCCACATCACAACTGGACTGCAGAAGTAGCCTCACATATACAAGGATGTCTAAAAACAATATTCTGCTGAACAAAAGGTAGCATCTCAACGAGTTCTTTTTCATTTATTTATACATTCAGACATTGTATGTGACTGTGGGATGTGGACTTTAGGTTGGAAGTTCAAAGATGACATCTCGGAAGACTGTTCATGTGCCTCAGGGGGAGTTTGAGGGGATCACTTCCGATGAAGAATTCTCACTGAGACCAAAGAGGATAAGGTTTGTCCTCCAATCCGATTGCCCTGCAATCGGAGAGCTCATGTTCAACTAAAAGGAGGAAGAAATGAAGAGTTCCAAAGCGAACACATTTTTATTTTACATGCAATGTCACTAATGCAACGGCTAAAACATGCAGCCTTGAGATGTACCATTTCCGAGGTTTTCACGATCCCAATACAATTATGCTGCCTAATTTAATGGGGAATGCTAATCTCTCTGCGTGGAACTCCGTTACATCAAGCATGGAGAATCCAATAGGAATCAAAATGCAGCGAGATATTGTGCTGTCAGAGTAACGTCCGCGCCCTGAGTTGAAAACAGACAAGCAAAAAACAAACAAAAAAAAGCTGTCAACCAAATCAGCAGGGTTGTACTTGCAAGCTAGCGAACTCAGACTGCTTCTTTCCGCATTCCAAACATCCAACATCCTGTGTCGGTGAACTGAACGCTCCAAATCATGCACGGCGACCAGTTCAAAGACTAGCCCACTTCTCTCCCGAATGTCACTTGGTAACCAAGTGCTCAACCGCGATCCAAATGGGGACAGCCGATAGAGAACAAAGTTCATACAGTATCGCAAAAACTTGAATTGAACACCCCCCCCCCCCAAAAAAAACCCAATATACTCTCAATAAATTGCACTGCATCTTTATAGACTTTGACTAATTACAAAGCCTCTTATAAATTGGATTCAATCAAGTCCCTAATCATTTCCTAACCAAAAGGGGATGTGTCGGGAAAATGCATAACATTAAAAAAAATAATAATTAAACATCTCCTACATTGGTTTGTGCTGCTATATTGTACAAACTATAAAGAGTGAACTTTATTGTCTGGAATTAAGCAAATTGCATATTGACTATGTAGTGTTACGAGGAGTACTTAACCAGGATTGGCATTATCCATAAACTGTAGCTTCTGATGTGTATACTCGTTGGAGGCTATTTACCTCAAGGATGACTCACCGTTGTCCCATTTTAATGAAAAAATAATATGCGATGATATCATTGAAATGAATTGCAAACATTTCATACGTGCCTCTCGTTTTGAGGTGTGTGTGAGCGGGGGGGTCTAAATGGATCATTCACACGGTTACGCCACAGAACAAGTTTGAAATTCAGATATAATGTCAAATTGTTGTACAGCACTACAAACACAAAGAAACTACAGAATCTGATTTAACCACTTTTCACTAAGAAATCATCGGTGCCATCTTCATACCAAAACACTTCAATACACCCCCCCCCCCCCACCCCACTGTCAAAGACCCTCTTGACCTCAGCTTCTGCTTTTGTACTCTCAGGTCTCTACGGCACATGTTCGCGTTGCTTCTGGCCGGCTTTCAAAACCATCTTTATGGATGTCTCCGGCGGATTTTCATTGGTGGTACACGGCTCTTCATTCTTTGTCTCTTCCTGCTACCTCCTTTTTCTCAACTCTCAATCCGTCCATTTTTTTTTCTTTAATATATTGTCCTCTCTCCTTTGTGTGCCTACGCTATAGATTTTCTCTTCGCTACTCTCCTAGTAAGGCTCCATGTCTTCTATTTCTACTTCTAAACTAAAGGCCCTGGAGATTTTGTTTCATGGCTGCTCGGTGCTTTAAGTCGATTAAGTCCCTTCGGGGATGCTGTAATACCTGTGATTCGGGAACAGGGGGGCTCCGAGGTCCCTCCTTCGAACAGCGGGTGTCCAGGAGAAGTTCTGAAGTGACTCCGGTCTTTTGAGAAGTGACACTTTGCTTACCAGACTTTTGATTTAGGGCACTGAGCACATCTTGTGAATATACCATACTGGCCCGAGAATAATACTGTGTTTTTTGCATTGAAATAAGACTGAAAAAGTGGGGGTCGTCTTATATTCGGGGTCTAAACATTCTACCCGTTTGCGACGCTAGATGGCGCCAGATATCATTGAAGCGCATGCTGAACTTGACTCCTCTGGCCAAAGTGAACTCCTGTCACGAAGAATAAAAATAAAAATAGTGATAGCATGAAGAAGAGAAATAAAAAAAATAGCCGTAAGAAAGAAAAGAGAAGGAAATAATAGAAGAGATCACAGAAAATGGAGAAACGTAACGACAATCTGGAGAAAAGTGGGTCGAAGATCGGCGAGGTTAAGCGGCAGCTGAGGAGAAGTTATGATGTAATTTACACTTCAAAAACTAGAAATCATTCATTTACAAATGTGATTGCACTTTAGTTTCCATATTTAAATGTTCAGATATTAAGATTTGAATGAGGCAAAATAGCATGCTTTTTCTCTCAAATATAATGTCATAATCATTTTTTTCAGATATACTGGAATTATTTTCTGTATAAAAATGTATTTGGTGTTCAAGAAGTCTTTTTTTCAAACTTGAGTCTTCAAAAAGAGGGCGTCGTCTTATAATCAGGGCTGTCTTATACAGGTATTCGGGCCAAAATGGTATCTCATGCCGAGTGGAAAAAGGGTGATTCACCTGAAATTCAAATGGATTTAAACAATTTAATTCAGGGGACAGATGATAAAACAGCTGCTTTTGAAGACTGTCTGATACACTTTCCTGCTGGGGTAGCTTCAAGTGGAGGACAGCTGACTGATTCAGTGTATTTATCCAGGGAATGTTCATTCATCCCTGAAACTATGGTTCTCCAAAATTGGATGATTTCGTTTTTTGGAAGACACAGGGGGGCCCAGGGTCCTCCTCAGCAAGAGAGAGGTATGTGTCCAGATAAAGCCGTTCTGGCTAGATCACTTTCAGAGTGCGGAGAACTTCCTGAGCTATTGACTACAAGATGTAGACTTACTACACTTGATTTGTCTTGCTTGGTGCTTGTGCTGAGGACCAGAATGATTGTCGCCACAGGCGCCGAAAAAACTGCCTCTGCCATGTGACTCTGTAGTGTTTCCCAGCTGGCGGAGTGTGGAGTGGAGAGGACATGATTGACAAAAAGTAGGCTTAAGAGTTCAGCTGATGAAAAGTGATTGTAATTTGCGGCCATGACACAGGACTGGTTGTGATCTTGCGGAAAAACTTTCTCTGCTCAGCAGTAGGGAGAGTTGTTCTGGTGTCTCTGGAAGTTTCAGGAGAGAACGTCCACTCAGAATCTCAGGATGGCCGGCCTGTTAAGGGCATGGGAGTTCTTATTTTGGATATTTTACAAATCTCATCTCATTTTCCTGCTGCCTCAGTGATTCCATTTTCTTTGGCAACGCTTGTTGCGAGGACATTGTGATTGTTTTTTCTAATATGTCTATCGTTTAGTTTACCTTGGAATTCAACACCTCCGTCTTAATTCCACATTTAATATCCAGTTCTTGTCTCACTTCATTACAATTTCTTTTGAAGCTTTCACCTTTATTTCCATTTTCAACTTGGCAATTTCAACGTCTCCGGGACACCGCATTTTGACATCGACTTCGATCTGTGTCCGCGTTTCAATTTCCTCTCTAAATGCCTCCAATTTGAACTGGGTCAAAAAGTGTTCATGCTCGCTGCCACAATCATATTCCTTTTCAGTCATTTTCATCTTCTCAGAAGGAAACTCATACACACACACCCTCACCCCCTACCCCCATTTGTGACACCGGCTGTCTGAGTTGAAGTGGCTTGTGAAGACAAGGTATATGATAGTGCCCCACGTGTAATAATTTGGATTAAAAATCCTTGATTAATGGCGTCTTCATCCACGAGCAGAGATCTGGAAATGAGTGAAGACTAATTTCAAGAAGCTGAAAAATGTCTTTGTTCCCCCGAAGCTTTAATTTTAGGATAGCGCACAGAAAAAGTGTAGTCATACCTTGACGTATGAAGAGGATTAGCAACAATGCTTTTACCAAAGGAAAGTGTGATTTGACCGGCACTGGCCTACGGGCCGTTTTTTTATTTTTATTTATTTTTGATACATTTCCTATATTTATCCTTAAATCTTTTTGTGGGGAGTGGACATTGCACAATTGAGGTGAGATTTTACTTTTTACTTTTGGGAAATATTTAATACTAAAAGTACTTTTTACTTTTGGGAAATATTTAAGTGTCCACTAATGCCGTTAACAATGCACTGAGGTTTGTCTTTAAAAAAAAAAAGGAGGCATGCAAAGTAATTCAGATTCAAAAATCCACGTTTTTATCTTTTAAAAGACAAGATATAAAATACCATTCACACAGGGAATATGAAATCAGGAAAACCAATGGGAGAGAGCCAAAGTACCGGTAATGAGCTGTCAGCTCACCCTGCTGCATTTTAAAGAGCCTGTCCCTAAGCTCACTGGGAAGATCAAGCATCTTCCCTGGTTGACAACATTTTTATTGTCAAGTGTGATGGGTCCCCAAAGTATACCTTTTGATTTTATAAATGTCAACCAAAAGGATGTTCATTAAAAATGGGAATAGGAATACGCCCGGGAGCCTTCCAGTTGTTTTGATCACTGACCTCAAAGAGATTAAATGTGAAGTGCATCACAAAGTCCAACTTCAAATCAATTTAATGCCACACTGATTTGAAGTTGCATGACTATCCTTGCCATTTTCTGATCAAAAATTATTATTGAGTGAAAAATGGGAAGTTGTGGCCTCCAAGATACCTTTTAAGTAGAAAATTACAGTACTCTTCTGTCATTATAAATCATGTTACAAATTTTGAGGATTGACATTTTATGGCGACTGGAACTGATTAATGGCATTTCCACTAATTCCGGTGGAGAAGGACCATTTGAGATAGACCCTAAGTTGCTGTTGTGTGTTTTTTGTTCGTTTTTGATCTTAACCCACAACCATCTCGCATTACTCAAGAATCCCCCCGCCCACTCACCCCCCACCCCCTCGTTCTCCTCTTGCTCCCCTCTCGTCGAATCCAACCTCCCCAGTCCACTCGTGTGACTTCGAAACGTGTATGAGGCACAAAAAGCCCACGCAGCGCAGCTGCTTCCATTTGCTGCTCCCATTTGCTGCTCGGGAGGCAGAAAGCAACCGAGCCCGCTGCAAGTCGCTCACGATGGCCACTTAGCTCCTCCTCACCCGGAAAGCAAACTTCCTTCGGCCACCTGTTTTTATGTGTTTTATTTGTTTGCGCTCCACAGTGAGGTAGCCGGTGAAGTCTTTATCAATCTTTTTTTTATTTTTTTTTCGGTTTGTACGCGCGTGACGCCGGAGTACTGTCCCGCGACGTGGATGGTGTGCATCGGGGATCAGCCTGGCTCCTGTTATTTTCCGAGTGGACGAGGAATATATTCGCGGGGAGATGCTGCTTCTGGTGCCCCTTCTGTGGCTTCTGCATCTGGGCGGAGCGGCTCCCCCGCAAACCGTGCGGGAGGACACCGGGGTGGTAAGAAGTTTGTACCTTCTTTTTGACGTTCAAGTAGATCCGGAGGCTTTTTCCTTTTTTTTTTTTTTTTTGGCTGGATGTTAGGTGACAAAAAATATTAAGCAACCCGGATGTTGATGAGAGGAGGAATCAAAAGGGCGCTCCAAAGCAAGTGATGGAGAGCCGTGATGTGAGGTCGCGCAATAAATTGGATCTGAAGCTCGGAGTAAATAAATCCACGCACACACGTATGAGATCTTCTATTTGGCTGTCGCGCAGCCCGCTGACACGAAACGAGGCGCATTTCCAGTTCTGTGACAGCGCGAGACAATGCGACTTTATTGGATATGCCATTTTCTCTCAGTCATGCTTGGGAAATGTGTCACGAAGACACTTTGTGCGCGCGCGTGTGTGTGTATGTCCATTTTATCGCGGATCTTAGCGGCAGCCCATGACATTATGTTGATGAGCATGTTCTCAATATTAGTGAAACTGGATTAAATCGTGTTATGTGTGCGTAAATTGGGATCCAAAAGTTGTGATGTAAAATCATTTTTTGAATGCATTGCTGCTTCGACTTGTACAAAGGAGCGTTTGAAACCTCATGGAAAAAAAACGAACGCCATAATAGGGAACTTGTAATTTTATGAGAATAAAACTATACTGAGAACACTGTTCGAGATTTACAAAAACAGCTGCACATTTTCAATGGGCATTGCTTGTTGGACTCAAGCAAAACGTTTGGATCCATCATGATTTTGTAAATGCTGAAATTCAAACATTCAAAGGCGTATACATTACTCCCAAAAGAAAATTCAACATTAAAGTCATAAAATTGTGTATGTAAATGGTATACAGCGTTCCATCGCTACTTTGCGGCTTCACTCAATCGCAGGTTTTCATTTGTGACCAGAATTTAATCTATCGCTGTTTTGTCTCGCTATTTTTCTTGCTATTTTTCCATTCTTATAAATCAGGCTGGTCATTTTTTTTAAAGCGGAATTGTGTTTTACAAAAATCGAGAGCATGAACATGAGAGAGCTCTTCGTTGCGTTCAAAAATGGGAGCTCAGCCTCCGCAGGACACAAGGAAGACAAAGCACCTGCATACTAACCACATGAAAGTATTCCTTTTTAGCTTAAAATGGCTTCCTTTAACCAGAATCTCGCATCACATTGTGGCCAAAACTACAATCCTGATGGATTAACATGCCTCGTGAATCCTTGTGGAACTCGAAAACCAAGTCGCCGTGACTACTGTTCTGTACTTTTCTGTCCTGTACGTTTGCGTCTTCTTCGTCTGCTTTAGAAGAAGCCGGAGAAGAATAAGTCGAAGCGTTTTCAAGTGTTTTAATTTGCATGCAAATGCGATTTTTGCCGTTTTGACCAAACTCTACTTTTGACGCACTCCCATTTTGCTTCAAATGCTTCAAGATGTGATTTGTCGCCACATCACCTGGCATTTATAAACCCAATCGAATGTTTGACTTCTCTTGCAAGAACATGACAGAAAAAGGATCTCGGCCAGTTACGCCTTCGTATTGACGCCCTATAAATAGCGTTTAGAAAATTGCGTTGCGGCAAACCAGATCGAACGTTTGAGCTGCTTCCACTCGGATGGAGCGACTGACTACGATCCGAGCGCTCACACTGTGCGTTGGAGTTCTTCCACTTTTTTTCCCGCGCGCGTCAGTCACGCCTTTGTCAACAGTCGCTGCAAACAAAATATGAAGACGATGCCGAGCGCTCTCAATGCGGCATGCTTCACTTAACACGTCTGCCTTGATATGTGATGTGACTCCAAAGAGACACAGACCCATGCGGGATGTCTATATACGCTTTGTGTTGTAATTCGAAGATCATCTTTTAAAGGAGTTATATCATCCGTTCACTTCTTCAGTTGGTGGTTTTAGCAAATCAACAGCATTCATATAGGATACCCGAGTCCACTGACATTTCGAAATCGTGTCAGGTCATAAGTTTAATAAGGGGACAAAATGTTACGGACTGAACTACTGCAGACATCGCACTTTTCCGAGTCATGGCTTTTGTAGCAGATGCTTTTGTTGAACGAAATCACGCCTCGAGCCACTAGAACGCTGGCCCAGACGCTCTTAAGCATCTGGCTGGGTCTCAGTGTCCCTCCGGTGTCCATCTTTTGTTCCGCCTGCAACCACATTTTGATTACGGACATTGTCTTGGCTCTTTTGCATTGTTTCCAATTCCCAGGGAACTCCTGCCCTGAGATTTTATAGGTCTGTTGCAAAGTTGGCCGAGCCCCAATCACGATGCAATTGTGTTCAATTTAGTCGTGTTAAAAGCGGGGGTGGGTGGGGCGGGGGGGGGGGGGGGTCACAGGAATTTTGCTTTGAGTAACTCCAGCATACTTGTCCTATATTTACGTGGACGCCGACACAAAGAGATTTGTCCTTCCTACCCCCCTCCCCTCATTGTTTGAAGGCATTCACAGCTATGTATCGAGATACACAAAGCTAGATGCAGCAGGCTTTCGAATACAAATGTCAGCAGTTATGATGGGGACACATAATTTACCCTGAACTGTTCTCATTTTATGAGTCATGCAGACTCCACATTGCACCAGGTCTCAGCTTTTTCATCCCCGTTTGAACTGTTTGATTCTCCTCTTTCCAAATATTACTGTAGGAAAGAGAAAACAAATTGTATCAAGACGCAGCTGCGTGATGCCTCGTGTAAAACAGTAAGGCAGATGCCTTACTGTTTTATGGTTTGGGGGGATCGGATATCAGAGTTGTGGATTTTGCATGTTCTGTCTTTCTGTTCTTGCCCATATTCCAAATTCACGTGTTGGGTTAATTGACGACTCAGAACTGTTCGCTGGTATCAATGTCATTTGTTTAATTTGCTTATATGTGTCCTGTGATTGATCGGTGGCCAATCTCGGGGTTCGGCTAACCAGGGCTAGCGGATTTGAAAATGGATGGATGGATGAATTGGAAGACTTGGGGAGGGCGCATGTTTCAACAAAGGCAATTTGTAAATAACAAAAGGAGGATTTTAAGAGCCAGATGGGCTACAGACACCGTCCCTCCCACCGGTGACCTTCTTGATGGATTGATTAAAAAAAAACAAAGACTCCTCCCCACCGATCATGCTAGCCTCAGCTGGTGGGAGCAAGTGGATTTAATTTTCATCGAAGCTTTTAAGGGGTGTTCCTTCATCTCGGCCTAGTGGTGCTCATAACTGTTGTCCATTTGAAACTACCACCCGCCCAAAGAAGCGTGTCGTCCTCCACCTCTTCTGAACCCCCCGCCATTATGATGCATCGCTTCGCTGTTAGCGAAGCTTGTGCGCCGCTGCGCCGCTATCTTTGAAACTAATTAACTGAACCACAAACTTTAAGCACGGCACTGCTGCACGCTTGGCGCTTATCGCCGCGCACCGCTCCGAAGTGTTTATCATCCTTGTGTAGGAAGGGGATTTCAACATAACAGCCCATACACTGTATGATCTAAACTAGTTTTTTTTTCCCATCTTCTCATGTTTCTGGTTGATTCTTTTTGATGGTTCGTTTTAAGGCAAGTTCAGTGATGTACTGTATTTATCAGCTGCAGACGGAAAAAAAAACAACAACAAAAAAAGAGCTTTATGGCTTCATTAAATCACTTGGAACACGTGTTTTAATTAACAGTAGCTGCGTAGTCGTCGGCAGCTTTTACTTGAAGGTCTGTTAGATGCCTGCTGGGAAAATCATCCCAATCTTCTTGATCAGGGCATTTCTGGTCCCTCCATCTGATCGCATGTCCACCGACGTGAAGGAACATGCTGGGTTTTCCTACGAGTCTCGTGTGATATGTCTTTTCAGAACTTGCGCCAGTGCCTCTCATTCGCTTTGCTGTTCGTGATTGTGCAATTTCAAAAGAATCACATTATGCTGCCCGACTTCCTTGAGGTTAGTTCTTCCAATTGTATGTTATACCAACATATTGCAAGTCTTACTTACTTACTTTCTTGTGTTTCTCGAAGGTAGCCCTGTTCAAATGTTAGGATGCTGTCACACCAACAGAGCTTTTTCAACAGGTCCGCAATACGATATTTTGAAGCGTTTTGTTTGTCACTTGAAAGAAAATGTGCAACGTGATATTTAATCAACATATGGCGTTAAAGGGGGTAGTCTGCTGTACTAAAGCTACCTAGCTAGCTAGATTTAAATGTACCATAATTTCACGAACATGCGACACACCGTATGAAAAAGGCGTAGTGTTAGTTACGGCTGCTATTTCGGTAGTGAGCACATACACAAGGCGCATTGTATTACTGGCTGCTAGCAGGGTAAAACATACGCTAGCTTAAAAAAAAACAAAACGGTAGCATGCATGTGTAACCCGTGTTGTCCGACTGCGTTGTGTTTAAGAACATTGATGAAGCACTGCAGGATTTCTTGTGTTGGTTTGAACTTTTTAATGGTCTCGTGGAACTGAGAAACGTTTATTTTGAAAAATAACCGTACTGGAAAATGCCCTTATAACAAAACAAATCGATACATCACATACTAGTCCAAATGCATCCTTCTGAAGAAGTAGGAGACTTTTCCTCTGCCGACATGTTTTTTTTCCCCAAGGAATGTGACCTTTTCTGTGTGCGGTCTTGTGCTATGGTCTGGTTAATGAGGGCACTTTTGTTGAAAAAAATTCTCAGTCACAGCTTCTTACTGTGTACTGATTGACAGTAATGAGTGACAGTTTGGTGTGTAACATGCATCAAATTCACATTCTTCAGTGAAGAGTGCAGAGGAAGCCAAGTAGTTAACACGCTGCTATCCAACTCGTCACAGCTTTAAGTGTGAAACTACTGCAGGGGCTTTTTTTTTTTTGTAATGAGAATGACAGAATTTAGCATATCTTAAAAGAACAATTCGACAAGCATCTGATGTTTAACTGGCTGCCGTTGAGGCGTGGCTGATATTTCCGACTGAATATAAATCCCTTCTTTTGGTTTGGTTGTTCAGATTTGTTTCAGGTCTCATTCCTTCAAATCCCCATTTAAGAATCCTCTATGGCACAAGGGTTCTAAAGGTGTATGGTGAAGGGAAATGTTGGGTCACACGGGTCGCGGGTCGTGCTGGAACCTATCCCAACTCTCTTCGGGCAGTAGGTGGGGGACACCCTGAACCGGTTGCCAGCCAATCGCAGGGCACATAGAGAAAAACAATCATCCGCACTCACACTTACACCTAGGGACAATTTAAAATTTTTCAATCAGCCTGCCATGCATGTTTTTGGAATGTGGGAGGAAACCAGAGTACCTGGACAAAACCCACGCAGGCCTGGTGAGAACATGCAAACTCCATACAGGAAGGCCGGAGCTGTGATCCAACCCACGACCTCTGCACTGTGAGGTCAATGCGCGCTAACCACTCGCCGCCAGCAATATAGCAAAAAATCAAATTGATCATGAAGAATTCTGCCAGTTGTATGGGTTCATTCGTTCAGGCACAAGTGAAGAGCAATGCCTGATTGAAACGAGCACGGGTGCCGGTGCTTCCAATTTTTCAATCAGTTTGCGTTTGAAAGAACATCAGCTGAGGGAAGTTGAGTTGAATCAAGACAAATCTGTCTGTTGCAACTCCTCAGTGCGCCAATATTCTTAGCCCTACGGCACTGGCAGGGTAAACAGGAGATCAGAACATTCTCTCTCTCCTCCCATTTAACAGGATACAGTATTTCTAAGAAATAATTGGTGGTTTCTTCACACAGTGCAGGATCACCGGCATCCTGGATATATTTCATGTACAAGTTCTACTGATTCTTTCTGGGTTGTTTTAACCAGCACTGTGATTATACTACCTCATGAAATATTGCGGGTTCCCTAGTCGAGTTTATTTCAAAGTAAACATCTGAATAAAAGTTTCTTTTGGTCACAAGCTCGGTTTGGCTTTGATTTGTTTCGTTTGATTTGTTTCCCCCAATTCTGTCGCATTTTCATATCGCGAGTGGGGCTTTTCCTTCGGAACTGAGGCTCGCGCAAAAGTTTTTTCCATGGCGACTCCATTACAAGTTGACCCCACTGCAGAGCGGCCCCTATAGGGAAACCTCAAATCAGCTCCATGTGGACGGTTCTATTTTAACTACTGTGGCACCACCCCGCTTCCTCTTTGACAAGATCAAAGTTAGGCTCTGCTGCTGCTTTTCAAACGATTGACCGGATCGTATAAATACGGCGGTTTGTGGTGTTTGCGCTGGCTTCGGTGCGGACGCCCAGAATAATCTATAGCTTTTGCCATCCGAGCTGCCAAATAGGCGCACTTTAATAACACGATCAAGAAAAGCCGAAGGAACGGCAGTGCCGCTCTCAAATTACTCACAGAAACTGGCAGAGCTATCATAGAAGTGGTTTGTCTGTGTGCAAAAACATTTCTGTTTTCCACGTGTCTTTGATATTTGTTCACGTTTGTTTGACCGAGTGCTGCCACGTGATCCGAAACGGTCTTTTCTCGCATGTCTCAGGTGCGCGCATGCGGGGGTGTCGGTCAGGGGAGGTGCTTCGCTGGCAAGCACACAAAGTATATACACTTCTCAAATCTATGGGAAGTACTCGTACATGTTTGATCAAACAATTCTGAAATTAGTTTTGTGCTCAATAAGAAACCGATCAAAATCGTACTTTTTGAAGGAGCCGTCCTCATTTATGTTAAACACCGATTGGACAGGACACATGTATTACCAGGTGCCAATAATAGCCATTTTTTTTTTCAGATGGCACCACCCGTAAACCAATGGCCTTTCACCAAAAGTTGAGCCGTTGCGAAAATAGAGGAAATGGCTCGAATAATTATACAAAAAAAAACTTTCTTCTTTCCCACCATAGTCTGTGAAGCGTCAGTTGGGAAAAAGGATTCAGACAGACCTGATATTTATGTCTAAGGTCAGTAATTACGGGCAAACCTTGATTTTCGAACGTCTCTGTTCACAACCAAGTCGGTTTTTAATCAGAAAATTCGATTCGAAATATTTTTTCACCTCGGATCATGACCGAAAACCGTTTTTTGACCAAACCCGAATATGCCATTTGACTCCTTGGCTTCCTTACATGAGGAAGTAATGCTTGCGAGCGTAGTGTTCATTGTAAGCAGGCGTGTTTGTTTTGATTCACGCAAAGCTGACTGTTTTTATGTTATTTCTGCAGAGTGTATTAGCCCCTAATCATCTGCGAATAAAATAGTTTCGGATTTGAACAAATCGCTTTTCGAACAGCCTTCTGGAACGGATTATGGTCGAAAACCGAGGTATGACTCTATTTGACTTCACCAGAGCAAAGATGGCCATCGTGAATTTTGGGAAAATATTGAAGTTGTTCCGAAATGCAAGCGTATTTACAGGCCGGTCGTGGGCTTCACGCTCCTCTTCGAGGATGATTTTTGGGCACGTTCCAACTGTGGCCGTCGCCGATCACGTTACAGCGCGTGATGGCCCCGTCGATGACTTTTCAATGCTTGACGGCCGCATCCAAATCGACCAAATTTTGTTCCCAGTACGTCCCTGGGCTTGACTGTTGCTTGGATTGATGGCACCAAGGAGAAATGTATTGTGTGACATCACATACTCGCGGAATATTTTGGCATGTGTGTCTGTGATTTTGGACAATTTTGGGTTACGGTTCGAAGAGGCTTACAATCTCTGTCGTTCATGCCAAAGGTGTTTGATGGTCAGAGCTTGAATGATTCAAATATATTTTCCTCCGATTTTTGTTCATGTGGCGTCGGGTTCGGCGGGATAACGGAGCAGCACAAAATGTAGCGCACGGCCAGCGGGAGCACTGTTAAGTTAGCATAATCAACTTTGTGGTCTGAAGATAATAACACATACAGCCGCCATGTCCATGATCACCTCCGCGACAGTGGTCGCACGACTCCGAGCCTCGAAACAAGAGACCAAAGCATTCATGGCAGCGCTTATCCGAGCCGTAACTTGCAAGACTGTGTAAGCTCTAAAAATAAATCCAAACATATATAGACATAAGCCCTTGTGCACGTGCGTTGGCGTATATATGTCTAAGGGTACGTAACAGCTGTCATAATTCCTGAGCTGACACCAGAAGGATGTGCCTCACGGCGAGGAGCACAATGGTCGAATGCATTGTTTGGCCGTACGCAAGGATGCACGATTGTCGCATTCTTAAGCCGCGCGTGTTGGTTCAAGTTCCAGACTTTGCTTAGGCCCTTGCGACAATTTGCTTCAAGATGATGGCGACGATGTTGAGCCTTTCCCAAAACCGTTGAGAAAGTTCAAATTCAGCTTAAAGAGAAAATGGAAACGCTTGCCAAAGTTGGTTCCCAAAAGATTCGATCGATATTTCGAGAATGCTTTGACATTTATGAAGATGATCCTCGACATGATGACGGCTCAGAAAAGTCTATGCGGAAAGAAAGTGGCCGCAATTTCATCAAAGCAGTCATGATTGGAGGAACATTTTTCAACATACCATACGTTGGCCAGGCAATCATATCAAGTTGTCTCGGCAGAAACGGGATGTGGTGAAAAGAAAATGCAGAAAAGTTTATAAATGCGAGAGGGGCAAGCGCTCGCCGAGCTTCATATACATAACCACATTCCAATTATAAAATGTTAGCCACGAATGCGTTTATCGGTTTTCCATCAAATGCAATGAAAATTCAAGGCGAGGTTTTCAAAAATAACACACACCCCCAAAAAAAAGAAATGGAAGGAAGGAATGGATCTACCAGCAGCAGATGGCATCAATGTCCTCTTGGAACTCCAAATTTAATTGGAGGCCCTTGAAATAAATGCCCCTTTATTACTTTTGTCCAGCTGTGGATGAAGGACAGAAATGGTTACGCAGATGGGACTAGATGAGTAATTATTTTTCCATATGAAAATGTTGAGGAAATGCCATTCACAAACTCTGCACGGAACGGCAGAGTGAGCACATTTTTTTTTTCCAAAACCTTCCATATCCTTTTCTCCAAATCAGACTGGTGTCTCATTATACGCACTTTGGTACCGCAGCGCAGCCAAATACTTCCTGGGGTGAAGCGACGGAGTGCTCGGGCAAAAGATGGAGATCGCATTCGGCACACAACATGCACGGAGCAGAAATCGAAACTCACGGCTGCTTCAGAGTCCATCTTCTTTCTCTTTTAGTTCACTTCATATGGTCCAATTAATTCTCATTGATCCTAATGACCAATAAAGTCTCGGTCTAGATTAAAATGGGATGAGATTTGGCCTCAAGCACTGCTTGTGAAAAAGTCTTTCCGAGAGCATTTGATAAATGGAGCTGTCTGCTGGGTATGTGTGGATAGTCCCAATTCTACCCGTGTCTTCCTGTTCTTGATTTGTATGCATTATTTGCTCGTGTGTATCCCTGAGTGCATGTTTGTAGATGCGTGAATGCTTTTAGAAATCAATAAATGTATAACGTGATACATTCCGACACGCCTTTAGTCACTAATAACAGTTCCATGTCAAACTCGCTGTGCTTAAATGTTTTTAAATTTACAATCCATACACCTAAAAGAGTTTTTGTCGAATGTACTCGTTGTATTTTGTCAAGTGGCCGCACGAAATAAAATCATCTGGATACAAATGCGTTTTTTTTTAAAGTAGATTATATGACTACCGTATTTTCCGCACTGTAAGGCGCACCTAAAAGCATTCAATGTTCTCAAAAGCCGACGGTGCGCCTTATAATCCGACGTGCCTTCTATATGGATTAATATACAAATTTCATGGTCGCAGTATTTTAAATGTTCTGCAAAGCGATTGTAAAAGTTCGACATAAATAAAACTGTATTGTATCATTGTATTCCATTTAGCGTAGCTCCATCTAGTGGATGCATAATGTATTGCCACTATTGTAGATTCTATTCCATGCACCTTATAAAGCGGTACGCCCTATAAATGAAAACTGTTTCAAAATAGACCGTTCATTGAAGTTGTGCCTTATAAGTTGTGCGGAATATACGGTACTGAATAAAGGTGTCTGGATCTTGATGATTTTATTTTGTGCAACCACGTGATGAAATAAAATTGAGTACATTCAACCCATTGTTTTTTCAGTGTAGGTATACAACGTACACAATAAACGTGGATGAATTTCCTTTTAAAAAATTGTGCAAATAATTTTACCAATCTCTACTGCTAATACACAATACCCTAAGTCAGTGTTGTTGACTGTCGATGAATTTAATTTCTTGAATTTCACTCCAAGTAATCGAGTGATTCGGTTAATGTGGCTTCCTTAAACCTGCAATCAGGTCTCAATTGTAAAATGTCACATCCACTGGAAAACAAAACAAAACAATATTGTGTCTATTCTGGTGTAGCCCAGTAACATTTCGAAGTGGCTGAGATCACTTGGAACAATGTCAACACATTGATCCACTATGTGGCTCCATGACCCTCTGAGAGTCATCAAGTTCAAAAGGTGAAATTTCTCTGACTGGGTCATTTCCTGTCGGTGAGGACAAACATGAAGGGAGGCAGCAGCTGTGCATCGGGCTTAAACAGGGAGGGGTTTAGGGGCCGGGGAGGTCAGATGCAAGAGAGGACGCTTCACAGAGTAGTTGCCGTGGTGACACCATAGCTACGGAACTTGTTTTTTGCGTGAGTGAGACAGCCATTCATTAAAGGCTATGATGTCAGTGTCACAAACAAAGGTATGAATGTCTGTGTGGTCTGATTCAGTTAGCGCGAACAGAAAAACCATTATCGAAAGGAATTCATGTTTGGGGTGGGGTGGTGGCGGAAGGGGTTCTGTTCATTTTTTAACATATTATTTTACTTTGTAGCCGATTTATTTTCTGCTTGTTCTTTTGAGATGTATTTAAAATTGAGTCTGTAGTTGAATAGATAATACATTTTGATACCAATTAAAAATCACCTTTATTCATTGTGATTTGAATAAAAATCCCCCCCCCAAAAAGTCGCCCAGCGCTAGAGATGACATAGTAACATAATTTTAGGTGATTTTCCGAGCCGATACACAATTTAAAAAAAATTAGCAGAAACAAACCTTACAGCAGGGGTGTCAAACTCATTTTTGACGCGAGCCACATTGGAGTCACCGGTTCCGTTTCCCTTGGACAGCCATTACGACTGTCAAACCATATGAAGAGGTCAAGAACAATGGTTTATTCAACGATTGTTGAAGTGACTGTCATGAGGGCTTTGGTCACAAGAAAATGCTTACAATATATGTTATTTATTACATGTGAGAATTTCAAATTTTGCAAGGTTTTAGCAAGCATCAATCACGGAAGGTGACATGTTTGATTTGTTTTCGCGGGCCACATAAAATGATTTGGCTGGCCAGATTTGGCCCCCGGGCCTCGAGTTTGACGAGGATGCCCTAGAGTATGTACCTTCATTAAAATCCATTTTCCTTCCTGAATAGAGGTGAGAACTCTGGTCAAAGGAAGTAGCCGGTACCACCTTCATATCGACCCGTGACTACCCCGCTGTGCGAAGCATATATGAAGGGATCACTTGCAGATTTCCACTAACTCTTTGGAATTGCTTTTCCCTGCTGCCATAGATTCACAGGGTCGAATAACTTTGGCACTCATTAGACCTTTTCACGGCCAGCCTTCCTCCCAGCGATTCAGCTGTTTTCGAGGGCAAGCCAAAATTCGGATTGCAGTCCCTCAGTAAAAGTCAGGACAAAAAAAAAATCAAAATCCTACTTTCCTCCGTGGTTTCAAACGTGACATTGATGCTCAATTTCAGCACCGCGCCCGCATGAATCGACGTCTCTCTCTCTTTTGCGCACAAAGCATGGGTTTGTTCTTTGGATGCGCTAGCGCTGAACAAGCAGATGTCTCGGCGAACGAAATGTTACATATCAATAAACATTTCAGCTACATATAAATAAACACGTAATGTCAGGGAGAGGATTTCCTTCGATTTTGTATGGGCGATGTCAGGCACCATCGCCTCATGGACTAAAAGCTCTTACGACGTACCTAAATGCGTTTGTACCATAAAATTGCCCCCCCCCCTTTTTTAAGATACCGGTACATGAATGCATCTGCAAATATATAGATCATAATACCATGAGTGTCAACACTCAATGAAGTGTAAGATATACACCTCCATGATTTCAATGCTAAAAGCCCTCTGTGTACTTTTTACACGCATAGGCACTTTGCTCCGTGATTCATCATTTCACTTTGTATGTGAACGTCCTTTTTTTTTTTTCTTGCTTTGGATTTGAAGCTTTTCGCTGATGCCAAACGTTTTTTGGAATTAAAGGATTACAGGTTCCCGTGTCCAAGATTACCGAGGTGCAAACATCCTCCTATCTGAGTACAGTGGCGAAGAATGGGAGTGTGTCAAAGCTTGCAGAGAAGCTGCTTAAGCCTAAATGAGGTGTGGATGTGGAGGAGAGTGCAAGACTGAATATATTTGTGCCCTGTGTGTTTGTGTCGCCGAGATGATTTTATTATTGTCTTATTACTCCTACTACGACTGGTACTATTGTTATGTTACGTTGTATGTGCAGAGAGGAACTATATTATCATGCAATGAAATATAGATTAAAACACAAACACTAACACACACAGCCAAAGCAATGCATGTTTTATTTGAAATGAAAGCTGTATATCATCAGCAATTCGGTTCTTTTGGCACTTGGGAAATGAATTTTCATGTATGTAAGACTCCAAGAAATTCTTTCAAAATGGCAAACAACCAACTTGTCGTCTTGTTCCATTTTTTGCCCTATTTGTAGAAGAAGATCATGTTCCTTTACATTGCCACCTGTGACACTCCATTTTTTTAAAAATGGCATTTTAGGAGGTACTTACCACTCATTTGGTATTTTTAAAACTGTACTTGAGCAAGGCAGCCCGGTGGTCCAATGGTTAGCGCGTCAACCTCACAATTCCAGCTGCGGGCTCCCTGTGTGGAGTTTGCATGTTCTCCCCCTTCCTGCGTGGGTTTTCTCCGGGTACTCCGATTTCCTCCCACATTCCAAAAACATGCATTGCTGGCATTTTTGGGTTTAGGGGGGTTCTCAGATATGTATTCGGTATTTTGTATATGGACTATTAAAAATGTGATGGGTGCGACGTAAAATGTCCTCCAATTCTGGAATCACCCACATATTAAATCACAGTTTTGAATGGGGGGGGGGGGGGTGTAATTTCACTATTTTTCAAAGTTGTTGAGCCCTGCAAGATGGGCATATTTGCAAATGTCACAGTATGACATCTCATAAGATTTTTTTTTTTTTAAAGACAAGATTCCTCTCCCCTGAAGCCAACCAGCCCTAGGAAAGAAGAACACGAAACGAAACACCACCCACCTTCACATGTGACCTTCCATTAAAGAAATTGGCCAATCAGTAGCCGATGAGAGGCGAGGATCAATCTTGTGGATGCTTCGCTAGACCTTCCCGCGAAATTGTGAGGCTTAATACAATTAAAGTCTGAGGAGAAATCAATGAAGATTAGCGGCTCAAAAGTGTCTGCACCCTTCAAGTCACACAAAAAAAACAAAAACATATTTAATAGGGCGTGTGTTGTGTGATCCGCACCCTTGTGTGACCTGTATACAAATTGCAAACAGCTCACGTTTGGCTGCTTTATGTTCTGAAATCTGTCCGCCGTAATTTCATTCCTTCGCAATCTCGATTCACTGACCCTTCTGAGATAGGCGCGCATGAATGTCGTCACTGGATGTCATTCAAGTATTATTGCTTGGTGCAGGCACAACGATGATATCGCTCCACGGATAGGAAAACTCGACTTCAATTTCCATGTTACCACCGCCTCTGGGAGGTGCACAGAAGGTTCGATCTGAATTTGTATTTACCGGTATATTTGAATTGTTTACGGTGTTTCATCACAGTTGTTCAGAGTTCAGGTCATGACCAATCATGGCTCAGCTTGCTAACGGCACATGCCCAAAAGCAGAAAATAGCTGTGCCGTGATTGGTCATTACCTGAGTCCTGTCATGAGTCACCTACCATGTCATTTTCAACTGACATCAAGTGGGCTAAATGGCCACTGACTGAGGTGGATTTTGATGTTTAATTCATATTCCACAAACGCGATATGTCGTAATTAGCCAGTCGCAACAAGACCACGAGCAGCTCTTTTCGATGTGACCACCTGTCAAGCAGCTTTCTTTCTCTCTTTTTTTTAAATATTACAAATTGTACATTTTTTCCTTCTTTTTGTGTATCACATATCTTAGACTTGAAACAGTCTTTACCCAACACACACACATGCAAGTCTTGAGTCCAGTTGTAAATGTCTTTTTATTATGTGGCTGTCTGTGCTGAGATTCTTTTCCGGGTTCATATTGTGCCCCCCCCCCTCCCTTTTAAAAGAGCAAAGCTCAATCCTTGTTTTTGTTTTCTCCTCCCCCTTTATTGTGTTTTCCTTTTTCAACGGGGGCACTGACTTGAGCAGCTCTCCGGGGTTCCTATTCACTTTCATTCATTATGAGTGTCTGTAACATACCTGTACTTGGCGGCACGGTTGTTGACTGCATAGCACGTCGGCCTCACAATTCAGAGGTACAGGGTTCGATTCCGGCTCTGGCCTTCCTGTGTGAAGTTTGCATGTTCTCCCCGGGCCTGCGTGGGTTTTCTCCGGGTACTCCGGTTTCCTCCCACATTCCAAAAACATGCATGGCAGGCCGATTGAACACTCTAAATTGTCCTTAGGTGTGACTGTGAGTGTGACTGGTTGTTTGTCTATGTGTGCCCTGCGATTGGCTCGTAAGCAGTTCAGGGTGTCCCCCGACTTCTGCCCAAAGACAGCTGGGATAGGCTCCAGCATTCCTGTGACCCTTGTGAGGGAAAATTCTATTCGAAAATGGATGGATGTAACCTACACCCCCGCCACCCCGCCCCCGGTGACCAAGACCTGCACACACGAAGACGCAGGCTCACTTGCCGTATAAAATCATGACACAGAAGCTGCTTGATTCTTTACATTCTGTTAAATTAATATTTCCATTTATTTTTATAAAAGGCACAATTCCTGAAAGTAGTAATTTTTTTAGAATACATTTTTGTAACTATTTTCACTGGGTTGGAATGGATTGATGACACTTTGATTTCAAAGGGGAAATGTATTGCCGGTAACACTGTTTTGTGTTACTAGTGTGGTCACAAAGGGAACTAAACTCGTAAGTCAAGGTACTTTTGGATTCACTTGGTGAAAAAGTGCCATTTCAGTATGTGACTTTCTCTTTTATTTGCAGGCAAATTGATCAATTACCAACGTGCCAAGTTGTATTACCGAGAAGAGTTTTTTTTTGTCACTGATTACACCTGAACTCAACTGTGACGCTCCCGTTTGCGAGCCATCTCTTTTTAATTCTGCTTTGATTTAGGAGAATACTTTCAGACGTCCTCTGGTAGAACGTCATCTTTTTGAACCCAAAAAAATATATATAATAATAATTCCTCTCCCGAGGCGAGCCATTTATAGATGTTATTGTGTAACTCAGTGTGTCGACCCCTGCCGGGGCAAGCCAAAAGCCGCAACAAAGTGAAGTGCTTAAAAGCGTATTTAAGGCAAAAAAAAAAAAGTCTCCAAAAGGGGACATCTGTGAGTGCGCTTGTCAGGTCATTTTCTGTTTTATATGGAGGGATTTGGTCCTGTTGACAATATTTTGCGAGGAATAGTAATTATTATTGCTCTGTTTTAATCCCACATATGACTGTACTGTATATATTCTCATATTATGAACAAGCGATTTTTACATTCTTTTTAGTTCATCATCATTATTTAAGATCCAGGAAGTGTTCATTGCAACGTGACACAAGTTTATGAGCTCACTGGCCAGTAGCCAGTGACATTTTCTTTTCTACGGTTCTGTAGGTGCCATTAATGTGTACTTATCGCCGATAGGGCAAAGTTTACAAGCAATTCATTGCAAACTGTGGCCGACCTTATGATTGGAACCTGTTGAGCAACTTTAGGGTACATAAAAAGGATCATAAATAGTTGGGTGGATGCTTTTTTAATTTTTTTTTAAATAAAGATGCCATAAGGTGCTCAGGTCAGGTCCGGTGTTCCACTATATCTGGAGATTGCCGGGTCCAATTTCTGAGTGAATCTTATCGTTTCGCCTTCAGGACTGGCTGAGCAAGTTTGGTTACCTCCCACCGCCTGACCCAGTAACCGGCCAACTTCAGACCAAGGAGGCCCTGACTAAGGCCATCAAAGCCATGCAGAAGTTTGGAGGACTCAAGGAAACTGGAGTTTTTGGCAAGTGGCTGAGTTTTAGCCTTCAGAACCCCCCCGCCACTCCCCAAAAAAGAATCTCAATTCTCTTCAAATCTATCACACTATCATTTTCATTTTTTTTTCTTTCCAGATCAAGCTACATTGGGGCTCATGAAAACACCCAGATGTTCTCTGCCCGATGTCGCTGAAACCGAAGTGACGGTGGGCCGCAGAAAACGAAGTCCGAGTCCTCCCAACAAATGGAAAAAAAGACATTTATCTTGGAGGTGAGAAACCAAAAACACTTTCCTTAAACAAATCAAATGGTATATGTTCAACAAAATGTTTTCATTTTAGGAGGATTATTTTTAAAAGCCCTCGTGCCTTTTAAATTACGTTGCAACCCGTACAATTATCACAGGTTGTATTATGGCCGTAAGAATGGATCCACCGGTGGGTTCAAGTTGTTTGGTGTCAGTGATGGTGTAGTGGTTCAATCGGCGTCAGTGCAGGCAGCATGCGTTCTTTTCCCGCTTTGGGACGGCGAGGCTCTAAGAGTGAATGATTGATGATGATGTCTGTCTCTATAATTTCACTGTGTTATAACTGAAAACTGCATGCAGGGCGTGCCCGCCTTTTGCCTCAGATGGGCTTGGCTCCAGTACCACGCAGTTCCGAAAAAGGATAAATGTTTCAAGAAAATGGACGGATGTCAATTTGGGTGGGTAATTGGATCGCCAGTTTGCTGGGAAAAACAAACAAACAAAAAACATTGTGTGAAATGTTCTGCATTTAACTTTGTTGGTCATCACTGCAATAAGCAACATTTTTATTTTTACCGCAGCTGCTCCAGCTGCGTTTGGACCCAAATTACACAGTTCTTCCATTTGTCTTATCCATAGTGAGCCTTGTGTGTGTGTGAGTGTGTGAGTGTGTGAGTGTGTGAGTGTGTGAGTGAGTGCGTGTCCTGATCTCCTCCCACAAGGCCAGTTCCTTGCAGGTGAGCCACTGTAGCATTAGCTTTTGATGTGTGAGTGACTTGGCTGCAACAAGCAGAGGCGCTTGTCATCGAATCGTCACGCGCATGACGTCCGCTCTGCAAAAAGCTGCGCGACAGACCACCGCCTTGCCCATTACGACACTGGCATGAAAACTGGAGTTCAGAGGACAAAGAGAGAGATCCTCCCATTTTAAAAACCTTTACAAAAAACAAATAAATAAATAAATACTGTACCGTATTGGCCCGAATATAAAACGGCCCTGATTATAAGACGACCCCCTCTTTTTCAAGACTCAAGTTTGAAAAAAGACTTTTTGAACACCAAATTAATTTTTATACAGAAAATAATACAAATCTAAAACAAATGAATATAACAATATATTTGAGAGAAAAAGCATGTCATTTTGCCGCATTCAAATCTTAATATCTGAACATTTAAATTTGTGACATCATAATGACATCATAACTTCTCCTCTGCTGCCGATTAACCTGGCCGATCTTCGACCCACTTTTCTCCAGATTGTTGCTACGTTCTCCATTTTCTGTTATCTCATCTTATTTTCTTCGCTTTTCTTTTTTACCGCTATTTTTTATTTTTCTTCTTCGTGGTACCGCTATTTTTATTCTTTGTGACAGGGGTTCACTTTGGCCTGGGGAGTCTAGTTCAGCATTCGCTTCATGATATCTGCCGCCATCTAGCGTCGTGAATGGGTATAATGTCTAGACCCCGAATATAAGACGACGTCCACTTTTTCAGTCTTATTTGAATGCGAAAAAAACACCATCTTAAATTCGGGCCAACATGGTACCATTCATTTTCCCCATCATCAAGCAAGAAAATTGAGCTCAATGCCATTCCAGAGTAAAAACGGAGCAGGACGTGCCAATTTTACTTTAGTTCTGCATTAGCCTACTTTCCTGGCCAAACCTTGTTTTTTTTTTCCTCCAGGTTGGTTTCTTTGCATCCAAGACTGTTATGTGGGGGAGCTGAATGAGAGTGTGAAGACAGACAGACAGAAAGAAAATCAATTTGATTCTCCCTTTGCGTCCGCTAAAGCCTCCCTTGCATGCCTCAGATTTATAACGTCCCAAATTCATTTCAATTATTACCCTCTGCAAGAGCTTAATGTTAGGAACATTCATTTCAATCAAATGTGGTGACACCAACAAGCCCCCCACCCCACACACCCACACCAGGACCACGATACCGAGCTCAAATCCGACTACTCGCACTTGCCTCTTTAGTCACGCGTTCATTTTCTTAATGAAGCAAATGGGCGGTGCTCCCAGAACATTCGGTCAAGAGAAGGGGTGGGGGGGATACACGGGCTGTCGGTCCGCGGCGATATCGTTGTTTACCTCATTAATGACAGTTCAAGTCGCTCAGGCAAGGACAATTTAAAAAGAAGTCAGACCCGACTGAAAGTCAAAAGTAGTCGCTAATGAGGGAAGGGTAACCACAGTCATAAGTCAGCAGCAGGGGTCCGTCATCATGCTAATTATAGCCATAGCTCACAGCTGTGAGTGACTGTCAGGAAAAGCCACAGCTGTATCCAAAGGGGCCGCTGATATGCCGTCTATGCAACCCTCTCTGACTATCTCAGATAATAACGTGACACCGCTTTCAGTAAGAACCAACACCGGAGCATACAGACATCACTTTCTTCCCTTTGGAACCTGTGCAACATTTAAATGCATATTATCGACGCGTTCGTTATTTTGGGACTGTGTCGGAGCGAGTGAGGGATTTTGTTGGCCTCCAATTGCCGCAAAAATTAAAATTTTAAAGTTTGTCACTACACGTTTCCAATTTTCAAATGATACCCAACACGCACCACAGGCTCTTTTTGAGACATGTTGTGGATAATGAGGCTTGACTTAAAATTCAGCTTGATTATAAAGTCTGTGTGCGCAGCCCAGGAGAAAAAGCCATCATTTTTTTTTCCCCCCGAAGTGTCAACTTTGAATTTGACTTCACGTTGCGCATGACACATCAGACAAAACAACACAAAAAAATGGCCTTATGTTATTCTCATTCATCTGCCTGCTGCTCATCACGAGTGACATTTGTGGTGGAGATTTTTTTAAAAAACGTAATGTTTTTATCTCGCATACCCATCTCCGTTGGTGATGAATAGTGGTGATGGGCGAGGAAACGGCAGAGAGTCAGAAGCAAAAAAAAAAAAAGTGACATGACAAGTGGGAAGATCCATGTGGAGCCTTTAATTTTCGAAACCTTCATCCTCAACCCGAATGATGAGACTTGTGGCTGTGTGTGTGTGTGCATGTGAAACAGGAATGTGCTGACTCTTTACAGACACAGTACAGTCGCATCGCTGTCAGCGGAAGAGTTTCAAATGTGTGAGCGAGAGTGTCATGAGTGGGTGTGGCCTTGCTGTCGCGCTCTCTCCGACGAACTGCACAGCCACGGGAAATAAAAGGGTCCTGATTAGGTGAAGGCCCCTACAAGAGTGTCTCCTGTTCCACTCGGACACTCAAAAGATGAAATGGGAAATTGCATGAAGGAAGTTAACGTCTCCTGTTTAAAAAAAAAAAAATCATAAAAAATGATGAGCAACAACTTCTGGAGATTCTCAGACTCCCTCAGGAGCAGATGTTCACCACTCTGCAAATAAAATGTTAAAAATGGCCGCTGGCTAATTCAACCATATTCGTCATCATATAGCGTGCAGTCATGCAGATTTGATTGTGTTTTCACTTGTGGAGGCAGCGCTTTGTCACCAAGCCACTCAATTAAACTCCGTTAATTAGTTTGCAGAAGCGGCACATTCGGGAGACGCAGCGGTGGGTGCGAACCTCCACATTGAAATCTGAGTATGTGCTGGTTATCAGAAGTTAATGATGCCCACGCTGTTAGCTAAAAGCTGATCTGTGCTGACACTGCAATTCCTGCTGCTTTGTATTGGCGACTGCGTCCCATCGACAATGGCTGATCTAAGAGCCTAGCTGCAGAGTCACATGCGGAGAAAATTAGCGTGGGGTGTGGTTCATATGTAAACAGGACGATCAGAGACATCCCTAATTTGCGATATTCAAAACAGCTCACTCACAGACACACTTTCAGAAATAGGCAGAATCTGATTACTTTCTCTATATACTGTATCTTTGTTCCCTTCTCTTGTCTCAGAGTGAGGACATTCCCCAAGGACTCGGCCTTACTGGGCAGAGACACCGTTCGAGCACTCATGCATTACGCCCTGAAGGTTTGGAGTGACATTGCGCCGCTGAACTTCCACGAGGTGGCAGGAAACGACGCCGACATGCAGATTGACTTCACGAAGGCCGACCACGATGATGGATATCCCTTTGATGGGCCAGGGGGCGCCGTGGCCCATGCCTTTTTCCCTGGGGAGAGGTTCACCGCTGGGGATACGCATTTCGATGACGATGAGGCGTGGACCTTCAGATCACCAGGTGAGAGAGACAGAGGTCATTTCCCAAGCTGTGCTTCTAAAACTTATCACACCAATTGTCACCTCAAATAATTCTTAGCTCTCCAAAAGCCTCTCCAAGAACCTCTCTAAGAACGTACAGTCAAATGTCTCTGTTCACACCCAAAAATGTTTTATGCCTCGGATTATGACTGGAAATCAGTCCTCAACCAAACTGAGCGCACTTGAATGCGCCACTTGACTCCTCTCACCTTCCTTACACGAGGAAGTGACGCTTCCTCGTGTAGCGTTCCATTGTGAGCAGACGTGTTCAATAAAGATTTTTTTTTAAATAGAGCGTGGTTTCGGTTTTCGAACTAATCGGTTTTCGAACAGCCTTCTGGAACGGATTATGGTTGAAAACCGATGTATGACTGTATTTTGTTCCGGAGAATACTGAATGCTAGCTAGTTTTTTCCACATGCAGCAGCGATTGTTCTGGATATGTAAAAACAAAAAAATGATGGGGTCACATTGTTCAAACAGGATCAAAACCAGCAAAGATACTTAATAGTAAATAGTTGTGACATACAGTATATGTTTGACGACTCGCTAATTGGTGTTGGAGTACTCCACCAAACCTGCGCGGTAAAAGCTAGTGGAAGAGTCTGACGTTAGCCAAAAGCTAAAGCTAACAACTAGCCCCAGATGCCACTCGCCTTAATTACTATCACTAGTGAGGAACAAAGGCAGTGACACAAAGTGAAACTTCATCAGCAGATTATTATGTGTTTGATGTGTAATTACTATATGTGATACAAATGCGCGCTTACTGAAATCACTTGAGCATACACACTAGATAAAAGCGCAAGCTTTCAAAGAAAGATGACGACACTCATTTGAATAACTCATTATGCATTTCCACTGAACTCTCGTGGAAATATGTGTAGCTGTCTTCCATAACTGATCATCAACTGTATTCATGTTAATCACATCTTGATTGATTCATCGATTTACAGAAAGACAAATGTTGATGGCCATTTCAAATGTTTTGACGACCGTTGCCATGGACGACAAGCAAATGCCACATGTTAGCACGCTGTCTATACTTACAGCATCGATGCTTTTATATTTAGAACCGGATTATATTTCCCTTGACACAAGTTGATTGTGTGGTTCTGTTCTGAGCATTTATCTTGATTGATCAAGCCAAACTTGTTTCATCCAACACTGCTCGTTTGGAGGAGTGATGACAAAGATGCAAAAGCTTCCCGAAATGGGAGCCTGCCTATTTGTGGTCTGATCTGGAAAGCGCAATATGCTCTTTAAATGTTTGGAGCTTAGAATGTTCTCTTGTCCCTCCGTCATTCGCACTACTTTTGGAATCTGCTATCCCCCTGATGAATTTGTGGCATTTTTCCTGATGTCAAGCACAGAGGCAAAATTTCAGCAGCTTTGGAAAAATATTGTTAGTGGCAGGGAGGAAGTGTTTTCCTTTAATTTTTTTTTAAATAATAGATAACGCCTCACCTGTCACTTGCAGTGTTCCTCATTTTCCTGTCATGAGCCTTTATGTAAAAGAAGAAAAATGAAGGTGCACTATGAGACCACTCATCCAGATGAAATGAGGCGATGGAGTGATCTGTAATCGTTGCCCTGACTGAACTTGTCATGTGGCAACGTCTCGGCGCGGTCACACAAATGACAGCTATACCCTTTTCTTTCCTTTCCTTCCTTTCCCTTTTCTTTCCTTTCCTCTGAATTTGCTATTTTTAGTGTCCTGTTTAGTGAACTTCACTCTGACCTTCAACGTTGGCACCGTCCTCCTTATTGCTCCTGATAAATGATGGAAGGAGAGGCGACGGAAACAAGAACGCTGAGGAAAGTCTGAGAGCAGGATGTCAAAATTTCCTTCTTGAACTCAACAGTGCGCATTTTAAGAAAACAAAAATTTGACTCTTTGTTCTTTCTTGAGTAGAAGTAACACCACAACAAATTCCAACGGTCCTTTTGGCTTGTTTTTCGGCTTGTTTGTCGGTTTTCAGGGCAGATTTGTTAGACACGTGGAAGGTAGGCTTTATGCTGACTTCAGGGTATTTTCAATGATTCTGTAGGCTTTTAAATCACACCGGATTGTTCTGCGCAAAATTATCTTGATTTATCAAGCACAACATGTTTCATCCAAGATTGCCTGCTGCGGGAGAGCTGCTGATTTGTAATGAGGACATGATGCTAGGCGCCTTCTAAACGCAACGCAGCCTGCCAATTCCCGGTCAGTGCTGGAAAACACGACATGTTGTCTTGACGCTTGGAGCTCGGCACCGTTTTATATGATTCCAAAGCATTTATGCTGGACAGCCTCGCAGGGCGATGGGAATTTTGCTGTGTTTCGTATGACTGGGTCGTTATGAACATGACAAACAGAACATGTTCAAAAATGTTTCAAAGGTTTGCCTGTTTGTACTCTCACATTGGATCCACTCTCGGCCACTGGATGTGTGAAGCAAACACTTTTTCCAAACAAACCATCTGGCGTATGATGCCGCAAGGGCTGGGCCGGTGTACAAAAAGACGGAGAGTTGCTAACCCAATGATGGAGGTTGCTCATTAGAGGGGGACAAAACATCTTGGAGACTGACATCAAATGGTTTTGAGTCAAACATCAAATTTAGGAAGCTAGCCTGGCCAACGCTAGTCCTTGAACTCTTGATTGTCACTATTATACCAATCGAAGCTGTCGGAAGTCGCAGCACCGGCTGCACCTGGACGTTTCGTATCCGGCTTTGAAGACATATTGACGGAACTAAGAACCTTACGCTTGCAAGATTAACACTCCTCCCCACTCTGCATAATGTGCGATGATGGTGAATCGTATTTTTCATGCACTTTGTATTTGCGGTATATCTAATTTTGAAGGTACGTTTAACGTTACCATAGCGACCACAGAGTGTTGCGGCCAGATAGGACTTTCCTTGTGTCGTGATTCATGTTTATTATTGTTTAAAAAAAATACCACAGTTTTCATGCAGGTCATATCAAATTAATTTGTTGTATTTATCCGCCACACTTAACTTATTCGGTACCAGCCAATTCTGGACCAAGTCTGAAAAGACGTTTAAACACGTCTTTGGGAGTGAATGAGTTAAATGCCTGTCCCTGAAAATATTGTCTGACATTAAACCGGTTTGTGGGGCAAAAAAGGTTGGGGACCGCTGCTCTAAGGTGTCATTTTGAGCAAATGATCCTTTTTCACGGCGCAAAAACTAGATAAGCTGCCATCAAACAAGATGTGAACCGCATACATGATAAATCAAAGATGTGTTTCGTAGGTCATTAGCCTGTAGTTAGCGCGCCGCCATAAAGCAGGTAAGGAAGTTTGCTTCCTTGACAATTGAATCAGATGAATCGTTTTGCCTCTGTCGTCGCCCACGTTTGATCGTGACCACAGAACCTGCGGTCGAGCTAAATTTGATCAATGGTCAGGTGCCAATGTGAAAGCATCATGAGACAGCTTCGTAACTCGTCTCACAACGCCCCATGCGTCCTTATCAGTCATTTCATTTGGCACTGAGAGTGAATTGATCCCGCGCCAGCTGCACCAAAGTCAGCTATGTAAACAACCACACTGCCAATGACTCCTGGGCAGGATTTTACTGAGTGGTTCATCCCTCTTTTGTCACATTTCTCATGCGACACTTTGTATGCTGGAAACAATTCAGCAAGTGATCCTTCTCCAAGATCAAACTCAGGCTGAAACCATCAGAATGTTGTACGGCTGTGTCTCTGCTGAGAGACATTTGATGCGGAAAACAGTCCTTGAAAGGTGGAGCTACGCTGTCAAAGCACGTGTGTGTGATGAATCCGACTGTACCCAAGGTTGGTGGAGTGCAATGATACAAAGAGCACTCATTATTTCCTCGTTTCTTATTTCTGTCCTGCACTTACTGTATATTCTGGGTTAATGCGGATTCCCACCATGGATGGCTTCATGTCTGACCAGTTCAGTGTGTGGGCGCATCCTCGCCAGCTGCACAAATGGGGGAGGGGCGGAGTAATGAGTGCAATGAAGTGAAGAGTCCAGGGGTCATCGGTGTCCATGACTGTATTCAATTGTTGTCCGACCACTTTGATTTCACTACCACCTCCTGCAAATGAGTCAACTTCAGCATGGTCGAAGAAGAAAAGAAAAGATCCGAAGATGATCTTAGTCAAAGTGCCCCAGTTGCAGCTTTTTCCTCATTCAATTGTGATGGAATTGTTATCGGTGTGGCATTTGGCTCCGGTCCACCGAGTCCATAGAGGTCCCTTTTATCAGGAGTCATTTGAGAAAACAAGGTCCTATTGATTTTTCAATAAAATCTGACACAAAATGGCACAAGAGGCAGCTAAGGGCAGATTGGTCGCCTGTGGACGTTTTTCAAGGCTTTATCGCATCTAAAAGACCGTAGTTGATGTTTGAGCAAGTTAAAAATGAAGGTCAGAACCGTATTTTTCTCTCCCCGTACTATTAAAAAGGCACATTTGTTTTGAATCATTCCCCCACAAATGACAGTTGTTATTTCATGTAAATTTCCGCACACACCGGAACATTGGAATGGTTGCTTCGTCTGTGACTGTTTTCTTGTTAAAGGAACTGAATTGAACGTGAAATGAAAACACAGCGGGCCACAAACCTCCCAAAATGCAGCGCAGCATCTGCGTTGTATCGTGGCATTAAATAGTGATTATAGGCAAAAAAAAAACCAAAACAAAAACAAAGATGCCTGAAGTAGCTCGGTAGCACAAAAGTAATTTTGCCATATCGGTAAACTGAGTCGATGGAAAAATGAGGCTTCACGGTGTAGGGGAAACTCACTTTTCGTATGTCCTCCTTGTCCCGCGAGGATACGTCCCTGGACCAATTCTGTTTTCATTGTCAATGCACCCACTGGGTCCGCTGTTCAGCCCCTTTCATGCTCTGACGATGACACAGAGAACTGTTATCCCTGCCAAACCCAGTAACTCAAATTGATCTCCCTTCTTGAATGTTTAGCTAACAATTAGTGGAGGACTCAACATTTTCTTTATATTCACCCGCACAAAACCAACATTATTTTGATTGAAACCTTTTTCATTGCTGCTACTCCGCATCAAGATCGAGCCAGATGTCACACATTACTGCTGTTCTCGCGTCCTCTATTGGCTTCTTGGGAATTGAGAATAAAATAAAGAAATCGGGGGTGCCTCACTGGCAACCCGTAAATCTTCCCGCTCTTGTCTCGGAAGATCCTGTGGATTGCTTAGGAAACACGACCTGATCTCACACTTAACTCGATTTTGGAGCTGCTGGTTCCTTTTGTTCCTTCCTCCCGTTTTCTTTTATTTTATTCTGGTTCATTTCTGTGTGCCATGTTTACTGCCTTTGTCAACATGCTCGTGTGTTGTCATTTGAATTAAACCTTACTCGCCAGCAAAAAAAAGTAAAACTACAGAATGTGCGCGGCGTTACGAAAAGAAGTGCGTACTTGAACTGAGATGACACTGCGATGTTTGACAATTTTAAGTGCCGTGGGCTCAAAAGTTGATGTTATTCTCATCAGCCTTTAACTATTTAGTGAGAGTCAGTGGAGGTAGGAAATAAAATTCAAGTGGCCTTCACTTTGTGCACGCGCGTGTGGGTGTGCTTGCGTATGAATCATCGAGCTGCGCAAGTGGTTCCCGCTTTTAAGCCTAACCCCCCCGCTGTGTTGGAGCCCCCTCAAGGGTGAAATTTGCATCCGAGTGCATCAGACCTTTCAATCTAAAAAGCAAACACACATCTACGCATGGGTTACGCACTAGTTGGGAGGGGTGGGGGGCCCACATCCTGAAGTCAGCGTATTGTTTGACTTCAGAAGGTGCCATTTTCACCACACTTGGGCTATAGCTGGAAATATAGAAACTTAATAAAAACTTCAGTCATTCAAGCACTGTATCATTTGGACACATTACATGACATTCTAAAACTGTGCGAAAGACTGTTCCACTTTGAAGGCCCCTTCAAAAGTTGGCTTCTTTCGTTTTTGTTTTTTTAAATTAAGGGAATACACTGCTGCTTAACTCCTTATTTGCCTGCCGCTGCTCATTCGCAGAAATATTTCAATATGGTGATACAAGTGGCCGTTATGACGGTGAATTTTGTGAAAATAAAAATGTTGAATCACCTCCACATATGACATAAAGTATACAGTACACAACACATTAATGGATTTAAAATCAAAAGTCAAGAATAATGCTTTGTCTAAACATTGTTTACGTTAATGTAATAAGGGGTTTGGTAATAAGAAAATGATTGCAATATCATATGTTATTATGGATTACATGTGATAATTAGAAATTTTGGTTCAGACTTTGGCAAGGATCATGGAACTTCACATGCTTGATTTGCTTTCATGGGGCACATAAAATGATGTGGCGGACCAGATCTGGTCCCCGGCCCTTGACTTAGTCACCTGTGGTATAGAGAAAAAAACTGTTCAACCTCACATGCCCACCAGTGGACAATATCCACATCCTGAGGTTTGGACCCAGGACCTCTGGACTACCCTGACACAAGCGATAACATGTTAGCGATGCTAACATGTAGCCACCTCGGAAAGCAGACATTAAGGACAATTAACTTTTTGAGGTCTTTTGGCTACATTCAGCGCAGCGGCTCTGTCCTCGAAATGTTGCAACCGCTCAATTGGGGCGTAGCTAATGACTTCAAGTCCCACGCATATTGCAGTCGCATATTCGCTTGCGATCCCACAACGCCCTCCTCCACCGTCACCAGACGTGTTTATCACGGTGTCTGCGGATCCGTCCAGACAACAGATGCGAAACTCAGCTGTGCCGCCGCCGAGCTATCTGAGCCGTAAATTGTTCAACTTTCACAAAAGGCAAGCCGGTGTCTTGAAAAACCTGTTAGGTCATCTGAATGTTAGCGCCTCAGCTCTCTAATCATCTCGAGAGAAATGGACCTTATCGGATAAAATCCAACGCTGAGTAATTGCCTTTGCTAATTCCCTTCCACCCGCTCCCAGTACATTGTTCTCAGCGGGACATTAAATCTTTGGTCCGCTAAGACCAACTCCTAATGTGTGTGATGATGCTGAATAGTGGAATATTAAGCAACGCATTCACTGGACCAATTCACTACTGCTGCTGTATCGGACTCCCATTAAGTCCGACGAGTAACATCACATAAGATGAGATCCAAGACGTGGTCTTTTTGCTCGGATGGCCAACCCGTGAAGCAAACTGCCGTCGACTGCTAATTATCTCGAGTGAAATAAAGGTCTCATTAATAAATAAGCAGATGAATTGTTCTACTCCGGTGTACCTGCATAGAAACTAAAAAAGAAAACTGAGCGGTCATTTCAGTGTGTTATTTATGACTCATCTTCCAACGTCTTTTCACTGGAATCCCGTTGCGATGAGACCATTGATCCAAAGTGGTAACAATGTCGTAATTGTGCCAGCGTCGGGGACAACACTTGGTTTATTTTTTAATTTATTGCATTCATCCTTTTTTTCCCCCCGTAGAAAGTCATCTCATGTTTTGATGATTCTATACAAGGCTTAGAGAGTTCTGGCGTCGTTTCTGCACAATAAAAGCATTCGGGCTGATGTAAGAGCTGCTTAATGACTCACTCGTGAATCTTGTCAGCGCAAAGCTTTTGACTGCTAAATATGAAAGAACTTTGATTGCCTGAAGAACTTTTCAAAGCTCACTCTGTTGTTACGTGCCAAATTCTCTCGGCTTCCACGCTGTCCGCCGGTATGCGCTCCATTCGTTGAGCCTCACATGGGTCCAAAACACGAAGCCCGGTACACGATGAGTTCAAAGCCCTTGTTCTCTCTCAATCCCTTCTTTTGTTCCCTTTTCCTGTCTGCTCCCGTAGATTACAGGTGCTATTTGTCTTGCCATGGGTCCCAAGTGGGAACCGGAAGGATGAAAGTGTGTCCCCTTGTAGTGCCAAACGAAGGTTACAGTCTTCAGGGGCGAGAGGTTAGCTTTGCTTAGCTTGAAATGCAAGTGATCCGCATTTCTGACGAACTTGAGTCGTGTATAATGTGGAATTTGCGAGGCTTTTTCTTTTTAATGGTCGGAAGCCGCTCCCGAGGTGTCTCCCTGCTCTCTGGTTCTGACTGGCAACCCTGAGAGTCAGGCAGGCTTAGCGAAGTTATCTCTCTTCTGCACACTGTGCAGTGTTAGAATCCTCCTCATTGTACCTGCCATGCCTCTTCATTTATTCAGTAAGCAGATGAACGTCCATGACATTTAACACCTGAACTGGGTTTGAAACACGTCAATCTAGGCCACCATCCACAGGAAAAGGTCACATTGTCGGTAACATTCGCACCCAAACTAAGGATATGCCGAAGCGCTTAGTATGGTTCATTTCAGTCGAATGTGAGATGCATTATTTTGGTGTGCCCAAAGTTAAGATGTCCAAAAATATCCGACTTGTACCTGTATTTTATTTGGAATACCACAGTTTTACAGTACAGTAGTTTGCTGGTTTGTTTGAGAAGCGATTGTACGAATGGAATTGGAATTGGAATATTTTTCTTCTCATCTTTACATGTCCTGTAAATTGACTGGCAGCAAGCCCATGGCATAATTAAGCATGAGCTAATTGTGACAGTATGATAACCATGAGAAAAAAAATTCAGTCTTAAAATTACAGCTCGAAAATGTCATCTTAGGAAATATTTGCGTAAATAAAAACAGCCGTGCCAGAGCCTATCCCAGCTGTCTTCGGGCAGTAGGCGGCACCCTGAACTGGTTGCCAGCCAATCGCAGGGCCTTATTTATTTTGTTTAGATGGAAAAGAATACATTTCGGAATTAACATATTTTTCGCACTATAGAGCGCCTCAGAGTATAAGGCGCACCTTCAATGAATGGCCGATTTTAAAGCTGTTTTCATATATAGGGCGCACCGAGCGCATAGAATAGAAGCTACAACAGTGGCTTTCGGTATTCATCAACTAGATGGGGAATATTATACAATACAATAGAGCTTTATTTATATAGACCCCTATCTGCCGTTTTGTTATGCATCCACTAGATGGAGCCAGGTAAAATGGAATACAATACAATACAATACAATACAGCTTTATTTATATAGAGCTTTCACAACCGCTGCAGCTGGAACAAAGCGCTTTACAGAACATTTCAAATACAACGTCCAAGAAATCAGAATATTGATCCAGATCTCATTCACTCCCAAAGACGTTTTGAAACGTCTTTTCAGACTTTGTCTAGGAATTGGCTGGTACTGAATGAGGTATGTAAGGCATGTCGGATTATTAGGCGCAATGTCGGCTTTTGAGAAAATTAAATATTTTTAGGTGCCCTTTATATTGCCAAAAATATGGTAGATGGATATTCTACTTGGAGCAGATGCGTGCACATTTTCAGCATGGCGTCTCTGATCCACTGGTGAAAGGAGACTTTGATCCTCTCTTCTTTCATCTAGTACTGCTTGAAACAACAAAGAGTATGCAGAAAAGGGGTTAAGATTGCCTGACTGTCTGTTTTATGTGTTGTGTTGTATTATTTTGTTATTATAACTTCAAGACGGCGCCGCGAGAGTGGCTGCCTTTACAGCAGCTCCTATACTTTTTCTTCTTCTACTTTGTTCCTTTCATAACTTTGCTGCTGTAAATTGGGAATTTCCATTGTGAGAAGAATAAAGGTTTTCTTATTCTTATTCTTAAAAAAGTATTTGATTTGATCTTTGATGCTCTGAACATGAGATTTTAATCAGGGTTCAAGTCTTTTCCAGTGATTCCAATCATCAGTCACCCATCCGCTCTGCTTTCCTCAGACTCTCACGGGATGGACCTATTTGCGGTCGCCGTCCACGAGTTTGGTCACGCCATTGGCCTTGTCCACACCTCGGCCATGGAGTCCATCATGAGACCGTACTACCAGGGTCCTGTCGGAGACCCTCTGAAGTACAACTTACCTTATGAGGACAAGGTCCGCGTCTGGCAACTCTACGGTATGATGGACGATGCTCGCTTTCATCATGAATGTTTTAGTCCACAGTCTTCACTAGGCCACGGGTGTTACGTTGTCTTGCTCCTCGTCTCGAATAAAATTCCTCACCGTGAGCAACAACCACGTCAAGAAGTCAATAGAGGAGCGCTTGTTTTCCTCCATTCTTATCCTTTGTCGGCGTGTGACCGACTGCGTTCAATGCAGTGTGGTTTACTGCATTTTTCGCACCCGTGTCGGGTCTGAGCACTGGGGGAAAAAAGCCACGTTAGGCAATCTTTCGCTTTACGGAGTTCTTTCTATTGAATAGAACATTCCAGCTGCACAAAGATTAACTCGGACTCATTCACCTTAACCCAGGTGTCCGTGATTCAGTTTCACACACAAATCAGCCAAGCAACCCTTCCCAAACGGCCGAGCCTCCTGTCCTGATGGACGTTCCAGAAAACAAATCCATTCTACAGTAAGTACAACTTTTTTTTTATTTGTTCCCGATTTTAATCTTTGAAGGGAATTGGGGGGCAAAAAACATGGTGTCTCAGCCTACACTCGAGAATATTCACCTCGCAAGCAGTTTAGATTAGATCACATCCCATTAGGATAATGACTTTTGATGTAGTCTGCGATGTCACAGTTTACTGTAAGTTGATTTCGACTTTCGACAAATTTGCCGAGCGGCAGAATCACGCCTGATGAAGCCAATCATACAACTTCACAAACATTGCACTCATAATGGGCTGCTCACGAGGCGAAAAAGTTCGACTTCATTAAAGGGGAATTCACATTTTTATGGCTTTCTGTACTCGGGTTTCCTTTAATTTTTATTTATTTTTTTGCCACCACTCATGCTGAGAAACAGATGTAATGAAGCCATGCAGGAATACTCAACATGGCCTGCAAAATCAGGGTTTGCATCCGAATGCGAATAATGATATACGGAGAGTGCACTGATAAACGCGCTTGGGATCCAGCTTACTTAAGAGATTCCCCCAAAGAAAGTGGAACTTCTTTCCGACTGTATCTTCTTTATTATTAAGGATAATTGGGCTTAAGTTGATCCGTTTATGAATCGCATACACGCCTGAGTCCTAACGTGTGAGTAGGGCACCGCCCGAGTGCAACCGCATGCAATCATGTCAAACTTGTGGGGCCCTTGGATAGATCCGTCAATGGCAATTTCGAGACATGTCATATTCAAAGAATGTGAAAGGTTCCACTCTAGTTCTTTTGGTGTTTCGGATAAATTTCCGTTCATCGAGTCTGGATCCACGAGGGCGGTCTAAGTCATCAAGATGGATTAGTTCCGACAAGCGTGCCGATAGCTACGTTAATCGAGAGCTGACCGCAGATCCTGATTCGTTCGTCGAGGGCCTTTTATTTTCGGCCTTGACAATCGCTGTCGAGGACGTGAGCCACGTCATAAACCCTCTGGTGAAATTCCCCTCGTCAGCCTGATGGCGACCACTCGTTCTCTTAGGTCTGATCGGTCTCCTTCATGCACAATTTGAATAAATCAGGATGGAGAATGAGATCTTGAAAGGGATGAGATGATTCGACCGGAGAAAGGAGCATACGTGTTAAACCTCTGAAAGAGCTGATAAACGTCCACTTTTAGCTCTTGTTTTTTCCCCCTATTTATAACAGTCTCTCTGTTCTTTCCTCTCATCTATCTCAGACTGGCGCGAGATGCCCCAGACAGATGCACCAGCTACTTTGATGCAGTGGCCCAGATTCGAGGGGAGGCCTTTTTTTTCAAAGGTAGCCAAGCACAAAAAAAGACAGAAATGACGGCTGCAGAAGCCGCACCGGGCGGGGCAAATAAATGAGCAGAATGAGCTTAAAAGATGTGGGAGATGGGGTTAAAAAAAGGGGGGGGGGGTTGAGGGAGAGCGCCGGGCGAAAATGGCTGAGATAGCTTTTGGATTGGATGCCCAACTGAGATGCGCTCTGAAGCGTCAGGCTTTCATGTTGGCCCTCTTGAGTGGGCGCAGCCTCCTGCTGACAACAGCAACAGGGAACAACTTTTGTCTCCTCACAAGCACGATGTTTACTTGAGTTGGCATTTCAGCAAACCTTCAAACTGATCCCTGTTACAAATGCGCTGCTACCTTTTAAATTCGAGTGTTTTCGTTCCAGTTCGTTAAAACGGTTCATCTTTAAACAGTCCATGAAAATCGTTTTAAAAACAAAAATGCACGTCTTCATTTTCCACTATCGCCTGCTGTAATTTGAAATCAAAAGCGTCGAGGACAAACGGCTTAAACTTGTGACCCGTTGGGTGTGTTCCAGAGCCAAAAAGGATGCTAGCTTTTCTCATATTGTCGTCTTCCGAAAATAATTGCTAAAGACACTTCTTTTGGGCGGCCCGGTGGTCCAGTGGTGAGCACGTCGACCTCACGGTGCAGAGGTGATGGGTTCCTGTGTGGAGTTTGCATGTTGTCCCTGGGCCTGCATGGGTTTTCTCCGGGTACTTCGGTTTCCTCCCATATTCCATAAACATGAATGGCAGGCTGATTGAACACTCTAAATTGTCCCGAGGTGTGAGTGTGAGCGTGGATGGCTGTTCATCTCTGTATGCCCTCGATTGACTGGCAACCGCTTCAGGGATAGGCTACAGCACCCTCACCCCCACACACACCCTTGTGAGGATAAAGCGGATCGGAAAATGGATGGATGGAAGTCACTTACTGATTGAGAAATCTATGAACAAAATTGTATCATGTTAAAGTTTCGGTTAATTTGGGCATGTCTGGACATGCTTTGTTTATTTTTGCGTCATTTGTCTCCTGCTGATCCTGGCCAGTGCCACCTATGCTAAAATTCCGGATAGCCTCGTTTCCCATGATACCCCTGACATTAAATTGTAATGAAATATTCAGTTTTTTTTCATCACCAACTTATGATGAATAAAATGCTTGAGTGAGATATTTCAAATCTATTGTCTTCATTGAGAAGGTGATTCACTCGTCCCATGAGTAATAAGGTTTGGGGAAGGCGGGGAATAAAACGATTGAGTGTTATTCTTCCTTAAGGAAATCTAGTGAAATACCCATTCTTAATATAATTCTTACTGTTTAATTTTTTCAGTCCCATAATTATTAAAGATTGAAGAGGGAAGAGGAAAGAGAGTTCTTAGTGTGGACGTGTGAAAAAATTGAGTTGAAATGCTGACTTTGAGATACTGCAACACCGAAAACGAATCACTCTGGGTATAAGACTGTAGAGCAGTCAAACTCATTTTTGTTACGGGCCACATTTTAGTTACCGTTATGGCTGAAACCAAATTTGAAAAGTCCAATAATAACAGTTTATTCAACTCTTGTTTAAGTTTCTGTAATGAAGGGGTTGGTAACAAGAAAATGTTGCAATTTGTCTCTTATTTATTACATACGAGAATTTTAAGTTTTGGTCAAGATTTTAGCAAGCATCATGGAAAGTGACATGTTTGATTTGCTTTCGCAGGCCACATAAAATGATGTGGCGGGCCAGATCTGGCTCCCCGGCTTTGAGTTTGACACCTGTGCTGTAGAGACATCCCATAATCAGGCCTTTGTTGAATTTGACTAGAAGAGAGGAAAAAAATGTTCAAATTCGGCCAGATTAGACATTCGACATTTGTTCATGTTGATTGTTGGGGAATTAACGAAGCTTCTATTTTTTTGTTTGTTTTCCTTGTAGGAAAATACTTTTGGCGGCTCACTAGAGAGAAGCACCTGGTTTCTTTGCGTCCCGCTCAGATCCACTGGTTCTGGAGGGGCCTGCCCGCTAGTCTGGACAGCGTGGACGCCGTCTATGAGAGACCGGGCGACCATAAAATCGTCTTTTTTAAAGGTGCACTTGCCAAACTCTTCAACACCTCCTTTGAGTGCCAGTAAAATATCAATACTTCACATCGTCACACTCCCGTACAAGAATCAATTCTCGTTTTTGTGACAATTACTGTAATTATGTTATAGCTGAGTAAAATGAATCAATGCTACCAGCTAGCTTGCTGAAATCTCTGTGAGGGAAGACACAAAGTGCACAGATCTGACTTACTCACGGGAAAATGCACATTTCTAGACAGCGAGTTTCAAGTGTGTTGTAACTTCTGTCTTAGCTGGCATCAAATTGTACATTGTCGTTTGCCCATGTCTTCCGGGAGCTCTAAAGAAAAATGCTCGCTAGCACTGCTGAAACACTCAAACAGAAACTACTTCATAAAAGTTTGTTACTCAAGTATTTTTTGGGGGGGGGGGTTGTTTATGGACCTCTTTTGGTGTGAAACGTTGGAAAAGCCTCTCTTGGTTTGACTGAAAGCTAGTTGGATCCGTAAAACTTGCCAAGCTAACAGTGAACACCTGCTAATCGCGTGGGAAAGGAATCGAGCCCAACCGCAACTTCTGAATTTCCACAAATTATATTTGCTCCCCTTAAAAGCGAATATCAATTGCTTCTATTCACAATTACCGGTACAATAAATAACAACCATAAATGTACCACTAACTAAAGCACTCCAATGGCATTTTTGAAAGTTTATAGATAGCTTACTCAAAATTGTTGCTACCTCCTTAACAATGCACTCCATTAAACCATTTACAGCTCAGCACGCGTAAATATGAATGTGCAGTACCAAGCACGTACATGCTAACAATTCTGATGACGATTTTGACTGGCGCTACACTGATCAGTTGACTGCACAACTAAGCGCACGAGTTAACATCGGTTGTGCCAGTACTCTGGGATGGTTTAACTAGCTACAAGTGACCCAAAAAATGGTTAGCATTTCAGCAGTGACAACATCAACTGCAGGTCGGTAAATAGGTTTAGCGATGGGTCACTGAGCTGTTTTTATGGTTTCCAATGTTTTAGATGCTGTGTTTAGTCCTACTTTGGTGAAATTAGCATGGGCAAAAGTAGCCGCAGCCAATATGGCCACTGCCATTTTATGTATCTACTCCTTCTGCCTTTCGTCAAGGAAAGTTTAGTTCAGCGGACAACTAGGTTTTTAGGTTACTTTTTTTTTGTGTCAACTAAATCGGCAAAACAATGAAAAAATAACAGACAGACGTATAGGCAGAAATTTGCCAGAAATATTACTAAAAATACAGTAATCCCTCGTTTATCGCAGTTAATGGGGACCAAAACCACCAGCGATAAACGAAAATCCGCGAAGTAGCGTCCAATTAACATAAACAAGTTTAAAAAAAACGTTTTTTTTAAAGTCCACAAATGTTCCGCGAGAAGCTGCAAAACAACAGCGAGTCACATAGAGCAACATATACAGTACTGTACTCCATGTATATTAAATCTAATATAAATAAATAGATCTATATATATATATATATATATATATATATATACGTATATATTTCTATTATTTTTTTTTATATGTTTGAAAAAATCTGCGATGCACTGAGGGAGGGATGTAATTGACATTAGGCGATAGACAAGTTTTGCTACAATAAGCGGAGGAGAGGTTCCGGTCGGGGTACACCCTATTTTATCTCATGTTTCCTATTAGCTTAAAGTATTTGCTCAGTGCTAGTGAAAGAATAAAGATTTGTTTCATTCTCTTTGCTTGCCCGTTCAGGACTCAAGTACTGGGTGTTTAAAGACAACGTCATGGAGGAGGGCTTCCCGCGTCCAATCAGTGACTTCGGCCTACCTTTGGAAGGCGTGGACGCGGCCTTTGTGTGGCTCCACAACGAGAAGACTTATTTCTTCAAAGACAGCCGCTACTGGCGCTACGACGACCACCTGAGACGGATGGATCTGGGCTACCCGAAGGACAGCACGCTGTGGAAGGGGCTGCCCCCTCATCTGGATGACGCCATGAGGTGGTCTGATGGTCGGTAGTCCACCATGTGAATTTTAAGAATGCTAACTGTGAATGTGCAAGTGTTCACTGTCTTTGTAACACTGATTTTTATTATTTTAAACACATTTATGCAATTGTAATATTAGCTTGTATGTTTGTTTTCATTCTATTTTCATTCTTTTCTTTTGCAAAGGCCAATTTTTTGATACAAGTATACCAAATGGTGTGGCTGCTGAGTGCATTCGCAGTATGTGATGCGATTGCCACAAAGCAACTTGGGTTACTTCGACAACTAAAAAGATAGCTCACTTACTTCTTACATAAAAGCATGTAGTTTAACTTTTTTTACGCATTTACATGGGCTATATTAAATCGGTTTTTGGGGGGGGGGGAGCGGGGGGGTCATCTCGAAGAACATAAATATGAACTCCAGAAATGAATGAAATTTGTCTTTCTCGATCCAATATTTGCTGAACCATCTAAAATGAATTAAATGCTTCTCAACGCGAGTGAGCGTCTTCATTTCAAATGACACGTGGCCGAATAGACATTTGAAATGAAACCTTCACGTTTGCTCTGAGGAAAAAAAAAACCCTCAAACCCTTGTGAAACTTAAAACATTGACGTTCAGCTAGACCAGTGATCCATTTTCGAGTCAAACAAAGATGTCACGTCGCATCTTGTATGGTGACAGCACCTGCAGCAGCAGCACAAATGCTTTTCACTTCGCGGTCACCGACTTGGATGTTTTCACTATACTCTAGCAAATTAGTAGTCTTTGTCTAGTTAGAAACTTTAGGGAATAAACCTATTGGGCTCACTCGTCCCTGAATAGCAATGGCAAACTATCTATCTATCTATCCATCCATCTATCCATCCATCCATCCATCCATCTATCTATCTATATATATATCTATATATACCCCCTGTGTATATTTCGTAATCTGCCCATGTCGCACACGAATCCAGCCGTATCTGTAACATAAGGCGCACCGCAGGCTGGAGTAATGAGAACGAAAATGTAAACAGTTTGAACGCCGGATCAGTGATTCATGAAATTAAGCCCTTGATGATATGTGTACTGTTTTTGTTGCGAACGCTTTAATGAGAGCAACAGACGACTCAGCATATCTGGCATGCAATTTTTTTTGTCGTCTTTTCATTCTGTTGCGCAAGTAACAGAAACACGATTAAGTTCACCTCAACGTATCCCTCCCTCCGCCCTCAGTTAACGTTTGAGTGAAAAAAACCTCCCTCTCGCATCTACTCCTCTCTCCCCATGCAGGTTCATCTTACTTCTTCAAGGGGAAGGAGTACTGGCGCGTGCCGAACAGCGACATGGAGGTGGAGGCGGACTACCCACGCCTCATCGCCAAGGACTGGCTTCTGTGCACAGACATGCAGTCGGACTCGCCGGGCGCGGAGGCCAAGAGCACCGAGAGCCGGGTCAACGTACACCCTCGCCCGGATCACGCCGAGAACGGCTACGAGGTCTGCTCATGTACGTCGGACGGCGCCCCGCCTTTCGGAGCCCGGCCCTCCCCGTCACCCTTGTGGCTGCTGTCGCCTCTTTGGACCCTCTCGCTGGCCCTCTGCCCTCTAACGCTATGATGCCAAATAAGACCAAATCAGACTTTGGTTGTTATTTATTGCTCAATCCTGAGAGCAACTTCTTGACATTTGGGGCATTTGAATGAAGAAGCACTACGATCACTCTAGCTTCATATATTTGCTCCCCAACATAAAATGTTCTTTTATTGCATCCAGGAAGGAAGGAAAGATATGAGAACTTTCTTGGATGTATTGAGACTGAGCTTCAACAGTGACTTATATTCAAATGAGTTTTAAAATCCTTTTAACGAATGTGTTGTTTTAATTTAAAGTACATATGAAGTACTGTATAGCGATGGCGTTTAGTAGTCACCGTTGAGTTGTCATGGAATTTCAAGAGCTAAGAACAACACCGGTTGGTGTTGCCTTTCGTGTTACCTGTGTCAACAATTTTGTGATTTATTATTTTTTTTAAATGTTCATATGAAAAGACAATAACTGATTAGCAGAACACGAAAATGTTCATCACATTTTTACATACAGTGGAACACTTTAAGATTGAGCACAGTTCAACTGATTTTTAGTTGGGACTGCAATCCGTTTTAGAATGCTTGTAGCAGAGTTCCAAAAATGTTCACTCCCTCGACTGGTCACCAGGCAATCACACATTTCTGACAAGATTTCATTTATTTTTTTAATGTGTGTTAATATAGTAATCATCACTTTTAATCATAAAAGTTAAAAACCAAACACTTCACCTTAAAAACTCATTCACTCCCAAAGACGTTTTTAAACGTCTTTTCAGACTTGGTCTAGAATTGCCTGGTACTGAATGAATGAGTTTTAAAGGAGGAGATTGCCATCAAAAGAAAACCACACTTATTGTCATATTTGCTTAAAAAGTCGTTATGACTTGACAGTAATGCATGATAAAGAGAATCTTTTGCCTCTAATTTGTTGAACAACAAACCACTACACCTTAGGAAAAACAACCAATCAGACGACGGATGATTCACGGATGATCGGAAAATTGCAAACCCCTTTAACTTGATGTGTACGGTGACGCTAGTCTCTGACTGCTTTGAGTTTTATGCGGCTTCTGCTGTAACTTCTCACCATGTGAACCTTGTCGCGGCCCCTTCCTTCTTGTAGGAAGGAGCCGAAGATAAAACCAGTTGAAGCGAATCCTTCCACTCTTGAAGTCCCGTGCATTAAATTCAAATCCGATGACATTTAAATATTCCACTGTGGACTTGAATTTCATGTGACAGTGTCGATATGCTAATTTCGATGCATTGACACCCACCCCCCAAAAAAACAACCTATTAGTTGAATGAGGATTATTATTTCCATCTAAAAAAAATAACACAGTGAGCCAGTGTGAAATCAAATCATGCAATGCTGAATGAATGGACGCTCTGTGTCAACAAGAGCAAAGGATTGTTTTTCTATTGCATGTCGTATGAGTGCGAGAACTCAATCCACAGTAGCAATGTGTGCCAGAACATCTGCCTTCTGCTTTTTGCAGCCAGCCATCAACTTCCTAATGGTGACGAAGGGAAAAGCGCTGTCGCTAACGGATCCCTTGCTAAAAGCCCCTCAACTTCTCTCCTGTTTGGTATTTCCAGCCGTTGATCATTTTCACATCTGCTTCAGCTTTTTGAGTTTTTTTTTGGGGGGGGGGGTGATTATTCCCATCCGCCGAGGTGACAGCACTGCCCCTGTAAAGTTCTATATCTCTATTAGACTGATATACAATATCAGTAATATTAAAAAAATCAAGTGTATATTTTAAGTTGCATTTTGTAATGTAAGATATTTTTGTAAAAAAAAAAGTAAAATGTACGTGATCGACTTGGGTCGACTGAGACGATTTTTTTTTTCTTCATCAAGGCACATGAGCGATGGTGTGGCATCTTGTGGACGCCAAATGGTGGGAGAGGTGTTGGTGGTGGAAGGGGGGCATGGGGTTGTACTTCTCTGTCACAGTCTGTGCTGTGTGTCTTCATCTTGCATGCAGATCTTGTCAATCAGCGCGCGCGCACACACACACACACACACACAAAAGAAGCTTTTGTAGCAGACTTGCTGGCAGAGGATCACACGCAAGTGCATCAAAGTGTTTCTTAAGGGAAACAAATCAGAGGCTGTCACTGTCACACATCTGAGTTCAGATGCTCTTGTTTCTAACAAAGTTATAGTTATATACAGTATATATATTTTTTTCTGTGATATCACGCACACTGAAGGTTTCAAGTTTTGGTTTTGCTTTTGAGGTGTAATTTTCCCGAAAGAATTTACACGCAAACTAAAGCGAAGCAGAGACAAATGATGGACTCATAGCGATGAAAAATGAGACCAAGATAAACAGGGGGAAGCAAACATTTGAGGAAAATGACAAGTCAAGGAAATTAAATGTTTTTTTTTTTCAGGAGAGACAACTGACGGATGAGGAAGTAATTAATAAACTCGAAGTTTACTCTTTTTTTTAAATTTATTTATTTACTACTCAGCCATTGTAATGCATTGTTGGTGGACCCGTTAACTGCTCGTTGCCATTCTTACCGAGTTATTCGGTGAAATGCCTCGGCGCTGGAAACATTAACGGAAACAATATTTCAGTGGCCAAAAGAAAATAACTTATTCATGGGTTTACGGCAAGGTGACTGACTTGTGCTCGATATACGTAAAAGGTGGACTTTTTTTCTTCAAATCAAATGACACCAAAATCATTCACATGCGAGCATGTCATCATCATCATCGTTGGCAGAGCTGCTGTGGGCCGAGCGAAACCAATTAATCAGCTTGATAAGAAATAGACAGCAAACACGGAGCATCAAATTGGAAAAAGGATATTGGCCATGTCAAATATGTCAAATGTTCATCCTTTTGGCCAAACGAATGATCCTGCCGTCGATACCGAGACTCGTGATGTGTTTGTTGTGTCATAAACAAAATCGGAATTACAGGAACGCTGTGTTCAGCATAAAGATGAAGTGGTACAGCCAGACTCTTATTACAGGCAGACATTTTAAGCGACTATCTGTTCAAAGTGTGCACATTTTACAAATCAATGTACAGTCATTTGCAATGGTGAGAGAAGCACGACCGTACATTATGCATGTGCGAATTCAGATCCACGTGTTTTTCTTCCTTTTTCTCAGTGTGTGAGCTTCAACGTAAAATGTGAGATCTCCACGAAACCAAACGCAAGTGAGCCTTGTTTTTTTTCCCTACAATTATACAATCACGAGTCGCATGCAGCGAAACTCGTTTCATGTTTTTCGATTGTCTTAATTTCTACACGTCATAAAGAAACATTAATACTGAATGTGAATTGAACACGTGGAGAAGAAAACATCGTGTGTATTTCGTGTCTTTTGTCCCCATCTAGTGGACGTTTAGCAAATTCTTTTGCACATCGTGTCAAAGAAAGATGGCCATATGACCGACCAGTTATGGATTACTCGAGTGTGGAGGCCATGTGATAAACATTGGTCTTTCATATTCATCTGCGATTTGGAAGTCCAGAGGCTCTCGTCCTGGAGAGATTGCGAGTGTAGAAAATAAATAAAAATTAGTGGACAAAACTTAAGAAGATTACAAAGAGAATTCCTGCACGTATTAATGGGAAGACCGACAACCTTGTGGTTGAGCGGTTGTGTGTGAAGTACATTTTGCACAGGGAAAGAATGGCTAGTTCCAAAGGATCCCACGCTGGGGTGAGAGGATGTACCGGCTGGTCAATTTTTTGGGGGGGCATGTGAGGGGGGGGGTCGTTTCATTTCGGCCTAAAAATGCCTTTCTATACATGGTCGTTTTTTTCAGCCAAAAATGCCTTACTATACATGGTTGGGGTTTTTTCGGCTAAAAACGCCTTACTATACATGGACGTTTTTTCCGGCCAAAAACGGCTTACATGGACGTTTTTTTTTTCGAGCTAAAAACACCTTGCTATACATAGTTGTTTTTTTTCGGCCAAAAACGCCTTACTATACATGGATGTTTTTTTCGGCCATAAAACGCCTTACTATACATGGTTGTTTTTTTTCGGGCTAAAAACACCTTACTATATATGGACGTTTTTTCCAGCTAAAACACCTTACTATACATAGTCATTTTTTTCGGCTAAAAATGCCTTACTATACATGGACGTTTTTTCCAGCTAAAAACGCCTTACTATACATGGTCGTTTTTTTCCGCCAAAAACGCCTGACAATACATGGACGTTTTTTTTTCGGCAAAAAATGCCTTACTATACATGGTTGGTTTTTTCAGCTAAAAACGCCTTACTATACATGGACGTTTTTTTTCGGCTAAAAACACCTTACTATACATGGTTGGTTTTTTCAGCTAAAAATGCCTTACTATACATGGACGTTTTTTTCGGCCATAAAACGCCTTACTATACATGGTTGTTTTTTTTTCGGGCTAAAAACACCTTACTATATATGGACGTTTTTTTCCAGCTAAAACACCTTACTATACATAGTCATTTTTTTCGGCTAAAAATGCCTTACTATACATGGACGTTTTTTCCAGCTAAAAACGCCTTACTATACATGGTCGTTTTTTTCCGCCAAAAACGCCTGACGATACATGGACGTTTTTTTTTCGGCAAAAAACGCCTTACTATACATGGTTGGTTTTTTCCGCTAAAAACGCCTTACTATACATGGACGTTTTTTTCCGGCTAAAAACACCTTACTATACATTGTTGGTTTTTTCAGCTAAAAATGCCTTACTATACATGGACGTTTTTTTTCGGGCTAAAAACACCTTACTATACATGGTTGGGTTTTTTCGGCCAAAAACGCCTTACTATACATGGTCGTTTTTTTCGGCAAAAAAACACCTTTCTATAGACGGTCGTTTTTTTCAGCTAAAAACGCATTACTATACATGGATGTATTTGTCGGGCAAAAAACGCCTTACTATACATGGTCGTTTTTTTCGGCTAAAAATGCCTTACAATACATGGATGTTTTTTTCGGGCTAAAAACACCTTACTGTACATGGTCGTTTTTGTCAGTTAAAACGCCTTACTATACATGGTCATTTTTTTGGCAAAAAACACCTCACTATACATGGTTGTTTTTTTCAGCTAAAAACGCCTTACTATACATGGACGTTTTTTCCAGCTAAAAACGCCTTACATTACATGGATGTTTTTTTCGGGCTAAAAACACCTTACTGTACATGGTCGTTTTTTTTCGGCCAAAAACGCCTGACGATACATGGACGTTTTTTTTCGGCAAAAAACGCCTTACTATACATGGTCGGTTTTTTCGGCAAAAACACCTGACTATACATGAGCGTTTTTTTTTGGCAAAAAATGCCTTACTATACACGGTCGTTTTTTTCGGCTAAAAATGCCTGACTATACATGGACGTTTTTTCCAGCTAAAAACGCCTTACTATATACATGGTTGTTTTTTTCCGGCTAAAAACGCCTTACTATACATGGACGTTTTTTTCGGGCTAAAAACGCCTGACTATACATGGACGTTATTTTTTTCGTCAAAAAACGCCTTACTGACCATGGTCGTTTTTTTCGTCAAAAAACGCCTGACTATACATGGTCGTTTTTTTCAGCTAAAAACGCTTTACTATCCATGTTTTTGGGGGGCTAAAAACGCCTTACTATACATGGACATTTTTTTCAGCTACAAACGACTTACTATACATGGTCGGTTTTTTCGGCAAAAAACGCCTTACTATACCTGGTTGGTTTTTTTCGGCAAAAAAAGCCTTACTATACATGGTCTTTTTTTCGGCAAAAAACGCCTTACTATACCTGGTTGTTTTTTTCGGCAAAAAACGCCTTACTATACCTGGTGGTGTTTTTTCGGCAAAAAAAAGCCTTACTATACATGGTCGTTTTTTTTCAGCAAAAAAAAACGCCTTACTATACATGGTCGTTTTTTTTGGCCAAAAAACGCCTTACTATACATGGTCTTTTTTTCGGCAAAAAACGCCTTACTATACATGGTCGTTTTTTTCGGCAAAAAAACGCCTTACTATACCTGGTTGTTGTTTTTTTGCAAAAAAAAGCCTTACTGTACATGGTTGATTTTTTTCAGCAAAAAAAGCCTTACTATACATGGTCGTTTTTTTCGGCAAAAAACGCCTTACTATACCTGGTTGGTTTTTTTTTTGCAAAAAAAAGCCTTACTATACATGGTCGTTTTTTTCAGAAAAAAAAACGCCTTACTATACATGGTCATTTTTTTCGGCCAAAAAACGCCTTACTATACATGGTCTTTTTTTTCGTCAAAAAACGCCTTACTATACCTGGTTGTTTTTTTTCGGCAAAAAAAAGCCTTACTTATACATGGTTGTTTTTTTCGGCAAAAAACGCCTTACTATACCTGGTTGTTTTTTTTCGGCAAAAAAAATCCTTACTATACATGGTCGTTTTTTTTTAGCAAAAAAAACGCCTTACTATACATGGTCGTTTTTTTCGGCCAAAAAACGCCTTACTACATATACATGGTCTTTTTTTTTCTGCAAAAAACGCCTTACTACACCTGGTCTTTTTTTTCGGCAAAAAACGCCTTACTATACCTGGTTGTTTTTTTTCGGCAAAAAAAGCCTTACTATACATGGTCGGTTTTTTCAGCAAAAAACGCCTTACTATACCCGGTTGGGTTTTTTCGGCAAAAAAAAGCCTTACTATACATGGTTGTTTTTTTTCGGCTAAAAACGCCTTACTATACCTGGTTGTTTTTTTTCGGCAAAAAATGCCTTACTATACATGGTCGTTTTTTTCGGCAAAAAACGCCTTACTGTGCATAGTCGCGTTTTTTTTCGGCCCAAAAATGCCTTAGTATACATGGTTGGGTTTTTTTCGGCTAAAAACGCCTTACTATACATGGTCGTTTTTTTTCCGGCTAAAAACGGCTTACTATACATGGTCGTTTTTTTCAGCTAAAAACGCCTTACTATACATGGATGTTTTTTGGGGGCTAAAAACACCTTACTATACATGGACGTTTTTTTCAGCTACAAACGCCTTACTATACATGGTCGTTTTTTTTTGGCTAGAAACGGCTTACTATACATGGACGTTTTTTCCAGCTAAAAACGCCTTACTATACATGGATGTTTTTTGGGGGCCAAAAACGCCTTACTATACATGGTCGTTTTTTTTGGTCAAGTGTTTGGTCCAGCTAAAAACACCTTACTATATATACATAGTCATAGTGACATGGTAAGGGGTTTTTTTCGGCTAAAAACGCCTTACTGTACAAGGTCGTTTTTTTTTCAGCTAAATATGCCTTATTATACATGGTCGTTTTTTTTTTCGGCAAAAAATTCCTTACTATACATGGTTGTTTTTTCGGCAAAAAAATGCCTGACAATACATCGTTGTTTTGTTCCGCTAGAAACGCCTTACTAAAATATATTTATATATAGTAAGCTGAACTTAGCTGGAGCCTATCCCACATGAGTTCAACAGGCAGGGTACACCCTGAACTGGTTGCCAGCTAACTGCAGGGCACACATTGAACAGAAAAAAAACAATTACATTCCACAGTGGCACTCATACATCTCCTGTACATAAATACAAATTCTTCTCAGATGACTAAACTACTCCATGAATACAGAATTGGTTGTTTCAAAATTCCTAGGAGTTTTCATTGATAGGTGGCCCAATACTTTTGTACAGATCGTGAATTTATGCTCTCAAGAAAAACGCCATGTTTTTTTGGGGGGGGGGGGCATTCAGGGGTGGGGCACAATCAAAAGCCATTGACTTCAGCGGTGACATCAAGCATCATGAAATCTTCCTTGGGAAGATGCTGAAGTGTCAAAGCAGAATGTGATCATTAGCTTTTACACGGAGCTGCAGTTGAAGTCGCCCCCGGGCGCGAACATTCTGGATTCCACCTTCACATGTTTGGTTGGTTAAAGCAGAGGTGCAATGTTTCAACATGCCTGCAATCCTTCCTGAGCACTCATAAAATATTGAATCCTTTCAATCAACTGTTGGGAAAAAAAACTCAAAACGTTTCAAACCATGGAAACGTTTCCAATGAGGTCTTTGTGCTTATTGTCTGACTGACATACTCTTTCGTGTGAATGAGGTGCCAAGTGCTCCGTCCAGGAGCACCCTTTCTCGTCCCAGGCTTTTGAGTAGTTACAATGAGGGAGGGGCGGGGGTTGGGGATTTTGTGAGTGAAGATAAAAATCATGATCATCGCTTTTATTGCCATCCACATACATCATCATTGCGAACACTGCACATGAAATTTCATTTCAGGTAGCATTCGGACAGACGTGAGGCCACCAGTATTCGACAGCGTTGGCTTTGCGGTTTTTCTAAACACAATCATTCTTAGGCTGGCCTTGCCACTTCATGCGGGAGCTATAAAAATAATAATTGTATCTACCATTCGATAAGAAGGTGCCGTCTTGTCCCATTCTGATATGCCTGTTACTGTTCAAACACAAAGTGAATGCCAATGGCATACAGTTATCGGTTGTGTAACATGTAACGACATGTTGCTAAATGTCACAGGAACACGACGTGCGGCATGATGAGCTGCATTTAAAATACTAGCAGCTGACATATTCTCGCAGCGTCTGTAAGATGAATAAGTGTCAGACAGATTGAGCACTGGCAGTCTGGCAGTTTCTCACGGCAGAAGGCACAAGCATCTGGACCGTAAATATTTTACATCACATGTATCTGGGACATTTAGGAACCTCCCGGCAGAACAATAGCCAAGTGACATCTATCTTCAGCAAAAGGTTTTAACAAACAGTGAAAGGTGCATTAGCTCATATCTCATCCTGTGGAGTCCATTATCTCTTTTCTACAGCGGTGTCTTTCATTTTGGAGGGTGGGGGGGGGTTGGGCTAGCTAACCCAGCTAGCTAACCCTGAGGCCCACTGGCAACCAAGTTAGTGACCCCAGAGCTCAAAGAATAGGAGCTAAAACAAGCTGAGAGAATGAGTTAAATGTTAAGACCATTCTACGTACTGTAAAAAAGAAACAATTATCTCAAAGCTTCAGTGGAAACAAAATAACGGTCATCCAGTCAAAATAGTCCTTTCAAAGCCTGTTTGTTCCAGAATTGGCCGCAATTCATCACAGCGCCAGTAAACGTGCTGTGGTGCCATCAACAGACATGTTTCCACCTTGAGCCGCTTTCCTTGTCATAGATACAGTCTATACACCTACAGTCGACTAGAGTGGCGGCCATGTTAGCAGGGGCAACTGGAACATAAGAGGTTAAGGAAAGCATGGACGCTAGCTTAGCATTGCTATAAGGGGCATGTGACAGCTACCTATTCATATCCGCAGCTGTTTTTTTACTCAGGCACAAATCATGTACGTGTTTCTCAAACATTCCATTTTTGTTGCGGTACTTGTTTTATCATCAAATCGTAACACAGGTGACAAGAGAAAGCGTGAACATCGAAGCTCATGAACACAACCAGACACACGCCCGTTATCTTTCACCCAAGCAGCAACAAGGTAAGTTTGGATAAACTAAAAACGGGTTCAAGCTTTTCTTTCACATTTATTTGCAATAAATTTGTCCTGTATTGGGCTTTTTTTAAAGCTATGAATGTTTGCCCTGTAATGGGTGTTTTTAGGCCAGGAAAAGTGGACAATCAGCTCAACTTACGTTCACACCTATTGACAATTCATTGTTCAGTGAACCAAACAGGGATGTTTTTGGAATGTGGGCGTGAGCTGCAGCACAAAGAAAACCCACAAAAGCACTGAAACCATGCTAGCGTGTTCGGATATAGCGTCATAATTGATGACAAACTAGCTAAATGAGAGGGATGGGAAAAGGGTGCAGTGCTTAATGGCTTGCATCGACTGCACTGTACTCACTCACAAAGTACCCCGAGGAGAGGTCAGATTTGCTTGAATCAAAGTGGGGTCACGTGACCGCAGAAACAACCAATCACTGAATGGCGCTATATCGATTTGATGGCACATTAGAGCTTCTGTCCCCTTTCTTTGAGATTGATCTCAAAGAACAGGTGTCAGTCAGCAGTGAACAATCAACAAGATATAATTCCTGACTGAATGTTATTCCAGTTGCTTTACCCTGAAACTTTGAGACACAGGACCCAGTTCAAACCTAAATTGTGCATTGTACAATCAGATATTAGTTGGGTGACAATGTTCGGACCACGCAAATTGTTTTCAACACAATAGTCCAGGAATAGCTCGTGTTTAGTACAAACTAGACACTCCCATCCCGGCTTTCCCTCAAAGGCATCGTCATGCCACTGTGCTGAAGTTTTGAGAGCCATTCCTGTTGGTTAGAGGTGATGGGGGGAGGGGGGGGGGGAAGAAAAGGAAAAAAAACCTCCAAACGTGCGTGCGACACTGCCCTTGAAAAGTTTCCCATCTGGCATGTCTGGGTCAGCTGACTTTCTTTTATTAGCACCTTATTAAAATTCATTAATTGCTTCCTTTCTCCGGGGCACAGCTACAAAAAAAAAAGTGGAACTGTCATGTATTCGTGCACAATTGGCCATGTTGCGCTCCGAAGAACACACCAAAAGCTGCAAGTAGTAGATGTCAATTTTATTTATTTGTTCTGTACATAAAGGGTCAATACCGGCACAGGTGTTAACCATGGGAAATATTAACACGTGTCAATGGTTGAAGAAAATAAAAGGCACAATTCTTAATCCTTAAGTAAAACACAGGCGTTCCTAGGAGTCTGGGGACACAGTAATACTGTTAATGCCATTAAAAACAGCTCAGAAGCACGAGAGGTTCACCTCGGGGAGGGTCATTGACAATCGGGTTGTATTGCTTAATTCGTAGACTTGATCAAGTGTGAACGCCGCGAGGCTGTAAAAGGAAAAAAAATAAAATAACAGTGAAGATATAACCGACACAAAGCGGCATGTGGCCACAAGCGTCTCCTTGTTTCCCTTTTATTTAACAGCATCACTCAATCAGTCACAGCAACTCATCTCACAAAAAAAAAAAGATTTTGGGGGGGAAGCTGACAAAAAGGCAGGTCATCATTATTTTTACAGCAGATATGCCAAGTGTGCGGGACCTCCTCCAGTTAAAATAGAATGAACAAAACTGACATGAGGCAGCTTGCATAAAGAGATCAAATGCTGCGCAGGCCCACGATTAAAAAAAACAAAAAAAAACAGCTAATTAAAATCCTAGACCAGGAGGTGTAACATTAAAAAACAACAACAAAAACACTGAATGCAACAATTGAGGCATTTATCATGCTCTCACAGAAACAAGGCATTTATGGGCTCTTACAGAAACTTGGGGGGGGGGGGGTGTCTGTTTCTCACCTGCACCTCCACATCATGTCACACTTGAAATAGTGGAGGGGGAGGGGAAACGTTTTAGTTTCTAGTCCTCTGAAGGCCGTATTCAATTCATGACAAAATATGACACAGCAAGCTGATGTTTGTTATATATTATGAGCAAAGTTTGGTTTGGGGCGGTTCCCCAGTCACAAAGCTCGGCGGCGTTAGCTTGCGGGGCTCACCCCGAACGCATAAAACGTGCGCTCGGAGACAAGCCAAGAGACCCCCGCCAACATACATCATGTCCATCACAAATGAGACTGAAGTGTTGCCCAGGTGGCGCAAGTGATACAAATTGACGTCGATTGGGATTAGCAATGGATACACATGAACTCTTTAGGCAGCCGTGTGGGTGCTTAATTAAGGTTAAGAAGGACTCAAATTGCGTCAAGAAAAGATTCCATTGCTTCACTGCCCCCCCCCCCCCGCATTTTGTACAAATAAATCACAACAAACACACATTCAAAACATGTCATGTGCTAAATATACACTGGAGGTGGAGAAATGAAATGGGACCCGGTGTACGAACACTGCTCGTCAGGGAGGTGAGATTGGATGGATCCGAGGATGGAAACAGTCAAAGCCTTGCAGCAGTTGGCAACAGCAGTGGCAAAAAGTGAAAAAGAGGAGGGGGGCCCAGGGGGTAGTTTTCATGATCCAGCTCCAAGCAGGAAAACCACACGGTGACACTAGTGGGTGGTAGACGGGGGGGGGGGGGGGGGGGGACTCACATACAGCTCAGCCCAGGCCAGGAGCTCGACTCTTAGGTCAGTCAGTCACTCTCATCCGGGTTCTGGGGGTCTAGGATTTTCACGTGGGTGAATGGGAAGAGCCCCCTACGTCCGTTCACCTCACCCTCCCACTGACCGTTGATGTTCATCCGCGTCACCTTGACTAAGTCGCCCACCTGAGGAGAGAGACGGGAGGGGGCAGTTAAAGGAGGATAAACGACCACCCGCAACATGATGGGAAATGTCTTCTGCGATCTAGTGCTACTGTTAAAAAAAGAAAAATCAAAATAAAAAAAATACATCTTGAATGTTGTCAGCCGTGTGACCGCGTGAGTTCGAACCAATCAAAACAGACTTTGTGAAGAGCGAATCGGTTTTACGGAGTTGACGGCGGGCTGCCGCTCAAGATGCGTTCGTGACACCAAAGCGACCCCGCTCTGGTAGCACCAGATGGTCTTTCGCAGGATTACGGAGGCACGCCATTTGGAAACTTTGCCTTGAATGACATTTCAAGGACAACGCCTCTTACAAGTCTGTCACGGCACAAGGAAATGACGAGAATGGTGATCATTGAACTTGCAACTTCAAGCTCATGATTTTGTCTTCAGAGGTATTGATAGGATTGATCATTTTTTGTACCGGAAGGTTTTCATCCAAATTTCAACCATTGAGGCCTTGTACACTTAATTTCCTTCACCATTGTAAAGCCGCCACCATCATTATAGTCTCTCCGAAGCGACGTCTCACGAGTACAAGCGACAATATGCCAGGTGTCATTTTCACTTGAATCCAATTTGCCAGTTCGAGTCACCGCCAATTCTTGTCCGGCCCAAATCTATCACAGCATCTAATCGAGTACGTACTCAACCGGCAGCCGACCGCCCACCAGGTGGCGAACGCATGGTTAAATCTTCTCTAAGCTGCCTAATTGACACGCAAGATACGAGCATAATTACTCAGGTAGCCCTTGGTAAGTTCCTAATTGTTGTGTAAATGTTATTTTTAAGAATCCTTTAAACAATATGATCATCCATTCATTCATGAAGTTTCATTTTGCACTCGTTTTGTTTGTTGAAAAGTAGTGCAAGAAAAACAAAGATGTTTCCCTAAAGCTAGGAAACAGGAATGTATTTTTTGTTTTAACTAAGGCCTCCTAAAACAAACGCACACTTAAGTACATAGCCAACCTTCACTGACTCACGAGGCCCAGGGCTATGTTTATTTGTGTAATTAGCAAGTTATTAAGTTTCAACTGTGGCTCCTTGAACGCGACACAAAACAAATCCACAAACTCTCGTCATCCAAATTCCAATTTATCCCTCGCCATGACTTTCTATTTACAGGTAGGGTTAATCGCATCGTTCAGTTTTATGTCCAATATCCTCCGACGTAGGATTAACGTTGACATGGATGCCAGCAAAGGTAGGAAGCCTCCACGTGTCGGCGAACAGAATGAAACCAAGCGCCTTGGAGCCCCCCCATGCATGCGATCTGTGCACATTATGCATCATATAACACGTTTCGACATGTAAGCAGCAGTGGAAGCCGCTCTGAAAGTGACGAACCCTTTCCTGTGAAACACAACAGCGCTCATGACTACCAATGACGTCTTTTGACTTGATTTTCTTACTTTTGTTTTCGCGATACTGTAAGAGCTGTGACAGCGTGGGTCACTATAACCGTTCATTGGAAATTTCCGTCACGTTTCATCTCTATTCACCACACACGGAAATGATTTTCTCTCTTACCTCCAAAGCAAGAGCCATCTTGTCATAGGCGCAGGGCACTCGCTTCTGGATGGCTTTGGCCATGACGGGTCCATTCTGCAAGGACGACAGCGGCATGTTGACGGCTCCGGGAGTGCCCGGAGGCAGTGGCGACGGGGTCTGGGGCTGGGCGTAGGCGTGGACGAGGGTATGCGAAGGCTCGGGGATGCCGTAGCTGTTGGAATTGCGGGAGCCCATGGTCGGCTGGCCCGGGTGGGGCGAGGGTCGTACCAATTTCTCCACGTAGGGAACGGGGATCATGCCGACGCGACCGTCTTTGCTCTTGGCGCTCCACCACTGCTCCTCAGGCTTCTCGAGGATGATGAGAATCTCGCCCTTCTTGAATGGAAGGTCCTCGGCGTCGCTGCCAGTAAATTCATATAGAGTCCGAACATACTCCACGTTGTCTTCTTGGCCGCCAAAGGGCTGGATCGGACCGCTCACTGTGCTTGGGTACCTTGGGAGATGATGAGACAAAGGCGTTGAGTGCATTCAAAATGTTGACAACTACTTGGGCTGATTGCAACGTCGGGTATAATGCTGAAAAACGTATTTGGGTATTGTCATACGTAAAAAAAATAAGTCTTCGATGCTGCTCAGGAACGACAGATGGAATGCTAGCCACTAAGCTAACTTGCTACAGCTATGAGCTGTAGCTGGCTAATCAGACGACACACCAAGCAAGAAGAGACGTAGCATCCCTGCTAACGGTTAACTCATTCAGTACCAGCCAATTCTAGACCATGTCTGACAAGACGTTTAAAAACGTCTTTGGGAGTGAATGAGTTAAGCTCAGAGAAAATGCAGTGTTGTGAATCAATTAGCAGGGACATTGAATGCGTGTCTCGAGAGAACGCGTGTCTTCGTTATAACGAAGCGGGGAAAACTAAATGCCGCCAACACCTTGGTTATGAACAGCGAGGGATCCCCCACCGTTGCTTAGCCACGCTACTGGTCGACCTGTACATTGTTGGACTTCCAGAGGCACGGCGCGATCCTCTGGAAACATGTCTGGTAAACAGAAGCAAATCTCGCTGCCTGCGAAGGCTGAAATTGTCTCTCACTTTGGAGAGAAAAAAGGGAATCTCCCAGACAAAAGCTCAGCCGAGACGAAGAATTGGCAAAGTCAAGGATTTCGACAATTATCCATAACGGCAACAAAATTGGAGTTTGAGGACAAATGAGTGAAAGATGATCGGAAACGGCTTTGGGGCATGGCACATCCTGAGCTAAAGGAGGCACTTTTCGTTTGCTGACGGACCGTTTTTCGAAATGAAGTAGGAACATTACAGTTGTTTGTTTCACGTCTTTATAAAATCATTTTTGCTTCATATTGTTTACACGTAATTGACATGCTTATACATTGCAACTTTTTCATTGCGATATGTACTATTTAGTGTGAAGGGAATTAATGTGTACCATATGAATTTGGGGCCATATTGCCCAGACTTGACGACCACGATGCCAAGGGGTCCTTGGGTTACGATGAAAGTCCATTCCCAGCGACATATTGTGACTAAAATTTGGATCGGCTTTCAAAAGTACTTCAAAACATGTCTTGGACTTAAACCATTTATTGCAATCCAATTTTTGATTCATGCTGATTTGGAACCTCAGAACTTGACAAGGTGGGAGCGACGTGTTGTTCAAATTGTAAGGCTCGAGATAATGTTATCAGTGGTAAGACAAAGAGGAAATTTAAAATAATGATAACACGAAAACAGGAACTTCTCGCCAAAAGCAGTTCTCCGAAGTAAGGTTTGCTCCACGTTTGAATGTGCTTCATTTGCCACGACTAGCTATACGAGTTTGTGACAATTGGCTCATGTGGCCCAAAAAAAATGACCCGCGCTTCATTTCAAAGGTTTATTTTGATGGGATGTTAAGGATAGTGAAAACAAGCCACATGTACTCGTTAACCCTTTGATAGCGAGTTTTTCCAATCGTTGCTCTGGTCCCACTCAGCATCCTGATGGCACACAAGTGACGGCAATCGCAAGCTTTTGAGGCATGATCGATCACAAACATTTCGGGCTTTAATGAAAAACCGTGACAGGTTAAACGGTCCAATTAAATTATTGGATTTCCATTCATCTTGGAGCACCACATGTGTAGTTATAGTGCAGCCATGTGCAGCACTTTCAGATCTGTCTTGATCCTTCATGACATAACAGTCTGCAGCCTAAGTGAAAGTAGGTTACTTCTGATAAAAATAGCCAACCCAGATAAAATGGATCTGCAGGCAATCTTACATGGCAGCATGTATTTTGTGACTGTCCTACCTGGGAGCTGGTTCGATCAGCGTGGTCGTATCCAGGTAGTGGATTTTGTAGAACTCCAAGAGGGCGGCCAGGTGCTCAAACTCCTGGTCTCCGATCTTAAACCTCTTGCTGGGCAAAGAGTTGATGATATAGTGAGACACTTTGGAGTTCTCAGAAACCGACAGCACATAGTCCCCAGGACAGGTGGACGAGTCTCGGACCAGGAACATGCCATGCCTTTGTCCTTGTAACCTATTCTGTGCCTCTTGGCGGGACACGGGTCCAAAATACCAGGCTGAACGATCAGATGAGTCAAAGCGAGCAGTGGACATCTCTGTCTAAAAATAAGTTAAATTCAGTCTCCACGCGAGAAAGCAACAAACTGGGCTCGGTAGGAAGATGGAAGATCACTGCAAATTGGGAGGTTGCAGGGCAGGTGGTTCGAGCCTCCACCTATGGACGGTGTCGCTCTTCAGAGAAACCCCCCTGCCCCTTACCACCAGCAGCAAACTAGCGTACCAGACGAGCTCACAAACAGGCTGGTCCGAGCCAACTTTGGACCATGCTGTGGTTCCTGTAGTTAGCAGGCTCGGTCAAATTGGTCAAGAAAGACAAAAACAACAAAAAACTAACACCAAACCAAACCAAAAAACAATGAATGAAGATTCCCCTTTTGCTTCCTCCTTCCGAGAAGACACCGGAAGATTCTCGTCTGGTAATTTATCTCCTTCGGTCAGTGTCGGTTCTGAGAACAGGAGGAGGGGGTTGGAGAAGTGGCCTCAGTTGTTCCTCTGATAATTCCTCATGTCGGCTGAACGTCGCCGCTGGGAAAAAATGACTTAGCAGAAGCTCCTCGACACACGCGTCGCGGAAAGGCCTACTCGAAGCCCCCGTCTCGAGTCGGAGCGGACTTTGGAGGCGGCGGAGCAGAAAAATGGCGGCCCGCCACACGTCGTCTTCACACCACAGACGATTTCACAACAGCGGCTCGGCACGTGCGCGTGCATGTCATCACGTGACACCGGAGTGGTGGCGCGCGCGTCGCTAGTATTCCACGGGGACGTATTTCTGCACTACTTTGCTCTTCTTCGCGCTCGACGCGGTCGCCGACGGGTGCCAGTACGAGACGAAAAAATGGCGACGGGAGGGCAGGTCCCGCTCTCGAAGTGCACGTCACTGACGCCCGGAGGGGGAGGTGGGAGTAGGAGGGGGTAGGAGAGGAAGAAAGCAAGGAGGGAGGGAGGGACTGAGGAGGGTGGGCGGGTGACGAGGCTGAGTCGGTGTGAGCTGTCAATCATAATGGCATGACACAGCAGTGACGTTTCAAAGCCCCCCACCCACCCCAAGTTCCACATATTAGTATTTCACTCACCCCCCCCCCCAAAAAAAACCTTAAATCCAGTATCACATACTCACCTCACTTTGCTCCTTTAAATTGCCTCCAAAAGTGTGTTGTCATTTGGATGGAAACCCCATGATTGGCATCACTCACCATTATTAATAGCCGCAAGACGCCGGCCCCCCAGACCTAGCGAATCATGTAAAAGCTGAGGAAGGGGTCACCTTTCGGTAACCGCACTTCATGCGCTGATTGAGGAACATAAAATATTGACATAAGATGCATTTTAAGCACATAGTCCTAGGTAACTTACAAGCTTAAAATTGAGGGGGGGGTGGGGGAAGCAAAAGCATAACTCAACTTCATTGTCATGCACCAAAAATACGGGCCCTTTGGCACTATTTTGTCAAGGCCCCCAAATGACCTGCACATAGACATTTGTACTTTAGCCTTGACTTTAGATGTTTTTGCCGGGGCAATTTTTGACAGACGAGTTGGCCCTTTGCCGGAGTGGCGAATAACGAAAATATTTATCACCCCACTCCCCATTTCATCATCGGTAGCGTGGCGAACGGGAAGCACCACACCTGCTTATACTCAAAGGTACTAAGGGGTATACATGGCCAATGAAGACGATTCTGATATTTGATACTCTACTGACCTGTATGTATTATTATTGCACAGCAGTCACACTATTTCTAGTTTTCTTCCAGTTCTATCTGAGGCAGGGTTTAGCTGCATTACATTATGCTGTGGGGAACCCATTTAAAAGGCAACAACTTCATGTAAGATAATCATAGTTGAATTTACATTCAAGTAAAAGCTGGTGGGAATTGGGCATAAAGTTGTGAAATCCAAGCACATTTGCAATTTAATATGCTGAAGGGAGGCAAAAAGAAAATGCGGTTCCTCTGGTTTTGAGGTTTCAGTCATCATTTCGGTGGTGGCTGCAGCTGCCACAGAGCAGCTCTCAGCAATGCAACACGATGTGCATGTTAATAAACTTGCGCTGACTGCCTAATGCCAATGCAAAGGCTGCGACGCCGCTACAAACTGGGTGAAAGAGAAGAAAAACAATCACACAAAGCCTCCGCGGATAAAGGTCAAGCCTGACTTGTTTCATTGATTTGACTATCAAGAGTTAATAAAGTGGTTTCTCGAAAAGGATGTTCTTCAGAAACAACACCTCTTCATGGAAACACCGACGTCACACTTTTTGTGTCATTTCCTGCTCTCGTAAAGCTTTGTCGTAAGAAAGGAGAAAGGCCAAAATGGCGATCCAACTTATTAAGTCTGTTTGAAAGGCAACAGGAACTCGTCTATGACGGGTAAACCGGCTCCCTCGTGGCGAGTCGTGGGTGACAAAGTCCAAAGGACAATATCAGAACAATCCGATTGGCACAATTACATCTTACAGCAATGGACGGACACAGAAAAATTAATTCGACTGGAGTTACACAGCATGGCTCAAGTGACATATTTCCATTGTGGGGTGCATCATTTGGAGATGCGTGGGGGTGGGGGTGGGGGGTAAAAAAAAAACAACCCAAACAACATAAATATCTTTCATCAGAATCAAGTGTCTTTACAAATACATATCAGACACCGATTAATGGTTCCAACACCTATGTCTGCACAAACAGAAACAAGAGTTAAAAAAAAAAAGAATCAAGATAGCAGCATTAACTTGATGCTGGGTACAGTATTTGGACGTGCCTTGACACGTGCTATCTTAAGTGTGTAAAGTACGGCTAAAATAAGAGGAGCGTATGAAAATCAAGCAAGACCATCTTTAATAAAAACATGTTTTACAACATCTGCAATGAATTTTTAGATTTGAAACGGTACTCGTGTTGAAAACGGAAAGCGCGCTTTGAAGACAAAAGTATTTGGACGACTGACATGGAGTGAAAATGGAAGAAAAGACCACAGGTGGCTGCACTCTACTGGGAAGATGTTCTCCAAGATTTTGGAGTGGATCTGGGATTTTTATTTTTTTTGTCCATTCATCCAGAAGAACATTATTGACCCACTGGGTCTGGGTGGCCCAAGGTCTGGGGTTCATGTTAGTTTATCCAAAGACAACTAAGTGTCAACAAAGTATAAAACTAGCAGTGATCTGGCCAGCCCGATCCCTAATTCATTCACTTGGTGACGTACCAAGAACTTTGTTCATGGTACTAATCCTTTGGGACATCTCCAACAAGGTAACACTGAAATACCTCCATCAGTCTTCGGCTGGAAACACCTTCCAGATTGTATTTCATCATCTGTGACTTTACATGTCCAGGGACACAAAAAAAAGAAAAAAAAATAGAACAGTTACTTTCCTGACAGTGGATGGTGCTTGGAGATGATAATTTGAATCTTCTCACCGAACTGTCGTTTTGACATGGCCTCTGTGCACAGCACGACTCCTTCGCGGGCGCTCCGCCACGGAGGAGCTGAGGCTCTGCGTGAGCGCGGGCAGGGTCACGCCGGTCCTGGGAGGAAAAAGAAAAAAAAAAGGGGCATTCGTCAATGCTGTGTCATGGGAAACATCTGTTATCTACACAGATTGTTTCAGGTGCATTCGGAAATCTGACATTTTTTTTAGGTAAAAAAAATATATATAATAATAATAATAATTATGTTGGACTGAAGTGTCTTAGGTCCCTGGAACAGACTTCTAGGAAAAGTCCAACCGGCGCGGCTACTTTGCCCAAACCAAATTCATCGACTTTTTTGTCTTATATTTTCCCAGTCACGATGCTTCTTAGATCTGATTTAAACGAATAAGCCCTTGACCGTCAGTGGTAATTGATCCCTCCGACTGGCTGTTAGCTAGCGAAGAAGAGCATGAGATAAAAAGTGACAAAAACAAAGACACGGTAAAGAAAAACAAAGTGGGTTGTGAAAGGGAAAAAAATTGCAGAACCGCACGTAGTGTGTGCTGTGACTAATAAATTGTCCACTCGTTTTTTTCGTCAAACATGACACACAATGAGGGAGACACAATGACATACGTTTTTCCTGTTTGCAGGTCCAGATTAGGAAACGTGTTGTCAGAGGATTTGCTGAAAACAAAACAAAACAAAAAAGATGCTTCCAATAAAAACAATGCTTGTCATTTCCATGTTAGGAAGAACACAACAAAGTTCTCGACTGCTTCACCAGATATCATCCACAAGGTAGGCTTTGGTCAGATTGTAGTTTTCTGGGGTGATCCTCTTGTGGAGCACAATATCTCTCAACAATTCCTTGTAGCGCACAATCTAGAAGACACAAATGTCGGCGTGTGAGTTGAGACCCGCATATGGATGGCAAACACTTTGGACTGCGACCCCTCACTTCCTGAGACTGTAAACTGTTGGTATTGTACAGCTGGCGGATGATGAGCTCGCATTCCCTCAACGTGGACGCACGTGGTGGGTGAGACAGGCCGTTGTGGATGTGGAGAGGCTGCAGCGAGTTGGATAACTGCTCCGACCTTCGATTTGCTCTGTAGGGTCCATGAATGTCAACGCAGTCTCCCATGCTTCTACGCCAGACATAACATTCTCACGTTACTTCACATACATTTATTGATTTCTTTAAAAAATGCCGACAATTGCCTTCTGTGGCGTCATATGTCAAGTTGTTCTCATTTTAAACCATTTCAACCAGATATTCACCTTAGCATTTGGTTCTGTGTGGGTTCTCTCCCCCGAACGACAGGTCCAACACCCACTTGGCTATGTTTCAGAACTAGAAGAACACAGTGTAGGCAAATCACAAAGAGATTTACTTGGGTGCTTGATTTCACACTTGATAGTTGGCCAGGGCCTCTAGCTAGCCAATCATTTATACACAAACAATTTAAAAAAAGGCAATTTTCCATAATATGCTCCCTTAAAAATGAAGACGAATTATTACAACGTGCATTGTCGTTACGTTTCCATTTGCTGTGTGATTCTTCATCTTACCTTTTCTATTTGGCTTTGGAGACTCCATAATCATCTTATACTTCAACTCTGCAACAGACAAAATAAGGGGTCAGGGTTCATTATGGAGAAACAAGACACCGGGTTAATATAAATGACACCAGTCAGATGTCCACCTCCAACAGAGAACATCACGCACTAAGCTTTCACTAACTCAACTCGCGACTAACATACCATGTTTGTAGTTCTTTTCATATTATCAAAATCCAAAAGCCTTTACTGACACGGTAATACACAACACATTTGGATACAGCAGAATTGGCAGAAGTAGTGTAAAAAAATAATAATAATCTTCCCTTCGTGTTCTGGCGTGGCCGCTTTAGAGTGCCTCATTGTAGACGGAGAGTGTGCAAACTTCACGTAGAGAAAAACAGCATAGTGAGGTTTGATCGATTTACTTTTTAACTGAGGCATTTGACAGCCAACGGGCTGCGTGTGGACTGGGGCGTTGAGCTTGCGTTGCCAAGCAGGGACGGTGAGTGAGGCAAAAAAAAAAAAAAGGACCAGTAACATTTGTTTTCAAATGTAGGAAATCAAACGAAATGAAAAAAGAAACACACAAAGCACAGATACATGAAAAATCTACTTGATGTATTTCCCCAATTTGATTATAAAAGTGTAAAATGATTTACTCGGATTGGATAATTGGTCACCTTTATTCTCCCTTCTGAGAATATCCACTTCTTGGTGAAGTTTGTGCAGCGTTTCTTGGTGTTGGTATTGCAGAAACTCGATGTTCCTCTGCAGTGATGCGACGCGGGCGTCAGCGTCGACAGGACCCGAGCCCGTCGTCGCCCTCGGGCCCCCTCGGTCCCCCGCGGGGAGGACAGGCAGCGGCTGCAAGCGGTTCGCCGGTAAACGTCGAGGCGAGCACGGGACTCCGAGACGCCCGACTCGGCTCCACTGTGGCAGGTGGCGTACCGGCGGGAGATTTTTGCTGGACATAGCCGTGCTTCATCCAGCTAGCTTTGCTTCGCTTTGCCCTTTCCTCGACCAAGTGAACGACAACTTGGTCAAAGTAGCAGCAATATTTTCCGTGATACCATTGTAATAATAATTTTTAAAAACATGCAGTTACAGTCCGTGTTCTTCAGCAAAACAATGTATGGCAAAAGCTTTAATACTCCAAGCGACAACTGATACTGCCCCACTGGTCGTACGCCAGTTACTATGGCGACAGCCCAACTTTTTTTCCGATGCCTTCCAGTTGCCTCGAATTAACGACGACTCCCCTTGCTCTCGTAACAAAGAACAAACGTGCGGTTCACGACACAAACATTAAATACGAAAGAGTGCCCCACATTTTATACATAGAAACACGACAACAACTCGTCCATAAGGGATATGCAGGAGAGTAATTACTTAGTGACACTTGATCTTGCTTTTTTTTTTACTCAGAATTGAGACGAGTAATTAAAAATAGGATGGGTTATACTGTTGAATCATAACTTGTGGACATTTAAAACAACAGTTAAGGATCATGTCCGACTTTACTCGTTATAATTCGATAAACTAGCTACAATTCTGACTTTTGTGACATTACTCCTCTTAGCCATCACGTCACCTCGAGTCGGAACTCTTGACAGATGAAAGCACCAATCAAGTGAGGCAGAACATGTCAATAGATAATTCTGATTGGTACATTATGTTGGGGGGCGGAGCAAATGTATGGGACAAACAGAAATATTACAAGTGTAATATCACGACAATATTACAAATGGTACTGTACAAAATATTTGAGCCCCGCCCCTCCCTCCAAAAAACTGGAATAACATCAAGTAATTTTGCATTTATATTTAAAAAACGGCCATCCAATTAATGGATACGGTGCTAAATTAATTCACGTCGCATGACTAATATTGACATACCAGCATGTAGGGGTGTAAATATTGGGTTTTAGGACTTCAAGTAACTTAAGCAAGAAGCCTAGTCTGTCTGTGCCACTTTTAAAATGCATAAGAGAGTGATGTGGGAAAAAGTTTGAATGGTAAAAAACACAGCATCACTACAACTCCATTCCTTTAACTTTATTCATGTTGCAACTAACAGTAAGGGTTATGTTACACACAGGGACATTGAGATAGTGTCTTGCCATACATGACGATGTGAAAATGCCTTGCTGGTAGTTCAGCAGAAAGCCTTTTCTTTGGAAAAAAACAACAAACATTATTAAATGGTAGGGTAATCTTCCCTCTGCACCCGCAGAGCCATAAATACAATGACAACAATAACTTAATTTACAATTCCTAGAGGTGATGCTAAACACAAATAAACGATGACATTCGGGCATGTTTTTACACACAATTTAAAACTCTTGACTCCTTGCAGGAGATTGTGAACCTTCGCGATGGTTGCACTTCATTTTAGCTTCATGGGAATGCTCGGAACAGCTACCACGAAAATGGCAGCAAGTCAACATCCTGCTCAGGGACATTACAGCAGAACACAATACATGCCCTCCCGCCCCCGCCCCAAAGTTATCTCAATGCACGCACACATTCTTTTCATGGTGACCCAAATTGACAATTGGGATGGCCAGTAGCAATGATTGTAGGCGTGGGGGGTTTCATTAAAAAAAAATGCATCACAGGTGCTAGCCATTGTACAGTGAGTGAGTAGGACAAAAGCCAGGGTGAGTCGATATTAGGAATGCACAACTCAACCACCAAAAAAATGTATATTTGAGAATAAAATGCCTCAAAGCAAGTTAATTATCTTTAAAGGGGGAGGGGCTCTTTCATTCTGCTCTACTAACAGTGCTACTATACTGGATCTCTTTGTAAACCATCTTCAGCTTTTTCAAACATGAACACAAACTTAAGACGAGGAAAAAACAGTGTAGAGTTATGAATGAGCATCGTGGCCACACTGGGTGGGTGGGGGCATTATTCAATAAGAATTCAGGATAAAGTAGGAATGTTAGGACAATGATTTTTTGATATGAGTAAAAAGTAACAATAAATTGTCATATTATGTGGAAAAAACTGTAATGGGACACACAAACCCCTCCACCACGGTAAGGTGACGACTCACGGAGGGATGGATGGATGGTTTGTTGTAATATTACACTTGATTGCAATTTTCAGTTTCATTCTCAGATTTTTTTTTGAGGGAGCGGGGGTATCCCTCCTCCTTTGCACATGGAGTAATCCCTTGAAAGTGGACCTTTCCATTTCAAAAGCAGATGTGAGACAGTGTCTGGGTCATAATGAATCCTTTTCTCTCCACAGACATTAGTCAAATTGCAAACTAGCCTCTCCACACATGCGAACATGCACATAACACTGTACACCTTTGAATGCAGGCAACACAGACATCGACCATCTGCGGCTCACAACTGAGAATTATTAAAGGAATCGGTTTGGGATTCAAAATTATGTTTAAAAAAATAAAATAAAATCAGTGGAAAAACACCAGCACTCCAAATTAAACATTTCAAAATCATGACAGAATCGCCACCTACTGACTACTCTCAAGCAGAACACAATATATATGTATTTCTTTTTTTTTTAAACCCAACCCTCCTCACCGTAAAGCTTTTACCGTATTTTTCTTTTCCGCGTTCACAGCATCCCTCTGTTAATGAACACTCTCACACCAAACACACAGTAACTACGATACAACTGCACTCCATGAAAAGAAAGTGGAAATAGAAAGGAGCTCATCAGTCAAAGTATATCCAAACAAACAAAACAATACATGACACGTGTAGCATGTTCCACTCTGTACAGTACTTCAACAGTGCAAAAAAACATTCGGGCATGTGCCGCCGAGCAGCCCCCAACATTGACGCGGCTTCTCTCCTGTCCTATACATTCGCATTAGCGCCGACGATGATTGATTAAAATACAATGATGTAAAGAAGAAAGAACCACGTGGGGTGGGGGTGGTGGTCAAGGACTGTACACAAGACAAACATCCTCCAGTTAGCGGGGCATCGCTAGCGCAGTTCTAATCAGAAACTGCGAATCGTGCCTCTTCCGCCTGTTTGGACCCACGCGACACACTGTTGGAAAACATTGTCCTCCACCAGTTGTCGCCTTCCTTATGAAAAGCAAGTCCGTAAAGTGTCAAACCAACTTACTTATTATAGAGCTAAAATCAAACACATTATAAAAAGGCTTTATATCGTCTTGGCAGAAGTTGTCATCCACTTGTAGCAATGTTATGTACACTATAGCAAGCAACTCATGAACTTCTTTGAAACACACACACGAGGAAGTGGCATAATGTGCACATAGATAATATGAGAATGATATTTGACTTCCTCCAGCTTTCTTCAACATGTCTACTGTAACTGTACCTCCAATGTAGGCGGACAGCTCAAAGTACCTCCATAAAGATGAACCACAAAGGCTTGTTCGGTTGTCCACTGCAGTAGACAAGTCCGTCTTCAAAATATGTCATGGCGAGTACTGCGCATGGGGATATATGACTACTTGGCCGTACGTGCTCCTGCAGGTTGCCTCAAATAGGGGAGGGCTGGCGGGGAATCTTAATTGGCCAAACGGTCTCTCACATAGATCAGAATGCAGCAAGGTGCATCACGACCAACATCAGTTTTGCTTCAGGGAAATGGAGGCCGTAATCCAAAGCTTAAGTTGTCAACTTTAGGAGAGTTTGTGATTTTTGACGCGACCTGAGGTGATGGGATGAAGTTCGTTGGTAATGAGCCGATAGGTGACATCGTGTAGGAGGGGCTCTCAAACGCAGAGCCCGGACTGCAAGGCTGTGAGGCGCCGCTCAATACACTCTTTACCTGTACGCAGAGAGAAGAGAGATGATGGACTACAGTGAACTGGGATGAAGGTACTGGGTAACAATTTGGGATTGGTCTCATGACTTACATTTGCTCACACTGAGAATGTCTTCCTGTTCGGTGAGAAGCTGAGAGAGGCCCTCCATCAGCAAGAGGGCTTTGTGGTAACGGTGGACGGATGCCTCCCCCTGGTGGAACATCTCATCCAGAGCAGCAGACTGAACCTACAAAAAATGTCCTGCATATTTTTTATCCATCGTCCAACCATTTTCTAGTTCTCAATCGCTTGACTTATTCGGATTTCCTCATGTGTGCAAGGTGCCGTACAGGGAACGCAAAAGTGGATTCAGTGGAGTCATATTAAACTCATTCAGTACCAGCCAATTCTGGACCAAGTCTGAAAAGACGTTTAAAAACGTCTTTGGGAGTGATTGAGTTAAGGACTGACTGACGCCTCAAAAGTTACGGTGACACTGCTGAGCGACAAGGAGTCATTTCAAATTGGCACGCAACTGGAAAAGCGTAAATAAATAGCTGTGCCAAAACCCGGTATGGTACGCTCCCTTTATTTTGCTGCGCCTTTACTACCTTTCACAATAAAAACAAATGAAACGGCAATAACGATCAATTTGGCACACACGGGGTTCCTTTTTCTGGCTTACCATCTGCACGGTGTGGCTGAAGAGCAGCCTCTCAGCCGTTATGGAGGTGATTTTGTCCATGAGTCGGTGCTTTTTGGAAAAGAAGCGCTCCAGACGCGTGCTGAGAGAGCGACACGATGCCACGCTGGATTTGTACAAGTCATTCAGCCTCCTCACAACTAGGAATGGAAGACCATTTCATTCAGGCGGTGATCGTTTGAGCCAATAATCAAATTGGAGGTCTTTCCTGAAGCGAACGCCGCGTTACCTTGCTTGACTGTAGACGACGGGTAAAGTTTGCCGTGTTTCACTTGCTCCATGGCTGTTTGTATGGCGGTAGACAAGAGTTCTGCAGTCTTGAGGTAGAGAACCAGCTGTTCTGCGTGGCTGGTGATACGACAACATTACAAAAGGTGAACATGAATATGAGTGGGAAGATTAAAAATGCATTCACTTTTGATCATACAGACAAATTTCCGTGAACACAACCGATTCATTCAGGTTTGCTAGAATTTCCATCTTGTTTTCATACTACAGTGCTGTCAATTCATTTTCATTATTATTATTATTTTATTCTTGGCATTGCCGTAGTGCAAAAAGCAAGCAGAAAGGAATTCAGTGCATTCATACAGATGCATCCTTATGAATTAGCATGCCATATAAATGTTCATTTCACTGCACAAGCGAATTAAAAAAGCGAAACATTCATTCAAAACGGGAAAATACTTTTCAGGAGGCCTATTCTTTCCTTATTTTTATTCACAGAAGCGTTTTTGATAATTCCTGACGTCGACTTGAATTGTAATTTCTTGAAATGGTGAATTTGGACTCTTCCTTATCCGCAAGCTATAGAAAATATCTCACAATGATGTGTTTAGTGAATCTGTAAGAGCTGCTGAAATCAAGTCAGTTTTCAAGCATATTGAAATGTATTGAGGTGCGCTTGTGTGCCCTAGCATACATTTGACTTGAGAAGTTCCAAGTGAAAATGACTAATAGGTCATTTAGACACACTTTGACTGCTAAAGAATAAAAATGTATCGTGGGCCGGTGCGTCAACCTTGTCATTGAGTCATGACTAGAATGGCGTCTGCCTTGGCAGCAAACCGCTTGCTATAAATAGGCACCAAGCCGACACCAGAAAAACTGTTTTGCCTCCAACAAAAGAGGTAAGTAGCAAGGATGATGTGGCCTTACGTCCACTCTCGGCTCAGGGAGCTTATCTGATCCGCCACCAGGCTCTGCTGCTGTAAGGAGTGAGGGTGAGCGGGATCAACCGCGACCCCCATCAATGTGATGCCACGGGCCCCGGCCACCTCCATCAGACAGCAAGCGAAATCCAGCGTGAAGCGCAGGCTCTGCACGGTGTCTGTGTGCTCCTGCTGCACTCCCAGAGACGGCACACACACACAGGAGGACAAAAGGGGGTGAGCGCTTTAAACTGAGGACACGCGGTGCCATTTTAGCACTTTGTGGGCTGACCACAGCATCAAAATCACTCTTATCATTCAGTAACACCTTCAGCTGTTCCCCTTAGTCTCTCCGCTTTTTGGTTGGAACTGATCTGTCGCTGCACCAGTACTAAGAGCACACTCCTCTTTTCTGCCACCTTTTGTGATTTGTCTAAGAAAGCCTTTATCTCACCTCCATCAGGGTCTCTTCAGGAAGCTCAGGGGCCTCGAAGGTGATGCGACCGCCCATGTTGGCCGTGATGGGATCAAAAAAATTGTAGCGAGGGCTGGAAGAGGCCTCAAAGCCGTCGCCGTAGGTGGCCGCCTGGGGATAGCGGCTGGTGAAGGAGCCCGCAGGGCTGACTGATGCAAAGGAGCCTGCGGAGGGAAGACACAGAGATAAGAGTTAGAAATGCTACTTGCCAAGAATATAGACCACTTGAAAAATTGGGCATAGTTGCGAAAATGCATCAATTGACAATATTTAAACTAATATCAATGGACGCTGCTGCGTTTTACCCAAAGCTGTGACATACACTGTATTCATATTTATATTCATAGAATTATGGATCTTTGAGGTACTTGGGAGAAAGCGTGTCAGATACTATTAGGACCCCTGTTCTCTATTTTCATGCGTGCAAAAAATGCTTAAAGAGGAACCCGCGCTGCAATAATGGCCCCACTCGTGTAAACATAGTATGCGGATGAATAATGAGTACATAGAATACTGTTTTGAGCCTTGACATTTTAAGCAGAATCGCCCCCTGCTGTCGACTGAAACTGGCATCAAAGTGCCCTTGAAAATGGGCTGCAACATGATCACGTCTTAAAGCAAGAGAGAGGAGTCATGTGCCATTTGCGTTCATTCAACAGGTTTACAAGTTGGCATTACCGGAGTATTTCCTCTGTCTGGAGGCTTGAGGTGGGGTGCCACCACTGGGAGGCGAGCCGATGGTGAAGACCACCTGCGCTGGGCTGCACGAGCCCGGTGCCGGACATAGGACACCGCCGGAGGGCACTAAAACCAGAATTTTTAAGTATTATTGGGGTGACCCCAAATGAAAAAGGAATTAAGGGCCATGAAAGACATACCTGCTATGTCCATAGCTTTTTCACAGGCCAGATTTTCTGTGCTGCCTCGGTCATTCACTGTTCCAAAGGCTGCCATCAGCAACATGTCGGACAGGAGGCCGGCGCTCTGAGATCTGTACCACACAAGACTCAAGCTTTTAGATTTGATTCCTGAAAGTATATGTGTTGAAGTTTCATATCAGGACTGTTAAGTACAGCTCAAGTTCAAAGTTTGTCTGGTCTGCCAGCGTAGGGGAAAAAAATAAGATAGTCATAAAATATTTTTTCTGTGACGACGGACAAAGGTGTTACATAATTGCCTTGCCCGTTTTATGTTTTCACACTCTGAATTGTCACACCAGTAGAAACGAATAGCACAACAAAACAATAACACCCCCTCCCCACCTCCATATGAATGCATGCCAATGCGCATACCACTGGTTTGACAGTTTGTTTATGTCACATAACTTCTTTGGCATCTTGCTTTTTTCCATCCAAAAGCATGCTCTCATAATTACTTGCACCTAGTGCCATTGCAGCTCTCACCTTCCAAATCCCCTGGTATCATCATTCATCCTGTGGATGCAGTGAGAAGGCTGAGGGCACTGCGTGGGCGTTGGCTGTCCAGCGTCTCGGGGCTCGATTTGCATAGGCCTGCTGCTGGGAGAGCCCACCACTAAACCCTGCTGTGTCAGGAAGTTGACAAGGTTTGGAGAGCTGGGGGGTTTGGGGAATTCAAACGGGGGCATCGTCTGCAAACAGAAGAAACAACGTAGCCACGACAGTGAAACGGTTACTATTCATATGCCGTAAATAAATAGTACATTGAGCCAAAAAAAAAAAAAAAAAGACTCACCCTCGAGGGGGAGCCCAGGATGGTGGGCAGTGGGCTTCGCTGCATCAGCTCACTGAGGCGGGGGGACGAGTGCAGGGGGCGAACCGTCATCAAGCCAGCTGTGGGGACCACCACCGGGTCTGAGTGCTGCTTTCGGATCTTCTGTCTGCCACCGCCAGCGGTGCACTCTAAAAGACAGGGGGCGCTGTGGAGGCGTGTCCCCAATCCTGTGGCCACTGGGGAGTGTTTCTGAGTCGTCGCCCTGGATTCAGCATGTTGAGCTGCTGCAATGGGTGGTGAAGAAGGTCAGAGGATGGACGGTTGAACAGTAGAGCACCAAAATATAATTCAGGACAAATAGAACACAACTATAATTCCTGTTTAGAAAGCGTGTCGACGTCACGTGGCAGATGACAACTGTGTGGAAGAGGTGGAAACTGCTCGTACTTGCCGATTTCATCGTACAATGAGCCAAAATGTGAAAACACCGGCACAACTACAACATGGAACTCGCACCTTGGTCTGCAGTGAATGCTGACATACTAAAAGTAAAGGGTCTTGCCGAGGACCCAACTGGATGCTACCCTTCATTCACCCTGACCAGGATTTGATACCCAGTCATCACTAACCAAAGTCAGGGGTGCTTCAGGGTGACCCACCCAGCCGAGATTCTCAATTATCTTAAATTGATGTTTTTAATATCGCTTTATGATTTTTTTCTTTTCCTCATGAGACATTTCATAGCTCTTTTATAGCAACGAAAAAAAAAAACATTCTTTGACTAAGTACCTCATTAGCAATAAAAAATAAATCAGGCAGAGAACACTTATCTGCAATTAGACCCTAAAAAAGACAAGCAGGTGCCTCTCAGAAGGTAATAAATCATGCAATAATCATCCATTCAGGGAGTAGTTTTGGTGTAGGAAGGGCGTCTGCAAGAGCATAATAGCCTCTTAGCTACCTTGAGGGGAGAGCTGAAAGGGTCTTGCTCCTCCCAGAGAGAGCCTTCGGGTGGCGGTCACTGTTCCGTAAGGTGGAGAAGGCCCAGTCCTCGCAAAGCCCAGCGGACTTCCACTGCTGCAACGGTGCACCGGAGTGGACAGCCTAATGATGTGTGTTGATTGAAGTGAAAACTTGTCGATAGCGACAAACAAATTCAGGTGTTTGTACAACTTGCAAGTGAGTAGACGCATACCGGGGCGATCCTTCCTGTTTGGTGGTATAAATATGCTGCTCCAAGCGCTGGTAGTTGTGCACCTGAGTCGGAACTGGGATTGGCAGGGAGTGGCCGTGATTTCCACCGGGGCCGGCATAGTTACTCCCCGAGGACTCATTGGGCCTGCCAGGAACAGAAAAAGAATGCCCCCAAAGAATCATTAGATCGGATTTTGTGTGCGTACGTGACAACAAGAAAACACAACTATCACTCCATGGTTATTGATGACCACATTGCATCCCACCAGGATATGTCGCGGACTCATAAAAAAAACATGCCATCCATTTTTTATACTGTTTATCCAGTTCTGGATCACGGGAAACTGGAGACTACCCAAGCTGACCTCGGGCAAGATGCGCAGAACACCCTTGACTCCCCATCACAAAATCAGCCTTTCACACCGAACAGTGTCATAGTGCAAACAAAACATTTGAATGTGCGCAGATAAAAAAATATAATAAATAAATGACTACCGTATTGGCCCGAATATAAGACGGCCCTGATTAAAAGACGACCCCCTCTTTTTCAAGACTCAAGTTTGAAAAAAGAAATTTTGAACCCCAAATAAATTTTCATACAGAAAATAATTAGAGAGAATTAGAGAGAAAAAAAGCATGTTATTTTGCCTCAATCAAATCTAAAGTGCAATCACATTCGTAAATGAATGGCTTCTGGTTTTTGAAATGTAAATTCCATCACAACTTCTCCTCAGCTAGCCTTTGACCCATTTTTCTCCAGATTGTCACTATGTTTCTACATTTTCTGTTATTTCTTCTATTATTTTCTTCTCTTTTCCTTCTTAATGCTATTTTTCTTCTTTGTGCTACCGCTATTTTTATTTTTATTCTTTTCGTGACAGGGGTTCACTTTGGCCTGGTGAATCAAGTTCAGCATTTGCTTCAATGATATCTGGCGCCATCTAGCGTTGTGAATGAGTGTCATGTCTAGAGCCCGAATATAAGACGACCCCCACTTTTTCAGTCGTATTTCAATGGAAAAAAATCTTATATTCGGGCCAATACGGTATTATCAATCCTTTGTCCGTGTTGTACACCTACTAGGACCATATTCCGTAAGCAACAGGACACTGTTTTTAACAGAGTGAATATTGTCAATTTCTCTTCTTGGGATTTTTCAGGATGATTTTGCATGCTAATTTAAACAGTTTAACTGGGTGCTAAATAATGAAATTAATTTACTCAAGACAATCCAGCTCTGTGCTGTTACCTGACACGACTGGGGGAGCCACTATAGGAGGGCGAGTGTGGTGGCGATTTGGCTTGGACACACAAACCAGATGTCAGGAGGGATCTGAACAGAGGAAATGAGAAGAAAAGTATTTACTATGCATAAAAGACATCCGTACTTTGCAAGCATTTCACTTCAGTGTTGTTGTTGTCTATCAAGACAAGTACTGAGCTTTTTCTTACCCGCTGTTCATGAGACTGTCCTGCAGCACTTTACTCTCACTCGTCAGCTCACCCGCTACAACAGATAACCGCATATCTTATACATTTATGACCTTTTATATTGGACTTAAATATTATTGGTACAATTCTACCGCTTGGGGGAATCATCGAAAAGAAAAACAAGTCTCTCGCTTACCATTGAAGTGAGCGGGCACAATGACGAAGTCGTCCGTGTCACAGGAGGAGGAGTTCTTGCTGCTGCCGCCTCCTCCGGATGAATCCTTGAGGAGAAACCCGGCGGCCTCTTGGGTGGGGGAGGCCAGCGCTTTGGCACGTAAATGCTGCGCATCACCAAGAGATTGCTGCGGAGGCAGGTAAGAAAGTGCAAATGAGAGGGGTGATTAATTAGGTATGCACTGGGGTGGCCTCTTGGGGTCACAAAGACCTTTGGTTAATCATTTACACACGGGGGAGGGGCGGGGCATACATATACATTGAAGATATGTTAAACACAGACCGGTGGAGAGGCCAGGTGCGAGGTGGAAGAACTGCTGCAAGAGCTGGCTGAAGCGGAACTTGGGAAGCAGGTCATGGTCACTGCTGGGGGGGTTGCTGCAAGGAAATCGAGTACGTGAAATGACATACAAAATGGTTGTTTTTGAACAGCTTTCATCCAGCACGTATTTCATTATTGAAACATTGACAGCACCACGTTAGGCAAAAATTGGAACTTACTCTTTTTTATGGATGAGCTGGTGGCCTCCAAGAAGGGATGAGAAAAAAACTCATCTGTAGAAAGCACAGCTTATCAGATTTATTTTGTACTTTATGTAGTGGTTGTATTTTGTAGGATTTTGTCTTGAACCAGCTGTGGATGCGCAAGGTGACTTAGGAGAGAAAGCCCTTTTCCCCGCAAACGATCAATAAAGTACTATTAACTGCCCTGTTTAAATAAGAACTGGGAAAAAAACGGAAAGGTGGAACAGAAAGGCAAAGAAAGCCTGAGGCTCAGAGCTAAACCCCACTGCACTGACATCCACTCCCAGTCAACTGATTCTCGGTGGAAAAGCTGCCATCTTCAGATATTTGTCGTCTCGATATTAACACTACTCTGCAAAGAAGACAGAAGCCAGGAAGGGGGCAAATACTTTTTTTTCACGGCATTGTACTGAATATGGGGATTTATATTTTTTCGGAAACATCAACAGCTGTAAATAATAATGCACTACAAAATCCGTATTGTGCAAACTTTGATAGAGCACACCTAAAAACAATAAAAATATCTCAAAAACCCGATGTACTCGGAAAAAAGTAGACATATTAAATTGAAATACATTTAGGACACAGTGATTTAAAATTACTTTTTTTTTACTGTTGGCTAGTGTTATGGTTGCTCACCAAATTTGCCATTTTCCTGTTCTCATTTAATTTCTAGGCAGCCGGTTTATAAAGTCAGCAAGCTAATTGCGCTGGAATTAAAAAGGGCCCTTTGCTATATGCTGCCAAGTAGCGAAATCCATCGTGCCACCATTGATTTCAATGCAAACAGATCGAATAGGCGAGTGAATTCCACACTTATCAAAAAGTCATACAGATTGATTGCGCAAGAATTCCATGACTGTTGCCGTACCTCCAGTATGTCGCCCTTCTATGTGCGGTTTTGCGTCAAGACTCCCACTCACCAAAGTCCATGCGGTCCTTGTTATTGCGCTGGAGCAGGCCCCGTAACAGATGCCTCAAATGGCTGGAGGTCTCTCTGGGAATGCTTCAAAATGACAACATGATCATCACTGTGGTGTGGAGGAACCGAAGCGACGGATCTTGACAAATAATGTCGACATGCCAGGTGTTGTCGTCTTGCCTCAAAACTCTAACCCCATTTATCCCGAACCCGTTTCCAACACAACTTTTATTACATGCAAAGAATTCATTCATTCATTCATTCATTCATTCATTCATTCATTCATTCATCTTCCGAGCCGCTGAATTGACAAGAATAATGTGGTTATCTCATTGCAACGACTCACTTGGGGCTGAGATTCTTGTTTTTCTCGTAAAACATCCTAAGATCCTGAGGACTGCTGGCCTAGAGGTGACAGAAAGACAATTTCGTGTCAGCGCGACTCTAACCATTGTAAACCACGGCAATGAATTTCAGCGCGGTTGTCAGAGAGGTGAAAACAGAGACAAAAAGGAAAAGAAAAAAAACAAACACAAGAAATAACAACTTTATGGGAGCAGTTCCAGGAAAACGTTTGATATGATTGTCAATACCCCAACTAAACAGCATTGAGCGTATTTTGTTGAACTGACATTTCATTACCTTCACAGTTGACATGTCAAACACGCTTGCAAAAATGAGCTGCAGCTACCAACAATGAACATGATGCAAGAGTCCAGCACATGCACCCTCTGGTGAAGTCCAATATTTGCTCTCTAGTCAATCCGCTTTTTGGCACGCTTATGACTTTAGAGTACACGCGCTTCAGTTATTTTGCCCGAGAATGACGGCGCACGGTTTTACCACATCGGCCTTGTGTGTACCTGGAAAGGAGCCTTGCCAGTTAGGCACTGGAACACGATGGTCCCGATGCTCCACAAGTCAGCCTTGGCGTCGTAGTTTTGGGACATAATGACCTCGGGTGCCTTGCGAGGGGATAGAAGAGGGGAGGGTTGTTTTGAGAGTAAGATTTTTATGGCGACTGGTTGCTTTTTGAAAACCTTGATGATGCGCATGCGTGCTCATTTACCATGTACATGGGTGACCCGCAGAGAGTTGCTGCCATCATGTTGTTCTGAAGGTACCTGGCAAAACCAAAGTCGGCTGCGGGGAGAGTTTAAAGTGATGAGAAACAGACGAGTGAGTTGCTCAGGATTCGTGAGTCTTTCGGGTTGCGGTCAAAAAGTTCACTCTGCCTACCAATTTTGATGCAGGTGTTGGTGGAGTGGGATTTCCGTCCGGGTGGGTAGGAGAGCAGAATATTCTGTGGTTTGAGGTCCCGATGGATGATGCCTTTCGCCTGCAGGACCCGCATGGCACCCGCTATCTGCTGCAGGAAAACTCGAATCGTGTCCTCGCTCAGCGTGCCTTTTGCTGTGAAGGGGGAGAACGTTAAACAAGGCCGACAGCCGTTGGGCATTCATTCGCTCTTGTCAGTCGCGTCGGTCGGCCTTTGAAACGCTTCACTTACTGTGCAGGTAGTCGGCCAGGTCACCGCCGTTACAATACTGCAAAGTGAGGAGAAGAAACAGAATTAGGAGAAACGGGCGCCACCTCCCCCCTGAGCGGGAGAGTTCAATTCAATTTGGTATTAGCCTAAAAAAAAACAAAAGTCATTTGTTAAACTGTACAGTGATGAGCTAATGGGATTGTACTTGTCGGCAAAGTGTAACCATGGTGAGTAAGTGTGTCTGAAGCTACAAAAGAGCATCAGCGGATCAAGACATTGACGTGCTGAGGAGGAAATTGCGATTCCTGATGCACGGCCTTGCTCCTATATGCGGGATTAATATGAATGAACACAGGAAATTGTCTCCCACAAATCACTTCTTACGACCCCAAAATAGCCTGAAATGTTAGGATCAGATGTCCCCTCGTCACTGGAAGTGGACAATTTGATTTGGCCATGAAAGACAAAATTCTACAAACAAGACAACGGGGTTTACAAAGAGCTACACAATGAATACTTTGGGTCATAAAAGCGCCGCAATTATAAACTGATTATCTATTTATGCGAGTGTTCTTAATGAGCCTTCCTCTAATGATAGCATTCTTTCACCGCAACCAATTCTGCGTCCACATACGAGATAAACATACAAGCACAATCAGCTGGATTGTGCAGCAGACGGCAGCGTGTGGGACGAGCGCTGCCCCCACCCTTGGTGCCTGAGGACTGGCCTAATTTTAGCTCAGATGCTGACATGGCACAGCAATGAGCAAACAAAGGCCAAAGGCCGCGGCAGGCTTACCTCCATCACTAGGTACACCGAGCTTGCAGTTTCCTGGGGGGGGGATGGGGAAAAAAAGAAAACATGTCAGAAACAGACAAAATACAGGAACAGGTGGTTCTTGAGCAGACAGATCGTGGCTAAGTGATTGAGAAAACACGCCGCTTGATTGAGACAAAAACAGGAAATATTTCAAGTTTTACGCACGCTAACAAATCATATTGTCAACTGATGTTTTAGTGTGACGTCACATGGAAAGGTACCCCATATTTTTTGTCAGGAACAGATTTTTATATTTTTGCCATGGACAGTACCTTCGTCCAGTGAGCATGGGTCACGTGATAGTGCTGAATCCCCCCCCCCCCCAAAAAAAACAATTATGATGAGATGTATTCATTATCGAGCTTCCTCGGCATGGAATACACTCCCACCCAATGTTTGAAACACCAGCAGCAAATCATCTTTTAAAAAGTTATTAAAACACAAACGAATCAGTTCGATATGATTCGTTTGGCTGTCATGGAATTGGATTTATTATTTAACCCTTTCAGGGATACGGCTGGATCAGGTTAAGCATCTGTAGTTATAATTGTTTGCTTGCTTTGTTTTGTGTTTTTACTTTTTATTGTATAGATGAGTTTTAATCTTTCTATGTCTTCGCTGTGTTAACTTTCGACCCCGGGAAGACAAGCGATTACTTTGGGGAACCTAATAAGGACTCAAGAATAGTGTACCGATGGCATACACTTGTAATTGAAACAAAACAGGCTACCGGTAATTGCGAGAGTGCCTTGGCAACATGAATAATGAATCAAAATGTCACCAGGTGGCTTCACTGGGAGAGGAGCGAATAGTATCCAGTAATCATCATTATATCAACAGTGCCAAACAAAGAACCTCCATGTTCACACAGTGACGACAGACAGCAAAAATAAAATATAGCACAACTTTGACCACTACCGAGAACTGGAAGTTCTTTGAAAATTGACAAAGGGGGGGCTGCTCAGGGTGGCTGTCACTGAGAATTTCTGTTCAACAATCTCACATCTTCTTCACTTGTCTGACAAAGAAAAAAAAATTCAAGCCCCCCCGCTCCCAGAGTGTTGTAGAGGTTGTAGGGCACATTCAAGGGGAGAAAAGTTTTGACATTGTTTATCTCGGTCTCTTCTTTAAATCACAAAAAAAAGCGGACATTGGAACGAGGGTGTGTCGGCTTTTTATAGCTACTGGGAGACGAAATGAGTGTCGCCCTCATTGCGTCTTGGTAAAAACAAACTCTTATCACATGGCAACAGATGACTTGGTCTGGAAGTGTCACGCTCCAGACGTTGGTTTTTTTTCTTTTTTCCTTTTACATGACAGCTCAGGTGGAATCATAGAACCCAAAACGTAAAGTTTATTCTATGTGTATATAGATAGATAGATGTGTATTGTCCTCCCCACCACACAAACACACACACAGTTTAGGTTGGAGTCACATTATCAGAAACCCATTTCATATCTGATTTGTAATGATCCTTGAAAGAGATTCAACTCCAAGTTTAGAAAATCCAGTTTTGTGCGGTTTATTTTTATCTCGGCGTCGCCATGACGCATACCAAAGCTGTGAGAAAACAAAATGGCGTCAATTTTAGCGTATGGTGTAAAATCCAACCGAAGAATAATGATTAATCTTTCGGAAAGTATGGGAATTTTTTTTTTTTAAATCAATGTGTCAGTGGTCACGACCTTTCTGATGCCTCATTTGCATGATGAGTACCGGTCAAAAAAAGGTCACGAAAGACGAATGCAATAAATCTCCTGCCCCTACTAGCATTGCAACATGGCAGACAAGTATAATACATTACAATCTCTTGGCCTAATCTGGAAACAGTCGCGGTGCACACAGAAGCACCTTTGTACGTTTCAAAGTGGGCGGACGCACTGTAATGCCGTGTGACAGCATCCACATTCCTGCTAAACTTGCACCTGCTACAAGGTTCAAAAGTGTAAACAAAGTCATGTGCTCCCCAACGGATCGCATATGTGATAAGATTCAGTGACAATTTTGTCTTGGGGTGGGGTGGGGTGGGGGTGGGGGGCTGTCAACGTTGACAACTTGACCGTTGTGTTCCAAAAGGTCAACTCCCTGCATAAGGTGAGATGAGTAGACCATGTCAGGTTGTCTCGACGTCGTGTCAAGTATGTGTCTGTGTGTGTGTGTGTGTGTGTGTGTGTGTACAGGCCACAGTGAATGCCAATTTGCGTTGCTAGGCTACAAGCACCCCCGACTATTGAGTCCTAAGCACTACCTCTCTGCAAGCCTAAGACCTTAATGCTGCTAATTTTTAAATAGACGCAGGTACACATTGACACGAAGCAGCAACATTTAGAATCGCAAAAAGTGCCAAAACAAAACATGCGTCACGGCGAGGTGAGCCAACAAAGTACCGACAGAGCAAACCCTGAAAGTAGACACAAGATAAACAACGTCGGAGTTCACCGGGGCAAAAATCCGGAAGTGAAACGTTTCAAAACAAAAGGCGCTGTTTTGCTGCAACGTCTCATTGAACAAGAAAAAAAATAGAGAAAACCAAAATGGTCGTGTTGCATGAGACCGAAATGGGTCATGTGGCCAACCGTCCTTCTGCTCAATCTGGTGAGCACAGACTGCGAGCAAATTGGGACAGCGTGCGGCAACATAATTAGGTGTGCAAACAGCATGCAAGCATTTTATTTCATACCTGAAAGTCCAGTAATGCAACTATGTTTTCGTGCTTGAGTTCCTGCAAACGAGAGCATTAAATTTTTTTAGTTTCATCTTTACTTTCAAAAATACGTGCTAAATTTGACCTCTGCAGCCAATTTTAAAGTTCATCTTCGCTACATCCTCTCTATTCTGAAGAAAGACCTCAACGCTAACACATGAATAGAAAAGCTGAATAATTGGGCAGCAAATTATTGAGGGAAACGTTATCGAGTCTAAAACATTTGTATTTTTGTCTCATATAGAAATGCATAACGATCGTTATAATAGTTACCTTGAGTATTTTGATCTCCTTTCCCAGCAGTGTCTGGGATTTGGCCAGGTTCTTCTTATTGATACATTTGACTGCCACTTCCCAATCATGTTTCTGATAAGAAGACAACACACAAATGAACACATAATCATTACCTCACACAATGATTTGGAAAAGGATCAGAAATGAAGTGAGAAAATGCTTCTCATCGAATAGTCACCTCAGCTCTAATTGACACGGCGCCACAATTAGTTAGCGTACCTCATGATGGGTGACGTTCGTGAGTAATTTGACAGAGACGCAAGACGAACATTTTCAAGCAACTGAATAAGACATACAATTATGTACTTTTGGGGGTGGATGCAGTATTCCCATTTTGAAACACAATACAACACAACTTTATTGATAAAGTGTATTTCACAACAGCTGCAGCTGTAACGCAACACCAGATACAAAACAAACCCCGCCCACCCACACTTTTTTGTAATCCGCTTACCCTCACAAGAGTTGCGGGTGTGCTGGAGCCTATCCCAGCTGTCTCCGGGCAGTAGGCGGGGGACACCCTAGAACTGGTTGCCAGCCAATCGCAGGGCACACACGAGGCGAACAAACATTTGCGGTGCCAAATCACACCTCAGGACAATTCGGAGTGTTCCATCAACCTGCCCTGCATGTTTTTAGAATATGGGAGGAAACTAGTACCTAGGCAGGCACGGGGAGAACATGCAAACTCCACACAGGGAGGCCGGAGTCAGAATCAAGCCCTGCACCTCAGCACTGTGAGGCGGACCCCTAACCTTTGCAACACCATGCCACCACAAACAAAACAACATAACAATAATACAACAACTGCGAAAACTGACAATTACACCACAAATGATACTAACACATACACAATAGACACTTATATAGCTTGGTTCTCTCCGAAGCCAAAATATATTTTTTACAGGGTGCATCCGATGCAAAGTACATAGCCCGCTTTACCAATTACTGTACTAGGTTTTGAAACTCAGCCATTATGTGTTTACAAACTAGTCATACCCTCAGGTCTAGAAACACTGTTAAAACTGTGACACAAACCACAAACCAGCATATATGGTCGCACCTCCCCCTTCTGGCGGGGGTTTGGGGGAAGGGGTCCCACGTGAAAGTTGGTCCCCAGAACACATTACATAATCGCTTGCCAAGTGGAATAAACGTGAACGTTCATCTTTTACAACATTTCCTGTGCTCTGATGCAATGTGCTCGTGATAAGCAGTGAAAAAAACGAACTGTACAGGCAGACACATTATGTGTAAAGTGAAAAAACTGGGCAATCTTGCGATTGTTATGTTGTTGTCTTAATCTATGCACCGATGTGAAAGGAAAAACTGGAGCAGACCTCTTCGGATCAGATTAATATGACACCTGTCTTCACAAAGGGAATATTACCGGTTTGTGCCTGAATCATAATAGTCTTGATCATGGCAGTTGCAGAACATGTTTCAACATGTTTAATAATAAACGCCTCGCGCATCATGTCAGCCAACAGAGGCAAAAACGTCTCAAATTAGGTAAATGTGTGACCACCTTAAGCAGGTAGCTGATATTCGATCACATTCCAAATGGTGACAACCATTCGATTTGATGTCCGTATTTCTGTTTACCATATTATTTATGCTCAAGAACATCCCGTTCGGGTAGCTAGGCCTCTTAAGGTCGCACCACGACAACAAACGACGAATGGCCAATTGCTCGTCTTCTTTTTAGTCCAACACATAAAATGCGATTGCAAACGTTCTCGACCCAAACCGCAGTAGTCGTGGCGACGCTGAAAACGCGTAACCGTCCGAAAAACGAAAACTCACCTCCCGGTTTCGGCCTTTAAAGACGACCGCAAATGCGCCATGTCCGATCAGGTCCTTCCGACTGAACTCGAATTTGCCCACCGTCTCCATGCTGTACCTCAGTCCGCTTAAGCACTATTTGGACCGGGCCAGAGAACCGGGGGGCCTGCGGTCACCCTTTTCGCTAACAAGCTCGCCTCTCTCCTCAGTCAAGTGGGGGCAGCAGCAGGGACAGTCACCCCCTCTTTCACTCGCCAGGAGCTGCCGTCCAGACAACAAACGACCCTCCTCGCTCATGTTCGCTCGTTACGGAGTTTCACTCCAGACGACGCCGAGCGAAGACTTCCATTTTTTGGACACCGAGCTCCTCCGTGTCGAGCTCGCCGAAGGACCAAACTGGCCTGGGAGCCTGCTCTCGTTGTTCCAGCTGTCGCCGATGACGTGCCACCTTAAAAGCAGCTCGCGCTGTGTTTTGTTTATATACAGGAGCTCCTCGCCTCTGTCGTCTCCGGCGTCAAAGACAAAAAAAAAACTGTGCTCGCTACTAGCTTAAATCACAAATAGGTTGTTGAATAAGTAGCTAACGCTTGACTCTACTCCATCATCGGTCAACAATAAAAGCGCAGTCGCCGAGAGTCTCAGCAGCATCGATGGTCCCAACAAAGCAGACGGTGTAGTCGGGGCTACAACGCGCATGCGCAACTCGAGCACAGCTGTAGCTTTGACGTCACAGGAGTTCTTGGTAGTCGAATGACATTATGGGCTCCTGATGTCAGGAACTTGCTAAATAAACATGTTAGTTCATACAAGGCGAGACACACACGCACGTCTCTTTTTGTTTGTTGTTGATATCGTTCATATTGTGAGACTTTGAGGTTTGCAAAATGCTTAGAGTGTACAGAAAGCTGTTGCAAAATGTGCTTTTGATGTAGAACTACGCAGCCCGGCGGGCCAGTGGTTAGCACATCAACCAAACAACACAGAGATACCGGGTTCAATTCCAGCTTCGGCCTCCCTGTGTGGAGTTTTCATGTTCTCCCTGGGCCTGCGTGGGTTTTCTCCGGGTACTCCGGTTTCTTCCTACATTCCAAAAACATGCTTGGCAGGTTGATGGAACACTCCAAATTTAACATTTATTGAGTCTAATTAAGTTTGAGTATTCGTTGTGGTAAACTTAGGCGGTTAAGCTCACAAGGGTCGTAGGAGTTGTTTATCTAGGGCTATTATTTGAATAAATCTTGAAAGTATAAAATAAGAGCTATAGCCAGCTGTAAGAGAACGGTGTTACTCAGAAACACTAATGCGATGAAACAATGAAAAGGTACATTTTCCTTCACAAATCATGATATAGAAAATGGATAAGAGTCATAAATATTTATATTTCATGAAATTGTTATTGAAGATAAGAACTGGAAACGCTGTGAATGAATCGAGAACCAAGAAAACAAATCCACACCACTTGAGCTCTGCAAGTATTCTCTCAGGAAGGGATTATGGATCTTTTTTATCATGGCAGAAACATTCAGACGTATTTTGTTGCATCTTTTCATAATTACCATACAGCTTTTCCTCCCAGGAAAATAACAAGTGAGGCCACAGAGGAGCAGGAGATGGAAATCATGTTGTGTATGAGGCCGATCTAGACGTGCAACAAAAAGAAAAAGCAGAATTGAGAACATGAGGGGAGGGGCCGCGGAATGAGGACAAGTGGTAAAAGGCACTTGAAAGTTTTCAACAGGAAAGAATGTCAGGAGAAAGAAGCTTGGATGTGTGGTAGGAAACCAAATCGGGCCAGTTCCACACCCATAGCACCAGAGAAGACACTGGCAACATTTTGAGAGGATCATGAAACACAAACACTCAGCACAACCAGTTATTTCTTTATTTGGAATACTCCATTCCCGAACGCTGGTCAACCCTGCATTTGATCGGACTTTTAAAGCTATTTTTGCAATAGGATATACATTCGTTATTTCCTCAAATCGTGACTTGTCGTTCTCATAAGGCTATGTTGCAATTTATTGGTGTGTGCATCACCAGCTTCAAACAAATAAATGCCTCCCCCTCAAATCTCCCTTTCTTTTTGTACTAACTGTAATTACAACCATTGTTCACACGTGGATATTGGAGAGTTAACTGCTGGGCCCATTTCAACTTGAATGTAAATCAAAACGGCAACATACTGTATCACCACTTCCTGAAATTAATTGTCAGCGCATTATTATATGTGCTCTTCCTTTTTGTTGCAATGCTGTCACTGTCAATGATAATTAGCTTGCCAGTATACTTAAAGGCAGTCCTTCCAGAACGTTGTGCTATGTTCCATTAAGCAACTTATTACTGCAGTTCCTTTAAGTCTGCCTTGGTTCTTGTCATTTATTTGCATTTCTCCATAACAGCCTTTTAAAAAAAAAGTGGGTCTTCCCCTGTAAAAAAAACAAACAAACCCAAAACAAAACAAAACAAACAAACAAAAAAACTCTGAACATATCCATCCATCCATTTTAAATCGTACTTTTACTCACCATGGCAGGGGATAAGCTGGAGCCTATCTCAACCGAGATTTGGGTAAGAAGTTGACTACACCCTGGAATGGTCTGCAAGAGTTTTAACTCATTCATTCCCAAAGACGTTATTAAACGTCTTTTCAGACTTGGTCCAGAATTGGCTGGTACTGAATGAGTTAATACTGTAGTCCCCCCCCCCCCCCCCAAAAAAAAAACAATTCTCTGCCAGAGGAGGGCGTTGGACGACGACGTTCTGAAAATCTTCGTAAAGCTGGAAAAAAAAAATCAGTAATCATCTTGAGTCGTTGTGACATGCTGCCATTTATCATGTTTCCTCTGCAACTAATGGAGTACTTGGATATAAGAACACGGCATCAGGGTAGCAGGCAGAATGTCTTTTGGGATGTCGAATGGTTCCGGAAACAGCACGCAGGGCGCCGGGAGGACCGCTTCTAACAGCTAACCTAATGTGACATCAACAAGCTATGTTACCGCGGCAGACGGGACATCAGATAGCAGCCAGTCAACATCAGCCAGCAAACACTTGCACACACATCAAAGTTCCTGACATTCACAGTGCAGCGCACTATTAGACCGGTGCTGTGATGCATACAGAAAGGCTGAATTGTGTTTCACTGTGTCAGGGAGGTTGGTGTGTTCCGCTCAAAGTGCGCCGTCTCTCCTTTTTCGCAGACGTTGACTCTGCAGGGGTTTTCAACCGTTTTTAAATATTTTAGTCGTTTTGTGCCTCGCTCACTCAATGATTGATTGCGTTTGGTGCTCTAATCCGACTATCTGTTAGTGGCAGGTGGCGCAAAGGGCCTCAGGTGTTCACCGCCTGAGATGCTGTCATCGTTATGCCACTGGCATTTTTGGATAGAAGTAGTACACTACATCGTCGGAAAATGACAGTAGGTGCTCTCATTGTCTGATATGTTCTTTTTATATCTAATTGAGCAAGCTGTGGTGTGTGTATTTAGCGAAACTAATTAGAGGGGTGAACATATCATATAACACATAGCCGATCAGAGGACGGAAAATTGCCGATGTCACCCTCAGCCTTCACGAAGGCGCAGAACAGTGAATCTTAAATCCAATTGGTTTAATAAGGAAACAGCCATTTCACTGTTTTGCGTATGTGTGTGCTCAACAACAGCACTTAGGCAGTTTGTATTTACAGGAAATGAAATCTGAATGATTGGGTAAAAGGAAAAAAAAAATCTACATACTGTATTCTGCGCACATCTGCAAGCTGGGCGGCCAAGAGACGCGCTATGAAATGAAGATTATCGATTGTTCGAAATAAATGAATTGAATAGTTCATCTTGAACATTTTTCAAAGAAGTCTTCTTCAAGTTGTAAATGTAGGTCAGATATTTTCCTCATTGCTTTTTTTTTTTTGGAACTAGTGCGACATCCTTTTCATGTACCGGTATTTATATTTCTAGTAACCTTCAGAAACAAGTTGACCTTGGAGTACAGTTCATGCACTCTTCGCATCACCAACACCTCTTTACTCAATCATACGTTGTTGATGAGTTACACCCCTGGGCTGAATGTTAGCCAGCGTTCCCCTCACAGTGCGACTGCCTGCCACCGTGAAGGTCACCGCCTCTTACAAAAACCGTCTCGGTGCCGAAATGAACTTTCGAGACTTGATCAGCATAATAGTTTTGTCTGTCGTCTCGTATTGCGAGTTGTAGCGTCTTTGCCAATAAGGTCAATGGCAGCTAATTAAAGTGAGAAGTCACGGAAGGAAACTCGATAGCCCGTTTACAACCGGGAAGGAGCCTCTGACTCAGGGCTCTTAAAAGGATAACGCTGGGAAATACATGGTGTTAACTACTGTATGCCACACTCTATAAAACAGATACCCGCCGATTGCACTCAAAACTATTGTGCGTTTGTTTCACCATTTCAAACATTCTATAGGTCAGCCTCTTTGATTGATGGCGAGCCTGTAAACACTCCCACATCGGCGCAGCCTCACAACCCGCAGATCAAGCAGGCTGCACTTGTCCCAGATATTGCCAACAAATTGCTCTCACCGACCCCCGGCTCACAGTTGTGCCACCCGCCGGTCACGAAAATAGAGCCCAATATGTCCCCTTAATGTGAATTGATGAGTTAATTAGACCATGTTAATGAGACTGTTTTGGTGTTCCTTGACTGCAATAAATAAGACAGAAAGAAAAGTGCAAGACCAGACGGCTGCTGCGGCAAAGTGGAAGCTACATTATAATACTGTGAACTCCCGCCATCTCAAGGGATGAGGACGGAGCTCTGCTGGAGTACATACAAATCAGCGAATAATAGAGACAGCCTCTAAAATGGTTTGCAATTGCCTAATATGTGGAGATTCACTGAACTGCATCATCCAGCGTTGAGGCACAGCAACAGAGTCTGCTAACTTAAGCATATCTGATTTTTTTTTAAGATATGGAATGAGCCACCGTTTAGTATATGCGAAGGTGACAAACGACCTTTCGACCGTTCAATGAATTGAAAGGTGCCAGTTGTGATCTGTACTTGTGCTATCGACGTACTTGCACATCAGATGCATTTGAGCCGAGGCAGACTTCCCAGATAAGAAGAATAACATGCAGCAGGCACATGTGCAGCTGCTACAATGTTTGATCTGTGCTACTTTAAAGGGGTTGTTGGGAGGTCTCATCACTCCATGATAAGATGTGTCAAGATGCTTACTGGAGAAGCTTCAAGTATTCCTATTCGAGTGGTGGTTTTAGCTAGAAAAACAGCCACATTTCATATGAGGAAAAACGGCAGAACATCTGATGAGTGCCTATGTTTTTAAATTCCAGTTGATCTCAGATGAATCATACTTGATTCATTGTAAAATTGCACAACGAAAGTCATATCTGAGTGATCCGCCAGACGTCATAAATGTGATTGGATTGTAAATTGGTTATTTTGTCACAAGTTTTTGACTATTCCATCTTATTGTTTTATTGACACAAATATACATTTATTGATTTTTTTTAAGGAAAATGGGGATCGTATAGCGCAAAAACTATTTTAAACGGAGATAATTTTTGGAATCTGCATCCAAAAATGTGTTAACTGTCATAGCTAACTCCAAAAGAAAATGTGTACCCCGGCGTAATTCATTCCGTGTAACTGACTAAATTCTTAACGATCGAGTATTATTACTGTGCGATGATTTCTCAATTGAATGGCTGCTCTGTATTAAGTGTAAAATACACATTAGAACAAAAGGAATCAGCAGCATCTGAGACGACCCCTAATACAGTGTCTCCATGGCCTCATCGAATAATCATTTAATTCTCGACTTTCAGTCCAAGCGTGGCAAGATTTCAAGACAGGGGGTCGTCCTCGAGTTCAAACACGTCTGGACTGACAGGAAATAAACGGGTGCGCCTTTCCTTCCTCCACTGATTGTGCGGTCTACAATCGGATTGAATTTCTTAGAATGCGACCGCCGAGGATTGTCAGAACGGAGCACGAACGACTCTGACATGTGCGTCAAATGATCGTTTGCTTCACGCTGTACATCTCCTTGGGGATGGACGACACTTTCCACCACCTCTGAGCTCCATCGGTCAACTTTTCCACAGGCTACTGCATTTGGAATCAGTTTGTAAAAATGCATGAGTGGGGAAAGGATCATTAATCACGTTTGGACTTCAGAATAATATGAATAAATCAAAAAAAAAAAAACGGGTTTGCAGACAACACTCTGAGTGTGACGATATGTGCAAAAGCCTTCAGTGGGGTCCACACATCATAATAATTGAGCATTTTCCAACGCTTTTGATCAAAGTCAGCAAAGGGACCGCGTGGCAGTCTCAAACAGATTATCCTGATGAGGGCCTGACTGATTAGATTTTTTTTTTTTTGTGGAGACAGATGGTGAGTCTGATATTTTGCAGAGCACACAATTATCTAATTCTTCTTTGGTCCCTTAATGCTGACAACAACAAAGATATGAAGTTCATCCAGCGCATAAACTGTTTTACAACACTCTGTTCTTGAGTATTTGTTTCGTCCAACTGAGAGGACATTTCAAGTACAAAAACGCACAGAGATGTGAAGTTAGTGGCAAAATATTATCTATGCAGCCCTCTGATGTCCTTTCAACATTAAATCCACATCCCCTATTCGCTGAAAAACCCGCCTTTTGCTACTTTTGGTCCTCAGGCTAAAGCCCCGACTAATATGAAGGTATTGTTTTGATGAAATCTTGTGGTATCTTGGTCCAAAGGAACACTGTTGAAGTGACAGAGTGAGCTTATTTTAAAGCTCTGCTAAGACATACCGGTACGTCTTTTTCCTTTAAATTATCAGAAAATCTGAAACCCCTGTGGCACTATGCCGCCTCCTACAGGACAACTTTGGTAGAACAACAGGCATCTGGTTTGTGGGTAATGACAATCCTTGATTGTCGGTAAGGATCGTGGTACGTCGCGTTGGTCACCTCGAGTGCACCACATGTGTCCCCCCAATGTGTGTGCGGTCTCTCATATTTTAAAGAGCTAACAGTTGTCAGCCGTCTGGTATCATTCCAAACATGGGATAGTAATGCCGAAAGGTGTTTACATTGGTTGAAAATTGCTTAATGACTCAGTTTATCATCTGGGGCAACAGATGTTGGATAAAATCAATTGGGATGCTTTTATGACAGAAAACAATCACCCCTCAAGGTAGAATACTGAATTTGGCACCAGCTAGAGAAAACAGCGTTCGCTGTTCTGCAGGAAGTACAACTAATGGCTTCAAAAACACAAGACGGAAAGGGAACAGATTGTAACCATTTTGACTTGTGAGCACACATAAGGTGAAACAAAGACAGAAAGAGACTGGAGCGACTGGTCAGGAAGGCCACTTCTGTCCTGGGCTGCTCCCTTGACACTCTGGAGGAGGTGGGCAACAGAAGGATGCTAACGAAGCTAAAAGCTATGATGGACAGTCCCTCCCACCCTCTCCAGCCCGCCCTGACAGCACTAGGTAGCTCCTTCAGCCAAAGACTGTTACACCCGCGAGAAGGAGAGATACCGACGCTCGTTCCTACCGACTGCTGTCAGGCTGCTGAATAAAAATAACAACAATAATAATAATAATAATTAAATGATGTGAAAAACAATTGTTAATAGCACTGCGATTTATCCATTTTGTATTTATATTGCACTTAATTGAACGGTGTTTGTTTTTTCTTCTTTCTACCCACATTCTTGCTGCTGGAGGCTGTAAATTTCCCCAGGGTGGGACAAATAAAAGATATCTTATCTTATCTTACAATTAAAATTCAGAGACTAATAGTCTATGATTTGGTAGTTCTGCTCCTGTCAGGGAAGACACATATAGTTTTAATTCTTGCAATTATTTTCAATTCAATTAGCTGCCAAAAACACAGAAATCCAATAATGGAACTGCCCTGCAAGTATCCAGCTGCTTTTTCAAAATTTCATCCCGGCTGCTGCAACCTCTGAGTCCGACTTCTTAATTAACCGTAGTCAAGTGTGTCGAGAGGGGAGCTGAAATTGGTGGTCTGACACAGTCGTGGTATCACAGCTTGGTTTGGGAAGGCGTGACAGAAGGGAGAATGTTGAGCTAGCTGCCTTATTATATTTCTGACAGCTCGTAGTTGGCTTTGTCATGTTTTTCAACACTGCCTCAGAGTGGAAGTCAAATCAAAAGTTCTGATGAGCGTTGCATTCGTGTAGTATAAACGAGGGAGCAAAATCACCAGTTGTTAGCCCTCTCAAGGCGGCGACCATTCTGTCACTTGCTGCCAAGCGAAAATGAAATCGCAGTGCCGACGGGCTCAGGTAATGATGGTCACGGCCCACCTATTTTCGAGGTCTGGTCATGTGACATTTGTCAGGCGAGCCCTTTGGTGCTGTGATGTCATCTTTAGTCAGCAAGTAGCAATAAAAAGCAAAATGGCCGTCACCGGAGGTGGGTAAAAACAGGTGCGGCCTTCTGATTCAGTCGTTTTCTATAAATCCAATAATAATGATAACACAATTTGTAGACTAGTGGGGCCACATAGGACTTCCCCTTTAAATATTGTCTTGGTCATATTTGAATTTCTAACAATAGCTGTTAATAGCGAAATTTGTGTTGTTGACCTTACTAAATGTTGTTGTCATTACCATGTTCTTTGTGAAAGTGTTTAAGAACCACCACATAGTCATGCTTCCTTATGAGCCATTTTGCTGATTCATATTTCTTTGGGGAACCCATCCGGCAGAATTAGCTAAAAATAAATGACCTATTCACTGTTTTTGTGCTGAAATGAGTTGATGAGTTTCTTTTGCTGCCATTTTGTGGCATCTATAGACTATTACAGTACACTGTAAACCTTTTTCTTTTTTCAGGAGTGTCACTTTTGACAATTTGAGATTTTTGCATACAAGAATGAAAAACGAAAGAACAAACAAAATATATGGACTACGAGACAAAGGTGAGATTTGCGATCTTGTCCACTTGCCTTCAATCAGATTGACAGACTTGTGTTCTACTTTCATGAAATTCATGAGAATTTGTTGTCAGTTTGCAAGTTGTTTTGACTGCTGTACTGAAAGCTGAAAGATTAGGTGTGTTGTTAACAGTAATTTTTCTTTGTGGACTGCAATCACAAATTCGAAACTCACGGTTTACGGCTCAGCCTGTTGGCATTTTGAAAATGCTGCTCAAAAACAAAAAAGGTCTCAACAATAATGCTCCAAACAGCGTGAGATTTATTTTCTTACAAAAATATCTGACATTATAAAACACACCTTGAAATATACACTCCACTAGGAACGATTGAAATATACTTGTTTCTTGCTTTCAAATTGCAGCTGGTTTGACCGAAATGGGGGAGGAAAAATAAATAAATCTCGTTGCAGGCTTGTCACCTTAAAAAAGAGTTCAGTGATGGAGGGAAAGAAAGCTTTGTCAACAGAAAGCATTGAACCAAGCTTCTTCGGCTTTTTTTGTATTTACGGTGCGGCTGAAAATGATCCATTGAACAAAAAGTTCTCAGCGCTAACAAGCGAGAGGAACAATGACACACCAAAGTCTCAGACAGGATCTGTCGGAATGAAAACAAAAAGTCATTTGTTGGCTCCAGCATGATTCTACCCGGGGACACCTGTAAAGCTAACCATCTCACCGGAACATGGGAGGATTGCATTCACCTGTCAGATACATGTCAGGGTGCCAGTCAGCGAAAATATTCTTGAATGCCACCACGTTGCCCGGGTTCATGCTTTCGGAAAGCGTCTCCTGTCACGTGGGGATAAATGTCTTTTGCCAGAACCAAATCACTCGCCATGATCATTATTTGTAATTAATTTATTTCCCCTCCACCAGCTAATGTGGGCAAACGAAAGGACTTTTTATGTCCTTATATAGGCACACGGCGGCTTGAAGTGTATTTATTGGGAAACTTAGAGCCTATAAAGTCCTATATGGGCATCCTGACTTTTTTTCATTTCCTTGAAAGGGCAACTGAGAACTTTTGAATTCCTTATATTGCAGAAAGGCTTTTTCATGTACTTGTATGAGCAACAGGAAGACCTTTATTGTCCATACATGCGAGACTGAGGGCTGGCAATGTCCTTTTATGGCATGGGGGAGGCTTTAATGAAAAACGTTAATGTCGCCCATAGCAAGGGAGGTGCGACAACAACAACTAAGATCACAGAAGTGAATTATGCGCATTATCCTGTTGTTTTTCTTCTCATAGACGTTCACTACTATCCATTATTACTCTTGCCTAAGATTAAACTCATCGATCATGAAATTAACTGATCATTTTGGGGAATGATGGATGCGGCCTTTGGATCCATTTTTATAATCAATGCTTGAAATTTCAGCTTCTCGACAGTAAATTCCATATGTTTTCTGTAGTCGTACATAAAAACAGACTGATTATTTGTGTTGAGTCAACGACAAAACATTTACTTGTACTCGTGCTACGGATCAAATCAGTCACTGAATCAAAAGGCATTTGTATGTGCAATTTCTTCAGGGTCAATTTGAAATCATGTTGTGTTTTTGAATAAAAAATGTATTGGAAAGAAGATTTTCTTGTCTGAGTCATTGATTAATCGGTTATTAAAATAATCGTTGATATCATCATATTTTAGAATAAACGGAAATCGCATAGGCACAGGTGGTCCCTGTTGAACATTGAATTGAAACATGGATGTGTTACAGTCTTAACACTTTGTCCACTATCAATATATTAGGAATGTTATTATAACATTTGAATTTGTGGAGGCGTTGCAGAGGTGGTTGTACCTCGAGGAGAATAACAATTTTCAAAGTGATCTTAAGTGAAACCGGTGTGGCCAAAGTCCAATATAATTTCCTGTCTTGAGCCCTGTTGCCTTTTTATTAATTGGATTTAGCAATCGCACATTGCGTCTTTTGAAAAAGGTCAAACTGCCAGCTGCCGTGTCTGCATTCTAAATGTCCCTCCTCACTCTGAATTCGTTTCATGTAATTAAATTCTTTACGTCGCTGCTCCAAGACTTCATATCGTCTCATTTTTTAAAGCATTAACTATGTTTGCCTGTATGAGGAATGGATTACAGTTCACCAGGATGGTAACTGTATCGTATGTACAATATACACTGCAAGGCTTTGAGAAACATCACATGGCTTGAGAAATAAATAAGAGAGAAACGAGAGCAAAAAGTACAGCAATGAGTACTAATATAAAGAGAATATTCCGTGTTTGAACGGAAGCTGGATGTCTACCAGTCACTCAATAGTACTTCCTGTGTTTTGGCATCATAGCAGTAGAGGGCAGCGGGCCAACGAGAGCGTCCAAAGAGGCGGCAGCAGCCACAAGGGTAACGGGGAGGGCCGGGCCCCTAAAGGCGAGGCGCCGTCCGAGGTACAGGAGCAAACCTCATAGCCGTTCTCGGCGTGATCGGGGCGAGGGGGTACGTTGACCCGGCTCTCGGTGCTCTTGGCCTCTGCGCCCGGCGAGTCCGACTGCATGTCTGTGCACAGCAGCCAGTCTTTAGCGATGAGGCGTGGGTAGTCCGCCTCCACCTCCATGTCGCTGTTCGGCACGCGCCAGTACTCCGTCCCTTTGAAGAAGTAAGACGAACCTGTGTGGGGATACAGAATGCCAGATTCAGTTGAAATTCCTTCAAAACAGCCTTCGGGCATACAAAGCACAAAAGTGCAAGTGCTGCAACTAATACATGAATGCAAAGCAGTGGTTCTCAAACTTTTTCCAGCAATTGCCACCTCCAAAATACTTGACTGGCCAAGTAACCATCAGAATAACCAACACAGCTACACAGAAAGCCAAAAAAGACTGACCGTATTGGCCCGAATATAAGACGGCCCTGATTATAAGACGACGGCCTCTTTTTCAAGACTCAAGTTTGAAAAAAATACTTTTTGAACACCAAATTAATGTTTATACAGAAAATAATTACAGTACATCTGTAACAAATGATTCTAACAATATATTTGAGAGAAAAAGCATCTCGAAGTTGACACAATAACTTCTCCTCAGCTGCCGGTTAACCTGGCCAATCTTCAACCCACTTTTCTCCAGATTGTTGCTATGTTTCTCCATTTATGTTATCTCTCTTCTATTATCTTCTTCTCTTTTCTTTCTTACCGCTATTTTTATTTTTATTCTTCGTGACAGGGGTTTGCTTTGGCCTGGGGAGTCAAGTTCAGCATTCGCTTCAATGACATCTGGCGCCATCTTGCATCGTGAATGGGTATAATGTCTAGACCCTGAATATAAGACGACCCACACTTTTTCAGTCTTATTTCATTGCAAAAAAAACACCGTCTTATATTCGGGCCAATACGGTAGTTTCTAGGAAATTGTGCTAGCTTAATGCTAACTCGCAAAGCAAAACACAATAGACAGGCTCACAAATAGCATTGATGCTGTGTCATTCTAAATTCTGACTATAAAAGTACGCACAGGCATATATTGTATTTTACATCCCCAGAAAAAAAACAACTATTTCTTCAGCTTACTGAGCAGTTGTGAGAGTCTCGTTCGTGCTTATCTGCATGCCCGTATCCTACTGCCCTCTGCTGGCCACCAGATACATGGCACATCCATTCATTTTATTACGAGTGCTCTGAGTTAAGAGCCTTATCACGGAAGTCATTCAACATATAGTTCGAGGCACCACTGTACTGTAATTAACGTGCACGCTGCCACGATGTTGCTCCCTTTACCTCCATATTAGTGCCTCTTCGCTGCCTTATTTATCGCTTTAACCCGTGCCCATGTATCAACCTGAAGGCAGATTAACACCTTCATTGGCCTCAAATTCCCTTTAGCAGTATAAATAAATGTGCGCTTATGTTGATAAACTCTAAGTCGGTGAGTCCCCAAACAGTGTGGCATTAAAGATCACCAAGAGTGCTGTTGGAAAGTATCCGATTTCACAAAAGTGGTTCGAAAATAACATCCTTGCTCCAAATAATCTGTGTTCAACTATCTATGCCAGTGGTACATGCCGACTGGCAGAATACCGGTAATTAAATGCTCTCCCACTTGCCAGCCAAAAGCGCATAATTAACCTTTGTAGCCCCCTGACCCCCGCCCCCTTTTTTATTTTTTTTTACATTTGCAGGTGTGCGGGCGATTTTTAAAAAATGAAAAACACATGCCTTAAATCACTAAGTGCTTTCATTCATTGTAGAAATGTCTGTGGAAATTCTGGCGTGTCAAAGGTCACATTGCGTTTCCAGGGGTCAACTATCTTGATTTTTAATACCACATCTTGGAAGCCTGAGCACGACAAGACATTCAGCGATTTGGATCACGATGCATTTTCCTTGTAGTCATGAATATCAAGTGAATTCCTTCATTTTCAGGGTCAAACTGCAAATACGCTCAAATCTTTATGAGCTGAACAGGCAATGCTTTAAGTAGCATTTTGGAAGGTTACGCGGCAGGCAAATGACCTCAAGTTAAATGCGGAGTGGAGCGCACGGAGCTCATTTCCATCTGTAGTCCATCATACACGTATCAGAAATGACAAGAACACAGATGTTTTGTACAAATGCACGATTCCATACATGTCACTGTGAAAAAGTCAAAGTACGCTGTACTTAACAATTTTTAATACGCTTATATTTACATTTTATATTTATGTACTGTATATCTTTTTTTGTCTTCTACCTTCTCTCTCTCATAATTCTGCTGCTGTAAATTGGGAATTTCTCCCTTGTGAGACAAATAAAGGTTTTCTTGTCTTATTATAATACGACAGTGATCCAAGCCATGATAAACTGTTGGTAACATACGCCCCCAGGCCCCCATTTACACCGCAGGCGTCTAATCCCTTTTCCTTTTCTTCTGGTCCACTCCCCTTGACAAAAACATCAGCAAACTGGAGCCGGCAAACATTCCGACACAACATGCACAAACGAACACCTGAGCTGCACTTCAGATGCGGTACAGCGCCATTCCAAAGTAAGCCGAAGAGCCTGAGAGCACCTCCTGTTAATTAGTTGTTTTGGTGCCGCAAGCGCCTTCTCAAAAGGTTCATCTTGTTAGACGAATCAATCACATTCACAGAACGCAAAGGTTCTTGGCTCGCTAAATGCTATACCTCTGGACATTTGGAAGCTTTGTATTCGCGACTGATGCTCCATGAGCCACATGGACAAAAGAAGTGAAGCACAAATCAATACAAACCCGAATCGCTCAGAATATAACTCGAAAAAAATCACAGGGCGACCCAACTTCTATGATGTCTGGGCTGAAATATTGAATTTATTTTGCCCCCAGTACAGCAATTGTATAACAGTGCAATGCAGTGCCCCTAGTGATAGAAGTATTGTATTACGAATCGGAGTCCCTCTTTACGACTCACCGTCTGACCACCTCATGGCATCATCCAAGTGCGGCGGGAGCCCCTTCCACAGCGTGCTGTCCTTTGGGTAGCCCTGATCCATACGTCTCAGGTGGTCGTCGTAGCGCCAGTAGCGGCTGTCCTTGAAGAAGTAGGTCTTCTCGTTGTGGAGCCACACAAAGGCCGCGTCCACGCTCTCCAAAGGCAGGCCGAAGTCGCTGATCGGACGCGGGTAACCCTCCTCCACGATATTGTCTTTAAATACCCAGTATTTAAGCCCTAGAAAGGATGGATGAAGTTTGGTTAGTTTATGACTCGGCATAAAAACAAACTAAAGGGCATCGATGGTGTGAATGCGAGCGCGACTTGGTGACAAGTCCAGGGCGCACTCCAATATTTCAGCGCCGCACCTTTAAGGAAAACGATTTTGTGATCGGCGGGCCTCTCGTAAACGGCGTCCACGCTGTCGATGTTGGGCGGAAGGCCTCTCCAGAATCGATGGATCTGAGCCGGACGCAGAGACACCAGGTTCTTCTCTCGTGTTAGGCGCCAGAAGTATTTTCCTGCGACAGAACTCGTCAGAGTTTTCTTCGAATGTCATAATGTGACAACGCGGCAATTATAAACGTTTGTGTGTCGAGATGGTATTATTATTAATGTGTGGGAACAGGGTTTGTGTCAATCAAACATCAATAACAGACATCAGTACGGACTTCCAATGACTAAGTTGGCGCATTTCCTATGCGTGAGCATTTGGAGTATCAATGCCGCTGATCTGAATGACCGATTAAATAATATATATTAATATCATGGTCTTAATGACAGGCAACTCCGCACAAACAGGATCAAATTCCGATAACCTATTCATCGTCCGATTCATGAAAATTCCGTATCATGAATGAAATAACCTCTATTTTTTGATCCCTTCATGCCGACAACAATAAAGATATGAGTTAAAGGCACGTTTGACGGTTTTACACGACTTCGTAGTTTAATATTTGTTTAAACTCATAGCTTTTTTGGGGGGGTGAGGGGTTCGGGAGATGTTTGGATGAGACAAAATAAGACAACTTTGTCTTATTTTATAAATGTGTTCATTTGTCAAAAAAGACAAAGAAATTCAGCCAAAAATAAGATGATTATTAGCTAATTATTAAATTGGATTAAGTCGGTTGGCCACTTAATCGGTCAGGCCCTAGTTGGGATCCATTAAAAATAATTGCTCAGATGAATTCATAGAATAGGCTTCACGTTGTTTTAATATAGGAAGTTAATCTTTCATCCATTCCACAGGCTTGACATTGCGACTTACGCTGCGATTCCTGCTCCCAATTTGTACTCAGCATCAGCACTGTTGCACATTAGCATCCGGGTAAACTTCAGTTAATAAATACAGGATGACCTTATTAAACACTTTTTGAAGAGCTGTTGTGCAGATGGATTAGTCACACGAGCTAATGAGCAAGAAAAGACACATTGGGCATTAAACAGATAATGTGTCGAGGCAGCCTTGGGCCTGGCGGAGCGTTTTGTTTACAGCATTCAATTCAGTGATGGGGAGTGAGAAGCGTGCTGGGAGCAACACATCACTTGGCTTTCTATTGATCGCCGGATCGCCCACAACCATGACTATTCCTTTCAATTCATCTCCTTTCACCTCATTTTTGTCTTTCTCTCACATTCATCTGCAATCCTTCATCGATCTGCCTGTCTTGTATACACAAGCTCGCTTCTCCTGAGGTTGAAGTACCTTTGAAAAAGAAGGCCTCCCCTCGAATTTGGGCAATGGCATCAAAGTGACCAGTGCATCTGTCTGGGGAATTTCGCACCAGCCTGTATGAGATGGACAATGGAAGAAGGAAACATAAATTTAAAAAAAAAAAATACGGGCGGCGGAGGGCACAGAATAAATAGAAGCCACAATTTGATTCAAAATAAAATTATTGCAGTCACCTAGTGAGTGGATGAGTGCGCTTCAATTCAATAGGCTAAGCACTGAGCGAGCTGCTCTCAGGCTGACAGGCTCGAACCTCGGCCCCCCTCCCAAAAGTGCATTTCTCCACTGGGATAAGCGATTTCAAGTAGCGACGTGGTCGGCCTGCCAATGACGACGGCTTTCGACCCACAGGCTTGCCACTGTGAGTGGGAGCCAGTCAGGTCTCCGATGACAAACAAACATGTCCTTTTGCATGCTATTGACACAACACTGCTGCCGAGTGATCAAATACTGAGACCTTGGTCACGAAAGAGGCAGCTTTTCTGGTGTCAGGTGTTATGGGGAGGAAAATGCTCATATAGAGACGAAAAAGTCTGATAGATTCCTCGTGACTGCGCATTGTTTGCATCTTACCGTATTTTCCGAATTATAAATTGCACCAATTTTCTCCACAGTCGACCATGTGCCTTATAATCTGATGTGCCTTATATGTGGATCAATATTCTGATCGATGTAGCATTTTAAATGGTCTTGTCATAGCTTCAGCGATTATGAAAGCACTACATGAATAAAGCTGTATTGTATTGCATTCCCTTTAGCGTAGCTCCATCTATTGGATACATAACGCAACCACAGCCACTATTGTAGCTTCGATTCTATTAGCCTTATAATGCAGTGTGCCAGATCTATAAAAACAGTTTTAAAATAGGCCATTGATTGAAGGTGCCTCTTATAATCCGAAGCCCCTTATAGTGCAGAAAATACGGTACTCCAACAACAAAAAGGGCTGTTTACAGCATTTATGCAAGAGCAGCATGACCATTTTAAAGGATTTGTTAATATGATAATGGACACCTTATACACCAAAGTGCCTTATCGTGCGGAAAATACAGTACTTAAAACTGAGTCGTGTGAATACATCAATCAGCCCTCCAGTAGCACCCGTGTGTGCTCTTTACCTCGCCTCTCTCATTAGTTTTCTAAAGGGTACTAACAGCGACACCATGACGGGTTAAAATTAACAAGTGTCCTGCACATATTCACTGATTATATATTTATATACCTTGCCAACTATTGAGCGACCTGCCACTGGTTTGGATTTGACGTAAAGGAAATAGAATGGATGTAATTCAGGGTTGAAAATTGGCCACATAAAACCTTTGTTTACTACAGAGCATGCTTGGAAGTCAGGCGAAGGTCCCATTACATGGTGGCAGTTGCTGTTCGTCAAGCATTATACTTGCACACAGTTGGCATTCCCCCATCGGCCTTTCCCCCCGGACATCTTTCACAAAGGCCGCTGGCAAGAGCGTAAGGTCTGAGGGTGCTTGAAAGAAAATGGAGCAGGAGTGCGTACATTTGTGTGGTTTTCACAACGCCAGAAAGGTTAAGGGGTAATAAAAAGAGGATTATTGATGGAAAGGTCAAGGTCTTTTCATGGGGAGGTCAATCGTCAGAATTGCATTCAAGTCAGGCGCATTGTCCACTTACAAGACAGATGATCTGTTTTCTGGGAGGTCCAGCAGAACTGGAGGTTCTGCTGTCTGGGAGGGATTGCCGGGTTGAGTGGTGTGGGACACCGAGTCTCTGACACCTGAAAAGACCGCAGGCCACGAAAAGGTGGAGTAATTGAGTCTGGCAATCACTAACACCAATTGGACAATGTTTGGAGACACCTTGAAGAACTATCAACAAAGGGTGTGATAAGGTCAAATGCCCAAAAGACGGTCAGTTTACTTCATCCACGTTTTCATTCATCAGTGGCTTGTCACGTTTCGGCTTTACCATAGAGCTGCCAGACGCGGACCTTGTCTTCATAGGGTAAGTCGTATTTCAGAGGGTCTCCAACAGGACCCTGATAGTACGGTCTCATGATGGACTCCATGGCTGAGGTGTGGACTAGGCCGATGGCGTGACCAAACTCGTGGACGGCGACCGCAAACAGGTCCATTCCGTGAGAGTCTGAAGGCGACACGAACAAAAGCATGGAAATTGGTACAACTTGAAGTTCAAACAAAATTTTGGGGGTGGGGGGGACCCTCCTCAAGCCTCAAGGGTGTTTTGCTTTTATTTTGGTGTTTCGTGATATTTCTGCAAAAGGATACCAGTGGTCCAATCTTAAATGACAAATTACATTGACAGCATAATGGCTGCTGCTGACCAATAAAAATGACTAGAGCATCAAAGTAAATCCATTTTCTTTACCGCCTGTCCACATCACGGGTGAGCCTATCCCAGTTGACGAGAACTGTGGTACAAACCTCAAATTAAGACCAGAAAATCAAAGGGAGCATACGAGCAAACGCAAGCACTGGATGGGTATGCAAACAGGACGGCCGGAAATTCAAGATTAGTACCCAGGAGCTCTCAACTGAGAGACATGTTGCCTATATGCCAAACAAAACGCCACTTTCTCCATGGTTTTACTCGTTTTAGTTCCCAACGTCTCTGTAATTATGAATAAAGCCACACACCGCTGACAGCTGGCGCACAAATGTAATGCTTTCTGTAATGTTCAGCAAAACATTCCCTTTGAAATTAGAATGACGTAAAAGTCTACCCCACAGAAACAGACTGCGGGTGTTCCACTATGAGTATACTGGGTCTCTTATTTACCAGAGACCACCTTCTTCTTTAACTGTGTGACTTTTTGAGAACTACTACGAGGTTAAGTGAAGCCTATAGGTTGAGAGGCACGGGAGACGGCTTTGGCGGCTGTGAGTGCTGTCGGCCATCTGGTGGAGTGAGATAACTATGGTAATACTGCACCCACCACGGGCTGCCAATCAAAAGGAAAGAAAAGAAAGACAAGAAAAGAAAAAAACCCACTGCAGGCGATTAAAGTGCATTTCCCCCTTATGCTCAAATATATATGAAAATAAAAAGACTGCCTTAAAAACATCCTTGTCAGGCTCCACTGAACAAGACAATACCTCAGTCTACAAATTCAGATGCAAATATGTGAGCATTAACCAGCTCATTCCGTGGATATTTTTATGCCGTAACGAAAAAAAAATCCCCAACACAAATATATGGCCTGAACATGAGTCTGCGACAACACCGGGGGGATGCAAAGATGCCGAATTCGAGAAGCCACAAGAGCACACAGAGGAGGAAGGACACAAGAGGATGGAGAGGAAGAGAACAAAACACAAAGTAGGAATCCTGCCATCATGCTCCCAGTCGTCCCAAGGTTGAGGAAAAATAAATAAATAAACAATCTTTTCACAGTATGTGTACAGATGAAAAAATGGCAGCGAAGGTGGTAAAAAGGTTACAGTCAACAGCCAGACAATATCACCGAATCACACAGCAAGCTAACCAAGCTTTTGAAGGCCAGATACGTTATCGTGAAAAGTAATTATCGTGATGCACGGTAAACACGCTGTGTAAACTCTGGATTTAGCGCAGAATGCTATAAAACATAGCCCGCAGCCCAGATGGCTAGTTTAATGAGATTGTTGTGTAGCATACGCAGGATGGAAATAAGAAGGGAGCCAGCTAGCCGAGGGCTACCTTCTTTAATGGGATTTGATTCTTATAGCATTGTGACATTCCAACACTTCCCGCTCCTCATTCCAGTAGTGGTGTGGGACCGGATTGGAACCTCTAAAGTCCTGGAAGTCATACAATTTGGAATTTAAATATTTTTAGGAAAGAATATCCTCAAATATCCATTAATACTTTATTGGCCAAGTTCAAGTTTACTGTCAAACTAAACTTCAATCACTGAGAACAACAAATTGTGTACATTATTTAAAACAGCCACATAATTTAGCCTCTAGATTCATGCCAACATATTATGGGAACATCATACAATTTGGAATTCAAAGATTTTCAGGAAAAAAATATCCTCAATTATCTACTAATAGTTTATTGGCAAAGTTGAAGTTTACTGTCAAACTAAACTTAAACCACAGAGAACAACACATTACATTTAAAACAACCACATAATTTAGCCTTTCAGTCTGCTAGCTTCATGCTAACATAATTATGGGAACATCATAGATAAGCTAACGATTACCATTGGTGTTGCAGTGTTGTAAACCTTAAGCAACGGTTATTTGAACACAAATAGTGGGATCAACAAACAAACAAACAAACAAAATGCCAGCACTCAGGGGCATATATATTTTTTATTGTCTGTGAAGAAAGACTAATATTATACAGTGGATATTATACAGTGGCTTAGTGAGGAGTGGACATCGACTCCATGTACAATATATCTGATGTCTGGATCATACTGGCCCCGGGTGACCAACAGTTTCATTTCTTGGGTTTCATACGAGCAAGAACAATATAATACAGCACCTTTTTTTTCTTTCAGAAAATACATGACTAACATTACTGCCGATGTTTTTGAGGAGGCTGGAATATATTAACACCTCTCATCAACCCGAATATGAACATTGCTATTTTTAAAAAATGAAGCATTGGTTAATTTCATTTTAATTTGTTACAAATGAGCCAAAAAGACAGAGATGTTCTCCATATTAAGCTCATGCCATTGTTGATCAAAATATTTTGTGAAATGTTCGTCTCCAGGACGGAGAAAAATTGCCAGTTTTTGATAAAACAGCACCCTGGAACCAATTTGTGTTCAACATTAAAGATTTCACTGTGCACAGTTTGAAGTGCTTGTATTCTATTTGGGATTGCAGATAAAATTGAATTGGGGGCGAGCGGGGAAACACCTGATTGGTTCATCAGGGTGATGTTGATTCAAGAAAATGAAAAGCAAACATCCAAGATCAGGACACAGCAGAGCTTCCATCAGCCTCAAACTAGTAAAAAAAAAACCAAAAGGCTATTATAGGAACTACTGTCGAGATGAAAGAAAACACAAACGATGATTAGTGCTGCTGGCAAAAAGAACTACGGAACAGGAAAGTGTTGTGAATTTGTCATTTCACCGTAACATGAGTTGGCAGCCTCAAACAGAGCTCTGTCAGTTCATATACCGGTAATAGAATCCATTAACTCGCACACATTTTTGTTCTTTGTGATCGGGCAAATAAATAGCATTGATATCAACGGGTGTGTGGAATTGATGTTATTTACTGGTGCAGCTTATGTGTGTGTATTTTTGTATTTTACACACATTCTTATCTTTCCCTTTGCAAATCAAATGCCAATATTAGCTGAATAATTTTGCCGTGCTTCGTTGTGAGGAGATATTTATTCTTTGTCCATCACGGTTTCCTTTTCCACCTCCCCTGACAGGAGAATCTACAGTTGAAGTGAGTAGAATAAGATCGCGTGCCTTTTGGAGTGTGGACATCAAGGGTCAAGTTGGCAGCTGCTCTGAAAGACGCCGTTTTAATTTAAGTAACAAATTGAGTGGTTGCAGGATGTAACAAGACACATGGGATGTATCGGAGGGGCCTTGCTTGCTTAAGTTTGCAACAATGACAAAGACAGTATGCGATTTGGATCTGTCAATCCGAACAGAATCGCAGGCTAAATGGGGGAGAGCAAGAAAGAACTTACAGCAAAAGAAGTTCAAAAAAAGTATCTGACCTCACACTTTTGGGAATGACACGACTTTGCAGTTTGTTCTTAGTGCTCTTATCAGTATTATTTGCTGTTTGCAAATACAGTAATGCTTTTCGCCATCCCTCTAATGCAGCCAGGTAAACAGATAAGCTAGCTGCTAGCCAAGCAATAGACTGAACATAATGAGAGAGATAAAGGCTTGCATTTGTCAGACGGCCAGTAACACAGCTCATGAATGCACTTGCAAATGCAAATAAGAAAGCAGTTTGTTATCACTGATCAGCATACAGTATATTCATTACATTGTAATAGAGCGAATTTGGGGGATTCGTTTGCTACTATAAAGCAGAGTTATTTGCTCAGTGCAATTATATTCCATTGGCCAAAAAAAAAACCAGAGGAAGAAAAGTGTTGTTTTGATCGAGAGGGAGAGGATTTATTTAAACTTTACGCAGTTGATATTCCACTTATGCACTAGGGGCAAAATGGTGGGCGCACCAGAGGGCGCACCAACTACCAAAATGGAAAAGTACGGTTTTGCATGACAGACAGGCTTTAAACAACTAAAAAAGATGATATGTTTAGCTTAGCTCGGCTTGGAGGTTAGCCCTTATTCTTGTATGCTTTCATGCTGCGTCATGACCTAAATCCATTTCGGCAACATGTGACTATCCCTTCTCCACAGTATAAACACTGAACTGTGTAAGTAATATCCTTTCAAGTGTTGTACAAAGAAATAGATTTCAAAGGCCACAATTAGTAAGGAGCATGAAAAGATAGCGTCTCGATTGTTAAATCCTTGGGGCAGACCGTCGGAAACTTTGAGCGGCTTTGGAAGGACAGAAGGCACTTTCAGGGACAAGATTTATCTCCTTTTTTGCGGGGTCGAGGGGAAATAATGTTTTTATATTGCATATTATCTGCCTTGACAAGAAAAAAAACGTCAAATGGTCAGATTTGAAGATGAAAAGAACGTTTGAAGATGATACACTGGCCAATCAAGTCCGTATGGAATATACCTCTTATGCAATTCAGTTTGAAAGGTTCTCATGGCAAGTGAAATTTCAAGAACTTTCTGGGGGGGGGGGGGGGGGGGGCATAATTGAACTACTTGTTTACGCACACTGTAGTTGGCATAGCAACGTGTGGAATGGGCCAAAATTAGATGCACCCAATTTTTAAAAAATGTTATAAAATGAAGGACATATATTTTAAAAGCCTTGTCATCGTTCAGCTATGCGTGGAAATGTTTGGCCACTTATAATGAAACCTCAGCATTTCATTTTAATGATGATTGAGTGATTTTGATGAGGAAACCAAAGGCACTTCATCGTGACATATTGACTGACCGGATATAAATGAAAATGAGAAAATTACTCTTCGGGACTTAATAAGTAAATGTTATTATCCAACCATCCATCTGCTTTCTGTACCGCTTACCCACACGATTACGATAAATATTTAATTGGACATATTAGTCAGTTGGCATGAAAAAAGAAGAAGAGGATTGAGGCTTTTAGGCTGCTAATACTTCTAAACTACTGGTTGGCACATGCTGCATCTTCTGCTCTTCGCAGGGGGGTTGAAGCAATGCATCACATTCTGGAATATGCCATCTATCTTCATCCAGGCTCTTTTTGAGAAAATATCGGGGGGCCAACAGCTGCTCAGTGTTAATCGCGTTAAAAGCGCGGGATAATCATTGTGTTATTTCAGTCAATAACGGTTTGATGAAAATATCCAAATGTGGCTTATTTGTTGGGTGTCAGCCTCTGCCCCGTCCGTCATTGTGTGCCAACACCTTTTATTGATTGTTTTTCGCTCTGCACTGAAGCAATACTGAAAAAATTGTCTGACGGAAATGAAGAAAGAGGTTCTTGATTTTCTCATTCGTTTTTAATCATATGAGAAATCACTGGATTCTGCTTTTCGAACGTATATTTTTTAACGACGTTGCTTTAACAGGTGTGGTATATGTTTTTAACATTTGGTGGAACAGAAAGCCTCAGAAAGCTTAGAGGGGGGGTAAAAAACTATTTTAGTCATTACTCTGCTCTCCAGTATGAGAAACTATTTAAATTTTAAATTCACATTATAATGATAAATAAATATTAACTAAGGAGACTGGGGCATGAAGGGGCCTAAAGGGAAAGCTTGAATCCTTAATAAGGCCTTGTCGAGTTTTGGCGAGAGAAGATTTAAGTCGCTATGGATCCGTGGAACACGACAAAAAGGGCATTATCATATTTCATACAGACACACGGGCAAAACCGTGGTATCCTCCATACTAGGAAAGGAAACCCCAGAAATTCAGGTCTGAAGGAGCCTTTTGGATCAACTCATTCACTCCCAAAGACGTTTTTAAACGTCTTTTCAGACTTGGTCCAGAACTGGCTGGTTCTGAATGAGTTAAAGGCAAAACGTCTTCAACTAACAAGCAGACACTGTCCTCCCAACACCCCCACCGCCCCCTCCCCCACCACCACTACCACCCCTCTCCTACCTGGCGATCGGAAGGTCCACGCCTCATCATCATCAAAGTGCGTATCTCCAGCTGTGAATCTCTCTCCAGGAAAAAAAGCGTGGGCCACGGTGCCTCCGGGCCCGTCAAAGGGATAGCCGTCATTGTGGTCGGCCTTAGTGAAATCGATCTGAATGTCGGCGTCGCTTCCTGCCACCTCGTGGAAGTTGAGAGGCGCGATGTCACTCCAGACCTTCAAGGCGTAATGCATGAGGGCGCGAACCGTGTCCCTTCCCAGTAAAGCCGAGTCCTTTGGGAACGTCCTCACTCTGAGTCAAGAGAAGGGGACAAAGAGGGAGCACATTATTCGGCTGACGCCAAGCAACTCCGTGGACCAAAGTCACATTCACTCAGACTCTTCACGTTAAATAATGCATAGTCTTCTATTATGTAGTAGCGAGAATCCACCTATCATCATTTTCCATGTCCCTTTCGACCTCAGCGAATGCCGGTATTAAAGTGTTAATAGCGACTTTCACCCGAGCTTCAAGACAGATCTTTCATTCCTTGTAAGGTTGAGCAGCTGGTCCCTCATCTGAGATCACTGGTGAACGTGACCAGAGCGTTTTATTATTATTTTTTTTAATGCGTCTAAGTCACACTTTGAAACACCTGCCAGACGTGATTCAAATCACTTCTTGAATCATACATACACATGAGACTACAGTGGTACCTCTACTTGCGAACGTCTCTTCATATGAAATTAATGACGAAACGCCTCAACGGGAAAAGATTGCCTCTTGTTATGAAAGAAATTTCAAGATACGAAAGGTAAAAATACAGTACGGGCTGCTACCCGCATAGCTGCTCTGCCATTGGCTATTACCTAGCGTCTTCCTGGCATCCCATTGGCTTAGAGGGACCTCTACCGAATGTGTCTGTGTGTAGATAGATAGACAGACAGACAGATAGATCTGTGTCTATGCACGATAGTACAACGTGAATCACAAACAAAAAGTCGGGCACCAGTCGGGCAATCGCTCACTATGCTGATGTTTGCCTTGGACATTTTTGAAGGATTGTTAAAAGCCGACAAAAGCAAACATCCTTGGATCAGTTCTTGACAAAATGCCAGGCAAAAAACACTTCTGCGAGAGAAGGTGAACTAAAGAGGGCAAAAACCGATGAGGACGCAGTTAAGTTAAATGACCATTTTATTTTTTACTCCATTCTTTATTTTTTACATTATGGACAACTCTCATTTATTGTGCAATAATCGAATTGTACCATACATTTGTTACATATTTTGATGCATTTATATGCTTTAGCAAATATTTATGTCAGAATTTGGGGGGGATTGGAACGGATTAGGGCATTTACATGGAAAACGCGTCTCTACTTACAAAATTTTCTAGTGAAGAAATTTATTCGAGAACCAATGAAATTCGTCAGTAGAGGTCCCACTGTATTATACTGTACTACTATAATCATGCGTCACTAGCTTTTCCTTGTAATAGTGTCTCGCCACTAACAAATAACAAAACAAACAAACACAGCCTCTTTCGTTCGGCCTTGATGAGCCTTCACGACCAATTGTTCCAACTGCCTGGGACATTAATGAGGGTGATTCCACCCAAACAATGTCAGTGGTTAGTTGGGGACTCTCTGCATTGCAGTTTAATGACTGTCCTTTTCAAGGAATCATGAGCTCTTGGCTCTTGCCTCAAAAATAAGGCCTAAATATTTGTGATCCCACAGCTAGGCTCAGAGTAAGGATGTCACGTTGCTGCCCTTTTCCTCTTGCCACGCATTCCAACCTCCAGAGTCACCCGGCAAAGCTAATCTTTGTAGGTAGTCATTTCCCCGAATAAGGTGATTTTCAGTTGCTACTTTGTTTTCTTCAATACATGAGTTTTCTTTTTTGAATTTACTAAGACCCTACTTTGGACAAAATATATATATATTTTTTTACATTTTTGGTGCATAAAGATCTCTTTCGGTTTGCTTCACGGCTCATAACAGTCCCTCTCGTTTGATTTTAAGAAACCATCGGGCCAGAGGAAAAACAACCGATCAGAGACAGAAAGCGTCACCGGTGTTACTTACTCTTGTAACACTCACAAGGGTTTGATCGATAGGTTTATTTATTAGTATGTTTATTTGGAGTTCATGAAGTGAGGGGAATCACTTCATGAACTCGAATCTTGCTTGTTAGCGGTGTTAAAACACGCTAACTCTCCCTTGCTTAAAACACGCTAACTCTCCCTTTGATCTCACGCTTGATGGGGGGGGGGGCAGGCTATTCAATAGCTATTGGGAGGGGGGGGGGACAACAAAATAAGCTGAAGATGAAGCGAAATACTCCTTTGATACTCGCTCAATTGAGGTCTCATGTTACATCATGCCTGATAGTTGTTCTGCCTTATAAGCACCACCATTTTGCTTCATCCACATTATATCACATCGTTCTAATAAAATCCTTCCATACTCTCTCGAATCGTTCACCCAATGATGTTCACTTGCCGGTGTTTTCAGCCCACTCAGTGATGCGAATGAGTTGATAAGTCTAACTAATTCATATGCTCAATTTGCATATTTGTCAACCTGTGGAAAAAAAAAAAACACACCGGTGGTTAGTTACTCAAGCTCAACGACGCGAGGGTGGTTTGAAAATGAGCTGCACCTGAGCGGTATGCGTGCATAAAGACACCTCGAAACATCATCAGAATCCCCGGTGCAATAACTTTTCTTGCCCTGATTTCCATACGCAGATGTGCCCACACAGTACATTTATTCACACGGAAAGCAGAAGCGCCCCCGACTGCTGCTGCACACTTTTCCAAGGTCGTTGCAAATTGCGTGTCCTCCGCTGACAATTCACCTGCTTATTAAAGCTAATTCGGACGAACGAGGGAGGGTGATTGCGTTTGGAGTGAAAATAAAAGGATACGTGTATCCAAATTGTGCGTGTGGAGCGCGCGGGGCAATGGCCCAAGGTCAGAGCCCGGCTGTCCTGTTTCTGGGATGATGTGCAGAGTCCCATGGAAAATGCTTGTGTTTACATTTGCTGCGGCGCCTTGCAGAAATTGGATTTATTTGATGGCCCGACGTGAGGGTGGGATCAGGTTTCCTCCCCACATTTTCAATTAATAATAATTTTTTAATCTCGGATGTCTCTTTTAGATTTTGTGTCCACTCCTGACCCTGAAATAAGACTGTTCTAAGTTACTGTGTCCATTTATTTTTCTTATTCCTCAAAAAAAGGGAAAAAAGGGACAAATTACAGAGAACAGAACATAAATAAATTTCCTCTCTGTTCCAGCATTAAATAACAGCAGTTCTGTGTCTTGCCTTAGCGGCTCTAAATCAGTGTTTTGTTTTCCTATCGATGCAGCAATACAACACGTATTCTTTTTTTTTGGTGTGTACTGTTTGTACGTGAGAACTTTAACACAGCGGCCCCCAACCTTTTTTGCCCGGTTTAATGTCAGCTATTATTTTCAGGGATCGTCCTTGAAGGTGTGACGGATAAATACAACAACATATTATGATTTGACCTGCATGAAAACTGTGGCATTTTCTAAACATAATAATAAACACGAATCACACAGTGTCAAACTCATTTTTGTGCGCAGGCCACATTTTAGTTACCGTTTCACTTGGAGGGCTGTTATGACTGAAACCATATAAAGAAGTTGAGATTAACTGTTGAGTCAACTATTGATTAAGTTTCGATCATGAGGGGTTTGGTAACAAGAAAATGCTTAAAAGATATCTTATTTATTCCATATGAGAATTAAAAATTTTGGTAGACATTTTAGAAAGGATTATGGAAGTTGACATGAGCTGCTTTCGCGGGCCACATAAAATGATGTGGCGGGGCAGATCTGGCCCACGGGCCTTGAGTTTGACACCTGTGCTATAAACCATGAACAATGGCCATAAGGACTATAAGCTAATGTGACACAGGAGACAAATCCTGATCATGAGTCCAAAACAAGCATGGGTGAAAATGGTGGTGGCACTCAGAGCTAGTTTTCAGGATGACATGTAGTAAAATCAAAATGCATATACACGGAGCCTGAACATCAATCTTAACTCATTAAATCCCAGCCATTTTCACTGGATCAAATCCCTGCGTTTTACTGCATTTTGACTAATCTTGCAAGGCCTACAGAATATTTGGTTCTAATGCTATATAAACATGGAGCCTACCCAAATAAAGTAGATAAATCTTTTTCCATTCTTCAGCAATCGACATTACGAAATGGTTTCATGAAAATGGTGATTCCTCGGCTAAAAACGGAGAAAAAGAGCTTTTTGTAAAAGCATGCATTTCAAGCATGTGAGGCACTCTGCCACCTACTCGTCACTTTTTTCTTTTTACATTATTTACAATATAAACGACTTATTTTCATTCACAGATTGCATCAGACCCTCCTCCTCTCTATGACGCAAAAAAAAAAGACTTAGACGTACAAGTACGCCCTTAGTAGGCGGGGCCTCATTTTAAAAAGACGTACAAGCGCGTCTTATGGAATTAAAGAGTTAAACTTTTGACTCTATTAAAAAAAACATCACAAAACACCTAAAGCTGCAACACAAATTTAAAGCCTGTGAATGAACTGCCAAATTCCGGTGCCTGATCAAGCTGTTGGCTGTATGATCCCAACATGAATGTTTACTTTCTTGAAATTTGACTGTGACAAGCAAGCAGCTGGAAGAAAATAAGCCAGGCAAGTTTCAGGGTGAACCGAAAGTGCATGAATAAGAGTTTTGCTGTTCGACAGTTTATAGTAAAAAAAAAAAAAAGCCCAGTGGCTGTTTCCCAAAAACACAGCTCACTTATAGTGCATCACGGTCTCACCGATAAATACCCGAGAACACAACGTGCTGTCTGACTAGTCCACATCAATCCAATACAATACAGACATCAAAAAGTGCTTCGGTCAACAAACACAGTCCAGCAGAGACGGTGAATCTTTTTGCTTTGATAAATGAGATGTGCATTTTTTGCTACCGGATGAGAAGGAAAGCGGGCAGAGTCCGTAAACAACAAGAGGCTTAGTGTCACAAGCATTCATTCTGCTTACTGACTTCAAACAAGAATGATCTTTTCCACGTTTAAATCTTGTCACAACAGTTTTATCCATGTTGCTAGATTGGTCGAAAACAGCATCAAATTGTATTCATGCTCGTGCTAAATGTGATGAAATTCCTTCCATTGAGTCACGCGAAACGGATGCACCTAAGAATGCCCGAGAACATTCATCATCAAAAATGGTTTTCTATTCTTCCCCCCTTCGGCACTGTTTCGGATGATTATCCCGCCTCCAAAAAAAAAACCTTTTCACAGAAAACTACATGTCCACGTACAACTTAGCATATACGTCCAGTCGAATGCAATCTGTTCTACGTTATTTCTTCCACGCTATAGTTGATAGCCTCATACGTTTATTAACTACCGGTACACACGTAGCATGGAAGCAAATGGAATACGACAAGGCTATGTTTTGAGGCATGCTCCCCCCCCCCCCCCCCACCACCACCCCAAATTTCTAAATATGATAGGAACAAATGTTTTTTAAGAGTTAGTAAGTGAGCAAGCCGCAGTTGTGCAAATATAAAAGACAGTAGGCTGAAAATTTATTTATTTATTTTGTTGTATTTTTTCTTATCTTATTTGATGTAGTTTTTTTAACATTGTACTCGTGATTTTAACTGCTTGTTGTAAGGTGTCCTTGAGTTTCTAGAAAGGCGCCCACAAATAAAATGTATTATTATTATTATTATTATAAAATCCAGTCAGACCCGATGTCAACTTGCTCCCTGCACCTCGGAGAAAAGAAAAGAGTTGCGCCCTGTTCAAGTTAGACACAATTAACTTGGCAATTAACCCTGTAGCAGTCATTTGCATCTCCCCAGCGACCCTGAGGCTAATAGGCCGGAAATGCAAACACGATTCAAAACTGGACTTTCTTCATTGTGCAGCCCTTTTCTAGAACGCCGGTCTTCATTGAGATCAAGGGTGAGCTGGATGGAGCCTGTCCCGGCTGACTCTGGGTGAGGGGTGGGCTACACTGTGGATTGGTTGCTTGCCAGCCAATCACAGGGCACAGATAGACCAGGAAAAAAAATGGACAATCACATTTACAGCTATGGACAATTTAGAGTCTTAATTGAACCCAACATGCATGTTTTGCGAATATCAAAGGAAGCTGGAGCATCAGGAGGAAAAGCTACGCGAACACAAATGTGCCATCCAAGAAGGAGAGTTACTGCCGCTCGTTCCTACCGACTGCTGTCAGGCTGCTGAATAAACATGCGTGAAAACTTGTAACCGTTGTAAATAGCACAGCCACCTTATGTATATAAGTTGCATATATGCATAAGATGCATATATGCAACTTATATTTATACTGTTTACAGTTTTCTGAAACATTTATTTTGTGCATGCAATACTTTTTTTCCTTCTCTACCCCCCCGCCCCAATTTTGCTGCTGTAGACTGCAAATTCCCCCTATGTGGGACAAATAAAGGTTATCTTATCAACATATTCCACATGAGCTAAAAATTATTGAAATGCATCCAATGGAAAAGTGTGAGGTCAGAATTGCTAAAATGACACCACAGGCTCTTTTCTTTTTTTTTTTTTTTACATGTCTGGCTTTATCTAAGATATTTAATGAGATTTTGAAGTAGATGGTAGTTTCTCTACACGACTAGCATTCCAGAAGGCTGACAGACATATCTTCAAAGCATAACCTACTCGTTGCTGCTTGCAAGAAATCTCCAAATTAAAACCAAGTACTGTACGGAAATGTAACAATTTTGTTGTTGTCAAAGTCAGCAGTGGTCAAGGTCTCAGATACGGTTGAGTATTTCAAAATGACCTCCAAAGCTCGGCTCTAGAACCATAGTTTTCCAAAAGGCGTGATGGCTTGCTTTTTCAAACACACCTTGATGCATTTGCTTTGTCATAACATGCAGCTGATTGATTAGACTTCTATCTTTATCCTTCCACCTGGAGATTACCTTGGCCCCTCTGGGCTGCATCCCCACTGCAGACACGCTCAGAGTCGCGATACCATCATTAAAAATAAAAACCTACATTCCATGTTGCTGATTGCATTTTAACCCTTTTCAGGGACAGCGGTTACTACAGTAGACAGCTGATCAAGTTCTTAGTTTACGGATTAACAATATTTGTGCATGAAAGGGTTCAAATACACCCTCATGCATTCTGTTAACAATTAAGCACACACTACAAATTATTCTAGGAACCAAACAAGTGACTAGAAAGCACTGGAAGTCATTCCAGAAGCATTAGCAGAAGTATGATTTCTACACCAAACTTGTTTTCCGCAAGCAGGTCCCTATTGCAGCCTGAGGCAATATCGCTGAACTAAGATGACCTGTCAGCTGCACTTCAAAATTCAAGCAATAGGACCCCAAACAAAGCGGACTAATTCAATAATTGTGTTTTTTAAGACAACTATGTAAGAGGAATATAATTGGAATAGTCAAATCAATATTTTTTTCACTGAAGCAATGCTACAGATGACAAAATCAGTCAGGCAAAAACTCTGAGGGCTTTTGAAGGCTATCCTCAGTCATGGCAACAAGGCTCCTGAACCATGTGCCAAACCAGATTATGCATTCACAAAATACCCCAACGACAGTCGGTGCAACATGAAAGAAGAACGGCGACGTGTGAATAAGCGCATAGTCAATGCTGGATGACTTCTGAAATCAAGAAAGACTTCTGAAATCAAGAAAAGGAGGTAAACAAAAGAGATGACAAGAGGGAGGCTTGAAAAGTGATTACCGCGCATCCTTCTGTCACTGAAATATTGCGACCGAAATTCAGAGCAATTGCTGTAGAGACGTTTTAGAACAAGAGACAACCTGGTAACATGAGGACACATCATGTCAACATAATCAGCTCTTCCGCGCATCATTGGCAGGGAAATGTCAGTTCAAATATTCCACTTTAGATCCAAATGCTCATACATGCTGACTGCACCTCTGTTAAGGTCACGGTGAAAAAAAAAAATCAGTTTTGACACATGCCCAAAATTTCGGACACATTTTTATGATTTAAAAAAAAAAAATCGGCAAGTTAAAAAAAAAGGTCTCAATATCATGCAAAATCAAGATTTTCCCTCCGCTCTCGAAGACTGAAAAACGCGCTCCCGATTACTCGTAACTCAATAACCGTGAAACATGGATGCTGCTTCATCTAGCATCTTTCTTTCAACTACACATGACTACAGTGTTTGAGTCGTGGAAAAATATCACCTTGAAGCCACTTGTGGCCGGAATATATCCAATTAGGTCATCTCAGGGCTGTTTCACGCTACAACAATGAGGCACTCTAGAGCAGCCAAAGCAGTGCAAACCCCCTGACTATCACATCAGGATTTTATATTGGCTTCACCTCATTCTGACACCTTTTTTTTCAGTGATATGTGTGCACTCATGTCCAACAACGAGGCACTCTAAAGTGGTCAGTACCCCCCGGCCCCTCCAACTCAGATTGAACCTCGTTTCCAAATCTTCTTGCGCCAGACGAGGAACAGATTCTGCAGTGCCATTTATACAGAACCCAGAAAAGCAGGACAATATTGCCGCGACTCTGTGTTCCTGGCGCGAAACGTGTTGGACAGCAAAAAGTGCTTTCAACAGGTCCGGATGTTACAATTCACCAGCTGCCCGTAAAATTTTCCAAATTGGCTTCATCGCCCTCCTCTTTCTGTTTCGGTGCCGTTTATACAGAACAGTGGTATGCAGGGAAAAGCAAGGAAAATGCAGACTTTTAGAGGCAGTGTGAAACAGGCTAATAAGGCCCAAAGCACCACAAAGGCAACTTGTAACTGAGAGAAATATAAAGAAGAATCAATGGCCTCGGGATAGTTATTTTTTATTTTTTTACAAACAGCGCCTGAGACTTTGGAAAAAGTTCAGCTATTAGAATCAAAACTTTACAGAATTTCATTGACATGTTTCACTTGTTAAGGAGCTTGTTGTAACCGGCAAGAAGTGGGGCGATGATTGAGGCAGAGCCATTGGCAACCACCAGTCTGACGGCCACAAAGGGATTAATGGCCTGTTGTGGTTCAGCTGACACGCTCATCCGTGACCTCATCAACCCACAGAACTGCTAGACCAGTGCTTTTGAGCAGGACACAGAATAACATGGATTCTATGAGGCGAGAGGTCTAGGCCGCCTTCACAAATTGAGACTTATGCTCAGAGTGAAGCAAAAAGAGCGTCGCTTCATGCATCGTGACGAGACCACCAGCAAAATGCAAAAGTTTGACAAACCCTGATACACAAAGCCCTTCGCTTTACATTGTTAAGAGTTTTGTACCTCCAAGATAGATGCCTCTTTGTCCATTTGTTTGGAGTGTTCAGGCTGCGTCTCATGCGGCCCACTGACCCCTCAGCCGCAGGCACATCTGGCAGAGAACATCTGGGGGTTTTCATGAGTCCCAATGTGGCTTCATCTGAGCAGAGACAAAGGTGTGAACCAGACACATAAAAGTATTTTACATTAAAGCGCCTGTAAAGTCAAAATAAATGTTCTGGATTTCACCCAAAGCACAGAGAAGAGGGGGAAAAAAACCCAATTTGAATGATTAAAAAGAAAAAAAAAAACCTAAAATGGACTTCGAAATTATGAAAAATTAAAACCGTTGTCGCCGTTCTTAAAAGTGTTCATCATGTGCTGTATAGAGCATGATCACTTCATTCCATTACAAATCGATACAGTACAATTCATCTGAGCATCCAAGTAGTGTTTGAATGATTATTTTACGGATTGGCTAGCTCCCTTGTGCCTCCACTCATGCATGCGAGATGGGAAAGCGTGCGTGCGTTTTTGAGTCCGTAAGTGGTAAGTGCGCTGGGTCTGAAGATTTATGGTGTAATGTTTGTGAGAGAGAGAGAGAGCGGGATGTTCGCTTATCATTCTTAGACTGTCACAATGTTGTATTCACCTCAGTGCAATCTCAAGAGAGATTATAAATTTGCACTCGCATCCAACACCCTTTGACACATGGTGCAGTCATGTATAAAACACACACGAACGTGCACACACCAAATACTCCAGTCTCCTTGAGTCCTCCGAACCTCTGCATGGCTTTGATGGCCTTAGTCAGGGCCTCCTTGGTCTGAAGCTGGCCAGTCACAGGGTCTGGGGGTGGTAGGTAACCAAACTTGCTCAGCCAGTCCTGAAGGAGAAAAGTGAGGAACAAATGTCAGTATCTATCCGTCTATCCATTCATCCAGCTAGTAAGCGAGCTATCTAGTAACCGAGCCAGCTAGCCTGAGCTTGTTAGCTATCTAAATGTGACCTATAACTTCACAACTAACTGGAAATTTGAAACAATCTGTTCATGGTTGCGCAATTGAATCTACACTTTTATAATCGGGACTGTTGCTGTGTTCAGAATTAACCAATCAGTTTTAAACTCATGTCCTCACACACTTATCAACGGTCTCAGAATAACACCAAATAAAGTTCAATATTTTTTAGGAGGCTTTTTCTGACCGTTTTTTTTTCCCCAGCAGGGGCTTGAATGCTTTGTGCTAACTCTGACTGGTGTTTGGAACAGGTTATCATTTCCTCCACTTTGATCAAGGCCACAAATCCAATTGAAGAAAAATAACCTCGAAGCACTAACCATGATTCAAAGAAGGTGCGGTATTCTTTCGGTGATGAACAGTGACACATTTGCACTAAACATACTTTTGGGAATCATGACTAAAAAGTTGAACTTTGTTTTCCCTTCTTTGAGAGATACCGGTTACATGCTGCTGCCGCAGCCACAAAAACTATGCCAAACAAATCACACGAGTGACGTTCAGTGGCAGCAAGCCTGAATGGGAACAGCTGAAATCACGACTGTGCACCATCAACAACAACAACCGCAGAGAATAGAACCACGAGACCTGCTTTTGTTACACCAATCCTTTTTCAGTGACGGGTTCGGGAAAGGAAAGCAGTGCATGATCAGGAGCCGCCGTGACTGTGCTGATGCATGAGATGCAGTTAGATGGATCTAACTATGAACCATAGAAAAAATCATTGAAATGATTAAAAGGTACAACACCTTGCACCAGAAAAGCATCGGATCAAAAGTGAAATGTGTAGTTCTGGCACAAAGAATAACAGAGTGCATGATAAGAACCAATCCTGATTGGATGATGAAGTAACAAGTTCAATATGTAGGCGACAATCACTGGCAGTGCAACGCCAGTGGAAAAGCAAACTGCAATTTGTCACTGGATATGTTTTTGTGCTTAGTTAGTTCTTCCCTTGGTTTTAAATGCGCATGTTTGTGGGAGGAGAGGAACCGCTGAGGCTGTGTTTATGCTGATGAGCCGCCGCACTGATATTTCTGTACTAATTTTGCCATGAAATTGCATTTGTGTTCAAACCTGCCCAAGCCCCTTATCGTAATTTATCACTGGGCAATTTAGTTTTGTTGTTGTTGTTTGGTAGAAGCGCACGTGCAAAGACATTTCCGGATTGACAAATCACCTTCCTAGTTATGCTTGGCCTCTTTCATTTCGGCAAACAGTTTTCATCTACTGCAAGTATGCCGGCTATTACGGATTGCAATAAATCAGCTTCCTGTTTATTCTGCCACTGACAGCAATATGCCTAATCTTAAATTAATATTCAGGGTTGAGTATATTAGCAGGTTTAACCTTGGGCTACCTCAACATCTCTAGGCCACTCTCCGTGCTTTTGCTTACGTCGGTGCCAAAAAGTTGCACTGTTTGACAGCTGACACGTTTTTCCCCATTTTAAAGGTTGCGATATTAGGATTCCATCCAAATCAGGTGGGTGGGTAACACTATCAATTTGTCTTCTCTTAACGCCACTTCAGCCCTCTGGTCCTCATTTTGGACATTCAAAAGCCAAAGAAAATGACCAAACCCACACCCAGAGTTTGTCATTTATGTAAAACTGTCAAACGGTTCTATGTTAAACCGATCTGAGGAGTAATGAAGGTTGGGGACCCCTGATCGAGCAAAATGAAGCGAGACGCAGTACAACATAAGCAACTGTGGGCAATACTCGGATACAAGCAACTCTTGGAAGATTGTGAACACCCTGAAATGACCTTTGTCGTAGCCTGATGGAAGTGAGGTGAATGAAGCTACCGTCAATTAAGGCAAAGGGATTCCGAAAAACAAAAACAAAAAAAATACTATTTCTGTTCATCGTTCCCAGTTAGCCATGGCAGCCCTCCAGTCAGATGACATGCACAAGAAGCCCTTGGGGCAAAAGTAGCGACAGTAAATGGAATCCTTCAGGGCTTGCTCCTGTGACATGTCGGAATTAAAAAAAAAAAAAAAAAAAAAAAAGGATTCCTTCTGGTTCTTTTCCTATCACACTGCTTCTGTAGTTGTACGCGACGAATAAAATCATAGACGGGATTTTTTTGTCACACGACCTATTAAATTCTGCACAATACAATTGCTACAGCAAGGCATGGTCTTCACAACTGATCCTTCAAAATTCAGCAAATTTTGTGGAACTGAGCTAGATCCATCCGGACCTCCACTTGCAACCAAAACAAGAAAATAAGTATTTTGAATAAGCAAAGTAGAACTCCATAATACTTTACAAAAAAAATATTGTATTTGATGTGGTGTCAGGGTAAAAACGGGCCATGCGACATAAGCTTATCTGCTGACACAGAAAACGTATCTCGCAATGAAGGGAACCCGAGCTTGCCGGCGCAAGTTTGTGCTCTTAATCTGTGATTAAGTGTCGCATGAGTGGTTGACGCAGATGGCTGAGGCTCGAGTCTTCTTTAATCATGCATTATTTAGATGTACAGAAGCAGAGACGCAACACTGCCAAATGGTGTCAAAGTCATCGGTCTTGTACTTGAGGAAACGTATATGGATATTATATTATTATAGTATATTATATGGAAGAAAGGAAAGGTAATAAGAACACACGTCCACAGTGGGACTTGTAACGCACCCTGTTGACCTCCCCCATTCAATGCTTCACGAGAAGGTAGCCCCTTTTTAATTAAGCAACGCTGTTTACGGTGCCGCTGTAAAACACTCCAGCAACCGAGGCACACTCACTCAAGTGCTATGAAGAGCTCCCCAGCACTGGGATACGCTGTGTTGTGTAACAGCGAGTTGAAATACGTCCCTGTTTTGAGCTCGGCTCAGTGAGTAAACAGCTACATATGACGCAAATTCTTTACCAAGGCAAACAGGCTTCCAACATTGACAATGAGCAACTCCGAGTGCGTCTCCGAAATGGGAAACTGCAATCAGTGACTCACTCGAGTCCTTCAACCCCACTTCCCAAATATTGAGCTGCAATGAGAGTTCAGAATGACTTAATTAACCTCGTGTTTTTCCAGTGTACCATTTTAAGCGTGAACAAAAAGACGGGTTTTCGCCAATGACACTGCACAGACAAGAGGCAACAAAGAAATAAAATGGGGTTCACTACATGAGGCATTTGATTTGTCAAGTAGCAAACATTACTGGCTGCTATGCTGCATAATATCAAATCTGTCAAATCTCAAGTCCCGGAAGACAAAAAAAAAAAATCAATTTGATTTGATTCCAAGATGCAGGGGCACAGTTGCGATGCATTTCGACCCGCTCTCCGATTCATTCACAAATAAATGGAGAATCCAGTGGGCCAGTTATTTGTATATTCCATTTCATGCTACATTATCTTTCAGATAAAAACAGCTGCCTTGAAAATGCTGTGATCCTGACAGTTTCTAAGTAAATGCTTGACAGCCGTTTGAGTGTAGCTTTGACCATTTTATCTTCCCATCACTCATTTTTAAATCGAATGACAAATCCCAAAGAAAAGCCGCATGTGTGGCGGCCATCTTGTAACGGTAACAGTGAAGGACTCTCAACCAAAAGTGGGTTTGAGAGAACAAAGAAGGGTTCAGAAACAGAATTTGGTGTTTGACTCAGTCCTTGTTCATCAACCAACATTGTGTAAAAAGTTAAAAATAAATAATAATCTCCTCCCTGTTCCCGTTCAAAGGTCAAAGTTCAGCCTGCCTCCCGAGAAACTCGGCTTGTTTTGTCCCCCCTTTTATGTGTGTGAGATGTTCCCGTCTGACAAAACCGCTCTGTTTTCCTCAGTGAACAGCTGTGAAAGCCTTTAAACTCGCTCTTATTGACATGACGCAAGTCACCGGGAGACGGGGGAAACCGCGACTTCACTCTCACTAATAAGGATGGGTGGTGCTTTTTTTTTTGTTGGTGCCTTGGGGAGATTTACTTGCTACCTGTTCAAAGGTTGTTAGCCAATGTACAATATGGCGTAGAATACTCACAAAAGCACAAAGCACTCTTTCTTGAAATACCGGCTGATTTAATTGACTCAAGATTAAGATCATCTTCTTGTAAAAGACATTGTGTTCCCCTTCTTAGGGCAATAACCTCAATCGTTGAACTCGGTCACATGATTCGACAGCGACTCGGATGTCCTCGGCAAAGTGCTTCGCCACATTTGCATCAACATCTTCAAGACACGATCAAATCATAAATTGTCAAATGGCAGTTTCCATGTTTACATTTAAAATTAGACGGCCGATGCTCATTGTGGAAATGGAAATCGGAACTTGATCCCGAAAAGGGAAAGCTCATTCAATCAAAAGAAATCCAAGTGATCTACATGTTGAAAAAGCCGGTTTTCAACGCTGACCGGCACATTTACAAACGTACGATGTCAAAATACATCAGGTTTAAGACCAGCAACTCAGCGACTAAACCGTTGGAAAAAGCCATCTCGAAACCTCTGCCATCCGTTTCATTGTCACCTACGAAGCGGATGCAGCGGCAGCAGCGCCTCGATCAATATTTCAAGGCGCTTGAATGGTTTTTCTATTTTATCCCAGCGGTTCATTCCGAAGAACTGTTTACGTGAACGCATGCCACGAGGATGATGTACCCCGCGGTGACAGCTTGCCTGCGTGTTAAAATGAGGAGTTCACGAGACATAAAAATGAGCGAGCGAGCAGACCGCTTGGGAAGATGGCAATTGCTCGTGGAGGGTTTTGGTTCTACTACTTGGGTTGAGGAGAAGAAAGCGAATGACACAAAAGAGTGACAGCGAGCAAGGGGCTCCAATCCACAGCATGACAAACACGTTTGATTTCACCCAAAAGCAGTCCGAGCAGAACTTAACTAGTCTCTTCGATGTGACGCAAATTATTCAAAGTAGGATAAGATTTCAATTCTGAGTCCAAGTCTTGAATGTGCAGATATTGAGCGGCATTTCCCGTGATCCACAAAAAGTGATACTGACTGCAAAGGAAGAGAGTTTGGCAAAATATTTACACTGTGCAAACATTTAGGGATCCACTGTATCCGTATCGGCGCCGATGCTGCACGTTTTGTATTCTGACTTGGACTGCACGACTGTGTGTGTTTTATGTTGTGTTGTGTTTATTATTTTACTTTATGTTAACTGTTTTGTTAAGCGCTTTGTTACAGCTGCCGCTGTTGTGAAAGCGCTATATAAATCAGCATGTATTGTATTGTATTGTATTGTATTGTTAAAATGCTCCGATACTACACATTGATACCATCTCGTCAACTTGCAGTATTCTCAACAAGCGGCGAAAACATGTAGTTGGATGTTAAAACGCCAGTCGTGACAAGTTGTTACGATCAAACGGGTTTTTTGTCCGACTGAAATGGATGCCATTCTCGAGCAAAATTTGATGAAGATAAATTCAAATGTCAGGAAATGTCAATATCAAGTATCAGCAGTCGGCATCAGTGGGTACTCAAATGTAAGTACATTGACTTGCACTTGGTCTGGAAATAGTTTCCAACATTGGGAAATCTATTCAAACCACTGATTTAGTTGTCCAAGATGATTAGGATGGCATCGTCATCTAAACGTAAAACCTTTCCAGCCCCAAAAGACACCCCCCAAAAAAGTAAGTTGTTGTATAAGGGCACCCTGTACATGAAGTTCTTTCTTAACGTTAAAAGTACATTTTACCTTCAAACACATTACGGCTGTGCTCCACTTTATAAAAAAAAAATCAGCTTATTATAAGTTGTCCTTAGTCGTGGAAAAGGCACATTTAAGCGCCATACTTGCAATGAGATGACCTACAACTGAACTTTAAACACAATCGTTCTTTCCTCACAAAGGAGCCGACTTCATTTTGAGTGCAAGCCCAGAAAGTAAATGTCAACAACTCTTGAGGCGTACCGTGCAGTTATTAGACTGCTGCTAAAAGAAATTTGGTATTTCTCCTATATGGTGATGCTCGAATAATTTCAGTCCTATACGCTGAAAAACGATGCGAGAAGAGAGAGACAACCACGCTCACAATTATATGACAAGTGTGGGTGGACAGTACAAGTCAACTGGAAACGAGGAGAAAAAAAACAACAACTTTCTAATAAAAGTGAATTTCGATTTCAGCAAGAATACAAGTGCAAAAAAATAAAAATAAAATGCAACCACGATACATTGAAGACATCCACCCATCCATTTTCAACACGGCCTATCCCGAACAGGGTCGCGGGGAGTTTCTGGGAGCCTATCCCAGCTGACTTGGGGCAGACGCCAAATGTCCTTGAACGATGCTAATTTGTTACCACGTACATGATTTCTCTCTTGCCATGACATTTATTTTTTCATCGTATTTCAACATCTCACTTCATAAACTTAATAACAGTATATGCCAAGCAAAAAAAGAAGACAACATTTTGGACCAAACTAAATGTTTTTTTTTGTTTGTTTGTTTGTTTTTTGGGGGGCTTTTTTCCCCTGTGAGACATCAATCAGTTGAGAAAGACATGTTGAGAGACTTGACTGATTTGGTGATTAACATTCATCCCATGGCTGTGAACAACCTACCGAAAGGAATGGCAAAATACCTCTGCGTCTGCTGCATTTGAAAATGTGCAAATATCGCTGCGTCATATACAGAGCCGCATGTTGTTCATTCGTGCCCAGAAGGCCAGCAGCAATCTCCTTGGCCTGTGTTTACTCAGCTATTCACTTTATTTGTAAATCTTTGTCTCACTTTCTTGTTATTTTGGAATGATGTCCAATCATCAGTCGCAACTGAGGAATCAAAGCAAAGATGTTAAAGCGTGGGCTGATTAGAAGATCGAATTAGCTCATTTGCTCCCCCCTACTGTAATACAAATTCAAAAAGTAAAGTAAATGAACGGTTAGAAGGAAGAAACAATGTGTTTTTCTTGGATTTTGTGGCTGTTTATTGCACAATATACTTGCTATGAAACCATCCACGATTACGATTGACTCAAGAGTGCCTCTGCTGGTTACAGATGGGTAATACAATACATTTTGAAACAATTGCTTGATTCCCCACCAGTCGTCATTTCTTAAATAGCAAGCTTTTTAGTGAAGGGCCTGGCCTGTTTTTCTTTTAATTCTCTCATTAAGACATGAGTCAGTTTGTCAGCAGTGCCATTTTTTTTCTGAGTCACACGTGTCAGTTTCAGGGTTAAAAAAAAAAAAAAGAACACCCGTTATTTAAAGTGGTGCAGTTGATTGCGAGGGAAAGACGAAATGAGGATTCTTGCTGTTATGTGGAGCACTTTAAGTGTTCCGTAGCCTTTTAACAGTGCACCAAAAGGCCTTCCATCTGAAAGGCCGCAGCCTTTCATCTTAGCAGACTTAATATACACGAGAATTACCCTGTGGTGGGGCAACGCCGGCTGCCGCTTGCTATATGTGGCTTTCGAGCATGTGGCCCTGAGGACCACATAAAAGCAAGATTTCCTCCTGTGGTGAAAAGAGCCATCATTCTTCCCCCACCGCCTCCACCTTTGTTCTATATATTAGCATTTTCCCCTTCTCCAACGAGTGGTTAGTCATGAAGTGGCCTTGGGATAGCGGCGGGCCACACAAGATGGCGCATAACAGTTAAACCCAACAGAAATAAAGAAAAAACAGTTTTTTTTTAGCAAGCAACCCTGTCATTTTTTTTTCAATGATTATTGATATGATGACACAAAGTTAAAATGGTGACGGTCATTATGCTGTCAGGCGAAGGATTTCATTTGACTGTTCTACTGCCCGGAGACAGCTGGGATAGGCTCCAGCACCCCCCGCGACCCTAGTGAGGATCAAGCGGCTCGGAAGATGAATGAATGAATGAATGTTCGTCCCCTGATATGCAATAAGGCCATCCGCACTATTTGAAAGGCACTACGCTTCAAGCAGATGGCACGGCCCGCGCCTGCTGCGTCACTCAATCTCCTCATCAGACGAGCACTTCCATAAAACGAGCCGACAATGGAAACGCATGACTGCCTTGTTGTAAAGTCAGTGCCTGCGCTCGCTTTCACGCCAAGGTTCCGCTGGTCGTTTTTTTTTTTTTTAATCGCACGTACATCCGCCATCATTGAATTTTGTGAGCCCACGTGAAGCAACCGTGCGCGCGTGTCTCAGTGTCTCAGAGCCAGTGTGCGACAGAGGGGATTAAAATGCGGCTGGTAAATGAATCATTTAATCCCCCGGTTTAGAGACAGCTGGTTCTACAGAGAGCTGAGACACAGCTCCTGTCTGTGGGCGCCGCAGGAGACAACAAGAGACGGGCGAAGGTGGGAAGAAATGAGAAAGGCGGGCTTTCTCTCCTTGATCTTCAACCCGAAGTAACCCGCAGGTGTTTGCGGAACGGTTGCAGGGCAATTGTTCAATGTCATTATGGGGAGTGCAAGAGATTCGCGGAGGGAGCTGAGATAATAGAAATAAACACGCCGCATTGTGATCGAAGCCATGCAATGCCGTGAGGCGAGCGTGTGGCGTTTCACACTTGACGTTGAGGCAACGCTAATCTCATCATCGGCAAAAATATGCAAGTCTAACGTCAAATACAATAAAATCACAAATACAATGCAAAATGAAACAAAGTCTGGCTGCTGTATTCCGTCTTACAACACAATACATTTTGGAACATAAGGTGAGAATGGACGACTCGTTGCAAAGAGACATTCGGGACCAGTCGATTAATCGACTTGCATCAGGTCCAAATAATTCACAAAGAGGAGGATCTTAATGGCTTAAAGAATTGACTTGTATATATGTTACAAAACAAATTACGTGATTAAATTTCCACTACACATTCCCTCATAGGAACGTGTTCACTGGGAATTCCATTTCAAAATTGACATTTCAATTCCAGAAAAATGTTCAACTTTCGTTACTTTTGGAAGAAACTTGGTTTTGACATTCTGTATATTGAGCCTCCATGGAATATTATCTAGGTTCTACCGTATACTAAAAATTGCATCCGGAAAGCTGCCCGCAACAAGAAAACAGTGAAGTGACAAAATAAGGATTTGATCCCACTAATTCAAAACCTGTTGTCATATCCGTCGGGTGTCACAGTTTCCATTCCAAGTGAAGGACATTTTGACCTTGTGCCAAAGCCCCAGCTGCCCAAGGAAGCTCACCCCCCTTCCACCCTTGCTCATATTCGGCCCTCCCTGGTCCTTCAGTGAAAGGCATATGACTGAAAAATCAGCGCCTAATGCTGTGATAATTTTACAGTTTGAGCCCTGCGAGTCCAAGGGACTCGCTGATCAGAAAAGTACGAGTCCCATTATGCATTTAGAGAGTTCCAAATTTCGAATTCTGAAATGATCAATTTATTCAATTGCATTTAATAATAACACAAACAACATCAATAGACATTGATAATTGGTTTATTTCTTATAAACAAATGCTGCAAAAATTGTAGTAATTCAGGCATCCAAATAGGTTCTTATTTCATCCCATGGTTCAATCTTCGAGTTCATATCTCCGCAATAAACTTTCGCTACACTTGTTGGCAAAACTTGTTTTAACGTTACACAACTTAGCAATCGTCTGCTTTCCAAGAGGTGAAGGACGATTTTCGTCAATCTCATTTTGTGAGAACGGAAATCTCGTCACGCGAGATTACTTAACGTAAGATCAAAGCAACAATGGCAGTGATTGTCAAAGATTTACCATCGTTTTTTTTGGAGGGGGGGGGGGTGACTGAAAAATGTCCTTGCATCCCAAAAACGCACATTATTTGGAACTGTGTGTCTGGTGGGAAAATTATGCGTCTAGGATGCGGGATGCAGAGTTAATGAGATGGCTGGTCTAATGACATCATTGATTTGCAGGCTAGTCTTTGGCCATCGTTTTCATGATCCGACTGCATTATCACAATCCCCTAAAATACTAAAAGTAACCAAGGAACCTCACTGCTGGCACTGATAAAAATAATACAACCCCCCAAAAAACGAACATCAATCACACATCATTTAAAGATGAAGAAACCGACCGCTGGCGGATGAAATTGGGCTTTGCGCATGTAACTGGAGTTTATTTTTTTAAAAATGCAGTGGCTCCACTGAGGGAATCCACGCCTTAATGTTCTTTGAAGTTCCTCCTCTCCGTGGGTGGGACCGTGGCACGGCACCAGGCCACTGCCACAAAGGATTGAGTAACGGCTGCCTCACGCATGCACACGCACACGCACACACACACACGGATCCAGTGCTGCGTGACAGTTTCGCAGTGCTATCACATATGCAATCCTCTGCCAGAAATAATCCTTAGCTTTTAAGTGTATGTCCGAGTGGGTGATTTCTTCTTTTTCCTTTTTTTTTTTTTTTAAATACTGTAATCAGAGTCCCACCGTCTTTTGTTTCCAATGAAGGGGCTCAGTGATTTGAGATGACTGTGTGAGAAAAGGAAACCCCGTTTTTACAGCCTCAACTTCAAAACGTAATGCAGGAATATACGGTATTGGCCCGAATATAAGATGGCCCTGATTATAAGACGACCCCCTCTTTTTAAGACTCAAGTTTGAAAAAAGACTTTTTGAACACCAAATTAATTTTTATACAGAAAATAATTACAGTACATCTGAAACAAACGATTATAACAATATATTTGAGAGAAAAAACGTGCTATTTTGCCTCGTTCAAATCTCAATATCTGAAGATTTAAATCTGTAAACTAAAGTGCATTCACATTCGTAAATGAATGGCTTCTGGTTTTTGAAATGTAAATTACTTACATCATAACTTCTCCTCAGCTTCCGGTTAACCTGGCCGATCTTCGACCCACTTTTCTCCAGATTGTCGCTACGTTTCTCCATTTCCTGTTATCTCTTTTATTATGTTCTTCTCTTTTCTTTCTTACCGTTATTTTTTATAATTATTCTTCGTGCTACCGCTATTTTTATTTTTATTCTTCGTGACAGGGGTTGACTTTGGCCAAGTTCAGCATTCGCTTCAAAGATATCTGGCGCCATCTTGCGTCGTGAACGGGTATAATGTCTAGGTCCCAAATATAAGACGACCCCCACTTTTTCACTCTTATTTCAATGCAAAAAACATAATCTTATATTTGGGCCAATATGGTACATTCAGTGTTGGTATCGATGGCTCGCGAGTGTTATTTTTAGGCACGCGGAGGTCGGGCAAAGGGGCTTGTATGTGTCAACGCGCTGTGGAGCCAGTGTGGAGCCAAACCACTCACTGGTTTTAATGACGATACGTGTACGCATCAACTCTACTGAGGCCGATTCCTGAATTGAGTTTAAAAACAAATTAAGACTGGCAGAAATTAGACCATAAACCCAAAACCAAAGTTGTATTTATATAAGCTTACTCTTGTTTAACGCTGCATTGGAGTTATTTTCAATACTGTACCCGAGAGCGTTTAAAGGGGGATCACGAAAACAGCAAAAGCACGGCACACTTTGAAATGTCGAAGCTTTTTGGTATTCAGCCGTCACTCGGCATTATAACAACGGCGGCCCACCTGACATTTCTACTTTGAGCTCTGGCGAGCGTCAGAGAGGTGTCTCGACTCCTTCATGTCACAAGAACATAATCCTTTCCAAGGCAAAGTCAGCCTTATCCTGCTGTTCACATTGAATTATTAATTACACTAAGACACTCTCGCAGTAGTTCAGTGGAAGTTCTTCTTTCTAATACAACCTGCTCCGAAATGTTGCTTTTTGTTTTTAATTATTTAACATGAAATAATAAAAAGAGCACAACGTAAAAGAGTTCCGAGTACATCGATGAGGGACGAAGCGGGACACAAATTGAGTCAAAAGAAATACAGGATTGCTTCATGAGACATGACAAGACATTTATCACTTGTAATTACACGACATGCCGGCGGGTTCCGACAGAAGTGAAACGCTGTTATCTGTATCAGTGCATCACTCTGTTGAACCCTTTCAGGGACAGCGATTACTACAGTGGACAGTTTATCAGGTTATCATTATTTGTGCATGAGAGGGTTAAATAATGCTTTGGGTGCTCACTGAGTTGATGACTCATCCTGAAATTTAATAATAATCCTGAAATTCATCCATCCATCCATTTTCTGTTCCGCTTTATCCTAACAATGGTCGCGGGGGGAGCTGAAGCCTATCCCAGCTGTCTTCGGGCAATAGGCAGAGGACACCCTGAACCGGTTGCTGGCCAATCGCCGGCCACACAGAGACGAACAACCATCCGCGCTCACACTCACACCTCGGGACAATTTGGAGTGTTCATTCAGCCTGCCGTGCATGTTTTTGGAATATGGGAGGAAACCGGAGTACCCGGAGAAAACCCACGCAGGCCCGGGGGAGAACATGCAAACTCCACACAGGGAGGCCGGAGCTGGAATTGAACCCGATAACTCTGCACTGTGTGGTAGACGCGCTAACCACTGGATCACCGGACCACCCTGATCCTGAAATTGCAGGTTCAAAGTCGCAAATGTATGACATTGGGAGTGTTCGATTTTAGATATTGCCCGGAATCTCAACACGAACTATTCAGCAGGTTTGAACGCCACTTTTGAACCCTTTGGGGGACAGCGGTTACTACAGAGGACGGCTTGTCCTTTTATCGGGTCACAGGGTGCATGAAAGGGTTAAAATGTCTGTATAGTATTGCGTAACGCAGAGATTGTTATTTCTTAAGACTCCAAATGTCAAGAACCCCAAAAGCTATCCAAAAAAAAACGTGAAGTGATCACCATCACTGCAAGGCTTTCAAACCCGACTCAGCTTACTTGTTTGTCTTCAAACAGTTCCAGCCTCGGGCACAGCAAAACTTTTATCACCTGCTCAAGAAAAGTGTTACTATAAAAAAAAAAAGGCCATCAAAACAAAACAGAAGTTTTATTTGGAGTCACCAAGAGCTGCGGGCTGAATAAAAAAAGAACCCAAACCGTAGTTGAGGTGCAGCCATCGTGACATCAGTGGGGGGTTCTCTGACAAAGACGAGTAGCAAAAGAGGTGACCACAACGAAGGAAAGATCAGATAAGATTGTCTCACAATGGAGAAATTCCCAATTTCAACACAAGCTGTCAAGAAATATGCAATTTAATTAGCAAGAAAAGGTGAGAGAAGCTTCACTGGACCTACAGCAAGAGCAGCAGTGCAAGAAAATTACGCCCTCGCTGTGGCTCAGGTGATTGTCGAGCAGCCTTCAAGCACACCTGGCAAATGCGAGCCTTGGAGCAGGAGAACTCCTGACTTGGAGGGTAACGAATGGAGAGTTAAATCGGACAAAATGAGCTGCAGAGGGAGTTTGCTTGTCTCACGATCCGACACGGCGGCGGCCCGGGAAATTGGGGTCAGAGTTCAAATTTAGCAGTCCTTTTGAAGGAAATGGTTGTTGTGAGACACACAAACACACCGAAGAGCTGATGGACGACCGATATGTCCATCAGCTAGTAAAGGCATTTAAGACGTTGCCTTCATTTGTCATCTGGAACGCAATGACCACTTATTGTTTTTACATTAATTGGCAGAAAATGTGATTGCCCACATTGAAATTTTGAGCACGAAAAAAACCCACGATCCCACTATTTCTTATTGAGATTTATGGCCATGTCACATTCAAAAGGACCCTAGTGATTCTCCTTAAAGGTTCACGAGAAGCAGGGCACATCCTGGAACTGGAAGCCAGTCAATAGCACAAAGGAAAACAAAACCAAAAAAAAGTCCTACTTTCAATCACAATTATTCGCAATCATTTGTGAGTGAATATGAGAAAACCCAGACAAGCACATGGAAAAACATGCATGGGTCACAAAGAGAGGCAGAGATTAGAAACCAGACTGCCGAGGAGGGCCGAGGAGGGCCGAGGAGGCCTGGCCTTGTACGATGACATCATCAACTTTTTTCCAGCAATACTTTTTTTTTTTTACCTTAAGAAAAGCAATGCAAGCTGAGGCTCTGAGATAACGTCTTGACATTCAGCAGCAATAAAACGAAGAAACTCCACCCGACAGGTCCACGCAGAGATTTATGAACATGTTGATTTGAAAAAGATGAAGGGCTCAAGGGATGCAACTCCAAACAAACTTGCGTATAGTATACTCATGAGACATATCACAAATGGATTTTATTGGGTTCCGTATTCAGACTTGACTCTTAATCAACAATGATATGGCACATTTAGTGTACTGGGCAAAAAAGGCAAACGCTTGGACACCTGAAGCACTTCGTAATTGCATTGATTGTAAAATGAAAGACAAGTTTTCATGAAATACTCATGAAAACTCGATAAAGCCCTGCCTGCGGCCTTTTGAAACAATCACTGTTTGGTATCACCCCGACAAAATCTAATTAAGATCACACTAGATGATGATTTGAAAAAAGGAAAATGATTAAGTGTTTTTGTTCACCTCAGCAGCCCTTTGAACAACCGAGACTCATTGGCTAATCCTAATAATAAGATCATTGCAGCTCTGACACGGCACTCTCACACTTCCAGATAGATAGGCGAGTGCATTGTATTATTGTAAAACAAATTGGTTAACTGTACAATAAGATGATTGAAGGGACACCGTTTTCGATCGCGTGATCGTAATTTGGTTGTTGGATGTTGGACGCTGAGATTGGGATCGAGGCTTAAAATCGGAATGACGAGCAGACGATGGCTTGTTCATTTTCATTCCTTCTGTTTTTTTTTTTTTTTACGTTCTTTGGAATTTCCAGTCTCAGAAGTGCTAAATAGTTTCCGGAGTGTGGAGAAAATGTGGCTGCAGGGGCAAAGAAGTGACACGATGACAAATCGATCGTCATAGACTATAACGATCTCTAAAATGATTCATACATCTCTAATTGTGTGCAAAGACAAATGGAATGCTTGACGAGTTTGACTAACGTTAGCTAAAGCAGCACTAACCTTGCATTAGCTTCCAGGCGAGGAAACATTAGCATGGAGATAGTTGCCGTTCCTGTAATAAAATCATCCTACAATTCTGAAAATATCCAATGTATTGAGTTGCAGTAATTTCCCTTTTTTTTTTTTTAAACAAATATATTTATTCGAACACTCAAGAAGGGGCAGACCAAAGCAGTGCGCCAAACTCCAACATGGTAGCCGCGGGGCATATCTTGATTGAAGTTGCGTGATTGCTTCGGTATTGAATAAAAATGATCTCTGACCTTAATTTCGCCAAAACTATCACATTGATTTGCAAAATTAGCTATGTTTAAGAAAACGTAAGAGTAAAAATGACATCTTTATCCCCCGCACCCCCCCCCCCCCCCTCTCCATACAGACCCAGCGAGAGAATTCTAAAGTTACAATGTTCCTACAAATGTTAACAGCTGCTGTTCTTGTCATTTCTCCTGTCTCCTACAGACCACGTTCCCTGAACAGACGGAGCCCATTCCGGTACAGGTTCTGCCAGAACACCCACGATGACACCAGCACTCTGCCCCTAATAATTAATGTGTCAAAGCAGCCGTCAATAACACATGGGCTGTCAGAGCCACAGATTTGTTTTGGAAAAAAAAACAAAAAAAACATGCCAGCACCGAAAATAAAATCAGTTCACAGTCCTGGCCACCTACATTTGAATTTATTTTGAGTTGTCTGAGACAGTGAAGTACATTTTCTCTTTCTGTGTAAATCTCGGGCCTAGTAAAACGGAAATATTGATTTCATTCTAGCTTGATAAACTTCTCTAACATTTTTATGACTTTGTGTCAACAGTAAGCCCATATTTACCGAGAACGTTGATGAAATAAACCTACTGGTAGCTTCTTTTCAAATATGCATATCATTGCACAGTGACGGCGTAAGAAGGTCAAATATTGGCAAGAACATGACCATTGCAAAAGAAATCTGTCCCGACTTCAGACATGCTTGATGGTTGACCGTGTGGTGCAGAAAATCTTCAGGTGGAACTGTGAAGTGGCTCGTAAGTGTGGCGAAATATTTGATGATATCATGACCTCGTTTGGTCACCATGTAAAAAAACAACAACAAGAAAAAGGTTGGCTTGGCTAGGATTATTTTTAAAAATAGTTGTAAATGCAGTCTGATTGTTTGTGATCAGTGAGGCAGCTCAAATTTAGTAATGAAACATTCACCAAAATGTTAAGAGTCCAGAGTTCGCTGAAATTGAAATACAGTCAAACTCCTCTACAATGAAACCTGCATGGGCGAAAATACCCCCCTAGTGTGAAAAAATCGTCATGCATTAGCACCATTCCCACTCTCCTGCCCCCATACTTGTGCACTATTCATTCATTCATTCATCTTCCGTACCGCTTAATCCTCACTAGGGTCGCGGGGGGTGCTGGAGCCCATCCCAGCCGTCTCCGGGCAGTAGGCGGGGGACACCCTGAATAGGTTGCCAGCCAATCGCAGGGCACACATAGACGAACAACCATCCACGCTCACACTCACACCTAGGGACAATTTAGAGTGTTCAATCAGCCTGCCATGCATATTTTTGGAATGTGGGAGGAAACCGGAGCACCCGGAGAAAACCCACGCAGGCCCGGGGAGAACATGCAAACTCCACACAGGGAGGCCGGAGCTGGAATCGAACCCGGTACCTCTGCACTGTGAAGCCGACGTGCTAACCACTGGACTACCGGGCCGCCACTTGTGCACTATTGGAATAAAAATAAAGAATAGCTTGTGTTTGTGTGTGTGCGTTTACATCTGAAATCTAATTTGCTACAGTAAAAAATTTTAAAAAACCCTGTTGTCAAAAATGTTTTGCTGCAAACATGATTTCGTTGTAGAGGAGTTTCACTGTAGTCCACATTAAAGCACTCGTGATGCCGAATGGTATTTGCTTGCGAGCATTACAAGCGGTTCTAATGTGTTTAGCCCTGTGTCATCAAATAACTAATGAAAATTGTCTCAATAAATCATAAAGGAACACAAATTCAAACCAATTGCATGCAATTAGAACATGCATGAAGTGCACGAAAATGTTTTTGGTCAAAAGGAATCGAAGTGGTTCTTTTCAGAAGGACATTTGGAGAAAAAAAGAAAAATGAAGCAGATTTGGCTGGTAATCATCAGTTAATAACTGTCAGAAGACCCCCCGCCCCCTCGACCCCCAACACCATTTCACACCACTTTATCACGGCGCAGAAGATAAATCGACACAGAGATGTATAGACTTGGGTTTGGCTGGCAGCTGGTGCTTTGGGAGGTCTCTGATCTATGTTATTCATCGATTTATTTTATTTTTGTGCAGCCCTTAACCCACAAATCAATTTCAATTAAAAAAAAAAAAGATTATGATTGGTTTTCTTTTAAATGTTCCCCCATTGTTGTGAATCCAGCCAGGACCAGATTATCAACCTTCTAAGCAGTTCTCTATGGGGAAGAAACATATTTGCATTTATGAACGAAAATGTGTTCTTTGTTGCTTCAATTGTACAATAATGAAATGAGCCATGCACAAAAGAAAACTAGCATCAGATTTCCTCGCGTGTTTGATTTCACCGACAACCACAATTGAGTCGAGGAATAAGATAAATCCTCGCATTAACTCATTCACTCCCAAAGACGTTTTTAAACGTCTTTTCGCACTTAGTCTAAAATTAGCTGGTCCTGAATTAGTTTTAAACATGCTTTCCACTGGCAGTTTTAACTGCGTGGCATCGACAGGCAAGCGAATCTTGGACGTTCGCACGAAAAGTGACAAAAGTCACAGCGCATCTACACATGTGGGTTAATGCGAGGAGTTGACGCGACGTGAACAGGCTTGAGGTTGTGTGAGGTAAATCGCTTGTGTGAGGTAAAACGCTCCAGACACGATTTAGCTTTTGAAATATGCAACCCAAGCCAAGGCGAAGGCCTCGAGAGAAACCAGCTAGCAACAAGTTAGCGAGGGTTTGCTCCCTGCGGCGAGAACGTTCTCCTAAAAATAGAGGGAAACTCTGACAGGATGAAATGAGACATTCATTTCTGGCCTCTTCAAGGCCGTTGGTTGTTGATGTGACATCATTAAGTTCTTCCTGTAGCGGGCGATAACTCTTTTGACGCTTCCAAAAAACACTTAATTAGCCAACACATAAGACACGCACATAAAAATCTAAAGAGAGTCTAAAGTCATCGGTGTGGTTTGTGTTGTTCCGCTACAATGTTTTCCTGACGACAGACTTTCATGATGATTTCGTATAATGTACAAAAAAAAGGCAGTTGCAATTTAAAACCAGTGTCACGGTCAATGCAAAGATAAGAATCAATCTGGGAGAGAGGAAAAAAAAAGGCCCTGCCCCATTTTCAGTCAAGATGGCGTCATTAAGAGACAAACAGCTCCTGAATGCCAATTATTCCCCCGCCAACTTTCTCCTGCTTTCTTCCTGTTAGCTACAAACACAAACATATCCACATTGTGAGAGCCTCCCAAAATGTCAATTATTTCTCAATGGTGTTCTCCCGCTTTTCTTCTTTTCAGCTCAAAACAGAAACACGTCCGCGTTCTGAGAGCAAACTCAATTCTCAAAATTGGAGGTAGCTGTGTGTGCGTGTCTTAATTTGAATTAAGAAGCGAGCGGCATGCCCGAGGTGACCGTCTCTCCGACAACAACAACAAACGTCAGAGATGGAATCAGCTATGCATGTTACTCCAGGCAACGGTGCTCGTCTTTATCCTTACAAGCAAACACGCGTGCTTTGAATCGATTACAATTCAACACGTCTCCAAAGGCAAAGTTTAAAAAAAAGAGCCTTGTTTCCGCTTTGTTATTTCATTCGCTTCGCTCGGTGTGGGCCGTCGGACTCGGAAGGTGAATACGCAAGGCAGCAGACCTCAAGCAACGAATGCAATTCCAAGATCGGGTTCTCGTAATGGCATCCGTCGCCTTCATCTTGCGTGTGACTGTCGAGAGGTGGGCCTCACTTCAAATACGACGGCCACATGGAGTTGATTTGGGGGCTTATTACCGAGGGAGGCTGAGAGCATGCCAGCTTGTTTCCAACCCGCAATTGCCATAAGTCATGAAATGACTACGAACGAATGAGCGAGTTGGGAAATCATGTGCAGTTGAGAGGGGACCCTTCCTGCTCCATCGCTCCCCCTCCCTCTTTTACAACCCGGTGAACTCAGAAGCTGCATTTACACCGCAGGTGCCCAATTCCTATTCCCTGCCTCTACCCGATTCTATTCCCATCTACTTTCAAGAGATCCAAATGACAATTGTTACACATATTGAACCACAGAAACTACATGCAGGCATACATGATCAAAACGTAGGTAAGATATGAGTCATTCGCTGCAAGTAAACAACAGTAAATTAATGTATATTTTTTCCCTTCCTGGTTCCATGGTGACACACTTTATTGAGACTTCCACGTCCACTTTAGTGGCAATTGTCAAACATGCGATATATCGTATTTTCACTCACATTTGTAAGATGCCTGATTGCAATCTGAAGACTTTCAAATTCACGAATCTTCATCATTCCTTTCCCGCCGTCATCGCACATCTCTAAATTGGGCTACGTAGGAAGATGGGAAAATCCAGCTCAACTTCCGCTTAGGGCAAACTGGATGTCCAGTACATGACATACACGACACAGCCAAAGAAATCCTATTAGAAAATAAGCCAAGAGTTGTCTGAGTATGATGCATTGTGATGACTTCAGAAATTGCAGAGACCTTAATTTGACAAAGCTTAACTAAGTAGTGTTGCCATTCGTTTCCCATTGTAAGATGTCCAATTGCTCCGTCACTTGCCCCAATTCTGCTTCCATTATGTCCTTCTTGCACAACTGTCTAGACCGGAACCAGTGTCTGACAATGCACTCCAACAGTACAGATGCTTTTTTTTATTCAGTGAAAGATGAACTTTTACTGTGTGAACTGAGACACGGGTAAGCCCGATTCAAGTCCCTGACTCACTTTTGAATCAGGGCTGGCGACGAAGAATGACGGGCCAACACTTAATGCATTACCAACATGAAGTACCGTATTTTCCGTACGATAAGGCGCTTCGAAGTATACGGTGCACCTTCAATGAATGGCCTATTTTAATACTGTTTTCATATGCAGGGCGCATCACATTATAAGGCGCATTGAATAGAAGCTACAATAGTGGCTGCGGTTGCGTTATGCATCCACTAGATGGAGCTAGGCTAAAGGAATACAATACAGCTTTATTTATCTTGAGCCCTTGCTGCGGTTTTGTTATGCATCCACTCGATGAGGCTACGCTAAAGGGAATACAATACAATCCAATTAGATGTCGAGCTTTCACAACTGCTTTAAAATACGGCATCCAAGAAATCTGAATATTGATCCGTATATAAGGCGCACGGTCGGCTTTTGAGAAAATTGAAGGCTTTTAGGTGCACCTTATAGTACGGAAAATGTGGCATTTAAATCAGTAAAATGTTCCACAGTACCACAATGACACTTTTGAAAACACTTCAAGAAAATCCCAAATCTTATGAATGGTTTCAAATTCATACATATCTCTGGAGGATATGACCAAGATAGCAACGTGAAGAGTGTGAAGAGTGTGACTTGTGAGTGTGTGTTTTTAGTTCTGTCAGAAAGCTTCCAGGACCGATGTCACAAATGAAACCTTGCAAACGCAAACTGTTGGCGGGCCGGATGATCAAGCAGCACGTCAACAAAGAGATCCTGCAATGTTTGCTTCGTTCAATGCGTGAGAAGAGGCGAGAGTTGAGGCAAGACGATATGTGGCTGTGACCACGACAACTCGCCTGTTTACATCGGCCATAGCATCTGACCGTTCCTGGCCGAGGAAAACATCATCGTGCTGGCGCAAACTCCCTACTTTCCCAACCCGACTGTGTGACTTTATTTCTTCCTATTTGCTAATTATATGAACCATTCAATGAATGATAGGCAATTTTGTGGATTCGCCACTTCTTTGGTGGCACTTTTCTCCTTCTTCATTTTGCATAAGGCATTTTTTTCTTGACCCCTTGTTATTGCAAAACACCAATCCCTCCTTGGTACTTCCCCTGGACTTTCAGTGCATCCAATTTTCTCGCTAAGCCCCCCTCTATCCTCGGGCCTTTGGGTGTAATCAGACAGACCATGATGGGCTGGTATAAGAACGCCTCCTTCGTAAAGAGCAGGAGCTTGAAGGGATGGAACGGTTAAAAAAATAAGGGAATAAAAAAAAATCAATCTTCAAAACTGGTGATTTGCACCACAATACTGACAAGCACTGCAAGGGAGATAACAGCGGTTGAAAAACAACATATTTGATTTTGCACACGAGCTACGCACATCCGGTTGAAGCATTGCTGGACGAATATAACAAAGCCCGACCTGGCATGACTTGAAGATGAATCAGAGATACACATTGGCTCTGAAGCCTCTTTCCATGTAATGAGTCACCTGACGGCATAAAATAGTTGCGGTGTGAGAGAGCGGGATGTTTTGCTTCCAACCAATTTAGCTTACATAATCAAAATGTTAATTCTATTCACCTGTTGAGTGTTATGTGAATGCCTTGGTAGAAACGCCAAACTAACCGTTTGTGGATGATGAAACTCCTATCAAGCGTATAGTCCTGCATCCCTTTATATAAGTGATTCGCTTCTAGCGTGGGCATATCTTGCTGTGCTGGGAATGTACTCATAGTTGAGGATTGTAAACCAAACTGGGCTTTTTATCACATACCTGCTGATGACGATAAAAGACAGCGATGGATAACGGCAATCAACCGAAAGGACCGGCAGCCCTCCAAGTATTCGAGGATGGGCAGCCATCATTTTTTTACTGGGTGGGTAGATCACTGTTCATATAGTTTCCTCATAATCATTAAATTACTGCATATTGCTTTGTGCAAAAACATAGGACGGAATGTGGGAAGTTTTATGAGTTATGAGCAAGTGACAAGGTATCCTGCTCCCCCAAGTGTGAGCTGGAGGTGAACAGGATAAAGGATAAAGTCTGGACGACCTCGTATGCGTCCAGACTCTGATATTAGCTCCAGTGTAAGGGGGAAAAACGGCATTGAAAACGTCATGATAAAGGTCGTGCGCTGTGAATTCCGGCAAAGTCGGCCATTTGGTGGATTGCGAGACTAATAAAGTTTAAAAAAAAAAAAAACAAGATGTCATGGTGAGATGGGCAAAAATAAGTCATCCAGTCGCTAAGTCGCTCCGTTTTCCATCCGCTTGAATTGGGCAGGTATTAACTTCTGCCGTGCATCAAGGCGCACTCGCGCGATGCAGCTGCGGCAGGTCAATAGGGACTCGCCTTGCGTCGCCTGGGGGAACAAATATTTCAACCTAGCTGGTCATCAGAGAGATGCAATCCTGTTCCGAAGCAGGGTGGTGGTGGCGAGCTTGAACAAGGCACCCATTCCCCAACACTATCACTGAATACAAACTCTCTGTACGTTGCAAGTTTTCCACTTCAAACCAAAATACGTGTTTATACTGCAGCATGGCCATCATTTAACTTTAAAATGTCAACTGTCTTTTGTGAACAAGCTTCCATTGCGAACAGAATGTGTTGGTGGAGAGAATTTAGAAAACTGACTACTGGCAAACAAGACTCAGGTCAGTTTTTGTTTTTCTTCTCTCTCTCCACAGCTTGAAACATGACCGAGTATAGTTGAAGAAAGTGCCGCAGATTGAGATTTGAGATGAAGAGCTTCCACATGACAGGCTGCATTTGTAACTTCTCAGCGAAGTGGCCAGCTCACATCTCCAGTGGCCTAAAAAATTGTGCAGCATCTTTTTTTTTTGCTTTTTTTTCAAGGGCTTCATCAAGCAAAAGTGAAAAATGAATGAATGGAATAAACAGTGAAACTCCTCTACAATGAAATCAGGTTTGCAGCAAGAACTTTTTCACAACAGAGGGTTTTCCACTGTTGCAAATTTGATCTCAGATCAACACACACACACACACACACACACGTGTACACACCCACATAAACGTATGTGTACTCTATTTTTATTCCAATAGTGCATAAGTATGAGCATACACTTATTTGACACTTTATATAGTCAGTGTATAAAGAAAAAAGGGAAAGAAATTGCAAAATGTAAGATCAACATTCACTTTCACTTATATTGCGGGGGTACGTATTGAAGAAGAAGAACTAAGAGTTTGTTGGGAATTTATTCAATAGTGTGGAACTGATTGCGAAAGGAAGCCGTTGTGACAAAAATGGAGGGAGCTACTTTGTTGCAACTCGCAGAGGCACCGGTGACCCATGTAGAACATGACAGCAGCTATGGACGCTATGAGTGAGATACTCCATCCACACATACATTCATTACAGCAAAACTAATCATAATAACTCATCATAAATCTGCTCAGTATTCAGAAAGAGACTCTCCCATTGTATTCAAAATAACACTTCATTCAATGAATTGATTGCACATTCCCCCTGATAAATGAAATGGGTGTGAAAGATTTTTCGGAAAACTACCACAAACGTGTCCGAGGATCGTCTTCTAAATACATAAGTTTCCAGCCGCGTAAAATGTCATTTCGCCCCCTTCATCACGGTTGTGTCACTCTTGCACGTCAACAGGAAAGCGCTCCTCATTCAGGTGTACGGATGCTTTGGGAAGCTCATCGGTTACTGGAAACTTCAGCGGGAGGGGGGCGGGGGTGTGTGAGGAAAAAGTCCTCCTGGGGAAAATAAACCGATGAGCGCAAAGCAAAAGTGTATTGTGTTTTCAATGATATGACTCAAGTGCTGAAGGTGCACATCGGCGCGGTGCAGCTGCACAGTATATCACGGCGGATCGGAGCAGAGCAATAATCCCGCCGATGGGCGCTGCGTTGTGCGCAGCGTGTGGTTGTTATGAACGCTAAGATCAGAACGGAGGTGTGGGCGAAGCTCTGAAAAAGGGAGTCATGATACAAATGACGGAACAGTGCTTTTCATCTTCTCGGCTTGGTGGGCTGCGCCGACCCAACGAGTGCATCCAATGTGATGGGATCATATCGTGTGTGGTAAAGTACGGCAATGTCGTGCGACTCCCTCATGCAGTGCCGTGACATGCGAACAACCGATTGTTTGTCTCGTAAATGATGTTCACTCTGGCTAATCAACTTGAAATTGCAGTCGTGAGCAAATGCTGAGCGATGCTATTGCCGAGCACACAAGCCGGGGAGATAAATTGCGCGGCGGACTAAAAGGTCGACCCAAAGCTCTCAAGTCGAAAGCGCCTGCAGTCACGCAATTTGAAAATCAATCAAAACTTGACTGAAATCTGATCACATCTTTGATTAACCGTCTGGAAAAATCCCAAATTTGGAACAAGATTGTTATGAGTTTATGAAAAGTAATGACATTACAAAAACAAAAAAAAAATTGTCTTAACGAAAATCAATACGGATTGCTCTAGTCAAACAAGAATAGAAAAATGGGGTTGATTAACACTCAATAATTTGACTGTTGCCAATAATTCTGCCTATAATAAGTCCACCCTTTCATTTTCTGGAGTCTGTGCCAGTAGATTTCAGGCGGAAGTTTGTCAACAACCTGGAATGGACGCCGAGTCATCAATGGGCACGACAACTGCCGAGACAGACACCCATTCACACTCCCAATTATACAATTCCTTGTTGGGGAACAAAACCATGCATGCTGCCAGCATGGAAGTGAACTGACTGCCCTGCCACACGATCAGAAACTCTAGCAATATATCCCTTCGCCATTTTACATGCAGAAAAAGTTGCAATAAATGACAACGTATCGCCGCAACCCTAGTGAGGATCAAGCGGTTCGGAAAATGGATGGATGGACAACGTATCGTACAACCAAAACAGAGAGTTGAAAACAGTGAATAGAATCTTAGATACAATATAATCAGATGTGACTGATTACTCTCATGAGGACAAGCACTGAAAATGAATGTATGGATTTGGCTGCAGCCAGATACAAACTCTCATTGTCGTACCGACAACAATGGGCAATGGTGTTATCAATCAAATTAACATGCATGTTTCTAAAAAATGCACGGGGGAACCTTAAGTACCCGTAGAAAAGCCAACAAAGCACAGAGAGAACATATTATAGTGCTCGGCTAGGCTAGCAAACCTGTAGAGAAAAACGAGCAGGGATGAGAAGCGTAAATTATGCTGTGTTTCAAGATTCGCAAGTTAAAACTCTTATTTGTAAAAGCTCTTCTCCGCTGTCGGTAGTTACCGATTTAAATGCCATTCGCTTTATTACAGCGGATAAGTCATTCACTTGACGTTTAGCTTCACCGGCAGTCAAACGAGGAACTTCCCCGTTGCAATTTGTAGGAGTGAGAAAAGCTTTTATCATCTCATGCCTGGTGGGCTAAACGCTCGCCACAGTCTTTGAATATGTCTGTATGTTACGCAACTATATTTAAAAATAAATAAATCATAATGATCATAATAATGACACCCGCGACAGCGAGTTCGCTCCCCGCAGTTATCGGCACCGGAAGCTGTCGGGAAAGCTGGACAAATCCATTCGCATCTATTGATTGATCAAACTAACATGCGAGGGGGCATGCGAGGGTCGTCGACTCACAGTTCTGAGCTTCTGGGTTTGAATCTTTGGCTTCCTTGCACATGCCCGCCACCCAAAAAAAAAACGCGTTTGAGGAGGGAAACATCGAAAACATGAAAGTGGCCCTCGAGAACCGGAGTTTGACATTTGTGACTTATCGAACCGCTGTGAATGTGAGGGCGAAGGTTTGTTTTATTTTTTGTCTACATGCACCATGCGAGTGACCGGCGACCAATTCAGATTTGCAACCTGCCTCCTCACCAAAACCTGCTGATGAAGTGCGAGAGACGATGGATGAATTGTTCTCACTGTATCTCCCCCCACCAAAAAAAAAAAAACCGAAATGTTTTACAGCACAAGCACCGGTCTGCTCTAACACCCACAGCAAGAACAATATTTGAAGAAACAGTCCCCGGATTTTTAAGAGGTGTTCACGAATTCACTAAGGATGATAGCAGATTTGGGGGCGGGGGGTGGAGGGAGAGAAAAAGTCATCCGTAGTAAGTAACTTACCACCCCGGTGTCCTCCCGACCGGCCCGCGGGGGAGCCGCTCGGCTCAGAGGCAGCAGCCACAACATGGGCACCAGAAGCAGCATCTCCGCACATATATTCCACGTCCACTTGGTCAAAGCCACAAAAAGGAATTCACGCCCTTCAAAGCCGGTTGCTACCGCAGAGCTGGAGCGACAACCCGGGAGGAAGCATCCAGTGAGATGAAGAGAAAAAAAACAACAACAACAAAAACAAAGTCCCGCAACTAGAGGGTAAAAATGTCCCAAAACAAACAGTCTACCTCACTGTGGAAAGCAAACACATACAAGCCATGAAACAGGTGCCATGCATTGCACCTGTTCGTGGGGTCGTGGGGAGTTTTAATGAGCGATAACTGATGATACAAAGAAGAAAAAAAATATTCCGGACGGGGTAACGATCCAACGAGATACGTGCTGTCGTGCTCTCCTCATCACCGGAGTGGCCCCAGGCAGGCATAGGCAGCTCTGCTCCAAGTAAGCAAGCAGCTGCACAATACACGCTGATTAGCACACCCACGCTCTGCTTCCGGGAGAGACTGTCAAAATAAAGCTACTGCACGGAACACTGTGGAAAGTGACTGGAAACCCATGCTAGGGTCAAAATACCGTCGGAGTATCTTAACGTTGGTAAAACTAAAACATGCGGTTTATTCGTACATTAACTAGACCAAAAAATGAAGAGAAACAGCGTTCAAAAATGGTTTTAAAAATACCCAATAAGTCTGTAGTACCCTCTAAAATTCCGAATTGAATTCCGACTCCGGTCTTCCTGTGTGGAGTTTGCATGTTCCCCCCGTGCCTGCGTTGTTGTTTTTTTCCCCGCAGGTATTCTGGTTCCTTCCCATGTTCCAAAAATATGCATGGCAGGTTAATGGAACACTCTAAATTGTCCCTAGGTGTGATTGTGAGCGCGAATGGTTGTTCGTCTACAGCAGGGGTGTCAAACTCATTTTAGTCACCGGCCAATTTAAGATATCCTTTATTTGTCCGCAATGGGGAATTTACAGTCAGAGATCAGAAAGGAAACCACAGAGAAGGGAGAGGGAAAAAAATTGAAGTTACGTCTTCCCTCGGAGTTACGTCTTCCCTCGGCGGGCCGTAATGACCGTGAAACCACAAAATTAATCACTTGTACAGAACAAATGAATAGATTACTAGTTTTGAGATCAGTCATGTCAATGATAATAGTTTGTTCAAGTGAGTTTAAACAGGGTAACAAAATAATTGCAAAATGTCAACGTTATTTATTACACATGACAATTTGACATTTCGGTCCTGATTTTAGCAAGCTGACACATGATTTGCTGTCGCGGCCCACATAAAATGACCTGGCGGGCCAGATCTGGCCCCGGGGCCTTATGTTTGAGAACTGTGGTGTACGGCATGTGTGCTCTGTGATTGACTGGCAAAAATAACACAGATAACGCTATTTGTTGCATAATTACAGAGGAATAAAAACAAACTCATTTCCGTTGTGCTGAGTGAGACAATTTGAGTCGTTCATCGGGTTTACGATTCGACTCGTCACCTTCTTCAGAACGTTTTGGGGAGTTTTCTTGTCCGTGTCTCACAAACAAGCGCGATCCTGTGTGCTTGGTCCTCAGTTAAAAGAAGCGACATTAGCTTTGGAGTCAATTGAAAATCTATCGTTAGAAGTACCTGCATTTCATTTCCTTATTTGAAAATAAAGCCGTGGCGGGAGCTTAACGGCAAACAAAGTCATTCAAGTGAAAATAAAATGAAGCTCAAGCCCTCAATGTGGCAATTATCCACCTTCCGGAAATACAATCTCACATTCAAATGAATAATTTTTATGTAGATGCCGCGCAACAGCTTTATTATTTGCTCATCCAATTATGGGCACACCTCCGATGTGCCACATTGCGTCCATGTTTGTCCGAGAATTTCTCCGAAATTCAGATTTATAGCCATCATTATTGAATGTGTTCATTTCTATCCACGAATGTGTTCGCTTGTATTATATGGCATCAAGCTTGCACTGACACACATCCGATACGTGTTGTGATTTTTATTCCACAGTCGGAAGAGGTCCGATTCTAATCTCAAGATATCCGTTTCCCCATCTGTGTTTTGCTATTTACGCTGCATTAGAAACGATCCGAATGGGGTCACTTGAGAACAAAAACACGGAGATAATACGTGCCCACTTGAACTCGAGTATGTTAAATCCAGCATTTGTGTTGAGAGGATTTCTTCTCATTTTTTCCCCATTTTGCTCAATGACAAAAGGCTCAGATAACTTTTTTCATTTTATCATCTTCAGATCATTTATTTGAATTTGCTGTGTCACCCAGTCAAAAAAAAAAAAAAAAAAAAAAAGAGAGAAAATGAACACATATTGTGATCATCACGTTGAAATCCCAGTTAAGACCACAGTCGAGAGTCAATAACACCCGGGAATCAATTTTACCCACTCCTGACTAGTTCTGCACATTCTGTTGTCCTTGCCTCGAGTAGAAGAAGAAACGATATCTGCAACCCGCATGCATTCCACCGCTCATACAATCGCTCCTCTTGAGCACCTCCAAAAGTTTTTCAAGAGTGTGGAATGAAATAATAAATATTCACAGGAGGGAATATTGGCGAACAACATCCGATGAGCCATATAGCTGCCGGTGCTGTTTTAGGACCCCCCCAACCTCCTAAAAAATAAGCTCCATTTGTTCTTAATAATATTGCATTTTTATCAGAATGAAAGAGGAAGCAGATGTCCATCAAACTGGTGTTGCTTGTTATTGCAGTCGAGTGATTTGCGGGCGAGTTTGACCGCAGAGCTCGAGCCCTGCCGCTGTTAAATTGCATTTGATAAATCAATGCTGTCAAGTATCCTTTTTTTTAACTGTCGAATATGATCATGTTATATGCAAGAGGATCAGCGGGTGTGACCAGAATATAGTTACACTCTTCATTTTCCCCTTTTAAATTAAACATACTAAGGTCAAAGTCATATTTCTCCAATTATATCCGAATTTCAAGGCCGCCGTGTTCAACCACTTTTTGTATCTTGTTTAAAAAAAAAAAAAAAAAAAAAAAGAGCCCGTGTGGTGCTCAAGAAAAGAAGGAATGTTAGGTTCTGACCGAGCCGAATAATCTTTTTCGGATTCCAAATACATTGGCTAAGACAAAGTGCAAGTACAAAAATATTAAAAGAAAATCACACCGACAAATAACCTTGAACTGAAATCGCTGCTCACAAGGTGCCAAGAAAAATAATGCATCAAACCAAAAGCACTTACAAACGCAAGGTTCAATAGAACACCAAAAATCCGATAACAAGCAAACAAAGAGCAACACTAGAATAACAAAAACACTGACAAACAAGAATGGGATGAATGAAAACGATGACAAAGGTATCGAGAGGTCAAGAAAACCACACACGAAGCACAACAGCAAGCAAGGTCGATAACAAGTCAAGGCGTAGCAGAAATTAGAGTCCCTCAGTGCAAGGCGAGGCTTGATGGGGAAAACGAGGCACGGGTGCACCTGCTGGAGGGGAACGCCCTTCACTCTAGCTGGAACTGGAAGGCAATCAAAACGGAACATGACAAGGAATGCCATCTCTCAAACAAAACAGACATTGGTTTACATGTGTCCTGTCCACAGTATTTCTTGCATTCGCAACACTTTACCTTCGGGCTATGTCACACAAAATAAATAAATAAATCAATAATAAATCTATAAAATAAAAAAAATATATTTTTTTTAAATAATAATAAAAATAAATAAAATAAAAATATATTTTTTAAATATAAATAATAATAATAATAATTAATAGTAGGTGGCCCAGTGGTCCAATGGTTAGCGCGTTGACCTCACAGTGCAGAGGTTGTTAGTTTGATTCAGGCTCCAGTCTTACTGTGTGTAGTTTGCATGTTCTCCCCGTGCCTGCGTGGGTTTTCTCCGGGTACTCCGGTTTCCTCCCACATTCCAAAAATCATGCATGGCACGTTGACCGAACACTCCAAATTGTCTCTAGGTGTGAGCGTGAGTGCGGATGTTCGTCTCTATGTGCCCTGCGATTGGCTGGCAACCGGTTCAGGGTGTCCCCTGTCTACAACCCGAAGACGGCTGGGATAGGCTCCAGCACCCCCCGCGAACTTTGTGAGGAGAAAGTGGATCGAAAATGGATGGATGGATAGTCAAACTTACTATTTTCATAGTAAAGCTTCCTGGGTTTACAATCATTAGCATCTGGTCAAGAATGGTTTTCATTTGGCAGCGTGGAGAACTTTCATCTTTGGCTCAAAGAGATGCAGAGTCTTTGAATGATGGTTTACCAACAAATCACTGGATCATATTATTTTTTGGCATGTGTTTACTATGAGAGCGGTATTAGTCGGAATAAGCAAGCGATCTTAGAAGAAAAAGCTAAGATTCTCAACACAAGTGGTGCTTAATGAGTGAGCTTAGTGGTTGTTTTGATCGTAGGAAGGGTATAAGGTGCAATTTAGGCCTGGTAATCGATGCATGCGTGAGCCGCTTTTAATTTATGCCTTGTAAGAAGAAATTTGGAGGAATATTTCAGTGGTGCAGCATTTTAAATGTCAGTTGCTGTTTTGTTTTGTTTTAATTACAATATTTCTCCTCTCTTTCATGAAGGGGTAGTCGGGTTAAAAAAAAAAAAAGAACTATGTCGATCCCAGGAGAAATTCAAAAGACTTCAAGACAAATTCACTTTTGAAAATTGCAGCTCCAACAAATGGAATCTCAGGAATGTGCCAGTCAACATAATCGAACAGAACAGTGAACAACAACACGACTGCTGACATGGACGGCATCAGCCCCCCCCACGACGCAGAGTTTGAAATACTACAGCTTGATTTTAATTTTAAAAAGCGCCACATCAGAATGTGCCGTTCGGCACTTTTCATTCCAATCCGTTCAATAGATGCTCTCGAGTGCATTCGTGTTCCGCCGCAGGTTTGTGTGAGAAAATAAAGTGTATTAGCAAAGGTGTATCTATGTATAAAAGTACCTCCAGTGATGTAACATCCTTGAAGTGAACAGCACAAGTTCCTTATAATTCTGTTTAACTCATCTTTGATAGAATTTGTTTTTCTAAATTGTTGTATCCTGTAGCCAATTTTTTTTTATTTGGGTTTGAAGAGCAAACAATGACACCAAGCAAAAAGCGATCGATTCTTCTGTTTTCTTCGTTGCGCTTATTTCGTCAATCTTTCGTAAATCTGCCGGGTTGAATTTTTCATGCATTCAATACAAGAACATTTTAAGAAAAAATTAAAGCCTCAGAAATAAGGCCTTGCGTCTTTTGTATTTGAATCTTTTTTCAAAAGGGCTATTTTGATTATTCTCTAAAAAAAAATCTATATTCAACTTGTCCTGAAAATTGTATTGAAGACAAGTGTATCCATTTGAAATGATTCAATGGCTCAGAATTAACAGTGCAACGAACGTTAATAAATTACGGACACAGTGAATGACCTCGAGAGAACATTTTAATTTTCTTATTTTAAGAAAAAAGAAGAAGAAGAAAAAAGAAGAAGAAAAAAATTAAAGAAGCTCACCAATATTCATTCATTCATTCGCTGATCAGCTTTATCCTCATAAGGGTCGCGGGGGGTGCTGCAATCGCAGGGTACACAGACACAAAGAACCATCCACGCTCATGCTCACACCTCGGGACAATTTTGAGTGTTCACTCAGCCTGCCATTAATGTTTTTGGAATGTGAGAGGAAACTGGAGTACCCGGAGAAAAGCCACGCAGGCCTGGGGAGAACAAGCAAACTCCACACAGGGAGGCCAGAGGTGGAATTGAACTCAGTACCTCTGCACTGTGAGGGGTCAATGCGCTAACATCAAGACCATCTGTTGCCATACATTTAAATAACACGTGCCCCCCACCTCTTTTCATGAAATTATTGCAAGAATTGCAATTGCATCATAAAACTGCACTTTCACTGCTAAAATATAATAATGCATCTGGAGAATGGATGAATTGTTGTGTTCCGTGTTACCATTGGACATTTAATTATCCAGCTACTTATGCTTTACGGTTATGGTGTTTTACTTTCACCGGAGTTTGACAGTTTGGTTTTTTAATTCTTTGGGAAACTATGGAGAAGAGCAGTTGAATGTGACAAGATGATCATTTGTTCATGAAAGCTGGCTTGCTCTTGGACAATTTGTCCTGACTTCTGAATTAATGGCTGGACGCTTAAAAGAAAAAAGAAAAAAAACACATTGCTTGAATTCTTTGCAAGTGCTTTGGCAGCTAAATTGCCCAGAGTACCGTAAAAGCCGCCTGTATCCAAATGATTAAGCAAATAGAAAAGATGGATGTTTTCTCCTTTCTTTACTGCTCACTCTCCGTAACTGAAACGGTTCAAACTGTCCTTGTTGTTTTCAATTTGAATTGCTAAAATGGAGGAAATAGGTTTCGGGATTATATTGATGTTGATGTCTCAAAATCATCCGTTCAGTGCGACAGGGCTCAGTACAAAGAGACCGATGACGGCCTCCAGCGTTTTAAACTGGCACAGACATCTTTCTCGACTAAGTATATTAGTTGTGTGCTCTCTGCGGGCATGAATGAAAATATACTTTGGTTTGCTCCAGGAATGTCACACGAGCAGCGGTGGATATTAACCAATTCATGCACCCTGTAACCAGATAACACAAAAAGCTGTCCACTGTAAAAAAAAACAACAACAAAAAAAACGCTGTCCCTCAAAGGGGTTCATCCTTAATGGGCAGGTCCGGATCCAGCAGATGGCGCTGTGGTGAAAAAAGAGCAGCGGTTCTCAATCTGGGTTCGAACGAACCTTAGGGGTTCGGTGAATCAGTCTCAGGGGTTCGACAGAGCCTCTGCCATGGAAGGTTAAGACATGCCCGACTCAACGTATAAATTATAATTATACAAATTGTGTTTTTTGCTGTTTTTAATAAATGTGTTTTTTATTTCTTGAATTTGTAAAAAAAAATATATACAGTATATATCATATTCCTGATTTTTTACTAATGAAGGGTTCGGTGAATGTGTATCTTTTTCATTCATTCATCTTCCGAGCCGCTTGATCCTCACTAGGGTCGCGGGGGGTGCTGGAGCCTATCCCAGCTGTCTTTGGGCAGTAGGCGGGGGACACCCTGAATCGGTTGCCAGCCAATCGCAGGGCACACAGAAACGAACAACCATTCGCACTCACACTCACACCTAGGGACAATTTAGAGTGTTCAATCAGCCTGCCACGCATGGTTTTGGAATGTGGGAGGAAACCGGAGCACCCGGAGAAAACCCACGCAGGCCCGGGGAGAACATGCAAACTCCACACAGGGAGGACGGGGCTGGAATCGAACCCGGTACCTCTGCACTGTGAAGCCGACGTGCTAACCACTGGATTACCGGGCCGCTGAATGTGTATGTATTGGCTTAAATTAATAAATAAAATGGAATTTATATAAGTTCTTTATACTTTCTGTGCGCCTGTTAGAGAAATCATCAAACATACTGGTAACTTGTTTGAAGTTTCATTCAATTTGGGCCTCTGTAGACGTTTGTGTATTTAGCGCCCCCAAATGTCTGCGCGCTAGGGCGTCGGGCCGTCTCGGCAGAAGGTTTTTTTAAGTCCACAGTAATCACATTAAAGCAAGGGAAGGTTGCGAACAGATAGACGGAGGCTAGACTCGGCTTAGGAACGAAGTGTTTTCGAACATCAAAAGACGGTCTGGGAACTGGTCGTGGCCCAGGCGAACATTTGTCATCTGCGAAGTCTGCGACGTGTTTATTCATGAGAAACCAAACATAAAGGTGTTCGAGTAACTGGTTCAAAGCGTGACAAAGGTTAATCACATTTCCGACCGAGGGGCCAGACTGGGGTGTGGGGGGTTGGGTGGTATGCAAATATCGGGGGAAGTGTTTTTCTTGTATTTTTCATATGTAAACAATAAACGTCTGACCAGGTGCACGAGGAACATTGAGTGCGATTGCGGAGCAACTGCCGTCGTTCGCTCCGGGAATTCGTACTCCCGTTGGCTGTACCAACAATCTTCCCTGAGTCGAGTTATTTTGTTTAAACTTGCCTGGGTATAACTCTGACAGCGCCCCAGTACCAAATGACCCACGGACCGAGACCGGTTCGCGGACCAGGGGTTGGGGACCACTGTTTAAGAGGCTATATTTCCACGGCTCAAACATACAGGGGATGTGTAGACAGATGCTAGACGTACGAAAATATACTTGGGTGACAGGTGAAAGTTCAACAGGGTGTATTGTCAGCGACATTCTTCGGTCAACATCCACAGAGGATTAAGAATTACAGCACGCTTACAATGCGTCTCCATTCTGGCTCACTGGCAATCAATGCTGAGAAATTTTAGAGGCTCGCTTGAATTCTAAATTGTACAACGTCAGCGGTATTCAACTCCAGCTTCCACTGCAGTGTAATTTTTGGGGCATACGTGACACTATTAAAACCTCCGATACCAACACCGCCATCCAGATTCGTATCATTGTTGTGTGAACGTGGTTGCGCCAGTGTCAGCGAGAGGTGTAAAAGATTTTTCAAGACTACTCGAATGGAAATCGTGCTCAGCTGAGCGCATCAGCAGGACTTGAAGATAGGTCAGGTCATATCACTGAGAGCCATCAATGATTTAGATCAACACTATTCTGTCCTAACAGGAACTGCTGGTGTGCACTCGCAAACATTCATCATTGAATCATTTTCAATTCCCCTCCAATTTCCCAGAGTGAAACGGCAGGTGACTGCTTTTCACTCCACGGCAATGAGAGACTTCGTTTTTTTTCCACCCCCCCCCCCCCCCATTTTCTTTTAATCAGGCACACTCGCTCCTTTTGTGAGTTGCAGCGAAGTGAAAAGTGCAGTTAATGAGCTCTGATTAAAAAGGATTTTGTCTTTCGATAGCAGGGATCAGTTGGACTCTTGTCGCACTGAGAAACTTTCTTCTGCTGGACTTCATGAGAATAGAAAGCGTGAGCCAAAGACATTATAAGCAAATTCAAAGACAGATGGATAAAGGCACTGCGATTTACAGCTCCAGATTGAATATGATTTTAAAAAACTGCATTCTTACGATACCGTGAAGCTGTTTATAATGATTATTTTCATTGATAGTGTAATTGCTGTGTTCGTAATATAATACAGTGTTGCCTTGAGATGGGAGGGACCCGAAATACGAGCACTGTATGGTGACAGTGAACTGGGCTCACTTCCCAAAAAGCAACAGTTTGGCAGGTCGTCAACAATTCTCCAGAAATTAGGCTTCTGGTTGTTCATTTTCAATCCCAACTTCAAGTTTCCTGTGTCAAGCTAAACATAGAACAAAGAGAATTCTTACATGGCGGATAAAAAACAACCACAAAACTTTGCGTTACAATCCGATTAGCCTAATGGTAACGCACGATGGGAAACACCATAGGGCTAACGAAAAGTGTCATGTTGCGGTGATATGTCCCGGGAAGGAAGGTATATCTGAATACATATATTCTTTATCCTCCGCAAAGAACGACAGATATTTGTGCAGTGCAGTTCAGAATTCTTTTATAATATCAGTTAATGGCCGATGAGATTATTTCAGGTCGTCCGCGAAATGACATTGGGAGTACAAAGCAGCGCCTGTGACAAGGGTGCGTTTAGTTTGGATGGGCCAATAAATGTGGCAGTGAATACTTCTTGGCTGCATATTGGAAAGTGGGTTTAACCTCGTGTCAATAAGCTTCCATTGTTGGATACATGCCTCCCCTAAATGGAGTTGGAATGGTGGACCTATTCAGAAACGTAACAATTTGTTTTGTTATTCTAAAGGAGTTTGGGTTGAAAGTTTATTCTTCTTCAAAATGAAGCGGCTTTGTGTATTTAAAAAGGAGATTTTAAAATATGCACAGTGGATATTTTCCACAGCTATAAAAACCTACTGGTAATCAAGAAATATTTAAGTGAGTGGATTAATATTTTGGACGCACGGAAAAAGTAGCTCTCTTTTAAGGCTGGCTTTTATGACAAAATGTCTTGATTTTTGGATCCCGACATCAAAAGAGGGTCGACGCGTTGTGTGAAGCAGACAGAATTAGGCCATGGAAGCACCCCCAAGGAGTCCCTATTAAAGGTTTTAATATTAGCTAGTAGCAATGAAACGGTGAGCTTAATACGTATGGTCATCCCACTTAATAAGCATCCTGACGCATGCCACAGAGTTAAATTGGGGCAGCGCACGCGATTCTATCTAAAAGCATGCGCCAAAGTCACCCAATTTTAACCATGTGGAAAAGCAAAACCAATACGAGGCGAATACGTTCAATAACTTTAACTAACTAACTTTAAATAACGATTACATTATAATGAGACAGAGATCAATCATTTCAAAATGTTACCACTGTTGCTGCACAACTCACTTAAAAAAATAAAAATAAAAAAGATGCGTCTGTGTATATGAACACCAGTCCAGACCAGAATACCACTAAATTTGCATATCCAGCTGACATGAGGTAAAGCACAATAAAAAATTGGTGAGAAAAACACACTGCATTCCATTCTCTCTTTTCCCCTTTGCACTTTCCTTTTTTAGTGTCCTTTTATTTTTGCTCTGGCCATAATACGGCAAGAGCCTTATTACAGCGTCGCTCAAACAATTTTTTGAAGACTGTAAAAGATCGAGACAACGCGATACCGCCATAAAACTGAGTGAAATCCTCTAAAATTGAGAGCGACAGTAAAGTGGAGCAGAACCAGAGGGAGAACTTTTTTTTAAGCGTGCCCATAAGGCACGGCCAATTACTTTCGAGGAGATGATGTTACAATGCCAAATCTTTTCAACTCTTTAACGCTTTTGCAAAAGTGGCATCCCGTGTCCTTTGGTAGCTGCGCCAGTGATGATGCGAAGAGCAGTGAGGATCTAATAGAGCCATTGTAGTCCTATTTTTTTTTTTATTTGTGCCCTCATAAATAATTAACTTTTGTTCACATGCCTATTCAATGAATATAAAAACGCACTGTTTTCTAAGACTGACATAATCGTGAGGATAATCTATTAGCAATTAACACTTTTTTTGTGTGTGTGTGCCTTGCTTACAGTTGAACGTACAATTGTCATCAGATTCAATTAAAATAAGCTCAAGTGAAATTGGGAGCAAAGCTCATGCATATCTAATGCACGGTTAGTTGCCCCCACCTGAATATCTGTTAATTACTGACTAATTTGACAGACAGCCAAGGACTAACAATGAGGTGATCGCGAGGGAACGTTTGCATTTGAAAGATAATTTCAGTTTTAAACGACCCGGTTAACACCCTTGCGAGTATAGTGCACGTCCGCGCGAGCATAGGAGCATTATGTTGATTCTTTTCGCTGTCAAGCTTCAACATCCACCTCCCGCCGACATGTCAAGATGGTTGCACAACAGTACCTTGCTTTCATGAATACTTGGCTGTTTAGAATACCTTTTCAGCCACAGGCGTTGAAAAAGGGAACATTTGGATCACAAAAGGACAGACGTCATATACTGTGCCAAGGTGAGATTGAGGTAAGGAACACACCCACTCGATGCAGAAAAACGTATGGTATCTCGGTGGTGCAAAATCCGCCACCTGCCTCCTATATTCGAAACACGCAAATTAGTTTGCATATGTTGAAAATTGTGAACAAGACCCCAAGATACTTGAACTCCTCCAATACTTGAGCTCTCAATTTACCGGTCGATCTACGTCCCAACCCTCATCTATGGTCACGAGCTATGGGTCGTGACCGAAAGAACGAGATCGCGGATACAAGCGGCTGAAATGAGTTTTCTCCGCAGGGTGTCCGGGCTCTCCCTTAGAGATAAGGTGAGAAGCTCAGTCATCCGGGAGGGGCTCAGAGTCGAGCCGCTTCTCCTCCACATTGAGAGGAGCCAGATGAGGTGGTTTGGGCATCTGATTCGGATGCCTCCTGAGCGCCTCCCTGGTGAGGTGTTCCGGTCATGTCCCACCGGGAGGAGACCCCGAGGAAGACCCAGGACACGCTGGAGAGACTATGTCACCCAGCTTGCCTGGCAACGACTCGGGATCCCCCGGGGAGAGCTGGAAGAAGTAGCTAGGGAGAGGGAAGTCTGGGCTTCCCTGCTAAAGCTGTTGCCCCCGCGACCCGGCCCCGGATAAGCGGTAGATGATGGATGGATGGATGGATGGATGTTGAAAATTGGGAGAAATGGTGCTGAATGCATGTGTAATACGAGCGCGTTTACATAGGCCGATGGTGCAGGCCATCGACGGGCTGTGGAGACCGTCAGTGCTGTACATGCAAATTCTATGGCTTTTGTGTGTGTGGGGGGGTGGGATGTGTGCATTTTTAGAGGACATTTTTACAGGTACGTTGGCAGCGCAGTGAGCAAAGGCTTTGCAATAACAGTAAGACAAACGAGTGACACATGCTCATTGTTTAAGTGGCGTGCCTCAGGAGTCATACTCAAGTACTCCACATTTACCGTCTCTTAGATCTCATTAGGTGCATTATATTAAAAGGTGCAATGTCAATGAAAGGGACCATTAATATATATATACACACACAAAATAAACACAAAGTTAAAATGTCATCATTGCCCATGGCACACCTGATAATCCTACTCGTGTGGTGCTGCAATTGCGGTTGAGAATCACTGCTTTAAGTGTAAGGAGAGTGTTACATTTGACACCTGCCATTCACTTCCCTTTGAGTGGAAATCAACTGTTGCTTTCGTGCCCATGCCGCCACAAATCATACAAATGCACAAAGCTACAATGGCTGTGCATGCTGGCACTTAAGGAAAAGCAATATGTTGTTTCGCCAAAGTCAAGTTATTTCTCAAAGGCAGCTCCTGACGCACAGCCGCTACCTATATGGCCTGTTGTTGTTTTATCAATGCACAACATCGATTTTTCGAAATGTAAGGTCAAATCAATATCAGTTCACAGCTCTACTAGTTCTGCGGGGTTATCGTTATTTTAGGATGTGCTGAATGTCATATTAGCATGCACCATGATCTGACCGTATCAAATTGGAGGTGAAAGGTGTAGTGCAGTATTTCTGGACACCCCCTAGCTACGGGATGTATCAAGTCATGCATTCAACGGTGGAAACTCCGAGCTTCCAACGTGCCTTGAATCCATCCATCTATTTTCTAATCCGCTTATCCTCACAAGGGCCGCGCGGGTGTGCTGAGGCCTATCCCAGCTGTCTTCGGGCAGTAAACTATTTGCCAAGCAATCGCAGGGCACACATAGGCGAACAAAAATTCAATTTAGAGTGTTCAATTTACCAACCATGCATGTTTTTGGAATTTGGGAGGAAAGCGGAGTACCCGGAGAAAAGCCATAGGCACAGGGAGAACATGTAAACGCCACACGGGAAGGCGATCGAACCCCGCATCTCTGCACTGTGAAGCCGACGTGCTAACCAGTCGACCACCGAGCCGCCCGGTGGTCGACTGGTTCATCTATTTGAACGATTCATAGAACGATTCATCTATTTGGCTTGATAGATGAATCGTTCTTGTCTCTATTTGGTCCAAGCTTATAAATTGTGCTTGTGTATGTGTTTGTGCTCAGCCAATGCAACTGTTCCGGGCCACTTGGAGGGAATAAATTAAGAACAAAATAAATATATAATTGCCCGTAACTTCTTGTGGAAGAAAAATCCTCCTGGAGCAAGAAAGCCTTTGTTTGTGGATTCAATACATTGGACGATACCTATTATTATTATTTTTTTGTTGAAATAAAAAATAAAATGTTGTATATTCGAGTTGTGTTAGCGTCATCTACTTTATCATATCACTTTACAGGGACTTAAATATTTACTCTGATTGGCCCTGACCATTTTTCCGAGAAAATGGGGGGCAAAATCACTCTTGACTCACTTCACAGCAGAAGAAAACCTGTCAGGTTAATCTTAAAAGCCAACAGATAAATTGCTGACTTCACTCGGAAGGAAGAATTATCTTTATGTGTATACCGTGCTTTAATGATTCATGCATTGAAACATTTTCCTCGAATGTTGGAGCATTGCATTAATGCTAGAAATCCTTCTCCTCATGCCTCAAACGTCCCAGAGTGCCAAACAAATTGCACTTGCAATTTAGTTTCTACAACAGAAAAAATAATCTATTTATTGCCTCGGCGCCAATCTCCATGCAGTCGAGCTCTTAACGTTCACGTGCTTCACCAACCGTGACTGTTTATACTCAGGAATTAGGCTCATTAATGCACTTGGATATTCATGTTTTATTAAATACTCCAACGTCTCCATTGTCTGCAGTTTTAGTACGTTTTCTCATATGTGGATTCACCCTCTGACAGGAGAGCTACAGCACACACACAACACCCCACTTCAAGAAGCCATCAGAAAGATAAACACAGCCCTCCAAAATGCCACCTCTTGGATTTAGTGAAACCTAATCCACCTGCAATCTCCGAACAGCTTCTGTTTGAAGGGAGTTGTTGTTCCTCGTAAATCCACAAAATATTTTTTTCCCATTTTAGGGCTAAATGAGTGTCGAGACACTGTGGGTATAGTCCAGCCAGCAAAGGTTTCTGTTCTGTGAGATCATCATCAACCTCTCAAGATTTGAACGACACCGCGGAGAGTTTGATATCAAAAGGTTTTCTTGAAATATACGTGTGGCAAAAAAATACAAAATAACTCATTCGTGGATTTAGCAGTAGGACATTTTTTGATCTTTTTTTTCTGCTTGTGTGTTAGCAAGGATGTGACATCAGCAAGAAGGAACTCCCGATATTTTGATGTAAAGTGAGGCTCATCCCTTGAAGCACCAATAAGGATAACCTGATAACATGATAAACTGTCCACTGTAGTAACCACTGTCCCTGAAAGGGTTAAGAAGTGGTTCCGTCATTGAAAAATAAAAATCTTAAACCAAATGTGATTTGACTTTGGGTGCCACCATGTACTATTTGTGTTAAAATTCCACCCTTCCATCTTTCATGCGGTTTATCCCCACTGGGGTTGCAGGTGCGCTGGAATCCATCCCAGCCAACTTTGCGTGAGAGGCGCGATATGAGCTCGACTAGTCGCAAGCCAAAAGACAAACAATTGTGCATCTACTGGTCGATCGCGATCGATGTAATGGGAACGCCTGCTGTAGGTCCTTTAATAGAGACACGGAAGCAGGAAAAAAAATTCCCAATCTCAGGATTTTGTTGGGTTCAGTCATTGATCCCAACAATTGGCTCCACATCGAGAGTACATGACATCGTTCATGTGTATCGTCTATGAGGCCGAGGGAGAAAAAAATATATATAAACAACACTATTTTCTGTCTACTTTGAGTTCTGAAAGCTTGTTCATCTAACCTTACTTTAGTTTGAGTGGTTTTGATCGTCACATCTCACTTCTGGGAGCAAGCGCTCATACGTGCGCATTTCCCAAAATGCTGAACCATGAACAGAATGTCCATTATAGGCTTCAATCACGGAGCGCTCGTGCGAGGCGGAGAGCAAAAGCAAGTAGAAAAATATTGGGCGCAAACTCTTTCTCCACTCATATATTTTAATGGCTGTTCTGTTTGATCAACACTCCTCTTCATTTAATCCTAGTTCAGGTGTTGTTTTACCAGTCTACTCCCCTATCAAAGTGTTCCGTGAAAAACTGGGTTGATGGGGCTGATTTATCACTGGATCGCAACGCAAATCAAACAGCGATGTTCAAAAATCGAGTCGTCTCTGCCAAGAAGCCATCAGGGAGCATCCCAGGGCCTAGCATTACTTCCAGTCAATCCTAATCGTATAAACTATCTGGGCGTACCAATGTATGAAAGGATTAATTACGGGATGAACACGGATCCATAGACACTCACATTTTTCAATTTAACTGGATTATCATCGCCTTCTTTAGCTCCATGAAATTGCCTGAGCCTGCCCGGACTGCGCGGCATGCTTGCCCACACTTATGTGCCCTTCAGTGAGCAATGGAGGAGAGGGGGGTTGGGTAGGGGGGGGGGGGGGGTGGGCATTACTCTGCATAAGAAGATCCATATCCATACCCCCCTTATCCCCACTTGGCTGCCTGTCGTCCGTCTTCCTTTTTAATCTTGTCATCTACCTGTATTCCCTTGCACACATTTTTTTTATCTCCCGAAAGAGCAAGCGAAGGCAAGATACCCCTCCCATTGAGCCATGCATCCGTTTTCCATAGGTCCTGTTCTCATTAGCATTGGATGAGCTGAAGTCAGCTGATTTTGGGGGAAGACGCGGGGGGTAGGGTACATCCAAGATTGGTTGTCAGTTGTCATCGCAGGGTGACGAGATAAATTGGAGGCGTTTTACCACGTTGTGAAAAAGATTCTAATGGAATCCAAGGGCAACAGACCACCCCAGAATCCTGAAAAGGCTTCGATTTTTTATTTTTCGTTATTACCGAGCTATCACATGAAACAAACATGTATGTAAACATAATTGCTGAGAATTTCTTGACCCACAAGGATCGGCTGATTTTAGCATGTTAACAAAATCACTTCCGATTTCTTAGGTCGGCAGAAAACGTAACAAACAATTCAAAAACCAATTTGCAACAAAGTACATCCGGTGGTTTATCAATTGAATGCACGTGACGAGAGCTCTTCATATTTGAAATAATGTTGTCCCTGCACCCATTCGTAACAAAAACAATGACTGCCGAATAATATTTTGCTTGGAAATATCACTGAAGGTCGTGGAAACCGGAAAACACGTTTCTACTTCGGCCCATGTGCATTTTTTTTTTGCATTTGAAACATCCTCTTTCGTCACTATGTGTGTGTGTCTCCATCCTTTCACATCCGTCCAATCTCTAGAATTAATCTGGTTAATGGGCCTGGCCTCTGTGCAGTTGTATCAAAGTCAAACACGCACCAAGCTGCTCACATGTGTACCCGCCCACGCATGCAGATATTACCATCAGAGAGTAGCTATGAAGAAAATGTGTTAACAAACGGAAGCATCCACATCCTCTCATGGGATCTTCTTTTATCTCTTAGCTGAGCCCCCCCACCAAAAGGAGTAGGAAGTGTTTGATTTATGACTCCACTGATTTCATTACGTAATGCTACCAGTAACTGGAAAAAGCGGGGAGCAAGCAGCACAAGTGACTCGAGGGAATGGGAGAGGGGCACGGTTGGACTTATTTGCTAAATTGCGCTGCCAAATGTCACCAGATGTGAAAGGTGTGGAAACAAAAAACAAACAAAAACCTAAATGAGCTTTTTTTTCATTAACTGGCCTTTCTACCTTTTTGATGTCGCTCTTCTCCTCTTCGTGTGTCCAAATAAACCTTCCCCCAGGAGACTTTTTCTTTTTAGTTAATTGAGGTCAGGGCCAATGGGAGTACGACAGGATAATACAAAGGTAAAACAGGAATCCTTCTTTCCCGACGTCAGATAAGGGACATCACCCAGTGACATGATATCCCAAATCTGAAAAGTGATTAAATACCCAGTGGGATAGTTAATTTGCTGAAAGGTTGGATAGGCGGTTTTACAAATGAAAGAAAGTTTCTTTACTTTTGATGAGTCTCCAAAGCTGTTAAAGTGTATATAACATACATCCATACATATACAGTATATACTGTAGAGTGTACAGTGGTACCTCTACTTACGAAATTAATTGATTCTGGAAGAAATTAGAAAACTAGAAAAAATTGTAAGTAGAGACGCGTTTTCCATGTGAATGCCCTAATTCGTTCCAAGCACTCCTAAAATTCAGACATTGTTTCCTAAAGCATAATATAAAAATGCATCAAAATATGTAACAAATACATGTTACAATTACATTATTTCGCAATAAATGAGAGTTGTGCGTAATGTAAAAGGTATAAGTTAAGCAGCTAAAAGTATGTTGCGTTCAGGAAACTCAGAGCTGCAAGTATCAGTCCAACCTGTATTTTTATCTTTCGTGTCTTTAAAATTTCTTTAGGAACAAGAGGCAATATTTTTCAGTTGAGACGTTTCGTAATTTGAAAATTTCGCAGGAAGAGACGTTCGTAAGTAGCGGTACCACTGTACAGTAATGCAACATACAGATTTTACTTGGTTCATGAATTAAAATATATATACCGGTATTTGAAGACTATGAATGCATAAATGGTCATCTTCTGTTAATATTCACATCAATATTCATCTGTATTATAGCAATATGTGCCCATCTGACTGCATTGCAGGTCTCCTTGTCCTTTTATTGCTGTTTTGGAAATTGAATGTTGGTAGACATTGTGTGCAGTCCATTTATGCTAGTTGGCGTTATTGCCAGTGGCGTGAGTAAAAAAAAATCTATCATTTGAAAAATCATCAGACATATGGGACTTAACTTTGAAAATGAACTTTCAGTAGGAGAGGATGAGACGATGTGTGTGTTATATGCGGCATTTAACTAAGTGCAAGTGTGAGCCTTAGCTAGTTTTATGAAAACGTGATGCAATAAGGAGCCATAACGTGAAAGATTCGGAGTGATTATTTGTGACGCGCAAGATGCCTTGTGATTAAAATGTGTCAAAAACAGCAATAGGGTTGACAAACCAACTCTTACAGAAAATGTGATTATGGCGTGGATGAGGACTGTATATTTGCCAAGTCTTATCTCAACTTTTCATCCCTCAATTCCCAAAAGAGGTTGTCCTCATTCGTGTCGCGGGTGAGTCAGAACCTATCAACGGTAACTGTAACACATTCAATCCAACTTTCACATCTATGGATAAGTTAGAGTCTTCAATGTGGGAGAACGCTGAAAAACTCGAAGAAAACCTGTGAAGCAGACATGCTAACCATTAGCCCCACCATGTTCCTTAAATAACTTAACCCCCCCCCCCCCCCAAAAAAAAGAATTGGTATCACATTGACTGCTAAATAATTAAGCTCGAAAACAGCTGCCGGCGTATGCTTTTGTGAATTATAGATGTTGAAGGTCTCGGCACCAGTTTAGCCTCACTGACTATGGGAGCAGTGGCACAATAACACAAGTCGAAGCGGGGCGTCAACAAAAGTTCCAACAGCCTTTCCTTATCTTTTCGTTGACGATAATAAAATATGGAGCTGATAGCCAGATCTGACAAACGCAAGCTTGGCACAAGCATAAGGACAGTAGCACACGGAGTCCAAAACATGCTATCGAGCGCAAACACACAACCTTTGAGCCCTTAAGTCTTTAATCCGGAGATGAGTTGCAGCCTGCAAGACCGGGGTGGGTTCTTTGATTTGTGGCACATGCCAATAGTGTGCTGGCGGTCTTGTAAACAAACGACTTGACTACAAACACGCAGGCTGCTGATTGCGTCTTTCTTGGAACGACATGCACTTTTGTCGATATTGGCAGCACAAGGAGCAACCCCATATTGTGCTCATCTAGTCTTGATTAAGTTCTTTTAGTTTTTCCTCCTGCGGCAGTATTGAGTGGAAATTGCTTATTGCCGCTATTCATATAAAAGACAGATATACTGTATTTTTCAAACTATAAGTCAATATAAGGTTGCATGCATCCAAGAATGCATCTGGCAGAAGAAAAAAATGCATATTGGAGTATTTTTTGGGTGAGTAAATTTAATCTACAAAAGGGCAGTAGAGCTCTGACTCGCACCCACAATGACCATTCGCTAATCGCGGGTACGTTCAGAAATACGGCGGTTGAGAAAAATTGTTCAAAAGTGCCATTCGGTTATTCAGAGCCCCCCCCCCCCCCCCCCAAAAAAAAGGGAATGCTGGAGCCCAGTGCGTCAGGCAGCACAGCACAGTTCCAACACGAGCTGATGACTGCTTTGGAGCATAAGACTGCATTCGGAAATGAATGGGAGAGGATCCAATTCTGCTGCTCTGAACACTCTCAGAGAACAAGTTCCGGTTGGATGAAACTTCCGCCTCTAACTGCAGAAACATTTTTCTTTTTAGTTTAAAAAGACACACCTTAACTACAATCCACTGTGGCCAAATGTAGACTGCTTGTTGGGTACTTCGCGACTTTGCTGCTGTAGATCTTGATTTTAATGTCAGTAACCCGCATGCTAAACTAGCGACACGTCACACATTCGTTAAAGCATGAATTCTTTATCTACTTTCGTTTGGCAGTTGGCAAATACTTTAGGTACATTACTACCCCCTTCTGACCACTAGAGGTAATGCAATAAAAGTATTTGCCAACTGTCCCAAGAAAAGTCAATCAGATTAGGGAATGGGATTATGGCTGCAAGTCCCATCTTTAATTTTAATATATACAAGTCGGGCCTGAGTATAAGTCACAAGCCTAGCGGGGAGTGAGTTGAAAAAAAAAAGTGAATTTTTCTAACTATATTTAATTTTTTTCGCATTGTTTTGGCGTCCGAGTTCATTTGGCCGCATACTCAAACTATTATCAGCAGTGTTTGGACTACAATAACTCCACTTGCATCATTTCCAGACTGAATACAAGAAGTGAAATCCATTATATATTTAAAAAACAAAAAAAACCCCACTCCATACACGGTTTTATAGCATTTTTGGTACTTTTTTAAAGGCCTTTATACACATTTAAAAGTGGGTGTCGCAACCCCCTAAAACACAAACATTTACAAAAACATCGGCTATTCCAAGAGGGCGCCGGCCTGGTGCTTGGGCCCTCATAAAAAAGCTTAGGCCTTACCGACGCAAGGCATGACCCCCATCAAAAGGCAACATGCTTGCCCGCGACTAAGTGCACTATCATGAATAAGTGTGTGCATTTCATTTGACCTCAGCAGTAAACAGCACAAGCACCTATTCATTTTCTAAAACGTATCGATCCGTCGACTCCCAGCAGTCCAATGCGTTGATCAATGAAGAAGTCATTGAGGGTTATTCCCTCTTCAAGTGATCCTTTAAAAGATGACTGCAGAACACCGGAGAGTAAGAGGCATCATTTCCAGCTCAGTGGAAGCTGCTTAAGTGAGTAATAGAAACGGGGGTGGGGGGGGACTGAGCACATCGTCAATTCAGGTTAAACTCAGACATCGATGGGATTGGCATAAAGGATGGGGTGACCCCCTCGATTCTGGTACTCGCTGACTTGCGCATACCGTGCCCCCTGATACAAAAGAGTGATTGTCATATGGGTTATTAAGTAGTCTCATTTGCAAGGGCATCGTAAGAAGAGATTATTAAAACCAGTGTAGTCATCACTGCCAAGAGTCTGGAGCAAAAAACAAACAAAACTTAACAAAATGCTCAATTCTAAAAGGTTCCTCTTCTCATAAAGCTGTTGATAAGTCAATTGATAAAACGGCACTAGTGAAACCAATTCACCTGGAACACAACATTTGTAATGTGTTCATCAGCGTTTGATTGGATTTGCTTTTAAAAAGTGAAAATGATGACAAGCTTTTTGGCTGCCAGCAACCTCAGCCAACTCCTGAGCTGATTTGCGTAAATGGGACAAATTGTCACTGGTGATGAGATAAACATTTGGGGCTCTAGTTTCATTCCTCACATAAGATTAGCAGGCTAACGGTGAGGGGTTTTGCGCAGTAATCATGGGTATGATGCGGCATTTGCGTCTTTGTGAGCCATTGTGGGTGTGTTTTTCTGGCCAATCTTTGATGTGTCAAAAATCAGAGCGGTACGAAGCGCACGCACGAGTATGGCACAAACATTCTATGCCGCAAATGTAAAATAAATAAATAAATAAATAAAAAGAATTTTAAAAACAATTATATTTTAGACATCATTCAGAAAAAGCAAGACAATTCTGACTCAAAGATTTTTCATCATGCAGGCCAAACATCTCATGTAAAAAGTACGGCGCTACTTCACTCAGGCCAACAGTGCTGCGACTCATTACGCACGATATTAGTCTTGTGGAGCACGAGGTTAAGGCAGAGGAGTGCTGTTTAAATAATGAAGCGTTCCATTGATGATTTATGGTTGGGCCGCAAACTCTTATGTCAGCTAAATGAAGATAAAAGTGAAATATGAACATTGTGATGCATATATTTGGGCGGTTTATTCGCACGTGACGGCGCCGCCACAGGCACGGTGATGGAACAGTCACGTCTGGCACGGTGTCATTTATTGATGGGCAAGAATCAGTTTTATGAAAGAGGGAAAATTAGCAATCCGTGTTAAGGGCGGGAGAAATTTTAAGGCTCCCAAATCTGGTTTGGAGTGGGCGGAGCTCTCTCGTGAATATAAGCCACCGGTAACCCTGCCTGCCGTGCTACATATCGGGCAAGACTGACATTTTTTATTCCCATGACAACAAGTGATGGCAATCGAAAACTGCTTTGTTTTGAGAATCAATTCCCAGTAATTCATTTCTAGGAATCTTTTGTTTTCCTTGCCTGACAATCGCACTTATCGATTCCTCTTGATCACGACGAGCTGTGCGAAAACCAGACATGATGTAAGTTGGGACATTACTTAAACACTTCTTCAGAAAGCTTCACAACCTAGCAGGGGACCCGTCGACCATTCGGAGTCGCTGGCTCGTATGGCCTTGGGCATGTTTAACAAGGAACATGAGACGCTTTCTTTTGGTCTGGCGCTCAAATAAGCGCCACCGTGGCGCTTTTTAAGTCTCAGCGGACCCCCTCATGTAAAAGACTGCTCGCGCTGCGGGGCACAGATAATACCTCGTCTCACTCTGAGGATATCTCATGAGGCGTTATGACGACAATATTTTGACTGCAGGCATCGTGATCATGAGGTCCAACTACATGACGCATTTCAAGAATTTTTCAAATAAAATGAATCTCATGCGGTTGTTTCTTTTTTGACCCTCCGCGGATGATGATGATGATGTCACACATGGCCCACGGTTTCTGGCCCGCTTTTCCAGGCGCTCAAGCACCCCTAAATTGAATCCCAACCACACTAAAATTGGAGAGTATTCATTTTGTCCTTTTAGAACAAAGCATAGTATCATATTAACATACAATTTGTTGTAACAAAACGCAGATATTTTTAAATTACAGCAAAAATGGTTTGCACCATATTATGCTTGCCACCTCTAATTTAATTGAACCACTTTCATAAGAATGGGACTGAAATTGCTTTATGGTGTACAAAATGGTTCATTGATTTTGCCTGGCTAGGAGATCAAATAACAGATCCGAGAATCGTCCATGATGTGATGTTTAAAAAATATATATACCTATAGAAAAATGTAAACAGAGAGAGGGAAAACCACCCGAGGTTGACTGACCTTGACGGACTTTGAAGGCAGATGAAACAGGGACAGCGGCAACATGGCGGAATGTGAACCAGGGAGCATTATGATGGCGACAGGTTCAGAAATACAAAATATTCTCCATCCACCTATTTTGTAAAAAAAAAAAAAAAAAAAACATATAAGAAGAAATATAAAAACAATTTCTCAACATATGCGCAAACACCGGTACAATAAGTCTCTTCAAATATGGCAACTTTATTTTATACAATTTTTCACCCACAGTGAATAGATTGAACAGAAAATCTTATTTTAAATACTCCCGATGGCATATTTTGTAGCATCTTTTCAAGGGATTTAATCACACTTTTAAAATAAAGCAAACATTTAAACATATTGACAGAGAGCATCAGGAATGGATAATGCAAACGTTTTGTACAGTGTGCTGATCACTCCGTGTTTACGGTAACCCCTATTTTTAAACTAATCCTTATCTCACAATCTATATCAATAATCACGCCCAAAGATGTACATTATAATAAGAACCTATAGCTGTCCACCTTCTGTAAGCATAAAAAGCAGGATTGAAGAGGATTTGAAATTCAATAATCTTCAGCAAAATCTGGGTTGAAGCTGAAATAGTTCTCATTTTCATTCCTTTTTTTCAACTGAATACAGTGTAAAATCAAACATTGTGCTTCCATTTACTAGCCTACATTTGAATTACACTCCAAATAAACAAGAGGAAGAACAAAATTGAGTTACAATCTGGACAGAAAAATTCCATGAAAAAGCACCGTAAGAAATTTGGAAGCTTTGATGGGGGGGGGGGGGGGGGGGGGCTTACTGTATTCTATTTTTATCATAAAATTGAACCTTTTCCATGGGTCGCAGTAATTGGCATGACAGGCCATCTGCCCCTTAAGAGACCTCTAACGTTTTCCATTATTTCTTTTACTTAGTTAATAAACAAAGGAAATGGTTTTTTTTTGTCGTCATGGTAATTTATCAAAACCGGTATTGTATATAATTGACCGTAAAACTCAATTTTGCTTTTACCGGTACTTAAGTACAAAGATCAAATGACTTTTAGCAACCCTTTGGTTCACCTTCCATTTAAATCAAGCTTGACAGCTCTTGATAGTTACAGAAGTGAAATAATTTTTTAAAAATCCTGTCTGAGTGTTGAGCACACAGAGGGAGGTCGATGTCACATCTCTGTTATTGCTTTGCTGCCATGTAGGGTGGCAGGTAAAGCTGCTATTGAGTCACGCTGGGGCCTGGTCATAAAACATCCAAATATACGAGACTTTCCGAAAACCCAGCAGGAAGGTAATAGCCACCCCGTTTGAATAAAATACAATTGAGGCTTTTGCTTTCATGTTCAGAAAATGGTTCAATGCTGGACGGCAATACGATGCGCCGCTGCGTACATTTGCTTGATCTGCTCTCTGAATTGCATTTTTGCTCTTCTTTCTTTCCCGTTCAATTCTCACAGAGAAGTGACGCTTCTCTTTAGACCGGTCAACGGACGTGCATGGAGCGCCGCCATTTTTCGAGTCTTGTAGAGTTATGATTCCAATGATTCCAATCAAGAAAAACATTCGTCAAATTTGCCTAAAAAGGCAGGTAGCAGTTTTGTGAAATTTTTTTTTTAAAAACTGTAAAACTGCGGTGTTGAATGTGATGCACCAACATTTTTTAATGCACCTAACTCTTTTTTTTTGGGGGACCAAAAAGTTAGTCTCAAGCCCTGCGCCGGTGGTCATCCCACTCAGCGTGTGAATGTGAGTGTGAAATATCGTACCCCATGACTGCTGACCAGTCCATAGTCCAAAGCCAGACGCAGTCTGCCTTTTGCCCCAAAATCAGCTGCCATCCACTCCAGCTTTCCGTCACCCTGAACAGAATAAAAGCATCGAAGATTTTAGCGTGAATACAAACCAGGCAGGGCCAAAGACTTAGCTGGGCACTGACGGAATGACTTGCTCTTCCAAATGAATATCCTCCTATGTTAGCTGGACACGCACAGGCAATGCCAATCTGGTCCGATCCAAAGCCTCCAGACGAGAAAGACAATACCGACTTGCGTGCTTCGGGCTCCGAGGCCCAGAGTTAGCCATTCAGTCTCGCTCATTAGAGGCTTCTGCCAATTACGGCGACGCTGCCCGTTTCTTTTTTCCCCCCCATGTCACAGTTATTCCACAAGCTTTTGTTTGGAGAGCTGTGTTCCGGAGTTTAGAGCCTAAGGGGATGGGATATGAAGGATTCTGCGCTGTCGGCGAACAATAGATGTCCTTCCCAGAGTGGAGTGCATGGCTGCCTTGTGAGAAGAAGCCAAGAGACCAAATCAGACAAGCGGCGGGGAGGATGGACGCGGGCTTCAAACCGCAACAATATTGCAGCTGTTTATCTTGCTGCAGTCTTCTCACCTTGGCAAAAACCCAAGTGTTCTTTCTGTATTTCCCCGCCCTGCATTGTCTATCTCGGGGAGAAGCGGAGAAGGGTGAGATAAGGAGTACGACAACAACAACAACAAAAAAATCACAGCAGGTAGGTATCGGGTTGAGACCGTGTAACAAGAAACTTTAAGATAAAGAAAGGAGCCGCAGCAATAAATCACAGGCTAGATGGTTTGGAATGAGTCTGCTGTTGGAATGCAAAAGGAGCGAGGACGAAGGGAGTGAATGATGCGACGGTAAAGGAAAGTCAAAGTTCCATACAGAAACAAATAATCACAAAAGGGGGCGATGGAGAGGGGGCAACAAATAGAAAAAGGAGACAAAAATCAGAGGCGCACGATAAGATCGAGGTTTATTCATAAGAGCTCGACAGAGGCTGAATATAAAAGAACGGAGACTTTTTTTCTTCATCCGGCACATTACATTCATCGAGTAAAATTCAGTTATATTTAACTTTGAATGTATGCACAATGCAGATTTTTAACATTGGCGAATTATTTAATTGGACTCTTAATTACAATTTTTAAAAAATATGTGCATAATGTCACATTGGTTTTTTAAAATGACATTCAATTACTTTTTAAGGGTAAAAACAATATTGCAGTTGGTTTAATGGTGGGACTCAGGTTTTATTTTGAGGTCATACTTGGGGTAAAAATGTTAGGAACAACTGTAATACAGTATTGTGGAAATTTATTTTTGTTGTGAGCTTCAAAAAAATAAAGGAAACAAAAAAAGGAAACAATTTGGAAATCCTTCGGAAAGATGTTTGGCTTTTTTGGGGGGGTTACTGTTTTTTTGCGACTGCCTGCTTTGTCCGTTCTGTGATATGTGGGGCAGCTTCCTTCCTTCTGCAATCTGCCAAAAAACAAAAACAAAAAAAAAACAACAACAACAATGTGAACATTGTAGACGTATGATGTTTTTTTTTTTTTTAATTGCAATTTGGAGCGATGATTTTAAGGCATCGTGTTTTCTGCATGGCAACATGAGGCCGGTGTAATATAACATCGGCAAGCATTTTTGTCCAATACGTTGCTGCGGTTGGCGTTTTCCAATCAATCACAGACTCTTTCATGTCATGTGAGGAAATCCCGGTGCATACTTGAGATCGTCCAAGTGAGCTCAGTATAACCACTATTACAATTCAAATGCATTTCGGTGAGAAAAGAAGTGACTTTGGTGCAGTGTGCAAGGACACCCGATGGCATGGCCAATCCACAAGAAGTAACGGCTGTGTCGACGCGGCAGGAAGGAAGGATCCCACTTTGGTGGTAACTGAAGGTATCGGAAGCCTGAGAGATTGCTTCATGCTTTCAGGTAGGCAAAGCCGCCGGCGCTTACCTCCCTTATCCGCATGCGGCTTTGGGGAAATGAAAGTCTCCGTGGGAGGGTGGGTTTTGTCAATCATTGCGGCCATGGGGGTTTTATCTCTTGGGGTGGGGGGGTAGTTCTGAAGTCCTCACCGAGTGACGACAACGTCACCTGGCAGGAGAACCTCCAGCGGCCCACATCTGCGCAGTGAGTGCGATTTGGATTTTGAAACTGGCCCCGTGTGTTTGCTTTGGAATGAACTGAGCGTCCTGTAAATGTTGATCTAGAATAGCCTCAGGGCTGCAAAATCATTTCGAGAATATGAGGGTCTTATTTTGGGAGCTGCCATATCAATAAAACGCAGATTCTCAAAATATAGCAGTGACATTTTGAAAGTCTTAATTTCACATTTTCGCTGTGCCTTGAATAGAAATGACATGGATTGTAACTTTTACACACACACACACACACACGTGAATGTGTGTGTGTGTGTGTAGAGAAGTGGTGAGTCGTTCACCTATGTGCACATTGTGAATCGTTATGGATTAAGATGAATAAATAAATAAATATCAATCGATCCCCAAAAAAGGGCTGCACACACTTCAAAAGGAAGATCAAAAATGCAAGCGTGCTGAATTGTAATCAAGTTCTGAAAGCCTTCAAAAGAAAAAAAAATCACATATTTTTGCATTTTCGAGTTATATTAGTCAATAAGAGCAAGAAATAATAAAGCGGTTTAAATTTCGCTTTTGGAACGTTTCCTGATAGTGGGGCTGAAATTGTTGCCTCGGATGCCGGGGTGGCAGCTGTCAAATCCATTGAAAGGGGATATTTGGCCAAAATAAAAGCCGGCTACGCAACTCGCTCCTTTTCAATCTGGCTCTCGAAAAGTCGCAGTTTGTCTTCTCCATTAGTTCACACAATGCCCAAGGTGCAAGCTGTTTTCGAAGACTAATACCGGCTAGGATATTGAGCAGCTCACAGCAGAGGGACCCGAGGACAACCGCGTCATCTGGGCACCGCGGATGTCATCATGACGGCTGAGGCCAACGGTGTAATATGAGGATGTTTGATTCGAGTCACAGCTCTCTTTGGTCAGAGAAAGCACGTTAAAAAAAAAAAAAAAAAGAAGCAATAACATTCACCTTATTTATCCAGAGCAAACCCGCAGACCATTGCTTTTTACCAAGGATACCGTGCAACGCCGAGCTCCATTATGTCACTTATACAAAAACGCATCATTGCTACACGGTTAAATTCTTACAATGGGGATCATTGACGTTTGATTTACATTGTCATATTTATCTATTTGAATAATATAGACAGGACATAGATAGATCGATCAATCCATCGATAGATCGATCTATGGCTCGATCCATCATAGATAGATAGATGAATACTTCTGAAACGACCTTGTGCTCTCAATAGATGTCCACCCTGGGAGATAATTGAATTTCGCTAAAAGGTATCGTAGAAACACCCCCGCGTCTTTTTGCGGTATCGCCAATCTGGACATTGGCAGTGACCATTAGCTGACAGTTCTAGCCGACCGACGAGTGAGCTGTCAAGGAACTGAAATGTTTGACATTATCTTGCTAACTGTACGTCCTCAACGGAGCCAAAATGAGATCCAAGGATTTAGTACGCAAAGTCAATTTAAGGTAACAAAGCCTTTAGAGCGGAGTGACGAAAACCCTCCAAATCCCCCTTACTCAAAGATAAGGATGTAGACTTGGCACATATATTCGATTTTCTGTCTTCCATCCAAATAAAAAGATCAGTTGGCTGTCGTATTGCTGAGACGATTAACGTAGCCGTCAAAACATGTTCTCATCATCCATTTTGTCAACAAACAAAACACCGCAAGTGTCCTTCACCGCAACCTAATCTCCCCAGTAACTACTTTCGAGAGTCACTTCCCTGTGCAAGACCAATTCATTCGCAGTGCCTCCAGTGACTCACTTGCGCACTCTCTCTCTTTATGCCAGTGCAAATTAATGAAGTTGCAAATGTCAGGCACAATTACATCCCGAGTCGCTTTGCGGAGATGTGATGGCATTGCTTTCAGTACAAATAAAACTGATTTAAAATTTGGCCAAGGGTCTTACTGTCAGAGCTCGTATGACCAGGTAAGGTGCAAAGTGATTATTTCTGGGGCACACACTACTGTACCCCTGAAGGTTTTTGAAAACATTTGTATCCTGGAGAGGGGTGGTGGGGAATCATTTTTACATTTCAGAAAATCAAGACCCTTCCCCATGGAGGTTCTCTGCTTTTCAAGCATCCGCTGACCAAACATTTAGGTGTGAGCTTTGAATTGACCAGTTCTCAATTTTGTGTTTAGCCACTAAGCGCTGGATTTTCTGATATGTTTTGGGTTGTTCCGCATCCTACCCCAAAAGTACTTGAGGTTGAGGTCACGAAATGAAGTTTGACTGCAGGACTTCCTGGCGCACTGCCTTCCTTGCTCCATTAATCACAGCTATCCCCGTCCAGGTCCTGAAGAAGCAAAGCAAGTCAAGACCATCACATTGTCACGATCACGTTTGAATGTTAACTTTTTTTTTTTTTGGGTCAAATGCTATCTATGCAGGTTTTGGAGTCAGCTGAAACTGCCGTACATCTCCCGAAAATCTCGACACATCACATTAGTTCACAGAATCTCTCTAGATCTTTTGGTGCTTATGAAGAGTTTACTCGGCAAATGTGAAACAATCCTTTGTGTATTTTTCTCGTTAACTCTCCCTTGGATGTCGTTTTCGCCCATCACGTTCAGTAAAACGTTAAAGTGAATCCCGGTTTACAATGGACGGGTTAAGCAAAAACACTGCGTGGTCCGTCTTTTACAGAGGGGTCAGAGTTTATTTTAAATGCTCACATTATGCGTGAAAAATGCTGATTTAATTGCTTACCTGAGCCAGTAAGTACACTGACAAAGCCCGTAATTGCAGTTCAAATCCCAAGGGGTTTTTAAATTGCCTTGATCTTCACCTTGCTTTCAAAATGTATTTTAAACGTGTAGGTCAATACTTATTATTCACACTTGGAGCTCTATTATTCATTGCCATTATGCTAAACATGCCACTTGTGTACCCACTATAAATACCCACTAGCTGTTTGCATTGTCAAATGGGGGGGAGTGGGAGGGGGGGGGGGCAAAAACAGCCTAATATTCCAACAACTTCAGAAATGCTTAAAGGACGTACTTACAGTGCTAATAAAGACCGACGTCTAAATTCCGTGACTAAATCTCTCGCTAAACTCTGCTTGTGTCACACTTGGGGGATTCCTCTGTGATGACGCACAATTAGCTACGTTGAAAAGAATCTGCACAGCTCTCCATATCAAAGCCGGTGACGCTCTACTGGAAGATAAAAGCCCAAAATAATGAAATAAGCTCCCTTTTCTCTCAATTGGCCAGATGAACTGCTTGCTGAATTTTTGACCCGCATGCCACACGGCCTCAAGGGAAGAGCTCTTGCTGATGCGAGGAGAAAAGCAAAGCAAAAACCCGAACCATTTATCGGCACAGAGCCGGATTAGAACTGCCTCGCCTGACAAATCGAACAGTCATCCAAAAGATGGCTTCATCTGCAACCTGCTCAAGGTGCACGTGGTAAACATTTAGTGTGCGGACTAAACTTTGCGTGCATTTTCTTAGAATGACACAGTAAGATAAATAAGAGCAAAACATTCATGATTTACGTGACATTGATAATTTGTCAGAATTTGAATAATTTAAACGAACACATTGAAAGAAATGAAATTGGTCCAATATTTGTTTGCAACTGAAGACTCGTCAATTGATGGGATGTTTAGTAGTAGGCGGGTCAAAGTTAATCTCACGATCAGTTTTGCTTCATAAAACCTTTACATTTTAAGAGTTGTAAAAACAAGAAAACGCCAGCGGGTTGCTGGCAGACCGACGCCATCGCATCGGCGTTTTAGGGTCTCTTTACGGCTTGTCTATAAGAGAATTTATTGCTGATCATCTTATGGCTCTGTGGGCGTTTAAACAGGCCATCTTTCGGAACATTTACTCTTTTATGAGCTTATACTCTTGCCTGCGGTGGTTGGAGAGACGTCTGAAAAAATGTGAGCGGCACCCCGGTCTCAGGGCGCAGATGGTTAGCCCTGCCTTCTTTCGAACCAAAACATCCAGAGGACATCAGACAACAAACGGATTATTGGCTCATGGAGTTTTATCATCAACATCGGAGATCAGTCACTGATTTTGGTTTGAGGGCATTGAAATAAAGAAACCAACCCATGATTCGGTTATCTGGATTCATTCCAACCGCTTGACGTAAATAAGGACGGCGGTCAACTATTCCGAGTGGTCCGCGCACAGCGGGAATGCAACATTCACGTTTGGGCTCGGATAAAGAATGAAAACTCACTTCGGGCGTGGTCCGTGACAAAATTAGGAAGTCAAATTTATTGAAAGTTTCGATCAGGAAGGGAAATACAAGGCCACACAAGCGCTGAGGTCAAGTATAAAATTAAAATGTATTTTGAAAGGTGCATTGTGGAGGTTAAAAGTAGAAGGTGACCGATGTGAATACTGAATATCCTTCACAGAAGGAGCATCACAGTTTCTGCAAGTTCCAAACATTAGAAACTTGTAAAACCAAAAGTATGAGTGTAGTTGATATGGGAGGGGGGGCAAATGGACACGACCCATCATCGACGGCTGAGCCACTTACTTAGGTAGGCGGTCAAAGAAGAGATTTCATTCTTAAGCGGGTGAGACTTGAGGCAATCTGACTCTCAAAGATAAACCATCGACAAACAAAAGGAGCTCAAAAGAGACTCCAGCTGAATAATCTCCTTGAAATTGAGTGCGATCCCTAAGCAGAGCGCCACGATGTCTTCAGGAAGTGGGAGGCTGGAAAACCTTTGACGAGGCGAGCATGGCACGCACTTTGGCCATTAGATCCTAAACAGTGACAGAAAAAAAAGAAGGTTCAGTCCGGTGTCTTGAATAGTTGTGGCATGTTTAGAATGACCGCGATATAAAAATGTGTCTTTGGGGCTGGCCTTGACCTTTGGCCTTTTTCTTTTCCACAGCAAAGTAGATACTTTGCTTCAAAACTGCCCTCATCTTTCGATGCTGGAAATCAACGTCAAAAATACGTTTGCGATATTAATCCATCTCAGATTCAAATCATCAGGTTGACCGGTTTCATCAAACGCGGCGGCCATCTTTGGATCATATCGAGTATGTATGATGACCTTTACCACCACGGACGGAAGGAGCACAAGCACTCATATTGCAAACGCGCCAAGCCCTTAGCATGCCAACAAGAGACATGTTTTTACAGCTGCTGCCTGGTTAGGGAGCCCCCCCCCTCCGCGTCTTCTTTTGGAAGCCACTTCCTGCCGTTTGTTAGGCACACATGTACATTATAGCCTCAAACCCTTCAAATAGATGAGTACCCCCCTCCCCAGGCAGTCACAGAACGTCTTCAGTTTGCGCTTTCATTTCCCTTCCTCTCCGAGGATGCGACTCGGGAGGGAGGGAGTCATTCACACATGGACAAATAGCCTCCCCTGAGCTCTCCTGAAAGAGCCGACAAATTAACAGCTATAATCACAGAAGGGGTGGAATTGTCATATCGCATCACTCAAAAAGGCCATTTCATTTCATTCTTGCCCCCGCCCCAGTGACTGGAAACGACACTAAACACACTTGTCAGTGAGGTCTCGCGCCGACGTGCCCGCACAGTGCCGGTAGCCACACTTTCTTCCTGCCAGTGTGAGAGCTTGATGTCAAGGTGCGCACAAGTCATGCCACCAAGCCGCCGTTAGTCTGCCATAAAGAGCCGCTCGCGGGTTTTTCCATTTCCATTCCGCGGTCTGCCTTTGATTAGCATTTTGCTTACGCCTGCGGCGAGCGCCACCTCCGCAGTGGTCTCATGTCACGTTTCAACATTCGGAGGTCGGTTCCCGGAAGACCCGATTCACCTGTGTCGGAAGGAATTTGCTTGAACTACCGATTGCCGTTGACTCATTTGAAGACAATTAGCGAGACCCATCAAGAGTTTCATTTCACAGACAAAGCAGAGGTTACCAATGTGGTGCCTCCGGACACAATGGGTGCATGACACTGCAATAGCAAACACAATAGAGGATGAGCAGACGAGAAAGCGACGACAATCGACGACAGCGACGAGGCGGGATGAGGTGACTGGCAACGAGGCTATTAGAAGCTGTTGAATTATTCAGTGTGTTTGTAAAACATTGCAGGTGGGGGTTTAAGTTGTAGTAAGCGGAGTATGTGTGTGCGCCTACAATAACTCGGCAGAGAATTGCAGGAGTTAGTGAGCCGTGGCGCTATACAGGCAAGAGGAGCGGTGACTTGGCGAAACAAACAAAATGTGTTTTGGCTCCCTCGGTAGGCCCGAGATGTGGAGTCTTGTCACAGCGCTGCGTCTGGAAACGCGATTGGAGACGCACACGTAACCAGCGTAATCATTTCAGGGTTCAATGGCCAAAACCTTAAAATATTTGTCAACTGCACCCTCATTTTTTCTTTAAAAAAAACCCCTCCACTGTAAGTAGAAGAATGTCTTAGGTTCAGGGACAAAGGTGCACGTCACACAGATATGGTTCATCTTCCGACAAAAATATGAAGTCAACTATTGTTCTGAAACATACAAACGACTCATACCTTTCATGATGCATGAAGAGACGGATTTTGGCCCATGAATCTTAACACTCGATGCCTCTTTTGGAATAGTTCTCTCATTGTTCATTTTACCGTATTGGCCCGAAAATAAGACTGTGTTTTTTGCATTGAAATAAGACTTAAAAAGTGGGGCTCGTCTTATATTCGGGGTCTAGACGTTATACCTATTCACGACACTAGACGGCGACAGATATCATTGAAGCGAATGCTGAACTTGACTCCTCAGGCTAAAGTGAACCCGTCACGAAGAATAAAAATAAAAATAGCGGTAGCACGAAGAAGAAAAATAAAAAATAGCGGCGAGAAGGAAAAGAGAAGAATAGAAGAGATAACAGAAAATGAAGAAACGTAGCGACAATCTGGAGAAAAGTGGGTCAAAGATCGGCCAGGTTAACCAGCGGCTGAGGAGAAGTTATGAAGTCATTTAGTCATTTAAATTTCAAGAACCAGAAGCCATTCATTTACGAATGTGATTGCACTTTAGTTTACATATTTAAATGTTCAGATATTAAGAGGCAAAATAACATGCTTTTTCTCTCAAATATATTGTTATAATCATTTGTTTTAGATGTACGGAAATAATTTTCTGTATAAAAATGTATTTGGTGTTCAAAAATTATTTTTTTCAAACTTGAGTCTTGAAAAAGAGGGGGTCGTCTTATATTCGGGCCAATACGGTATTATGATGGTGACCCAATATGTGATGCACCACAATATGCATACTACAGAATGATTTCCTCAGAGGTGTTGGTTTTCAGAATATGCGGAGGGAACACGATACCTGAGTAATTCTGGACTGAACCGCAGATACGATGGAAGAGGACACAGGCTCTTTCTCCTGAGAAGCACCCCTGCAAAAAGAGAGACAAGCGGTGTTCCGCAAAAGCAGAGCGGGTAAGCGGGGAGAAAGAAACCCATCGGGTTAACGGGAGGAGTCACACAAGAAGTATGCCATGTTTTAAAATGCTCAAAGCGATGCAGAGAATCTGGAACAGTCAAATGAGGAGACAAATGGAAGCGGAGTGTGTACCTGCTAATTATCAAGCGGCGCCCCATCAGCTATCACATCAAGCTTGGTCTACATTGCTCACAATGTACAAGACTGATACAGACGAGAGAGGGCAAAACAAACGAAGAGGCGCTTACCTGGACTGGGCCAAGCTGGAGGCGGGGCTTGATGACGGCGACAAAGCACGACTGGGCGATGGGTAAGGGGAAACAGAGGAAGCGGCCGTCTCCTTGGTTCCCGAGGACACGGAGCTCTTGCTTTTGACGAGAGGAGACCTGCGTGAAATCATCGGAACAAATAGAGGGCTCTTAAAACATTTTGTACCTCGGCAGCAATAATTCATCGACGATGCAAGATGGGCTTTTGTAGGCTCAGCAGAGTGCGGCTTTCTAAATTAGGGATCGGGGAAAAAAAACCCTGTCAGTTCCAGTTGACATCAAAGTCTCTTTAGCATGTGGACAAAATCGCATTCGCACTGCAACGTGGCGTGCAAATGCATGAATAATAGTTGTGTGTCAAACAGTCCCATTATTTCAATAACACCCCCCCCCCAAAAAAAAACTGGCCATGACAGTGCTCCCTCTCTTGAGAAACAGGAAGAAGTATACCCACTGTTCCAAGGGAATACATTCATAAATATTTCATGTAAGGCATCATTATTGGTCTGACATTTGTAGATGCTTGGAATGTTGTTGACATGAGACGGTGGTTCCATTTCCTGGATGAAACAGAGCTGGGGGTGGGAAGGAGGGGGTACAAGTGACTTCAGTCAGTGACAGTGGTGAAAGCTGCTTTAATGAAATTACGGAACATAAGCCTTCCTCTATTAGAGCACAAGGTAACGCTAATTAGCAACAGGAAGCCCGCCGTCCTTCATTAAGAGCGCAACATCCCCCCCCCCCCTACAAGACTAATTGACTTGCAAAAATGCGGGTTTGCAGCTAAAAAATCAATTTTGTTCAACTTTACGATTGCAATCGTCCAGCTTGAAAACATTTGGACCCAAAAAACGATTCTTTCTCCCGCAACCTGACCGTAACTCCATTAAAAGAAGAGCGAGCGAGCGCCTTCCTTGGTGGTAATTACTCGACTCCCAATCTCACCTGCTGCTATGATTTAACGGCAAACCTACGAATGATAAAATGACATGAGCGCGCCCACAAGTCAAAGCTTCGGTGGCAAGCCAATTTTATCAAGGAATCAAACAGGTGTGCTTAAGGTCATGTGAGCTGGACTAACCAAATGCAAATGACGTTAGAATCGCTCATGGCCCCATTTCATGAGCATTTTCCTACATCTCATTTTATTCATTGTTTTTAAACTGACGCAATCACTCCAACGGTGTTTAAAATTGTCAAATTTCAACACGGCATTACCGTGGCAACCGCCGGGGGAGGAGGGGCGGGTGGACACACACAAATCACACAATGACTCTTTAATCAGAGCCTGAAAATCGCACACTCGTCGAAAGTCCAAAGCAAGTTTCACCAAAGTGGAAACAATGAATAATGAATGATTATTATGAATCGTAAATGAATGATCCTGCCCATTTTCGGTCTTACTGCAAAAGGGACATTATGATTTCGGGAAAGTGGACAGCTCCTTTGAGAGCACAGTGACAGAAATGTCTTTTTTTTATTTTATTTTTTTACAGTTTTGGCGCTGCGGTCTTGGTCTCAGTTTGGGGTGGTTCTTTTTCCACTTCAAAACATACTGCGCTTAACTCAGTCACTCCCAAAGACGTTTTTAAACGTCTTTACAGACTTGGCCCAGAATTGGCTGGTACTGAATGAGTTAAGCGCCAGTTGGCAAAGACATGGTAACAAAACCTACGTAGGGAGTTGTTCTTTTAGAAAGGGGCGCAGAGTTTCAAAATCTAGGGATTTATTTATTTATTTTTAACACATACAAACTTTTTCCAAACTGTTTTATTTCCCTGATAGAAAAAGGAAAAGAAGCCAAGGAGAACAATACTGTACTCTACAGGTCGTGAGGTTAAAATGCCCCCACCCCGCTACTTGTTTCAGACAGGGAATGATACACCCCACCTCCGATGACCAAAGCCACAACGGAACGTTATCGATCTGCAAAGCGGTGGCAGAGGTGCATCAATGTCTTCAAACGACATGGCCCATGGCTACAGTTGCACAATTGACTGCGCCCTATTGATTCACTGTGTATTTTAGCATGAAGCTAATTTCCCCTTTGAATTCATTTGATGTGACTGTTCGAAAGGCGAAGCGAGGGCGACATCAGAGCAGACTCCGCTCAGTGTTTAATTACCTTTCAGTCAACTGGGTGTCAAACACAGTCAGTCGGTTTATCAAACGCAGGCTTACTCCCGAGTAAACATGTCGCCGAGCATTACTTTCGACGTGCTATTGAATCTTCAAGTCTCTTGACGTTGCTGCAATTGCTTCAATCAGTCAATATGTAAATGGGGCAACACAAGGCTCAAAATAACTTTGCTCTGCGGGGCAGTTTTGCTAATCAATGGGTTAATTTGAGGAGTGATTATTATTGGGAATTTTTTTTTTTGCAGATTAATCCAAGGGACGTGAAGCAAAAGTTTTATGAAACAATACAATATAAGGAAAGGACAATTCAACATTTTTTTTACCTCTGAAGTTGTGCATAGCAGAAAACTATTTTATTATCAAGAAAAATGTTCTGTTCTACTGCAATGCAAATTTGGTGTGCAGATGTCAAAAGGAAAAACTCTGAACATTTGTGTGGAAACAAACAAATAGCATTCCTCATATCAATATTTTAGTGTATTCATACTTTTCAGCTAGTAGAGGACTCCTCCCGTGACATAACGTAATTCATTTCCAGTTTTGGTCCTGTTTAGCTGTGTGGCATAGTGTATAAGACACTTATTAAATAACTTGTTTGCTATTTTGCGCTTCAAAGTTAGATCCTCTGTACTTTAACGCAATTAGATCTGTCAAAAGTGTTGTCAATAAGCCAAGCGCTTAATGATCTCAGCTTCACAAAATTGCATGGCTTCTCCACCTTCTGTTAATTACTACTTGTCGTCCCTTTGTAAGAACGATACTTGTCAGTAGTGTAGCTCATTCACCACCCATCGAGGCAACGATGACTGATGCTGCTCGGGAAGTGTACTGTATGAGTACAGTTGAGCTTAGTAACATCACCTGGATGTCGAATGTTCCCTGGCCAGGCTGGAGGTGCTGCTGTGATGGTGGGAACCGCGATGCTTGACGTCACGTCTCCGTTTTGGTGATGGACACTCCCGGCTCCTTCTACTCGGAGAGTGCGAGCGGGATCTTGTCAGACAAACAGAGACGGAGTAAGATTGTAATTTTTCTTTCTTTCTTTTTTTTTTAATTATTCTTATTCACATTCAAAGTTTGTTTCATGTACAATTCACCAATGGCACTGGCAAAGTATGGGAATCTGGAGTGCCAGGAGAAGCATTTTAAAGCTGTACACCTACGTACAATATTTTCGGCACTTAACACACTGCAAATGTGCTTTCCGTATCTCTGTGTTCGGTCTCTACTTTTATTAATTTGTTTCATTTTGGTCCGAAAACGGTCATTGACTTCAACGGTCATAAAGATCTTGGTCAGCAAAATTTATACTGCTGATGAAGCCTATGTAGACTGATTTAAGTTTGGAAATTGGTTGGTTAGCACATCACTCTCACAGTGCAGAGGTGCAGGGTTCAATTCCGGCTCCGGCCTTCCTGTGTGGAGTTTGCATGTTCTCCCCGTGTCTGCGTGGGTTTTCTCCGGGTACTCCGGTTCCAAAAACATGCATGGCATGTTAACTGAACATTCAAAATTGTCCCTCGGTGTGAGTGTGAGCACGAATGGTTGTTCGTCTATGTATGCCCTGCGATTGGCTGGCCACCCTGGCCTACTGCACGAAGACGGCTGGGATAGGCTGCAGCACACCCCGCATCCCTTGTTAGAAAATGGATGGACGCATAGAAATACATATGCAAGATGTTTAGATTAGGGCAAAATCCAACAGACTTTCGTGAACTGTGATTTAAAAACAAAGAAAATACAACAACGCGAATGGCGTTGAGTGAATGACTCTTACCGTGACCGGTGCGACCTCCTACGGGCACTGGAAAGCGCATGTTTGCTCTTTGGCCTTGATGTGGATCTCGACCGTGACCGCCTTCTGTGTTTTTTCTTCTTTTTGTCTTTTTCCCTTTCCTTGTCTCTATTTCTGTCCTTCTCACGCTCTCGATCTCTGCGTCTCTCCCGATCGCCGTCTCGGTGTCGGCCCTTTTTTGAGTCTCTGTCTGCGGCTCGGGATGGGGAGTAGTGCGATGAGGACGATGGTGCCTCCCTGCTGCGACGGCCTCCTCGGGTCTCGGTCTGGGACCTTCCGTCCTGAAGATACGCAGGTGTTGCAGAGGACGTTTGCGACAGCGGTAGATCAGACAGAACAGAAAGGGCCTCTTGCATCTATAAGCGGAACGGGAGCGGGCACATTAAGGTAGGGAATGTTGTTTTGGAGTCCCATTTACTTCTTTTAGTCAAAAGACACAAAAGACCCTTCATTGATTGAATTCAACAGTCTTTTTGTCATCAAATGATACACGTCAGAACAAATGCTTGAATGGCCTTTTTCCTCTGCATCCAATAAATAAGAGGACCATTCATTGGCGAGAGTCAAAAGATTCACGAAAATGGTGGAAATTGTGTACGTAGTGTCTAAAAGCCACTTTACACTGTGGTGACACAGTCGTAGATATAGCACTTTGCGGCAGGAAGTAGTCCAAATGGAGCATGAAAATCAAAAGCCAGTAAAAATCTTCATTCGCTTGCAAATGTATTACTCCAAGCGCACTCTGTAAAACCGATATTCTTCAGAGTGAAAACCAATACAGGACAGCATAATGGAGTTGGTTGGCCAAGATGCAAAGTGTCGCCTAATTACTGCCAGTGCCGCTCCATCTGTTCGCGTTAGTTTTGGACTGCTGAGAATGATGCTGAAAAAAAAAAATGGCCTTGGTACATCAGTGGATTAAACATGACCTTCAATCTTGCAAGGTCAAATTTCATCTTGTGGGGTTAAGGCTTCAGTTGCAATTGAGGCCATCCCAATTCAGAAGCGCAATCCGTCGCGCACTACGACTGCCGTTCCTCCAATTTGACATTTTCAGTTTAATTTCAGGCTGATGTAATGCTAATGCTAATTGAGTACATCTGAGCATGAAAAATGGCTTAGAACTTGGGGAAACTCCCTTCTGATTTGGGGATAAAGCTTCATTTTTTTTGCAGCACGAACCACAACTGGGACGGGGTTTCATCAACTGAAATTATTGAACCAAGTTCCGTGCAAACACAACATGGTTCAAAAGGTTTTTTTTTCCAGTTTAAAAAAAAAAAAGTAAATTACTGTGGAAATGGACAGAACATTGGATGGAGGGATGAAGGAGGACAGACCGGGTGAAGATGGAGAAAGCAGATGAAAGCAGGAGGCAAATGAGATAAAGCGGCAACGTCTAGGTCGGACAATCAATAGCTATTTAAAAACAGTCAGGAAAGTCAGGCGAGGAATATTTATCACAGCTTTCTGTTGGCGCGTTATCGGGAGTCGTTGCTAAGGCAGAGATAATGAAATGACGGGAAGCAAGGTTTGCTGAAAATTACGTCCGACTTATGGGATGCTTATACCCAACACCGGGCTGAAAAAAATTGTCGAACATCTCACCTGTATAGGTTGCAACACTTACAAGGGGGAACAACACATTTCCGGACTGCTTATGCTCGGTACATTATTCGAGATTAGGGGTGTCAGTTTTGTTCTCTTATCACCCCAAATGTGCATCGATTGATGATTTTGAGCCTATTAGCCTCAAAAGCATATTAGCTAAAACGCTACCTGGTAAAATACCAAGCGCAAGTGGGATTCACAAAGCCTCAATAGCAGTTGATATAAATGTCATTCATTCATACATTCATTCCGGATGGCATTAGGCTCACATTCAACTTTTCCTTCGAGAGAAGTTGCTAGCTAAGTGGCACTTAGGTTTGGATGAAATATAAAGGGCAAAACAATTACACTTTGGCTGTTTCTATCCATTAATTCAACTTTTCCTTTGAGAGAGGTTGCTATCTAAGTGGCACTTATGTTTGGATGAAATATAAAGGGCAAAACAACTTCACTTTGGCCGTTTCTGTCCTTTACCATGGCAACCAAGCGCAACAGTAAAACCCGGACTTCACGCTCCTCGAGTGTATCGCTACCGTGCTCGCCCCATTCCTGTTTATTTTATTTTTCTCTTGGGGCCGTGTCACTGCCAGCAGAGGGCAGAGGACTAGCAATAGCATCTGGCTTCGTTCCGCTCATCTCAAACCGTTGATGGCCGCAAAGAGTTTCAGAATGGGCGGCAATTGCTGTCTGGACTTGTTGACATTGGTGTTTGATCGCTGTCATGTCAATTTATTTTTCTTTCTTTCAAGGTGGCTGAAATTGCACATGTTACAGAAGTACAATTTCACACAGACTGAGAGGATTGTGTTTTGGGTTTTTTTTTTCATACTTGCTTTGATGACCGTGGCAGAAGTCACTGAACATCTGGAGAAGTGCAACAGAAATGGAACACAAGTGCCCACACACACCTGGCCGACAAGGTAGCAAGCCAGCTTGACATGCATTGAATCCGGTGTGCTCACCCCAGGAACTGTCATCCATCAAAGAAGCCAATTTGCACATCAAAAGACGCCACAAATTGTATTCACACAGCAGTTTGTTCTAACAGCTTTTAAATTTCATCCTCATAGCAACAATCCTATGAAAATTGACAACCAACTACAGATTGACCTCTTATTCCTGCACCATCATAACAAAAAAGATAAGTACACCCCCTTCGGTTGAAAAATGTCTTGCCTGGTGCCATGTAGTTTGTTTTATTGTTCCTGGTTGACAATTAACTGGGCAGGTTCTCTTATGAAATTTAACAGAACCAAGAAAAAAAGCAATTGAGCTCCTAGAGGCTATTAAAAAAAATCATTCAGGTCCTTCGTGTCAGAGTTACAATGCATCTTACGGCATTTTACCTCACTCTGACAATTTGCGCTTTCAACTCCCCTATTCAACAAATACTAACTTTATAAAACCGTTAGCAAGTTAAGTGACATGTGTGTAAGATTGCTGACTGGGAGTCCCCCATAGCCAATTCAATGAGGAATTAACAGAGATCCAAACTGTCACCATACTTGCTTGTTTCAAATGTTACGTGGCATGCACAAGGTATGCCTGTCATACCCAATTATGTCTGCTGAATTTTGAAGACGCAAACATGCTAATGGGGAAAAAAAGTGGCACGCCTCAACTCAGGTGTTTATTTGGTGGCTAAAAAGCACAGTGGCCGCCTTAACGTCTGCAAGGACAGAGTTTCCAAAAATATCTCTGCTAATTGATGAAAAACTGTGGATGGGAAAACAAAGCGTGGCATGGTGGACGACCGGTTGGCACGTCGGATGACCGCTTGGCACGTGGGCCTCACAATGCGGTTTGAATCCGGCCTTCCTGTGTGGAGTTTGCATGTATTCCCCCCCCCCCCCATTCCCAAAAACAGCACAGTAGGTTAATAGATCTCTAAATTATCCCTGTGTGTGATTGTGAGTGTGGTTGTTTGTCTATGTGTTTCTTGCGATTGAATGGCAACCAACTCACGGTGGGACCCGCTTTTGGCCCGAATAATTGGACTAGCACTGACTCATTCAGATGCCAAAAAGTTGTTCCTAAATGAATTGCTGAGCCATGATTTCAGGGAGCGTGCGTAGGTGAACGGTCCCAGTTAAATGAGGTACGAAAATCGAAACAATGAGTACAAGTACAGAAGCTCCTTGATCAAACATGTATTTACCTCAAGCTGTGTGGATAAGTCTAGTTCGGCTCTCTTGGCCTCTGGCTCCCCCGTTAATGGGTTGCGGAGAGTTTGGAGGAATAGCGCTGCCTTCCTCTTCCTCTCCGCCTGTAGCTGTTTCTCTTTGGACTCTTTGGATGCCTGCGCCAGCTTCTCTCTGGCTGCGGCTGCTAGACGATCCTCCAGTTTCTGTTTGGCTAAAATGAAAGGGCGAAAACAGCAAAAGAGACGGTTATTTTCACAATATTTTTTTTCTTTCCGCCTTTAAATACACCTCTGTTCGAGGCTGCTGACAGAGGAAATGCCAGCAGGAAAATATATACAAAAGAATGACAAAGTGAATATCACCAAAAAACTAAAGAATATCTTTTCCACACCCCCAAAAAAGGAGATGTTTCGGTCTGATCTTTCCTGCTCTTAATGATAAGAAACACTATGTTGTGGTGGCCGATAATCCCAAAAAACGATTTGAGATGGCGCCTAAAACGAAGAAATCGGCGTGTGGGAAGAGGCGTGGAGAAATCTGCATGACAATGAGGGTGGAATAAATTTGCAGCCCTGAGAAGTGAGAGAAGGAGAAGATTGACAGAAACGGGAAGAAAACAAGCTATGTAAACAAGCTCAGAGAACAGCAAAAAACGAGACAAGACAGAAAGAGGGGAAAGAAAGCCCATGTGGGAAAAAAAGGAAGCCTCTCAAACTCAGAACATTTTAAGGGCACACATATCAAAACGGGAAAAATAATGATTCTGTTCGACTGAGTAATACAAAGAATGTGCATTTGCAGTTGGTCATAGTGGTTATATGACATATTAATGATGGATATTGGACCCAAAAAAAAGTGTGCTCGAAAAGCCCAGCTTGTTTTCAACGATGGATTCTTGCAAAGTGCACATAATGCATTTCAGGGAGTTGTTTTCACCCTAAGAAATAATGGACATAAAGTCCATTATGTTTATTTATTTTTTTGCCATGATCAAACCATCTTAAATTAGATAAAAAAAACATCTTAACTACATGGGGGCTGTTTTGCAGCCCGTCTATACAGATTAGCAGTGAGCTGCCTGCCACTGCTTCTCCCGCGACCATATCTGATCAAGCGAGGCACGCTGACCGATGTGCCACTTTGCCATACAGCCAAGCAAATTCGATTAGCTATTTATTAGGCTTTTCAAGCCTCCTTCCTCTGGCGATCTGTCAGCCCAGAAAAGAGACGTTTACACTTTGAGACTTGTCCGTCCAACTTTAAGTGGACTTGTCAGCTCCCTCGATGCAGAAAAGTAGCACACTGGTCTGAACGGTCTGCGAGGTTGTCTTTCCAATCTCTAGTTAGCAAACGTCTTTATGATCTAGGGCAGGTTGTTACTGAATGAGTTTTAAAAACAGACTGTTTAAATATGTACACTGTCTTCAGAGACACTGAAATCATTCTCTTCTGGCAAGCTACCTATTACCGTCAAACTTTTTTTTTAAAGAGAAGCATTTAGTACCAAGCCATTAAATGCCAAATTGCTTGTGCCTGCCTACAAATCGCTTGCCTTACATGTAAAACATAAAGCGGAGGTAAAATAAATAAATAAATAGAATCATCAAAACAACAAAAATCTAAGTTAGCCTATTGCGCAATAAAAGACATTTGATATTAAATTCTCTTTTTTTTTAATGATCTACGCAAATTTTTCTCCGCATGGGAATTGCAGTTTTTCCCCATCGGAGTGAAACCTGAACTTCTCCTATGGAGGATTAATAATTGATACTTTACCTTGTTTTGCCTCCAGTTCTTGCAAACTGAGACATGGTCTCTTCTCTTCCGGTGCACTGACTGGTGGAGGCTCTTTTTCAACCACTTCTGCACCATCAGCCTCCACTGCTTGGAGCCTCTCACTTTCAAGCAACTGCTAACACACATTCATTTTTTTTTCTTTTTAAGACCAACGATTTCAAATCACACGGTATGAAGGATAACATTCGTATCTTAACGCAGAACAAAACCTTGTCCTCATCCGAGTCGTCATCCAACCTAACTCGGTTTTTCTCCAGTGGCAGCATTTCGTTTTCCTTTGGCTTGATGGCAAAACAAATTGGTGCAAAAGATGCTGTAAGAGGAACGAAACGGACAAACACATTTTTTTACATCACTCAAAATACAGCCAGTTATCAAAAATGATGGGTTTGTCAGTGATTAGCAAGCTTTAGTGCTCAGCGGCCACATTTTTAATGAATTCAAAAATACGTATGTAAAATTACATGCATGCAACAAATACTAATATGTGATTGAACGTGTGCAGTAAATGCACGACGGACTGGTTGACAGAAAGCCGCAGGTCGCAGGTGACCCGTGGGCGGCAGTTTGGTTCGGCGTTAACGATTGTTAAAAACAAGAACAAGGTCGAGAAACGCCCTCGGATCGACTTTCATTTTCAAAAGAGAACAAATAAAGCTGTATTCTTGATTCGCCCATGAAAGAAACGTCAAATGAAAGCGTAATGGTTCCTGTGGCAGGTTGGCCATTCTCTTCGTATTATTACCAGCGCGCCAGTTATTCATATTTTCTGGTCTGCTATACGTGGCCTGGCTGCCTTGCCTTTTGATACCCTTTGCGAAATGCTGTCTTCATCAACAGAAGTTACCAACCACCATAAGGCAATAAAAACAAAAATCCACTAAAAAAACAAAAATCCAATAAGCATCAACTTATTTACCTAGAAAATAATGCTAAAAAGGAGGAGACAAATACCTTTGTTGGTTTTGGAATCACTGCCAGATTCATCCAGATGAAGGTTCCCACCTTCAGCCATCTAAAGAAGAGGCATGAGAAGGGTCAAAATGACAAAATTAAATGAACAATTTCGAGACATAATATGTAAGAAAGTGAGAGATGCCAAACGTTAGAAAGCGAATGGCTCCATAGAAACCCGTTATTTCTTCATTTTCATCATGACAACTGCTCCTTTAAAAAAGGGTTATTAAACTGCGGAAAAAAATATTTTTAATAAATCTCTGCAAGTGTTTACAACATTCCTAAGACATCAAAATATCCCATCACCGGTGAGCTATTTTAAGCGTTATAAGCTCAAAAAGTTTATGGTTTAGTTCAATGTGTTGCTACCAGCCTTGCAACTTTATTGAAATATGTATTTTAAACTGACTGAAACTATTTCTCAAAGCCCCCGTCGGCATCTCAAGTTTCAGAAGTGTTGTATGCAAGACCTGCTATCCTCTAATGTAAGTGCAAGCTGTAGTTTATTATTAGAAGTTTTCCCTAAAGTAGGGCAGGCTTGTTTTCTCGCCTTACTATAAGTCGGAAGCATATTTTAAGGTATTCAACTTCATCACAAGAACATTGACTATGCGCCAAAACCAGCGGCAGGCCAAGATACATTTCAAATCAATTCAAATAGCTGCTGAACTATGGACTACAAAATCAACTGCCCGAGTGTGGCGCGAGCTACAACCGCTGAGTCAGAACGCAAACCTTGCAACCCTACTTCCTGACAGAATAACAAAGTGGTTGTCTTTAGAGGTCACGCTCCCTTTGCACTTCAGCAAGCTAATGAATTTGATTCGTCAAAAGCAAATTAGGCCAGAGAACACTTTTATTCACTCCTCCACCTGTTCCCCACCGCGGGATTAACATGTGCAAAACGAACGCTGCAAAGGTGATGCGCTCCGGACAGGGAATATCGAATAGATAGCAAGGGGGAGTGCGTAGGGTCATTCAGCTTGAAGGCATAAAGACTCCTCTAGGCTCAGGACTGAGACTTTTCTGTTTAGTACCAACTGAAGAGTCTATTTCAGTCATTTCCAAGAAACCTCTTTGGAATTAAATATGTATTCTAAACAAGGGAAAAAACAAACAAACAATGGACATAATTTGATACGAGTCTGCTGGTCGCAGAAAAGTACAGCGCATTTCATTTTGCTGCTCATCTGCCACAAGACTCGATCTAACAAACCTCGAATAACCAATTCAAGAATAATTGCGTGCGCAATAATGAAGGATGGGTTTCCTTCATCATAAAAATATATCATCGTTGAAGGCAACCTTGCGCATCAAACGTCGAGCAACCCGCCATTCGTCAACGCATGTGATTAAATTGCAGTAACGTCAGCTGAGAAAAAATGATCAATGATGAATTTTGTACTAGGGAGGAAAAAAAACGGTTCCATCCATTTCCTCGTTAACCCTTTCATGCACCCTGTAATCTGATAACAAGATAAGCCGTCTACTGTAGTCACCACTGTCCCGGAAAGGGTTAAAAAAAAATGTATTTTTATGAGAGTCACAGCAGCGCGCGGAGTGGCTAGTCAATGGCAACGGTTACAGGTCAGTTGACTGCCAGGGTGGACAGACAACTACCTAGCACAGACAGAGGTGGTTGTTTTTTTTTTTTTTTTGCCCCCACAAACATGATTTATGTCGAGGAAAAGAAATGAATTAAAGATTTGGACTGTTTGTGAGAAATTGCCTCCAGTCTGGTGAGTGGCATGGTTCAAAGTATGACACTGCACTCCCCTACTATGTTTGCTCGACAAAATAATTGCCTGTAGCAGCCTCCGAGAGGTTGAGTGTATATGTTTGCCATCTTGTTGATTGTAGGTGGGATGCTTAGACTTTGAATAATACCTGGTGAGAGATTGTCTGCTCTGCTTTCAAGTGCACAAATGGTAAATGTCAGGCCACTTGGGCTCGTGTGGCAGAGGAGTTGAGCTGAGCAGAAGCGCACTGCGCCTTTTTTTGGTCACAAAGTGGAATTGTGGACACATTATTTCAAAGGATCAAAATTCAGAACAGCGACGGTAAATTTGACCACTGTGGCAATTAGTATGGGTCACGCGCAGCTCATTCCTCCGATACCAAATATGCATTTGGCTGATTATGTTAACTCATTCTGTCCCAGCCAATTCTGGAGCAAGTCTGAAAAGACGTTTAAAAACGTCTTTGGGAGTGAATTAGTTAACAATTTTCTAAGATTAAAAAAAAAATCTGAACGCCCATTCGTTTGCAGTGTCTTATCGACAAACGAGAGAAAAATGGTGTTCCGTATTGTTTTCTCAATTTAAGGATCGGCCTTTGTTAGAGGTCTTTGGGGTTGTGCCAATCTAGTTTTGTTTTGTTCGAATGCAATTTTTGCTATTTTAGCTATCCTGAGATTGTCCGCGCTTGCTCGAAGTGCAACGGCCCCCTTTCCACACATATTTAACATTTTTCCCTTTCAAACCAGTATCTAATTGATCACAACAATAATTGGTTTGGTTTGGTTTGGTTTGTTTATTGAACATAAAACATATACAGTAATAATTTGACAGAAAATAAGGTAGATAAAAAAGTAAAAGAAAGAAATCAGTCTTCATTCAACACAGTTATTATGTTCAAGGGAGTAGGATGAAGTAAAAAAACTTATCTAGTCCTACCCCGTTATGTGTTTATATCTACTAAATCATTTTTATATCAATCAGAAAAGAAAAAGTAATAAGAAGTCTCCATTAAGGCTCATACTTTACCCTTAACCGTGATATTTTCACAACTTTTGGTTTGTATCGAGATTATATACATCCTCACCCTGGCACTCTTGTGTCAATTTTCTCTTGTATTCATAATGGATATTGCAATACCTTTCTCTATTTATCAACTTAGTTCTGATTTATCATTATATTTAATGTTTAGTATTTATCATTTTAACTCTGATTGGTGTAGGTTGTTTGTACTATTTTTTTGAATTTGTTTTTGAACTCAGCAAGCGATTTACTCATTTTTAGGTTCGTTTCGAGATTGTTCCACAGATTAACACCTTTGCTAGATACACTTCTTTGCTTGATGTTTGTTCTTGTTTTGAATAAGTTGGTACCTCTTAATTCATAGTTGCTTTCTTAATTAAGATGAGACAGTGAATTGATTGTAAAAAAACAAAACAAAAAAAAACATGACACGTTTGAGGCAGCTTGCGAGGGCAAGAACTTTCAGTGGCTTGACACAGCTGGTTGAAAAAGCTGAAAAGGGAATTCCTTCTCAATTCATACACCAAAGATACACAGTCACGTATAAAGCATATGAATACCTCTGCCAAGCCTTTTCCCTCTTTCTGCATGAAGTAATTCTTCTTATATTCATAATAGGTGTTGTACTGATGCCAAGGCTGCAGAAAGTCAAACCTGCAGTGGACAGAGTGGAGCACACGCTGTGAGACAAGCTCGCTTATCTTGAAAAATCAGCCAGAGGCAGACTACCGGGAAATGCTTTTACGTTATGAAAAGGGAAAAGCAGTACAGGCAATCATGTTTCCTTGTGGTATGCACACTCACCGTGGATCGTTCTTGGCACGGACACTGGCTTCGAATTTGAGCCCGTTCCTGACGACGTACTCTGCCAGCTTGTCTATGACTGCCTGGATGTCCAGCGGAGGGGGGATTATAGCAGGCGCTGCCGCCGCCGTGGCAACAGCTGCGTCACCCTTGAAATTGCTTTCAGTAGAAAGTGAACGAGGTTGGACAAGTTAAACCCATTAGTGACCTGCGCCTCATGACTCAATGTCGACAACACGTCTCCAATCGAACCACGACCCAAGTCATTTATTTACATTATAATCACGAGTGTCATGTTCTAAGTGCAATCAATCACACGTTACCTGATTCCTGCAACGGTAACAGCGGCGGTGACCTGAGAATGGTCAGCAGCTTGTGATGCTGTGGCAATGTGATCAGAGATAGTGGATGTCGCTGAAAGTGGAAAAGCTCCAGAAGCCGTCGTGGGAGTCATCCCGGATGAGGGTACACTGCTGTAGTAAGTACTGGCATCCACTCCCGGGGGAGGTGGCGCGACGCAGTATGTTCCATCGGGAAGCATGTAATAGCCATAGTACACAGCGGATGCATTTGCTGTAAACAAAGGAAGAAGACACGTGAGAAAAACACTCTTTGCGTGTGCTTCTTCAAGTGAGTGGAAGAAATTGCGGCTTTGTGACTGTCATGAATGTCAAAAAAAATTGCACAGTTCAACTCATCCATTTCAATTGCAGCGCTATAAATCAGAGAATCAAAGTGTCGGCTAGTATAGATGCTTTCTGTGCCCCTGCTATCGCCTGAATGCCTTTTTGAATTAGATACTGCCATTTAAATGTCTTGGTGCACAGACTAAGAAATAGTAGATGAGAATAGATTTCATCCAGATGCTAAATTTTTCCCTCGGTGGGCTCTTATTAGATCATCTGGAGAGGAACAGAAATGCAGTGGAATGTCGAAGGTCAATTTGTGGGGATTTTAAAAACATATTTCACCCAAGGCAATCATGAAAATATCAAATAATCTGTTCCAGAGTCAAACTGTGCCATCCAAAAAGCAAAAGGGGCCAAGAAGTTGGATCAAACCGCAGCATCGTGTCTTAAGATTTATACTTGTCTGGACAATGGCAGGGAGCATGTAAATAGTGCCAGGCGTAATCAAGTCGATGCGGCCGTGTGAGGAGCTGCATTCAAATGAGTCTCCTGAGAACAAACACATCAGTACACTGCTTGTGTTCAGCCCTCAAGAGTTAAGCAAAGCAACGGTGCTCATTATGAGGCTGTGATATTTCCACTGCTGCTATTCGAGACTTGCTTTGTGGGTTGCACTTTATTGTTCATTCTCATGTTTTTTTCTAAAATAGTGACGCAATAACATGTCAGCTTTAAGAACCACTTTATATACAAAGAAGGAAGAGATTGCGTGACGTTTGTAAAATGTGCCCCGTGGCGCTTGTTTTCCATAAGGAAGCGAGAATGAGGAGTCGGGCGAAGGAAATTAATGGTCGGTGTCAAAGAGGGTCTGGTGATACTGTATTCACACATTAGTCACGAAACTAGTTCACTTTAATGGCAAATCGAATTTTCTCGCATCAGAAAATGGAAAACGCAACACTAGAAGACGTCACTACAAAAATGTGTGCTGTGGAATAGATTCTTGGTGTATAGAGAGGTCATTTAACACACTCAACTTGAATTTGCATGTGGATGCTTTACGTTTTCACATTTCAAAGTCCCGATTTCAAGTCATTTGTTTTCCATTTTGGCAATTTTACCTATAACTAACACCTTTGATCATGTAAACGTCATGATAACGGCCAGATTTTTCATTACAATGAACCGTCGGGAGCTAATGGCGGCTGCGACCTTGCTTATGAACAAAGGCTGGGAAAAAAAAGTGCTTGCCTTGTTTTTTATAACGTCGGTTCCATTTGCTTTTTCGATTAGCGAAATAAAAGTCAGGAATCATATTTGATTTTAACGCCCAGGGAGTAATATTCATATTATTACAAAAATCCAGAATCAGCCGTAGGTTTTTCACAATGTGACGAAAAAGAAAATTCTGCCAACAAGGTTGATGCAATTATGGAAAATAGTCAGAAATAAGTTGGACTCCGTAAACTAATGGATAAGATATGAATCATCATGACATACGGGCCAGTGTTGTCTTCATTTATTAATCAAAACATTTTCAATGTCATCATGAGTGAGAGGGACAAATTACATAAGGCTCATATAAGCAGAACAAAAATTAATTATGACGAGTCACACATTTTTGCATTGGATGGCATTTAGCAGGGGCATAGAATGCAAGTTTGGAAGCGTGTCAAAATAGCCGGCACTGCTTGCTCATGAACATTTTAGGCTCCATTAATAGAGACAAAAATGGAGCTCTTATTGCTTTAAACGACAGCGCAGGTCATACTCACGGTCAGCTGTGTACTGCGTTACTGTGGTGGTCACGGCGGGATCTGATGCTTCCACAGCACCGGTTTGGACTGCGGCCATGCCATTTCTTTCCCCTTTGGCTTTTCGCACCAATGCTGCAAGGGGATGGTCTGGGTCCATCACTTGGAGTGGCTGCCACAAGGGTCGGTTACAATTTAATTGTCAGTCAAGACAAACATTTGACTTGGTGCATGGACTGATGGAGCCTGCTCAGATGAGACGGGAAACATCTTCTAGGACAACCGGAAGAGTCCAGTCTCACCACTGTTTACTACAACGGTGGTTCTTTTTGTTTTATGACCAAGCAAACTTTTTTATAAAATGTCACACTCGCTCACCTTCACCAGCTCCTCCAGTCGCGAGCATTTTTTAGGTGCAAACAAACTTGGATGAAGGTAGTTGCCATCCCCATCGTCATCAGAATCATCCGAATTGGATTCTGCGGCAAAACGGTGACAAGAAGAAAATTCACATTACGGTTGGATCCAAAAGTTGACTTTGCAAAGGGTGTTGCTGAGAGAAGGACTGTGTCTCACCTTCTGGTTTCTCTTGTTTATTTGCAGAGGCCACGTTGTAACGACCTTCCTTCATGGCCTTCAGGATGTGTTTGTAATAAGGGTTCAAGTAATGGTCAAAACGAAGAAAGTCAAACTGGGAGTTACCGGCCTGCTTGGCTTTCAGCACAATCTCAAACTGAGCACCCTGCTGACATACGAAGGTGGCTGTCCGCTCCATTATGTTATGAGTCTTGATGGTTGCCGGCTAAAATTAATTAAAAAAAAAGAGAGAGTGAGGGAGTTAACACAAACGCAGTTCTATTAAGTTGTGATAAGAGGCTAAGTCAAGCCATTTTGCCACATTACACATTTTTTACGTTTGCAAATCGAGATGGAGGATTATTAAAAAGGTTCAAAAATCCTTAGTTGTCTTATGATGAAAACCTGAGATCTCCATTTAACTCATTCAGTACCAGCCAATTCTGGACCAAGTCTGAAAAGACGTTTACAAACGTCTTTGGGAGTGAAGGAGTTAATGACATTTTTTAAATATTGTGAGTTCTTTAGTTCTTGTGCATTCATTATTAAAAAAAAATTAGGTCAAATAAAAACAGTGCCTTTAGATCGAAAGTGTCCATTCCTTGCGGTCAAAGAGGCTCCGCCAGCAGTGGCAGAACAACAACATAGCAAGAACACAAGGCATTTTATCTCCCGGCATTTCCCATATAAAGCACTCCACCACTTATTTTGATCACATACATTTTGGACACGGAGGTATCAGTGGAATATGAAATGGTCTGTCATTAATTCATTATTGTTCCCTGTGTGTGCTTTCAATGATTCATATTTGTAGTTACGGAGAGAGCAGACTGCAGACATGCAGAAATGTCCGACCCAACACATATCTCATTGAGACGAAAGCCATAAAAAAAAAAAACAGTATTGAAGACTCCAGGTAAAAAGATGCCAGGGTCAAACAATAAGAGTCCATTATGGTGCGCCGAGCAACCGTGAATCTCGTGAGCTACTTGAATTTTACCAAATGCAAAAATGTGCACAGCAACTCAACTTCAATTTGTACAGCACATTATCATTAAACATGTGCAACTCATACCCAAAAATAAAATAAGCGCTGTTGAAATATGAAGCAGAAGAAAAATACTACATACACAGACGGCTTAACACCGAAATCCTTATGTAAAATACAGTACACCGGAAAATTATAAATGAAAGCAAAGACAACATATCATGACAATAAATAAATACGTTTGAATTGTTAATGTACTGCTAGTTCTTAAACCATGGCGGAATATCCGTTACATTGTCTTGAAAATGGTTTAGGATTTTTGCATCATCCATCTTTTCAGTCAAATAGAACTGAATGGGTACCGATACATCTTTTTTTGTTTGTTTGCTTCTGTAAAAGGAGCGATAACACATTCTTGTATGACTCTTGGCTCATTAACTATCCATAAAAAAATATAAAGATATTCATAATGCCCGGCCCAGCATGTATCCACCAGGGGTGTTATTTGCTCTTTTATATTCAGAGCTAGACAACAAAAGCACACGGTACTTCTCATGCATTCAAAACTTTCACTCGAAGCCTTGGGGGAAGATGATTAGTTCGCCTAAAATATCGATCAGAAAAGCTGCCAATGCATCTGAGCTACAGGAACAAAAGACTCATTTGAGCCAGTGGTGCTATTAATACTAGCTTGCAAACGGATAGTCTGTGCTTTGCATAGATAAGTATGTGTGGTAAGTGTAGATAAAATACATATATATAAATTTACAGTAATGTCTATGGTAAAAAAGTGAAAAGTTTGATGTGCAGTCTTCTGATGCTGTCCCAATGACTTGTGTAATAATAGTGTCAAGCTCAGTACACCTTCAGGTTGTTGTAAATGTGGAATTTCAAGAGTAAATTGATGGGATATGTAATACTCACTAGTTCTACATCAGGGGGGATCTCAAGTCCTGGGGGAGCAACAAATGGTTCTTCGCTTTCTTCAGGCTCCGGCTCTTCTATATAGTTGAAAATGTGAAAAATGTGATCAGTTCTTGAACCCAGGGTACATATCCTATAACAAATTGTCATATGTATGACGCCGTTTCGACCAGTTTTGTTCTCTGCAGAGAGATTTCACTGATATTGAAGATACAATCTCAGCAGGCGACTCAAAATGAATTCAAGACTGCAATACATTGCGAAACGTAATGCGATTCGTGTATCTCACATGTGTTGAATTTGTGATATGTAACCAAGAATGTTATTTTATTGCACCGCGGCTCATCTGAGGGAACTGAAATAGCCCCTCATTTGGCCACCATCTGTCCTGGTGGCCAAAAGTCGACCATCTTTTAACGACAAAAGGGACTCGAGAACAGATAAAGCCTATTGCGGTGACGAACGTTTATAATAAACGGGGGACAATCGCTAAGGGCAACACAACCAACATATAACACAGAACAGTCATCTGTCATATAACACATTGACAGATGATTGTTAATTATGCTGGAATTAACCTTCTGGCAATATGAGCCCTTCTCCAATTTACCTACAATTACTGGTGATGACAATTTGATGCATGTCGTTATTAAAAGCGTGTGCGAATGTCAGCCCATTTTTTTAACCATGATGGGCACGACAACTGAATAGCGGTCGCATTTTGTGGTTTTCCTTTCTGTGTTCATGCGTTTGCGGAGAGGTTCAAGTCCACTACAAAGACCACGTATGAGTGCGACAATCACTGTGTAACTTTGGATTTCTCACCAGTGCGCTTGCTCGCGTCTTCTTCCTCTGTAGGCTGCGAGGGGTCGTAGTATTCCGCGGTGTACTTGAAGGCCACGGCATTATAGGTGCCTTCGTCGGCGAGAGCTTCACTCAGGCGTTTGTACTCCTCCTCTGTGGAAAATAACTGCCAATTTAAGCATCATCTGACATGATATTCCATGGTTAGGTATTGACGTTGAAGTCTTAGAAGTCAAATGGTTTAAAAAGGGAAAAGGAGACGAAGCGGCTAACGCAGATCGACTGTACCTCATCGCAAAGTCCGTAAGTTTAGATTTTTATTTTGTCCCTCTATTATCTTGTTGAGGGAGAACCTTTTCATATGGCAAATAAGTCCAAAAAACAAAACAGGACAACGGGCGCTAATGCTAAACAAGGGGTGTCTAAACCCTGTTTGTAGCCTGCAGCATGTTTGAAAAAGGAAAAGAAAAACAGCCCGCATTACGAAGGTGGACTACGGCCAAACTAAATAAAGAAAAGATTTTTAAAAAACACGAAATGTCACAAGATAAACGCTCGGTTTGAAGATATCACACTAATACTTATAACGATTTGCTTTGTCACCTTACTATTCAGCCATTTTATACATTCTGTAACCTAATTTTGACCCTTCTTAGTTCAGGAAAAAAGGGAATAAAAGTGAATAATCTCGACTGGTTTGACCTGAACGTTGAATTGAAATTCATACCTATATTTTCATTAAAGCGGTAAGGACAAAATTCCCACTAAAACTATCAATATCTCTCATGCTCCAGTGTGATCTCTTCTTTTCAAATGGGTAATAACCGGAATGAATGGGAGTCAAAACTTCCAAATTCAAGGGCAACCCACTCTTAAGTAATGAACCCATACATATGAGCGCGTGTCACATCAATCGTTAGCAAAGTCATTCTGCCCTGTCAGGTTGCGCATAAGAGACAATATTTCACTCCATATGGCGGCTTATTCATTTCATTAAGAGACTCGATATGTCTGTCAGGAGGGAACTTGGTCATCAAAATTATCGTTTCATTGGAACGTCAAAGGAATCGGATGAGAGTATTCCAGGAGAGTCAGAAATGGGTCCCGCAGAAATGGCAGTCAACTTATTTTATTTTTTATTAGTTTCACAATGGAGAACTTCCCAATTTACAGCAGCAAAGTTATAAAAGGAAGAAAGTAGAAGAACAAAAAGTATAGGAGCTGCTGTAAAGGCAGCCACTCTCTTAAAGTCATAATAATATCAATTATGTGACCAACGGTGAGCATATTTACTCCATCAGACGTGGCGGAAATGTGCGTGACTCTTGCCGATCGGAGTCCCGACCCAATAAATGAAAGACGAAGCAGTAAACAGAAAGTAATAGTGACAAATTGACCAGATGTACAGCTAAATATACAACTAAATGTACATATCGTACATGATATGTCGCCAAAAACAAGACAATACAAGAAACCTGTTGAATCATTTGAACACGTAGCGCCCAAGTGGAAAGCATGAAAACGCAAGCAGAGTTTACACAGCCTGACCACGTAAACATGAGTTTAGTCGCTAACAACTAGCCGGCAGCCACCGGATAAAAGCAGCAAAACAGAATGTACTTGTCTCAACTGGTCCGTGGCGCAGCAAAGGTTGGGGACCACTGATTTAAAGGACAGAGTGTCCATGCCTACCTTGTCTCGCCTCTTCTTCCAGCAGATCAGCGTGAAAGGCCAGATATCTTTCTTCGTCGCAGAGTGCCTCGATTCTGGCCTCTTCTTCCGACAGCTGGTAGGATGTGTTCCATGACCCACTGTCATACTCTGAAAGGTCGTGTAAGTGACCACGCCCATCGTATCTGTTGGATGAAACGATGCATTAGCGAGAAGGAAATTGACAAAAACCTTTATCTACATAGAGGGCCTACTTACCAGGGGCGGGTGGTCTATAACACCCCTAGCTAGAATATGAAATATTCTGGAGGGCATCTTAAAATGAGTGCACTTGTAAAATGCCATAATGTTCTCTGAAGGCTAACAAAAATTAAAACCAAGAACCCTACATAGAAAAAAAGCAATTAAAGCAACTCCCCTTACCTTACAGGGTACCCCCTGTAACACTCATCAATACTTCTACATCTGTAAAGAGAATTACATTCACACAAACCCGAGTACATAAATACCTATCCGTAAGAACGCAAACGGACGACATTTTCCTGGGTTCGTCCCTCTACTCCATCGCTCAGTAGCAGTTTCTTCAGGAAGACAAAGAAATGGGGTGCTGAGGTTGGCATTCGGGGTTTGCCGGGACCCCTTTAGCCTACCTTGCTGGGGAAAGAACTGGGTTATGTGATTAAGACATACATACAAAGGCTGTACAAATGAGACAATTTTGACTACTGCAGGTCAAGGCCATTCAAAAGAAAGGGTTAGTGTGTGTAGTGCAAGCCTTGTAGGTAGGACATGATCATTGACTGGTATTTAGGTAAAATTTAATTGGGAAAAGAACAAACAAATTAAAAACATTCAGTTTTTACGACAGCATATACAGCGGAAACCTACGCTAAAGGTTGACATTTCCAGATGAATTCCAATTCCAACATGTCAAATGTAAAGCCCAATTGAGAGTAAAACAAATGGAATTGGTTTGCAAAAGTAGATCTATTTGGTCGAGTGACAGGAACAATAAAATAGAAGCGTTAGCAGCGAACAATTGAACTCAGTGGGACGCTTATAAGTGAGCATCATAGGAGCTGGAAAAAAAGTGTGGTTTTGCACATCATCATGTTTCTCTGGAAATGTCGTTTTCGTTATTTTTAACGCACTGAAGAAGGTCCAAAAACACGATCACACATGGAGGAGACATTCTGGACAATCCCCGGGCTTCTGCAAGACTAACTCCAACCAGTTCCGTCAACTTTGAAACAGGCTAACGGACAGGATAGATGGTTAGCATAGCGTTTCGGTTAAAGTGTTCAACCGACCTATCAATCATGATGCTCTTGTCCCCCATCCATGGGATAAGATGCTTTCCATGTTCGTGGTAAAGAGCCCTTTCGTCGTCTCGGAACACTTTACAGGCGTAGCCAAATACCAAAAGATCGGCGTATTTTTCACTGTCACTCGCATCCTTCGCCGGTTTGTTGTTTGTGTCCTTCTTTGCAGTCCCGCGACGATACATCTCCAAATAAATGATCAAAATACGTTAACGTGTGTATCGAAATAGTACTTAGGAAGAAACAAACGCCTCCCAGCGGGACCAGATTTCAAGCTAGTCAGTATTTCATATACAGTATGTCGGGCACAAAATGCTAGGTGCCGTTGGTCGCCATGTTGAAAATTAGTAAATGTAGTTTTGTGCCTTGGTCGGCACTTACGTCATATCCTTAGCCGCCTTGAAATGCAAAGTATATTATAGCATTTTGGATTTGAAATACATAAAGTTCTAAATTATTTTGTATAAACCGGCAGATTCGTCTACAAATCGTCGAAACTTTTTTGTTGTTGTTCGTTGATATGTGGCAAAAGTGCGAGTAAGAAATCAGGCAGCTGTCTGAATCGCCGTTACGCCCGAAAGATAAACCACCACACAACAATATACGGTCAACTAACATGATGACATGACCGAACGGGAATGTCTGATTGTTTTGAAGTATTTTTTTATGTTTTTATGTCTGTTTCCATTTATTGCAATATCGACCAACCATATTAATGTGTTGTGAATTCTCTCTCTCTCTCTCTCTCTCTCTCTCTCTCTCTCTCTCTCTCTCTCTCTCTCTCTCTCTCTCTCTCTCTCTCTCTCTCTCTCTCTCTCTCTCTCTCTCTCTCTCTCTCTCTCTCTCTCTCTCTCTCTCTCTCTCTCTCTCTCTCTCTCTCTCTCTCTCTCTCTCTCTCTCTCTCTCTCTCTCTCTCTCTCTCTCTCTCTCTCTCTCTCTCTCTCTCTCTGTGTGGGGGTCACATTGGTTCTGTATTCCTAGGATGTATGTAATGTATCATTCAAGCAAGTAGCACATCAAGGTTATAGAATAAAGTTGGTCGAATCCATAGGAGCAATGTTGTGTAATGCCACTCGGCCCCTTCTATTATTTACGATCACTGCAAGTGCTTTGTGAAAAACCACCCTGAAGCACAGACTAACACCCTCATGAAAGTAGTGTTGAAAACAAGGTGCAGAGAGCCTGAATTTTTTTGGAGGCTGCCTTATTCAAATGGGCAGTGACTTTGTCCGTAGTGACAGGATGCTCACAGCTATAGCTCGAACAAATGGCATCCTGTATTACAATATACGGTACATTGTTAAGTTGCCTGTTGCTCTGATGTTGTATAGTTGCAGTTGCTCATCAATAAAGTGCGGTTTGCAGAATGCAATGGACTATTCGCAGCCCATTCAAAGGCTGTTATGAGTTTTAATTATGATAACAGTGGGGCCTCGTGTAAAATCACTAAGAAACAAAACACAAAATGGCATTGGCGAAGAACTTTACAGATAAACTGTGCATCAGCAAAGTCCAGCAAATCCAACTGTGAGGGAAGAATGGTGCTTATTCCATCCATTTTCTAAACCTCTTATCCTCATTATGCTTGTGGTTAACCTTCACTTTGGGCGAGAGGCAGGATATACCCTGGACTGTTTGCCAGCCAATCAAACGACCAGTGACATTCACATCAAGGGACAATTAAACTAACATGCCAGAATTGCAATGTAAGAGGAATTTGGAGTACCCGGAAAATGCAACCTTCAACCCCAGAACCGAGATTGGAACCCTGAACCGCAAAACAGCTGTCACAGTGATGTCATTGCTTGACGGCTGAGAATTTTGACAAAGTTAGTCAACCAACCCTTGAGCATGTCACCTCATGCTAATTGTTCCCCAGGGTGTGTAAAGCTGTCCACTGTTGTCGATGATGGGTTGTTTGCAATTTTCAGACAAAGCAAAGCAAAGTATTTTGATCACGTTTTCCTCTTTGTTGGACTCCTGTGGTCAAAAGTAATCTGCTCCCTGGTGCCAGTCACATTTTTTTCTGCACACTACAGTTCAACTGTGGAACCTTCAACGTACATATGGCACACGCAACATCCTATAAGCGCCACATAAAGTTCACATAGTTCAGGTGCACTTTAATTTGCCCTCAAAATGGTCAGATGAGAAAGAAACGTGCCCTTGTTGCAGCTTTGGTAATAACGGATCATTTCACCTTTACGGGCTCTCATGGACTGGTAGCGATATCGAGTTTCCCTCAAAGGCATCGTAATACATCAGCAGTTAGTAGGAGCCGAGCGCCTGACTGAAAGCTACACAGCCAAGCCCCTTTATGCCCAAGGCTTTTATGAGTATAATTTATGTTTCCCCTGCTGACTGCCACTTTTAATGTGTAGATGTAGGTGACAAATGGGTCTGGCCTGCACGATTATAATAATACTAAAGTAATTATTTTACACACTTTCATATTTCTGACATCTTCCCCCAATACGTCACCCCCACACACATTTCTATCCATTTTAAAAGAGTTGTAAATATGACGTCTTCCGATAATAGCCTGCATTTTAGATTGCCTGAAAGAATTCAAAGTTTCAGTTGTACTTTGCTACGCTGTCTTTTAAGAAGTCGGTCCTGTACAACCAAAAGATACAAATGACAGCGCGACCATATATAATGCGTGAGGAACATCTGCCATGAAAAACATGTATGCATTTCAACTTCCCCTCATCATTCGTGTTTTATTGTTTTACGATTAATAGCGGGTCTCCAAAAATTCATGCGAATTATTTCCAGAAAACCCAGAAACTCACTAATGCGGCTCAGATATGAACATGTATATGTAGGATTTTGGGAAAATATTGCCTTCTTCCAGATAGCAAATAAAATTTTAAGAGTGCTGTTAATGTTCCTTCATGCTAGCCTAATAGGAACTATAGCTTTATAATGAGCAGTCTGAATTTGGTAATTAGTGTGAAAACAACACGAAGAAACGTTCATTTTATTGTAAAATGTGCATGTTGTGGTAATGTTCAGCAATTTTATCAGCTTTCGTGGCTTGTCTTCAGTCGAGAGCAACAATGATCAATTATTTTAGCATCTATTTTTTGTCAGTATCTAAAACTATCTTCCGCAGCCCGTATATGACAAAAGACTGCAGTAGAGTGTAAACAAGAGGTCACCGCACGCATGCTGTCGAAGGTTTTCGGTACTTTATGAGACATTCACAAATGCACGCAGTGCTGTGATTCTTTCTCACCTTTGACAGTCACATGCTAACTAACATTGTTACTAATGACCTCCTCATCACATTTACACAGTTAGTGGGCAAGTGTCACATCGTTGGCTTTCTTCGTGAGAATTTCTATACAATCCGTCTTGGCAAGCCATCCTATGATTGGCAGCTGGGATTGGATAGAGCCAACAAGGACAAATTCTTTGCTCCTGCAACTGACAGTTATTTAGGAGCAATACAAATCAACTTTGACTGTTTTGCGCAGGCAAACCCATTTCTCGGAATCAGCAGCTTACGGACCAAGATTTCAATTAGCAAATCTATTTTTTTAGAGCGCCTTATATGAGGTTTGATGACTTGAAGACTGTTTATTTACAGAGGTCTTTAAAGAGTCTGAGGCTAGCATTTACACAATCGGTTATGCAGTCGGACATCATATCTGTGTGTGTGTGTGTGTGTGTGTGTGTGTGTGCGCGCGCGTGCGTGTGTGTTTGTGTGTGTGCTTGTGTATGTGTGAGTGTCCTGTTATAGACTCAGACGCTGTGGCTGTTATTGAGCTACTGTTAATTGTTTGCTAATTGTTAGCCTCAATGAAAGGTTACTTTTTAATTGTGACAGAACCATTGTTAATAAAGTGATGCTCCGTCATCCAGTTTGTTCTCTTGAGGGCTGTTCACACGGCACACATTTGCTCCGGCGCTGCACCGAGAGTAAATTTGCTCCAGAGTAAATGCTTGTGAAGAGTACGTATGGCGAGAATGCGTTGCTTTCGTTCTCTGTCGGACTACCGTAATGTGTTTGTTTCATAACGACACAAGACTTGGCTAGTAACATCTTTCCTTTTGTAGGAGACTGGACTGTCTCGGAGTTGTTTGTTCCTTTGTTGTTTGTTCACAACCCCCAGCCTCCCATAGAATTTATTTTGTGATTTCCTCTCTTGATTTTCTGTTTGGCGCATTAGTGTTTGCTTTTCTGAGTGTCATTGAAGTCATCGTTCATTTACGTTTTCTTGGGCTTGTCACTCTCGAGCAGAAGGCACGGAGACCGAGAAGGAGAAGGACGTGCCGGTCCAGTAGTCGCTTGAGTTGTGTATATACAGTACGTTTTAAAAAGAACCAACACGACAGCTCGTTTGTTTTCTGTCGTTTTGTTCCGCTGCAGAAACTGCCGTGTGAACGCAAGTGGGGCAGCCCCGACACTGTGTCAGGGCTGCCACGTTCAGCGGCTTTGTACGTGTGAACGCTCCACACAATTTGCTGCGGTGCAAAATATATCAGTGCAGCGCCGGAGCAAATGTGTGCCGTGTGAACGGCCCTAGGTGGGTCAAATTTGGTCCGGTATAAGTTCTTTTCCGGGGCTACGCCGGAGCTAATTTGCACGTGTGAACACTCTACTGTGAACACTAGCCCCGGCGCAGCACCGGACCAAATCTTGCCGTGTGAACAGCCCTTTGGAAAAAGGTCTATAAACTCCTAAAAAAACTTTCTCAACCTCGTTCAATGTGAGAGGCAAGACCCCTCATATATCTGTTTTCCATTTACACCATTCGCTTGTATATATTTTTTTCCTTTTCCTAATAACTCATTACACACATCTTCATTGTGTGATGATATATGGACTGTAAATTTTCTTGCTTGTTCGACTTATTTGTTTGACGCATATGGCTTTACATCCGAGGATACTGGCATCCAACTGTATGCCAGACAGTTGTAAAGAACTACCTTGCTCCTACCGAAAGAGCACTTCACATTATATCCTAAATCTAAAGTTTGTTTATGGGAACGATAAAGAATTCTTTTCACAACCATTTACATTTATTTAATCAAAAGAAGCTTCCTTTCAGTAAATTGACCTTTTCCTATGGACCCTTTTGTAAATAATTGATATCCGGAGTGACAGGAGCTCTTGGCAGAATTAAATGAGTGTGGCATGGAGCCCATTTTATCCTGACCACTGATTCAGAGTGTAGATGCTTTCATGAAGGCCGAGACTTGGCATTCTATTCGCTGGGCTACAGGTTCATGCTCTTCAGTCACAAAAAGTATCAGCGACGCCTCAACTGAAATCACTGAAAGAAGCCTCTGGGAGATTGTGCTCATTTCTCTAAAACTTCAGTTGGACGTGGCGTTCATGTCAAAAAGCTGTGCTGCAGTTTTCATATTTTTAGAAACGAAATAAGATAAGACATCCACATATCAGCAATGCAGAATCTGTCCACACCCACTCCGATCAAATCTACCAAAATCCCACTGCACCACCTGCACCAAAACTTAGACCTTTTTTTTTAAGTCAGTCTAAAGTCTACTCTACTTTCTGTCACCAAATTGTCAAGTGCTTGTCTGCCAAACTCCAAACAAACTAGACAGCCCCAAACCAAAATTGAAGCTGCGCCAGTTTTTATGCAGAATGCATGCACGTTTGTCTTCAAAAATAGACAGCTGGAAGAACGTATCCATAGATGTGAATGTGACTCTGATAGGTTGTTTGTCTAATTGAGCCCCGCGATTGGCCGACAATCAGTTCAGGGTGTACCCCGCCTATTGCCCGAAAACTGCTGGGATAGGCGCTAGCACACCCATGACCAGAGTGGGGATAAACGATACAGAAAACGGATGTGCATGGAATTGGGATACGCAAAACACAACAAGAAACAATGCCCCCATGTCTCTGCTGGCACTTGCCAATGAGATGAAAATAAAAAAGGGGAATGGCAAGTCATGAGAAATAAAAAGAAAGAAATCGCAAGAGACAGGCGGGGAGATGCCAAAAGCTGATCACCGGTCTGAGACAAACCAATAAATGGCTAGACAAATAGCCAGTGGACAGATCTAAGGGAAGTTTGTTTTGTTTTTTTTATCCCCTGTGGGCAACTCTTCGAAACGTGTGAACCTTTCCTTGACTAAATGATGTATAGCGCCATTCAGTGCCAGCGACTGTGGCTGTGGTCAGTGCAAAGCAAAAGCCTCATTTGTCTTGGGAGCCTGTAATGGAAAAGAGAGCTAACAGACTTTGACGGGTTGAATACACGAGGGTAGACCTGTCGGGAAAACGTGATGCCCGGACATCAGTGTGAGTAATGAACATATCCTGTTCATGGCTCAATCAGCCGATACGCATGTGAGAAGACGTCACAGTCACGTATGCCACAATCAATCGAATCACCAATTGGTTTAGCTGCTTGAAAATGGGAAGGATTCGATTAAAATAGTAATGCACCATTGGACTGAGGTCTGATTGATGGTAGCGACACATTTAGGATCCCGGAGAACATGTTTGGAAGATGCTGGGTCAACCGATAGGCTCTTTAATTGAAGCATACTGTTGTTTATGAATTGATTTCTGCTCATGATGTCGCAAGCAGATAACTTTTTGGCTCAATTCTAACAATTTCTAACCAATTAAAAAAACTTCAGAGTCCCGATAAGAAGTCTATTAAAAACTTTACAACTTCAATGTAGAGGTCGTATTACATTAGGGAGAAGCTAGAGAGGGCGGCACGGTGAGCACGTCGGCCTCACAGTGCAGAGGTCATGGGTTAGTTTGCATGTTTTCCCCTGCGTGGGTTTTCTCCGGGTACTCCGGTTTCCTCCCACATTCCAAAAACATGCATGGCAGGTTAATGGAACGCCCCAAGTTGTCCCTAGGTGTGAGTGTGAGCTGCTAAATACTGTATATAGTACATGTACACAAAAATCAAAAACTTTTCCTCCTCTTACCGTCTTCCACTTGGTCACAAAAAAGTTGCCAACTTGATTTCTGTAGAGTAGTAGACAAGCAGGAAAAAAACCAAACAAAATCCATTAATCCTGTTCCCATTAGGTCCTGTCATGTGTTACGGAACAGAATTGGATTCCACAAACGTAGGCAGAGATAAGCGTTGATAACAAAGGTTTATTAACACAATGCAAGACTGAAAAAATACAACAACAACAAATAAACACTGGCAACGACGAACCAGGATGAAAGGAGGAAGAAGCAAAAGTGCTTGCAAAAACAAAGAAACAAGATAAACATAAATGGCTTGTCGCTCAAGAACAAGGAAATGCAATACATGTGAAGTACCAACTGAGGAATAACAACAACAATATTCATTCATTCATTCATCTTCCGAGCCGCTTGATCCTCACTAGGGTGGCGGGGGGTGCTGAAGCCTATCCCAGCTGTCTTCGGGCAGTAGGCGGGGGACACCCTGAATCGGTTGCCAGCCAATCGCAGGGCACACAGAAAGAAGAAGGTTGGTCTACAATTAAGGTTCGATGTGAATGATTGCATTCATTTCAATTGGACTTGTAATGACATGCATTTCACCGCCAGGTGGCGCATTGACTTGAAGTTGCAGAACGGGGGGGGGGGGGGGGGGGGATCTTTTCGAACACCTAGGGCCCATGTATCGCTCTACTTCTACTAGTCTGATCACAAACCATGTGCAGCAATGCACAGGCTAAAATAGGTCATCAACAACACTGTTGTCATTTAAAAAAGTATATTAATCGAGTACTTTCACGCTTTTGTTCCGTTGATGTTTGATATGGACTGTCAACAAATGCAGGGTTTTTTTATGTACCATAGCTAATGCTGAGCTAGCCCTTCTGTCAAATTTTAAAAGTCAACACGGCCCGAGCCAAAAAGTTTGCCCACCCCTGATCTAGAAGACTAATTGTACTTTGAGACAAGAATCGTGAGCAACGCTGAATAATCACACAACCAGTTGGTGACAGGTGCACCACTGGAGGGAACACCCTCCACTCCAGCAGGACCTGAAACTTAAACAGAACCATGGCAGGGACGTTAATTAGGTGTCAATATCCTCTTCCTGCAAACAATTTGTTTGCAGTTATAAAAATAAAAAATTCCAGTTCCTATCATTAGATCTTTGAGCTTCACAGTGCAGAATGATCTTTGAAACAAGTTTGACACGTACTTTAAAGTGACTTGATGTCAAGAGTAAACTTTCTCCGACTTCAACTGGAAATGAGGCAAGGCCTTGAAGCGTGTGACTGGAAATGTCACAAATAGTTTGGGTGCCAATCTTGGTCAAATATTCTGCATTCACATATGAGATGTGGAAATGTGATGCCTCCAGCTCATGCATATCCACATTATTAGGTCGTGCAATTTTAACAAAGGGAAAGTGAGTCGGGGAAGTCTTCAGTGGATTTTTCTGCCTGACTTTCGACAGAAATATTGACTGGTATTTACCGTCCCTTTAATTAAGTTTGGTATTTTCAGTAATCCCCCCAAAAATATTTTCCATACAGATTGATACAGATACTTTGATCTGATTGTTTTTTTACAAACATATGAATTTATTGATTTTTTTTTTTTTTTTTTTGCAGTGCTGGCTCCTTTCCTCACTTAAGAGTATATTTTCCAACAAAACTGACATGTTGGTTCATCAGGATCAGGAGTTTACACCATATTGGATGTCAACCTGTCACAAGATCCAACCAGTAACATCTTCGTAGACCTACACTGACATTGAGCCGTCTCCATCGTGGCCCACGATTTGTTTTTCCATGTTCCCTGCCTTTGTGGCCTTCCCATATTTATCTCTGTGTACCGTGCGTCTGTGTGCATGTGTGTGAGTGTGCTTGCGTGTTGTCGATCACATAAATTCATTCCACACACACCCCCGTTCGTATCGTCTTTGATGTGTTTTATGTCAATTCTCCTTGCGGTACAATGCTGAATAATTCAAGGCAACGTCCTGCAGTACATCACACGTGATGGTACATATATATATATCCCATCGGAGAGGGCGTAAATCCTGCAGGAATTGTTTTTGCCGCGATAAAGGAAAGGGGATAGGCACGACGTATTCTCGATTGCCTTTTAGTCTCATTTCATCTAAATCTCCGAAACAATTCCCAATCAGGTGTTTCACATTTCTTGTTTTGATCAGGCATCTCATCTTTTACCCGTCAATACCAGGTTAGGAAGACTTGTCGGCGCTAGCTCCAAGGTCTCGTGGTGCTGCTGTGAGTACAAAAGAGACTTGATGAGTGACGTGTTGTTTACACAAGAACCCCCTTACCCCCTGTCAAGATCTCATCATTTTCATTGAGCTGTTGTGTACGCTCTCTGAGGTTGTTTGAGCGCCACGCAAGTGCGGGTTTGCGGTCAATGACAACTTTGGCTTGGAAAGAGTACAGCAACTCCCATCAGGGTGGAAATGTGTGAATGTGCAAGTGCATGTTTTCATGAAGAGAGGAAAAAAATGGTGAACAATGAACATGTTGCCGGGCCATATTTTTTGTTGTTGTTATTTTGGCATGGTAGCATGGATATGACAACAGTTATCTTGAAGTCAAAATCGTCATCAATTCATTTGCATATCGTGTTTTTGGGTGATATCGAGGCGGTGTCTGTTAATACTGCTGGACCAGATTTTGCAGTGGATTCAAAATAATATTTGCAGCCTAACGTGAGGCTCTGGGAGTGAAGTCTTGCCTGTCATGGTGAAGAAAGTGGGAGTCATAAAGCAAAGCTTCAAATGTAATCTTTGTTGCTGTCGTCACAAGACAGTATTTCCGTAGTGAGGAATAAAAGATGAGTTTAAGTATACAAGAGCCAGAAACTAGTTTGAGTCGAGATAACATTTATGCTGTGAGAACAGCATACAAATTTCACAAGCAAAGCTGTTTTTTTTCTCGGTATTTTTGGCAAGGTTCCCTATCCAGGGACCCAGCTCCAGTTGTGTCCGGCAAGTGGGTGTGACTAGCATACATGCCACTGACCTTTAGGGCAAAAAATTGTTATGCGCCTCTTTCTGTGGCAGAGTGAAAGCAAGATATGCTCAAAATGTAATTTTTTTTTAAATGTTGGAACATTGCCATCGGAAGAGAAATGAGTAAAACCTCCTCGTGCGACTAAATCAAGGTGAGGAATAACAACTGCAGATGGAGGCTAACGAATATTCGAACGTGCACCGTCGCATTGTCAGGCGAAAGATACAGACGACAATTCTGGTATATTAAGTAGCAACATGATTCCCATACAGCTTAAATTCAACAGAGCACTGTCAGGAACGGGTTTTTTTGTGCAGCGCTGGTACTTGCCACTCTGTGGTTCAGGACCTGGTTAAGTGAATGTTCGACTGCAAGATTTGTATCCAATATTATGCGCCCATTGTTGAAATTAAGGCACAATCCATGGTCATCTGGACATTAAGACACCGCATTATATATTGCAAGAACACTTTGGTGGTTCTGGCAGAATTCTATCCATCCATCTGGCAGAATTCTGTGCAAGAAGGAAAAAAAATATTATGGTATTTTGGACAACATCAAGTACCACACTCTCTCTGGCACACTGTCCTTTTTCCATTTTCTACCGCCAAGGCTCTTTTGATGCAGCACTAGGAGCAACTGGAGCTCAGTGCCTTGCTCAAGGACACTTGGGCTGAAGATCCAGGATTATCCATCACAAGTTCACTAAATCCCGGTACCTCATTATTATTACCGTACATTGTGTTCATTGTAGCTCGGGCCTATTTTACACTTTCATATACAGTGGTAACTCTCCTCACGAATGTCTCTGCATTCGAAATTTTCAAGTTACGAAACGCCTCAAACAGGAAAATATTGCCTTTTGTTGCAAAAGAAATTTCAAGATACGAAAGGGAAAAATTCTGAATTTCCTGAACGCAATATACTTATAGTTACGATAGTTTTGCGTAAATGTGAATCACCCAGAAAAAGTGTTCACCAGTTGCATGATCGCTCACTATACTGATTTTTGCCTTGGACATTTTCAAAAGATTGTTAAAAGCTGACAAAAGCATAAGTCCTTGGATCAGCTCTTGACAAAATGCTCGGAAAAAAACACTTCTGAGAGAGAACTTGAACTAAAAAGGGCAAAAAAAACGATGAGGACGCAGTAAAAAATTAAATTACCTTCCTATTTTTTCTTTACTCTTTTCTTTTCTTTTTACATTATGCACAACTCTCATTTATTGCGCAATAATCTAATAGTAACATGTATTTCTTACATATTTTGATGCATTTTAATGCTTCAGAAAACATTTATGTCTGAAATTTGGGGGAGCTTGGAACGGATTAGGGCATTTACATGGAAAATGCGTCTCTACTTACAAAATTTTCAAGTTAAGAAATTTTATAAGAACCAATTAATTTCGTAAGTAGAGGTGCCACTATACGGCCAATTTGCCCCTGCTGGGTGCTGAAGTTGGTACAGTCAGGTAGAGATGCAACATGAGCGTGTTGTTGATATGCAGACAATCTTTCCACCTCGGTGCAACTCTCTGCCCTCTCTCGAAAGGCTTTCTAGTTTAAATTGCTCTTACTTTTGTATTCACTCGACATCCCCATGAAATGGGAACACTAGAGTAAAATACAGTTAAGTTACAACTGACTGACTCCAACACATCTTTCAGGCATCATTTGTCAACGGGCTGCAACGTTTGCCGTGACCGAGATGCGGAATCGATGTCGAAGAGCCACGTAGGTTGCTTGGGCATGTTAGTGTGGAAATTACAACAACTTCCTTCCATAGTGTTGCTTCTTTTTTTAGGTTTTCGGATGTGCCCAAATAGGCGCCTTGAGAACCGAAAGTCAATACTTGGTATAAGACGGAGTGGTAAAAGCTTCCATAATGAGGCGGGATGTGTCTCATTAAAAATACACACCGCAATCTGTTGGTCTCCTTCAAGATTTGTATCTGCGTGTCCAACAGGGTTGTGCGATACATGTGTTCCCACATTAGGAAAAAAAAAACCTTCTTCTGCTTCACTTGTTGTTTCTGTGCATTTAATTGGGTAATGTGTAAGCCATTGTAATGTATCCATGTAAATTATTTACCGGGTTGCGAGAACACATTCAGTGCGGTGATTTATACCTACCCTGGAACTTTTTGACTGATTGAAATTCTGCTCAAATGTTACTTTGGAAATGATTGCAGATGTTCTGCATGAAGTGACTAAGCGCATATATAAGGAAACAAATCTCCACGGGCTGCTCGTCGACTGGATGTCCTTCACACATTGCTGAGTGAGACAAACGGGAACATCGACGGCAAAGTCATAAATCAAACTACCGGTATGCTATATGTTTTTAATACAGACCATCTTTATTTGTATTTTTTTTTGGGGGGGGGGGCAAAAAACAGATTTTTAAGCAATTATTAGGTCCCAAGATGTTTTACCGTAATTATGAAAAACCATAAATCACATTCTATACAAAAAAAAGTTTCCTTTTGACTGAATAGGATTTTCAAGTGAGCATAAGGTAAATATGATGGAGATAACATTTCGAAAACTTGGGGGGAAAATAAATGTTGAAATTACAACAACAATAGGTCAAAAAATAAAATAAAAGAGCAGACAACAGATACGCACAGTATGCATGCTGAAAGGAAGGCAAGCGAAGTGAACATTTCGAGCTTGTCGGCTGCTCCAGGAACACGGAGTCAATATTGTCATCTAGCATGAGGTCAAAAGTGCCAACAACAATCATGAATTGTTTGTTCAAAAGCGACATGGCATTTAAAAGGAGCCGTGTGCACAGATCGCACTATGGTGGATGTTGCTTGGTGAAGCTCTACTGGTGCGGTGACGAAAATGACCCACGGAGGTCATTGCGCAGGCTGGATGGCGACAGAGAGGAAATATCAGCGCTACATGAGATATGTCAGAAAAGTACCAGCTCAACCGGGACCCTAATGAGGACAAGAGCGATAAAAAAGTGATGGTTCTACTTCTTCCTTTCATAACTTTGCTGTTGTGAATTGGGAATTTCTCCATTGCGAGACTAATAAAGGTTTTCTTATCTTATCTTATCTTAATATTGTCAAAACCCGACAAGCCGTGAGGTGGTCCCAGGTGGGATTTCTATCAGGCTATGCTTTCAAGTCTATTTATTTTTTTTGCCTTCCAAGTTTAGCTTCTTGAATCCTAGGATCTTCTGTCACGGTCTGCTGATTGTCACACACATATGAAGGGTTACTATTTAGAGTCTGTGTACTGAACTGAGACTGTTGAGAGAAAGGGAAAATAAACAGAGGCGCAATGCTCTTTCCTATATTATGTTAGGTTTCTTTTCGTTCTTTGTAAATCCTTGTGTAAATAATGACTGCCTTCAGGAAAACCAATCACGATTCTCCTGTCTTACACTTTTATTTTATTTTTAACACAATAATGATGCCTGGGTCTGATTTGGCGTATTTAAACGGATGTCACAAAATCTGAAGGAAAAAAAATGAATATGCAAATCCACGGGTGACAAACTGCAAATATGAAAAATGTATTACAAAAAATGAAATATAATAAAAATAAGAACATTAAGAATGCATATGTTTAACCCTTATGAAAAATTGTGGGCCCCCTTCAGGAATGAAGTTCCCCTTCCATGGCGTAGCTGGATTTGATTGAATACTGGTGATGTTGTTGTATAATGTCAGATTTTGAAATCTTGGTGATTACAGTATTACGTTGACGATAATGATGATGATGATGATTAATTCAATGGTCTAATGTAGCAAATGTTGACATTAGGCAACCCTTGTTATTAAAAAAATGATTCGAAATTAATCATTCATCCCTTTCACAACATTTTTAAGACTAGACTCTTTTTGGGGGCATGTTGCTGTTCTGTACACTGCCCTGAAAATGGATTGGGGGCTGCGGGCGTTGTCAACCCACAATTTTCAACATTCAGAGTTTAATTAGAAGTGAGGCCACATCTGTGTCGGAGTGGAATACTAAATCTTCTGTAGCACCTGTGATTGCGGTGACTTTGGATTTTACGATAGGCTTTTAGGCTATTTGGGATTTTATTAAAAATGTCACTTTGTGGTTCCAAACTGCAAACTAACAGCAGTTTCCAGCTCGTCAAAAAAATAAAATAAAATACCCCAAAAAACAAGAAACAGAAAATTGAGTCAGTCTCCTGATGTCCTTTTGTTTGCCTACCCACTCAGGCTTTCCAGTTATTGTATGATGTCCATTTGTCTTCATGAAATGTCATTTTTGTGCACAGGACTGCAAATGCAAGTGCCGCTGCGCCTTTCTCCTTTCAGCGCTTCTCTCTTCTTGCTATCATCGTAAATCTCCCTCTCTGTTTCAATCTGCCCTGCAAGATGCTATCTTGGACTCCTTAATCTCGCCAGTCACTGCTGTTTATGTTCCATGGGGGACAGGGGTCTTGTCAACTGTCGGGACACATTGTTCGACCTGTGAGGAGGCAATGAGGAGATTAGAGGCTATAGCGCTCATGGTGTTACTGAGATTTGAGAATAGGAGGACAGTTCAGGGTGGTAAGGAGATGGAGGTGGCAAATGGGAAGGGGAATCATGTACACATTGCCTTCCACATTTCTTCGACCATCATCATTGATAAAATTTTACAACGTTTCTGTGATGGTTAATTTAGCAGAATGAATTAGCTCTTTGAACAAAGTGTTCTTCTCCGTGATGCTAAAATATCATGAGAACTGTTCGGCAGGTTCACTGAAATTGAAAGAGTCTGCTTTCAACACTTGAAGAATTGCTGGGTCAAATATAACCTAAATATGGTGAAATAGATTACCCAGCACTTGGTACCAAAGAGCCAGAGGTTGAGGAGTTGACCCACCACATTGGGTCAATATTTTGACCCAATAAGGTGTAAAAACTACCCACACTGATGAGTTAGGGCGACTGTACCAAGAAATGGGTTAGCAGATTATCAGCATAAATGTGGTTTAAATTAATGCAGATATTTTTCCCCAACATTTTATCGTGGCAATGAACTCAACTCATTTCACAACAACTGGCAGATAGTCAAGAATACTTCAAAAGAAGCCTCAAGCTGTTTAATGGGACTCCCAATTGAAGTTTAATGTCAAACTAAACACAAAACAAAGTGAATAGACACATATTTAAAACAACCACTGTTGTGCAGTGTCGGTAAATGTTTACAAATGCGTAAAGAAAACAACAAAATCACTGCAAAGCATCAGAGTAGCACACAGGAACTCGGACACTAACAAATAAGCCGGCGCATCAGTTTATCACCGGGTGAGAAACAAATTTGCATCGCTGCCAGATTTAATGTATTCAGTAGTGAGCAGATCGATTTTTCATCACCGCTCCAGTGTGTAAACACCTTAATTCTTCAGTTTGGATTCCTCAACCGTCAAACTCGCATCCTACCAGCTGCTACCCGATGCTAGTTCAGATTTAATGCGCTCCCAAAAGAGACTGATGATAATGATGCTGCTATCTGGAGGACATTTACATTTACAGTGAGTCCACAAATATTTTGGCAGCACAGAAAAAGGTGCTGAAAAACTGAAAAAGTTGTGTTGAGATGCCACATGGTAACTAGCTAGCTAGCTAACTGTATCAATTACGCTGGATAACCGCTAATGCGAATGAAGTAGGGTGGAGGCGACTCATGCCAGACTACGCAATACGTGATGCGGTGCCGTTTTAGCCCCCCCACAAAAAAATCTGCTGAAAAATGATTTAACAGTCCCACAACTGAGTGCTACATAGTTCTCAGTCTTTGCGTGTTTTCAGCAATGATCGTTGAAAATCTATAACGGATAGTATTGGGAAACAAATCTCAGAAAAAAACTACAGTCTTTAAACATCTTGAATCATAAATCTAGAAATAGTAGTCAAATTTACTGGAGTAGTAGATTTACTGGTGACCATCCCAAATTCAGCTGGGTTTGAGCTCACCTGCACCTTTGAAAATGAATGAAGGTATACTAGCCTAATACTTCCAATTCAATTCAAATTTGTATCCAGAATGCATCCGAGCAAAGACTATGGATCGAAATTTCATAAAGTCATGTAGTCATGTAGTGCTATAAATATGAGTGCTAATGACAGCCTTGTGCACATTTATTAACAAGCGCTATGAGGGGAAAAAAGCAGGATGATAAAGACAGGAGTAAGAAGGAAATGAAATCCAAAAGCAATTACCTCTGCTGCACCAAATTTCTTCTGCACAGACTTTTTGTGGATTTGTTTTGTTTCACTAACGGCTTTTCTGGTGTTCATATAAGGCTAGGTAATATTCCTCCAACAGTAATCTGAGTTTCGCAATAGATGCTTCCCTCCGCTGGCATTGTAAATATTTGTTTTCGTTGCAAAGGTAGTGGTTATCAGCCGTAAATCTTTAAAGATCCACGTAAAAGCGTGCTACCGCAGTGGCCCGAGGGCACGAGGAAAGGTATTTATAATGGGACAAGATTGATTTATTCAAACGTAAACAATATTTTAAAGAGTTGCCTCTGCTTGTTTTCCATTTCATCCCCACAGGAAATAGTCACCCGGGATGTAATTGAAGCTAAACCAAGACGTCACCAATGTATGAATTATTCATCCACTGTAACTAAACTGAGAGCTGATGAGATTTCAATTACATCCAAAGTAAAGAAGGGAGGCAGGGATGCAATGTTTGTTTGTGGGGAATAGCGGGTGGGGGGACAAAAGTGAAAAAGAAAAAGATTAAATCTTGCAGAAGTCAAACACAATCTCTTCCAGAATGCGGGTTGGGCATCTCTTCTTATTATACAGATTCCACTGGCAAAGGATTTTGAAGCCGGTTGGTGTCTGAGTGAGTCAGAAATATTGCTTTTGTACTAAGCAATAATGCAATTGAGCGATCATAGTACTGAGCATTGTATCAGTACTCCGCGTTTATGGACGTATGGACGTTCAGACAATTCTCTTCTATGTCACTAATCCTTTGCTTTCCAGCGGCAAATACTGTAAGCCACACCTCTGCGTCTACCTCTGGCAAAGGTTACAGCCAAAAACTGGGCAGGATTGGCTATCAGGCGTAACGGGCTGATGCCCGCTGGGCTGTTTTTTTTTTTTTTTTTTGGGGGGGGGGGCAGATGCAGTGTAATCAATTTTTTTTCAGTATTTCCGGCTCACAAATGAGAGAGATCCGCCCATTAATCCATAAATAGGAGCAATCAACACCACTGGCATAGGCACACAGTAGTCAGCTATGGCGCTCGGAGGGCATTGCTAAATGCACAGAATATATCTTTTGAAGAGTTGACATGTGTGCGCTCATCTATGCGGCACCTATATGCTAAAAACCTCAGTGGGCATCACACCTGTTTTGTCACCTCACTTGAAAATAAGCCATTTCCCAATGATTAGGCTGTGTCACTCATAGTGTGACAGTGTGTGTGAGAGAGAGAGAGAGAGAGAGAGAGAAATTATATATAATGGGCTATTACTGCTCAAGAACCCATCTCCAGCCGTCAAGCCCATGGGATATTCAGCAGAGAGCTGCAAGATTGGCAGAAAGATGCCAGGAGGAAATCAAGAGCTGATGAAAAAGACTCCAGAGACATCGTTACGAGGATCAGTACGTCTTTGAAGATGTGAGGCCGGGGAGGAAATACATATTTGGTGGCCCTCTTATGTATTTTGAGGCACACTCTCTGATTGAAACAAGCCCGAAATAGTCCTCGAGGTTGCAGGCTTTGATTAACATGTTAAGTTGGTAACTGTTGAAAAGTTTAACACGACTGGATTGAAACGATCAAAATGGTGATCACTGATGAACTTAAAAATAGAAACTGGCACAGAACCTCCCCACCCCCCACGTCAAATACATCCACCCGTTTATTTTTGAACTGCTTGTCCTCATTAATCCTCATCGGTGGGCTGAAGTCTGTCACAGCTGATTTGGGGCAAAAGGCGGGGTACACTTCAGGACTGATCGCCGACCAGTCACAGGACCAATATCGTCAGACTACCATTCACACCGACATTTTAAATGGACTCTTTTTAGTTATTCATGACCTTATTAAAAGGAAAAGATCTCTTATGTCCATCAGTAATGAGCTGAAACAAGTTGACCATTTTCTTGAAGACGAATCGGGGAATCACGAAATGTTCTGGATAGCACTCATGTTAAACCCCGTTCATACTTGAGAACAACATCTCAATGAGATATGCAATAAAGTATGAATGAGAAATCAATAATCACAGTCAGTTTGAAAAGATTCACCCCTGAAGCAAACACTCAGAAGGTCGTCACAATGACATTGTGTCATTCCCTCTGGCTCGACTGGCTCCATGAACGCGGCAGTTCAATGATAAAATGATGATTCATAACTGCTCACTCGTACAGATTAACTTACATTGGAGTGCTTCATGAAACACTTTTTGTGACTCTCACTGGCTGCCGTTAATCAGGTGCACAAGGACCTTCGCAATGTGTGAGCAAATGAACGTGATGTAAATCTGAATTCTGATCTTTGAGTGTGGCCTAAATACATGACTCGTACTAATCAAAGTACAGCAGCGTCTCATTTTTGCATCGCCGGCAAAGGCAAAGATGACCCTGACGCAGGAAATTTTACATTTGTATTTAATGGGGACGGCTGGGTCAGTGGAGTTCTGGAGCTAAAGTGGAACGTGAATATTTGATGCCTCCTGTCTCTTGGCTCAAGTCATTACTAACTTTCTTCATTAACTTTTTGAACTGTGAAAACCCAGCTGGCTCGGGTGTGAAGTGGCCCCTTCATGCAAAAGAGATCACAACACAAAATAGGAGTTGAAAGGAGAGCCCTCGCCCGAATGACATTTGTGTCTTTCAATGGCCCATCGTTGTCGTTTTATGTCAACCTTTGTTTCTCGCTTTGCACAGCACTTTGGTGGCCGCTTTTAAAGTGCTTCAACAAATAAAGTTGGATTGTATTGGGTGCTACTTTGGAGCTACTTCAACCAAAACAACAGTGGAATGACCGAAAACTTCAATACACCGATGGCCTCTAGAAGCGGAAGCATAACGGAAATTAGACTTTTTAATTGCTTGCATTTAAAAACTCTCTGCACTGCCTGCCCACCCATCAAGTGTGAAATTAAACAAGCAAATCTCTTCTCTTGTGCCTATTTCTGAAAAATGTGCCCAAGAGCGAATTTCCAAAAAAGATCAAGAGAAACGCAGTGCTGGTTGTTATGTAAATTGGCTATGTTAATGACCAGTTCTCTGACCACCACAAATGGGCAAATTGTAATTTGGCAGCTTGGTGATGAAGTAATGAAAACACAATCGAATCTTAAGGAAGTTGAATTAGCTAGGGGCGGCTTTCCACAGGGGAGCGGAGGGTGTGCCCTCCAGCGGCGCACCTGACGCCGATCTCCCCCGTTAATGAGATACCGAAACATTTCTTCTTCTATAAACTTTGCCACGTCGATAACTGGCTGTCGGATTATTCAGCGTTGCTCACGACTCATGTCTCCAAGTGTCTGATTATTCTAGACGTTCACGACTTTTTGCCTCATATCTTCTTGCCACATTTTTTTGTCTTAGTTTTTTTTAAAAAAACATTAATAGTTCTTTTTGCTATTTCTCAGTTTGTACTTTTGCGGTGACATGAATTGATGCACCGCTTGTGTTTCTGTCACGTAGCGAGGTGGTGGTGGTGGACCCCAAAAAGCAGGCAAGAGGAAGGAACAGGGTGAACTTGACGAGTTGTATTAAAACACATAAAATAAATCCAGAACAAACAAAGTCATGGAAACAAAAAGATTCCAAAGGAACAAACCAAAACCATGGCTGTGGCAAAAAACATGACAGCAACAAGCAAACGGCAACAAACAAACATGACAAGAGCAAACAATGACCCGACAATAAGTGTTCGGGCGGGAGTCCTTTTATACAATGAATAATTACATAACGACCAACAGGTGTGCAGCTGCAGAGGGAGCCCTACAGTGCCACCTGTTGGTCCCAAACCGAATCATGACAGTTCCAATATCCTTTGCTCAAACCGTTATAACGTCACCACGCGGATGCTTTGCGTTAGCACGTTTATGACATTTCGCTCTGTGTGTTAACGCTAAGCTAGCAGACATCCACAGGGTTCTATTTTTGTAGAAAATGCACACGCGACTCCAACACTTGGTTAGAAAGAAAATACCACTCTGGCGTTCAGAATTGTACCGCTGTGTTTCATATCGTCTTCAAGGATAGGTCAGCATCTTTTTTTTAAAACATCAGTAGGCTTCTAATGTGCGGAATTCATGAGGCTGTAGTACAATACTTTGTATCACAGTTAGTTTGAGTTATCTCACGGAAGCATTGAGGTTACGAGCTCAGTTATCGTCTATTTTTGTCTGACTAAGCCAGAATACAAAGTGTTTATTATCTTGTATATTTGCGGATGGTTCTGCTTCAGGGCCAGGTGCTTATTTGCTCAGGGACCACTTTTTTTAAAGCTCAAAATAAACACCTACTGTCAGAATCAATCAAACCAAAAGAGTAAATCCCCATTTTGTATTGTTGAATGTCAAGTCAAAGGTAGCAATGGCAAGCAGGGCCATTTATATCTATTTTAAAACACCCCACTCAAAGCCTCCTAATAGTGAGTGCCTTAAGGCGAGAATCTCAACAATATTATCCAGAGAATTCATGAGGGTTGGAGGACATAAAATTGAGAGCAAAAAACAAAAAGCCAAGGAGAGCGAAGCTGACAAAAACGTGTGTTTTTATCGCAGTTGCTACAGAAATGGGACGCTTTTTAAGATCGTTTCGTGTTTGACGTGATGTAACCACTCTATGAAATAAAATACAAGGTAACTGGGCCTTCATATCCCCCTTCAGATGTCGATAATAGAGTATCTTTTTATCAAGCCTCTAGGTCCACATTGACATTTTGTTCGATCAAAAAAAATTAAAAAATAAAAACCGTGAGGCACATTGTGGCGAGATTGACCATCTTTGGAAAATATCAGACCTGAGGGAACTTGACAAAGGGCATTGCCGAGTCTACTTTGCAATGCAACGCTTGGTAGTGAGTGAGCGCTCTGTGCTGTGTATGTGTCCTTGATACTGAGCTGCTTTCTGTGAGCGGTTCAAGAAACTTTGTGGAAGTTTTGTGGATTTTTTTTTTTTTTCGTATAATTTGATAACTTCACTTCCCGGATTGTAAAGTAAATCACACTTGAAATCCGTCTATTCGAAATCTATGGAGATAAAATTACATGTGGCTTAATGCCAAGTTTTGGGGATGTATATGCATATATCTTTTGACCCGGTAACAGTTTCCTCCCACGTTCCAACAAATTACACCTAAGTTTATGTTTTCCGTTGTTTTCAAGGTGACCAAATAGGAAGTAGCCCGGTGCCCTTTCCCAATGATTTAGGGGTAAAGTGGGCGTCGGCTTGGCAGTATGTTCCTGTTTTTGTTTCGTCCAAGCATTTCCTACTATGAGGAGGAGGAGGGGACAAAAAGCAGCAAAAAAACAAAAAAAAGGGAATGGGTCCATCGGATTCTAAAGGAATGGTGGGATCTGGGGGAGGATAGGCTCATCCAGGAGCTACAGCTCCATGAAGAATGCTTCAAGGTGTACCTCTGACTGAGTAGTTCGCTATGCGTTCTTTCACAAGTCCCTGTAAGGAACATGTCTTGTGTCCCAGACACCACAAAGATAACCCGCCCATCAACCCCCCCTCCCCATGCTGCTTTTATTGTACACGTCCATCAAAATGTCTTGCAGTTGCCACCCTTTGCCTTCTTCTTTTTTAGCTGCTTTTCCAAATGTAATAAGTCCAAATTTGGAGATTCTACTGCGTTTTGGGATTCCCACAATACATCTGTGTCTTTTCTTGACAGCCTAGATAGCTGGAGACATCTTTTATGCTCATTCCTGTGGAGAGACTGATAAATAATTGATGTCCGTCCAGCAACAATAATGGAAGAAGAGTGCTGCCTTTTGTCAGGGATGAATATGGAACAAACGTTCCCTTGTCCAAGATTGCAAACCAATTTGTTTTTGCCCGCAGTATAAATTGTTTAGCGTGTAAGAAAGTTTGCGCTTGAAGGAATGAAGACGCAGTACTTTGTCAGAGTTAAAAATACGGTGTTGAAGGTTGATATTTATGGCAGAGAAAACTTTTTCCTCTTTGTTTTTTTTTTCCTGACACCACCTTGTCCTTTTAATGATTTGTTTCTCCTCAGAAGTGCCACGACTCTTCACTTTGTCAAAGGTTGCAAACAAGTCTGCGCAAGTTTTAATAACAGTGAGAAAAGAGTAATTGAAGAGGCTTTTGGGTAAAAAGACAAACAAACACGCACTGCCTTAAAATGAGAGCATAGTAGAATATTGCTCTAAATAAGGATATCGGGTTTGGTTATAATGGTGCATTCGCTTAAGTTCAGTGCGATATGTGTGAATGTTCTGTCTCGATATGTTGTTCCCTGTCACTGTCTTGCAAGCAGTCATGGTTTGAATCCGCTTTTTGCATGACGTCGGCTGAGATAGGCTCCACTGCTCACAGAGAAACAGGATGGAGCTTCAATCAATAATTGCTCTGAAGTCATCGACACGACACGAACATGAAACAGAGCCAGAGTTAAACACTTTTTGTGTTGTTGCCGTTTCCACTTTTCATAACCTACAAGCCCAACGCGATTTTGACTCTCCAATATGACATTACCTTATTTTTCACCTCGCTGAATTGCTTTACCAACGTTTTTTTCAATACGACGGAGATTTCAGTGGGCATTTATTCTTCTGCAACACAGGGAGTTGCACCTCCTTTCAAATCCAGCCATTTTGTGCTTTATTGTTATTGGCCAGCTGTTCAGCTACTATTCACAAAGTCATGATAGCGACACTACCGTTTGGTCATAATCACTTGGCGTGTGTACAAGCTAATCATTAAGTTGATCATTTCCGCTGCAGTGGAAGAGGTACACCAATTTGAAACAATTTACAAAGCAAAGAAGCTTGGAGTGCCAGGAGTTCTCTCCAGTTGTTGATACTGCTATGTATGTTTATGTATCACATAAGTTATTCCTTTTCTTCGTCACCTATTCAGTCCAGCTGTGTGGCCATGCAGAATGAAGGGTCTGGATGGCTTTATAAATGCCCGATCAATTTTTCTGTCCAACGAGGGAGTTTGATGAACTCCCGTATCGTTGACTTGTCTTGTGTGATGGATATTTATTGGAAAATGCATTCAGACATATAGAATTTTGAAAAAGGGCAGGCTGAGAGAAAAGAGAGAGTAGCAAAATCAACAAGCAGAAGACAACCACAGCAGCGTCCAGCATTAAATGTCTACAAGTCAGCAACCCGACAACCTGGCGGTAGGAGCGAGACCAGTCCCTGCCGAAAGGCTACAGGAGTGTTACGCCGACGTCACAATCTTGAAGGAAATTGCGACATTGCCCAGGACCTGTTGCCGCTTGCTCACCATCTTCATGTTAGTATGGATGAGACTGCCATCGATCCGATGCATCCTGCTCACTCGCATTCGGATCGTAGCCGAGGTACCTTTCTTTACACGTCTCGAGTGCCTTTAATAATACCATCCGATATTTTATGTTTGGTGAGGAGCTGCTTCAGAAGCTTGTTTTGTCATTCAGTGTCCCCCGGATCAATGGACTAATTGTCGTAGTGAAGTACTGTAATAACGTTTACGGTTTAATCTATCAATGCTCCCATCAATCTCTGAAAGTTACACAACAAAGCAATGTCGTTCCATTATTGACATTGGAACTATCAGGGGTAAGTCAGTTAGTAAGTAAGTACATACGTACTAACTTCATACATACATAGATATGTACCAACATACATACATGTGTATGCATGTACATATATACGTACTAACATACATAGTCAAGTCAAGTCAAGTCAAGTCAAGTCAACAGTATTTATAGAGCACTTTCAAACAGCCATTGTTGCATACAAAGTGCTGTACATGGAGCGATTTAACATATACAATAAACAGTAAGACGAATCAGTAATAAGTAATAAGTAATAAGTAATAAGGCGGTAGAAAGCACCAAGCAGTAAAACCAAGAGCAAATATAAGTCATGCTGAGTCAAACGCCAAAGAATACAAGTGAGTTTTGAGGAGGGCTTTAAAGATGGGCAGCGAGGAGGCTTGCCGAATGTTCAGTGGGAGGTCATTCCAGAGAGATGGACCAGCAACAGAAAAGGCTCGATCCCCTCTGAGCCTCAGTTTAGTTCTTGGTACGTCTAGCAGAGACTGGTCCACAGACCTGAGGCGCCGGGCAGGGGTGTAGGGGCGTATGAGCTCAGAGAGGTAAGGTGGCGCGAGATTATTCAGAGATTTGAAAACAAAGAGGAGGATCTTAAAAATAATTCTAAAATGAATGGGGAGCCAGTGAAGGGATGCCAATATACATAGATAACATAGATACGTGCGTACGTACATACATACATACGAACAAGCATACATACGTATACATGTACATACATACGTCCTAACATACATAGACAGGTCCGTATGTACATACATACATACACGCATACATACATACAAATGTACGAACATACTGTAGAGTACATACTAACATGCATACATACGTATGCATGTACATACATACGCACATACGTATGTACTAACATACATAGATACTCACATACGTACATACATACATTTGTACTAACATACATACATACATACATACACACTAGCATACATAACTACATACATACAGTACAAACATATATGCATACATACTAACATGCATACAAATGTATGTACGTACATATGTACTAACATACATACATACATACATGCACATTCATGTGTTGCTGAATAAATTGACTTTCGGGCACTTATTAGCTGTGGGATGAAATTGTCTTTGGAAGAGCAGCTACATAGTGCAGCTTCTGCCAGCGGCCAGCTGCCTGCACGATATGAATGAAGAAGATTCCAAATGGTGCTTATTTCATCCTACATTTATTTTCCAGTCACATTTTCAAGTCACATCCCGTGCATACAGACTGAGTTGCTATGAGCTGTCACCATGGTAAAAAAAAAGCATAATTTTTGCTTTGTGTCCGTGCAGGAGGCAGAAAGAGATTTTGATATTTAAATTAATACGCCAATGCATAATTTCAGATGAACCTCGGATATTTGAATTTGAAGTGAAGAGTGACTCTTGAAGGACTGTGCAATGGCCAATTTGGGACGACATTGATCTTTTTGCATCTAAATGACTTCAATTAAGAAGGCAGAGGAAGAAATCCAGGCATTGTAACAATGCACACAAGCACAGGAATATGTAAAAACCTGGACTTAAGTTGGTGTAAATGCCAATTTTATTGGAAATTGTTAAAACAAACTCCCATTATAACGTACAAGTTCATTATGTCCCTCAAGGTAGGTTGCAACGAGGTTCGACTGTATTATATTAGGGGCGAGCGCTTTTGAGATTAGCATTCTTGAGTCTGAAGAATGAGCGTAGGAGGTGCGGTACACTTGAACTTCAGAAAGTACTTGTGGTTCCTTAGTGGAAGTGAAGCCACACAGACTTTGGCCCATTTACATTTCTTCAGCAGGTGGTTTCTATGCAGTGCAAAAAAAACAAAACAAAAGAAGCCAAATATGTAAAAAGATTCTTTGACCTCTTCAGCAGTTTTCATTTCATGCAAATATGCAGGTCTAATTTATCGAGCTCAACTTCGAATGTGCTTCTGAACACTTTTTCATTTGACACACAACTCCAATAATCATTATGAAGTTGTATTTATTTATTTATTTATTTTTGACTCTCCGTTGAGTTTTGATTATTTTTATTCTGACTGCCAAATGACTCTTGCACCTCTTTTAATAATTCATGAAACGTCGAAGTTGGAGCCCAAATGGAATTGTTTCTTTATCTGCAGTGTGTGTTCGTTAGCAAGTGTCAGGCCGCGTGACGGCACCATTTTCTTTTCTTTTTCGCAAATTAGCGCTGGATCTGGATACGTGAGAGGAATATATTTGGGAAAAAAGTGGCGCCTGTGACAATACCGACTTGTTTTGGATGACATGTAAAGGATTTCAATGAAATGATACCCCAAAAGACTATATTGAATATTTAATACACAAGGAAAATGATTTGTCCTCTGTACCTCCCTTATAAGGAGTCACCGATGATTGATGAATAGCGAATGCTTTCAGATGTGCCGTAAATATTTTACATGCACCAGAAATATACTGCGTAAATATACTCAACGGTGGGGTGCGTCCTTCTCTAAGTAGAATAAAAGCCTTTTGTTCAGGCCTCCACCATAAATAACAATAGGGGAAAAAAAGTAGAAGGGCGGCAGAACCTCTCAAGAGAGAGAGAAAAAAAGAAAACGTATTGTTTCCAAATATAGTTTGTGTTTCTCTGCGCATCTGTCCCTTTTCTGACCCGTTTTTCCTTTTAAAATAATGAAAATTGTGCGTCGGGAGTGTGTTGAGTCAGAAGACATGGACTAAGACATTGATTTTGCTTCACTAACTAGGAGGAGAGCTCTGGCCTAATTCATTTTGTCAGAATCAAAAATCAAAAGAAATATCTGAAATATCTTATTTGAACCACTTCATTCTTTCCAAAAGTCACGGGCATGCGAGAACCTATCGCAGTCGTCTTCTGGGAACAGGCGGGGGGGACACACCAGTCAGTCGCAGGGCACACAACCATTCACCGTTCAAGTCAACTTTTATTGTCAAATGCGCTATATGTGCTACCATAGAGCACAGATGAAATTTCTTTCCTCAGGAGAGAGGGGAGCTGCTGTGGGTGCTCGCGACAAAATAATAGTCATGCAACCTTAACCATTTTTTCTGCATAGACTTTGTTGTTTGAAGCAGTTATAGATGATACATTCGGCAAGCCTCCTCGCTGCCCATCTTCAAAGCCCTCCTCAAAACTCACTTGTATTCTTTGGCGTTCGACTCAACATGACTTAGATTTGTTCTTGATTTTACTGTTTGGTGCTTTCTACCGCCTTTATTACCAATTTGTCTTACTGTTTATTGTGCATGTTAAATCGCTCCATGTACAGCACTTTGTATGCAGTGATGGCTGTTTGAAAGTGCGCTATAAATACTGTTGACTTGACTTGATTGACTTGACTTGATAGAGGAGCGAATCAAAGTGTCCTTTTCACCAGTGGATCAAAGACGTCATGCTGAAAATGTGCACACGTCTGCTTACAAGCCAAGTTTGAAAGCAAACATAATCACACCTCGGGATAATTTAGGGCGATCAATCAACCTACCGTGCATGTTTTTGGAATGTGGGAGGAAAACGCAATACCCGGAGAAAACCCACGCCTGCACGGGGAGAACATGCAAATTCCACACAGCCAGGCCAGGGCCGGAATCAAACCTACGATTTCTTCGTTGTGAGTCGTACGCGCGAGCCGGTCTTCACTCTGCCACCCGTATTTTCCCTTTCCATTTGTTCTTTTTATTTCACACTCAGTCTTGCGTAACAGGCCGGCCCCTCGCTCGCTTCCTTGGAAATGACTTATGGAGCTTATGGAGAACCGTGGCGGATGCAAAACACGTTGCATTATTGATTGCGGCTATGGAACTGTGAAGTTGTTAATGGTCGGGACGGTTGACTAACCATTCAAGTTGTAGATCAGACTGGGGAAAGGATGCAAAACACCACAGAGAACCTTGATAGGAATTGAGATGGCAGATGGTAGTTTATGACTGAGCATTATTTCAAAGCACCACAGCTGTATAAAAACACGGAAAACTTGCCAGGCGCTTTGTTCTGAATGGCTTCCAAAATTGGGCTAATCAAGCATATTGTGCCGTTTCCATCCTTCCGTGTTATTTACATTGCAATGTTATTTCAACAACAGAAAATGTTGCACAGTGATCCGAATGGAATCATCATCTGGATCGCAGCGTGTTCCAAAGGAAGACTCTACCTCTTGCTTTTAGCTGATTGACGAAGGAAAAAAGGTCACCATCACACACCGGCTAGTATCAATCTTGGAATGGGTTCAAAAGATGCTTTTAAAATCCAAGCCTGTGCACCTTTCGCTCTATTGCTTGGAATCATTTCTAGAATTACCGTAGGTGATGCTTCGCTTATTTAATTCCTTCAAGTGCAGCTTGCAGACGCTACTCAGGGGGCCTCCAGTCAGCGGGTCATCTAAATCACTCATCCCGTATTAATCCTGTGAAGTGAATGACATCGCAAGAATCGTCAGTCAGGCCTGAATTGGGCCCACTGCAAATTGAAAAGAAAGACAACCGATATCAAGTATGATCTTGAGGTATTTTGCCATTTGGAAATGAATGTTTTCACTCTGCACTTTGCCCATTGGCGGGGGGATAGATTTTCTTTCTTTTCAACCCAAAAGGAACTGTTTCTCCTCGAAGATTTTTCAAGTACCGGTAGTAGTTATTGCGTCAAGCAATGATGGCGCAAAGCCAGCAAAACTGTCCAGCTCTCCATTATCTGGAGTGCTCATCCTCGTTTGGGTTGTGGGTTTGCTGGACTCAATCCCACCTGACTTTGAGCAAGATGCGGAGTACACCCTGGACAGGTAGGAGGGCCCCTGTCACTTTGACTTTTGTCATTGCATGCTCGTTCAACAACGGTGCTATGGAGACAGAAAATGCTAACTTTACAGTTGTTTTCTCCCAAAAAGTTACATGATCAGACTTAACATTCTGTAAGTTATAGGCCGAGATGTCATTTTTGTTCAATCATATGGAAACAAGATTCAATTCCAGTTTTCAAAACCGAATAAAGAAATGCTCTGCTTCCTCCCAATTTCCCCGAACCTTGGCCATGAACATTTCTTTATCTCCTATCTACATTTCCATCCTGAAGCACGAAGCCTCGGATTGGATCTGAAACTTCATTTCGAAAAACAAGAATCCTCTCAGTTGTGAAGGAGTGCCATTAATAAAGAAGAAGGCAACTGAATCTTAATCACAACTGCCGCTTGACAGACACACGCAGATCTGTCAACTTCAGGTCAGTTTTGACACTTAACAGAAGACTAAGGCGTCTTCTCTTGCAATTTATCCAATATTTTTTTTCGTAGGCTTTCTTGACATAGTTAAATTCTTCCTGGTTTTCTTAACGTCTTAGCACGCAGAACTAAACTTTAGTTCTTTGGAAGTTTGTGTATAAAGAATATTCCAGATCGATGAATATGTAGGAAAGAACCTGGCTTAGGAATAAAAAATCTCTCACATTTCTGTCCCATGAAGAAAATAGCACGTACGCACCAGAGCCATACGGTACAAGGGGGTATAGGTGTTGTCCGTAAACAGCGCATTTTTAAAAATCAGATTGTACAGTTGAGTCTTCCATTTCCCACCACATTGTCACGTGCGTCGGGACGGTTGTTTCGTGACAGGTCAGGACGTTAACGCCTTCACATTGAAGTCAAGTGGCAGCAAGGAGAGGTGAGGGGGAAAAAAAGAGGACTCCAGTTGAATAAGGCGGCGCAGAATGAATGTGAAGGTGTAAAGTAGAGAGAATGAGAGTAGCTGGGTGAAAGAAAGAAGGCAGCAAAGGAGATGATGACCATCCATCACTGGGAGGGACTCTGGGTGCATTATAGGGCTGACATGAGTGATTACCGAGCGTGTCTGAATGCTGTAGACTCATTCCTCGTTTCCTCCTTTGACTCCGTCGGGCGTGAGCGATGACTGTCGCCTGCCGGCTGTGCCTTAGCCATCACGATGGATAACAATGATCTTCCTGCCACCTAGGTGCAAGGCTCTGCAATGCTCATCCAGGAACTGGACCGAGATAAGGCGTAATTGATTGCTCCCTCCCCCAGGGTGGTTGGTGGTGGCCAAACAGGCTGATCAACTGCATCTGGTCACAGAAACCCCTTCAGGCTCGACCTGTGACATTCACAAATTCTGCTCTGTTTCTTCCTGCCTGATCTGCTGATGCTACTCGACTTTGCCTATTGCATCAAAAAAAGAGGCTGTCTGCCATTTGGTTCCGAAAAGTACGTCTGAGCTGAACAAGGCGAGCACTGGAAAGAAATTTACTTACAGCCATTTGTCAAAAATTATCATTAAAGCATTATCAAGGAAAGTAACACCTTCGGCATATCAGCATATAAGGCAGCCCCTTATGATCCAGCTAATGTTTCGGATATTTTGTAAATAATACCGAGCAGTGAAGCAGCTTATTTGTGTTTATGTGAAAATGACTCTTGTTGCCAAACATGCCAAAATATTGCGCATGTTGTAATGATTCACTTCATGATGAATCATAATTGCTTCCTCCCCTTGCGCGCTGCGAAATGCCTGTTTGTGCGTCTGAGATGGGTACAGAAGGGAAACAAATTCCTGATTAAAGAGTGCAAAATGTTGCGGAGGAGCCCCCTAATTAAGTTGTTCTCCTACTGAGCTCCCTGACTAATTCATAACTTAGCCCGTGGAAGTGTCACAGCTAAATGCTAGAGACTAAAGTAGGGCAGTTAACAACAATTTACGAAAAATCGAGCATGGGAAAATGTGCTGAGATTTATCACAACAGAAACGAGTGAAAGCCGGAAGGGCAGAAAACTTTTTTTCTTCTTTTTATCCTGGGGTAAAATTTGCACTGCGCTTGGAATTTTGCACACAACTGTAAAGAATGTATCATACTGATTCACATACAATGGGTGGAGGGAACACTGATGCCACCTTTTGTTTTGGAGTTAATCCTTTCGATACTCACTGGCATGATGTTTTACAACGTCCAGTGTTCGCGTGTATTCCTGCAACTTTTTCGAAAATATTTTGGCTCCAAAATGTTGTCTTGTGGCATTGTTAACCTTATTATATGTATGATAACATACTGGTTATACAATACACCTAATCCAACATCATAAACTACGGTAAACATGCAGTAACTGGAGAGTTGAATACAAATATTGTGGGTACCTTGAGAGTCAAGTTTGAATTTATTCCGTGACTTCGTAATTAAAAATGAAAAATATGATCACCAAAAAAAATAAATAAATGCACGCTGTCTCCCAGAAATCAAATTTTGGTGTTGTTCCCGTTTTTTTTTAACCATTGTTTGGGATGCAATCCAATGTTTTGTCAGACAGCTAATTGGATGTCAACTGTCTCCCCCCAAAAATAACGGTGCTCAAAGCCAGCGGTGATGAAAACGGCAGAAGGCACTGCATATTAATCACTTCACCCAGATTTGTCATCCTCTTTTTACAATTGCAGATGTGTGGATTGATGATGTTTCCACAAGTTACGTCCTCAAAACATAGTCACACCTTGACTGCTCATGTAGCAGTTGAATTCTGAGTTCTTTTTTTTGCTTGCGTGGTATAGCGCCACACTATAGATAGCAGGGGAATCGAAATCAGTACCAACATTTGGGCATTGTCTTAATCCAGATGGTGGACACTGAAATTTTTAGCAGTCTTTTGGTTGATGAGCTATGTAAGCTACATAAGCTATTGGTATTTGTATGAATATGAATTTTGAGCTGACAACATTTTCAAGGCTCTCACACCGAAATTCGCATGAAAAACTTTTTTTTTTTTTGGTCAACTCAAGCACTTTACCTTGAGCTCAAAGGATGTAGCATAAACATAGGACACTTTAATCCTGAATGTGCTCTGTTAAATATTCATCTCAGCTCAGTAAATGCATATTATGAACGGATAATTTCTGAGAAAAATAGATTAACCCTTTCGAGGGACAGCGGTGACTACAGTGGACAGCTTTTCGTGTATTCGGGTTCAGGGTGCATGTGTCACGTTGCGAGGTGGTGGTGGGGGCACGAGATTGGAGGAGGTTGTACTTGAAAAATTGTATTAAAACAGAGAAAACTAAATCCAAAACAAACAAAGTCCAAAGTATCAAACAAAACACATGACTGAAGATAAAACATAACAATGACCAAAACCTGACTGAAACAAACATGCCACTAGCATACAAACAGCCACAAACAAACATGACAGTTGCAAGCAGCAACAAACAACAATGACAGTAGCCAAAAGCAAACAATGACCCGACAATGAGTGCTCGGGCTGGAAGTCCTTTTAAAGCACTAATTACATAACGACCAACAGGTATGCAGCTGCAGGGAGAGCGCTACAGTGCCACCTGTTGGTCCCAAACCGAATCATGACAGCATGGAAGGGTTATGTGTGATTTTCATGTAGACATGGCCAGACTGTTCCCCAAACTGGTCTTTGTGTTTGCAGAAGTCAAATGCATCACCGGCCATTGTGAAAAATGACTATGTGCAATCCAAGTGTGTACACCTGCAGTATCTGCAGTTGAGGCAATCTGCTGGTTCAACATAAAAGGGAATGAATTCTCGATGCACACAGTTTGAAACCCTGAGTGATCTCTTTCCCTTCCCTTTCCTTTTGTGTTTTCACTCTTTTGTGTTCCTGTCAATTAGGCCAGTTGATGTGGGATGACAAAAAACGGTCTCGGGGAATTGGGAAGTTTGTGCCATATAACATCGGCTATATGCCTCTCTCCAAAGATGAGCGTCTTTTGTGTAATACTGATCAGAAATAACTAAAATTGATATCATAATAACAACAAATAATGTGAGTTGGAAACAGCATCCAGTACACAAAACCGTCCATTTTTTTCATCCGTCTTCCTTGACCTCTGTTATCGTTCTTTTTCAACAGCTGCCCATATTTCCATAATTATTACTGTATCCGCACATTCAATAAAGCTCTCGGCATTTCCATTTAACATATTTTCATATGATAATCATGACACTTTACAATCACACTTGATCTCTGCTTCGCCATGTGTTAATCACAAACCAATCTCCGCGTTAGCGGTTAGCCAGCTAAGCTACGCTAAAGCTTCAGCGCACTCACACACACACGCACACACACACACACACACACACACACACATTCTCATTAAGTCTGCCATGCATGAGTCAAAATAGCTTCGTATCCATGACATTTGAAAATGATTGAAATTGATATACAGTATTTCGTCTGGAAGCCCGACTTGCAGACAACAAATCAATGGAGCTGGACTGTAGGAATGAAATCATTCACATTATTTTTGAATTACATTTTTAATTTGGTGGTTGTAAACAGTGATTCGTCATCCTGCTTAAAGCATCGCTTCGGAACAAGGAATCCATTTTCATTCTTGGGATCGCTCTCGTCTGGTTAAGATCACTTCTGTTCATAGGTTATTTGTAAAATTACTTTTAAATGACTCGTTTATGTTTGTGTGCCTGTCATCTAATTCAGTTCATTAACTTCAGCTCCTTTCTCCCCCACGCCCCGAGCTGCTCCCAGGAAAGTTTTTGTGAGGTTGTTTTTCTATTACTGTCCAAATAGCTCTTTGTCATTGTTATGGTTGCGATCAATAAATCTGAGCGCTTCAGTTTCTGTCTGCCTACTGTGATTGATTCAGTGCTTTGGGTCTGCCTGCCTCTGCTCGGACCCTCACAAAAAAAAAAATTCTGACAGTCAAATTCAATACACCCCCCCACATCCACCCTCTCCCACTCAAAAGAAAACATTGAACTTTACATTGAAATGACTTCTCACTTTCGAAGCTTTGACGGGTGGGTGGCTAAGGATGAACATAATCCCCGACAGAATGAAAGTATTAAAAAAAAAAGTAATAAAAATGCACCCCATCGATTTGGACTTTGGAAGACTTTTTTACAAGGCTGATTCTGTTCAGGGTCATGGGTTGGGTGCATCTTATTGCAACTGACTTGAGGTGAAAGGTAAGAATTAAACTCACGCTGCCTGCACAGGAATCAGGCAAGTGAACCATTGTGCTGTCCATGCTTTTTCTTCCCATAAGAAAATAATCGAAATAGAAAACTGACCACTGTAAACATTTTATTCGCTGTACATGCAATGTGGGATAGGTTGGGTAGGTCGTGTTTCAAATTTTTAAAAAACGGCACGTTTGTTCACCCGTTAACGTATCATCGTCAAAGAGAACAAGAGCAAGTTTTCAACACTTTAACCCTTTCGTGCAACCTGTAAGCTCATAACATGATAAACTGTCCACCGTAGTAGCCGCTGTCCCTGAAAGGGTTACATTTATTCACGCTATTATTTTTATAGCAATTTTTAATTAATTATATTTTTTTAAACTGCCACGTGTGGACAGGGCAAGAGTATATTTTTGTTTTTTAAAAAAAATAACATTTATCAAATTGCGAAAAAAGGAGTTTCCAGCTTGTGATTTTTATTTATTATTTTTTTTTAACGTCGACTCTTGAGTTCAAAATAAAGCTGCTAATGTTTTTGAGTAACTGCTGTCCTATGAGATTTACTGACGTCTCGCATAGCTACTCTTGTGTGTCTTTGGAAGAAAATCGTTGGCCGAAATATTGCACCAATTGGAAACTAAGCATGGTTAGTTCCACTTTTGGAATACAGCGTTGTTAAAAAAAAATTGCCCTCCAATTCAACCGATACTTGAAGATGGTTTCCATTTCAATGCGTTTTGTTTTCTTTGTTGTCTCTGTTTCCTGTGGAGTGCTTCAACTCTTGATTTATGCGGACTTGTTTGTGACCCGCGCCACCGCTCGGATTGCCTTCGCGGGTTGATGGTCCTGATTTATTTCGCTTGTCCCCAGTTGAAATAAATACACAGGTGATTTCTGTCTTTCCGCCCAGAAGAAAGCACTTAGTCAATTGTTGAGCTTTAATCTTGAGCAGACACATTAAGATAGTCCGATATGCTATCAGTCAAAGTATACGGCCTCTCTGGGTGATCGCTACCGACGCGGTGTTCTCTCTATTTTTAAAGAATTCCCTAAACAGACACAAACAGCGACACAGAGTTTCTCCCGTGCCTGTCTTTTGTTGTTACTTCATAAGACAATATGTTTCGTGCCGGTGAGCAGACACCTCCAGTCACGTTTGTTTTTGTAAAACCCTTTCGCTCTTAGGCAGCCTGATTTTTGTAATTGTCTCAGATTCAAGTTGTTTTTGGCAAACGAGGCCGAAACCCTACTAGGCATTCCGTAACATCGCTGAGGAAGGGGGCACACCCGCAAAGCAGATTAGATCGACCCAGGCAGTGGAATAGACTGATGACAAATAGACACTGCTCATTATTTGCCATTATTGCTCATTATTTGCCCCCCTGTTTGGAAAGGCAAACAGGGGGGGTAGATGGATGTGGCCGTGACTAAAATGACACATTGCATTCTTGCGCACGGTTGTGTATTTGTGCCTCATCGTTTCAAGTGCGAAGCGATTACAGTTCCTCTCACAGTGATGAGTGCCGTCCAGCTGTGTGGGAGCTTTGCTTACTCTTCGTAATTGGCGCCGTTCTTTTGTTACCTTCTGCACGCCGCATATCCGATTCAAATTTACGTTCAGGTGTGACTGAATTCAGTGGAGTTTTATACGAACGTTATTGGTGGAGCACCAGCCACTTCTATGAAATCATAGACTTAAGATGCATCTAAATATTCTCTAGTAAGGAATCATGTTGTCCAATCTTTCCTTATAAGAGAATTTCCTTTTGTGGGAAACGACTATGGTCCATGTCCTTTATGAACATGCAAATATGTAAACAAAATACATGTGTCACAACTCAAGCTCTCACAGTGATGAGTGCCGTCCAGCTGTGTGGGAGCCATGGTTACTCTTCGTAATTGGCGCCGTTCTTTTGTTACCTTCTGCATGCCGCATATCCGATTCAAATTTACGCTCAGGTGTGACTGAATTCAGTGGAGTTTTATACGAACGTTATTGGTGGAGCATCAGCCAATTCTATGAAATCATAGACTTAAGATGCATCTAAATATTCTCTAATAAGGAATCATGTTGTCCAATCTTTCCTTATAATATAATTTCCTTTTGTGGGAAACGACTATGGTACATGTCCTTTATGAACATGCAAATGTTAACAAAATACACGTGTCACAACTCAAGCAATAAAATGCAAAAAATATATGGTCCAAAAACTGTTAATAACCCCAAAACTGAAGCATATGGTACAGGTATATGAACAAAATACAGTATAATAAGAGTAGTCACAAAATTAGGACTATTAGCTCAAAAAAGTACTTACCGACCTACTACTTACCTATACGAGCCCTGACAGGAAGGAAAGTGATCAGGACAACCCGCCACCTGTCCCATCTTTAATATCTCAGCATATGTAAAACTCAAAACGACTAAATGACCACTAATAAAGTTTGAATGCGCCTGTTGGCCACTTTGCACAACGGAGCACTCTGTAACAATGATGAAGCGTGAATATAAACAGAGACGGCTCAACGTTAATTTTGCTGCAGACCAATGTTGATGTTTGGCTATTGATCTCAGCAACTCAATTATGGAGGTGTCCCACAATAATGAGGTGGGTCGCGCAATGGCGAGTGGGGGCTGCTTAATGACCACATTTATGACGGCCGTCGTAGCGCTCCTGCTTCACTCGGAGTCCAAATTCTGCTAGTGCAAAACTTTCAACAATCAATCTAAAATTCAGCCCGATGCCAGTCAGCCATCAATTTGCCGCTCGACCACACAGCAACAAGCGCTCCGGGCCCCCCGGTTGCTCCCATCACATGACACCGACACCAAATTGCGCAGGCAATAGCATATTTCTTCTCACTCTACTTCCTTTTGGCTCTTCCTCACTGAAATACCCATTAGGGTCCCTTGCCTCTGTATTTCTTTAATTTTTCTTTCCCCCCAGACCATCTTCTGCACTCTCCCGCAGCTACCGGGGAATTATTCTCTTTGTTGTTCATCCTCCCACATCCTGTTACCAATTGTGGGTATTTGCCTCCCTGTGTCGTTCTCCCATTCTCTCTGGCTGATTCCACTGTCTAGCTTCTGAACTTTTTCCCTGGTCTGCTTCCTTTCCTTTTACCCGGCCCGCTTCTTTCGGGTTTATCTACTGGCCACTACACAGCAATATTGTCTACTAACGATGGAGAAAAAAAAATGGCGCAGTGGGACAGATACAAGTTATGTTTTTGAAGGAAGATAAATGAGGACATGAAATTAAAATGAGATTCAGGTTCATGCTGGTTCACGTCTGCAACTTTATCTCTTTGTTGTGCATTTGGGAGCGCGTGTGTTGGGTGCAGAAGAAAAGAAAAAGTCATCTTGGGGATGAATTCTGCACATTAAACCGAAAGTTATTCAGGGTGCGTCGAAGGTGCCGGAGTGAAAAGGATAGTGGCCAGACGGTTGCGCCTCGAGACCAAAATCGGCTCTTAAGTGGCCGAGGAACTTGCCGCTTCACTTGGCCTGGCCCCTTCTGTCACTGGAAACAATTACAAGAAGGGCGAGCCAACTGTGAATCGATCATCTCTGTGAATAATTCGGTGTGAATGGGGCACTTGTTCTTTTCGCAGGTTAGCGCTGATACAACTGGAAGTGCCTATGGGACATGCGGATGCTTTAGACGGTATCCGGTATGACAGCATTCAGCAAAACATGAGACAACAATACAATCGCAATCAGTCGAGAGCAGACATCTTGTAACAAGGCCAAACAACACCAGCGTCATTATGCTGGCTGTTTCTTGGGGGCAAGCTGCACGGCACTCTTGCGGTGTGACCGAGCGATTTGGCTACGCCGGCTGAGTTCCTCGATGCGGAAGTCTCAGTGGGCTCCTTACAGAATGTATGTTTTTTTTCCCTCTCTTTGTCATGTATTTTTTCAGTAAGATGTTCAATCAATAATTCCTTTCTGTTCAATACCGAGGGCAACGCTGCATTACATGTTTTGTTTGATCTTTTTTTTTAGGGGGGGGGTCTCTGCAATGTAAAAAATGTACGGTAGTCTCTATTGACATGCATAATAGGTCATACTATACATAAATACCTTTGTAAAAGGCAGATTTTATCTGAAGTGTCCGTAACTGGATGAATAGAAACTAAGAAAGTCAGATATTATGAATTTGCGTTGGTGCACATTTTGCCGCAGTGCACATAACATCGCAACAATTGAGTCAAAGAAATGAAATTGTACAGTTCAGCCGGGACTTCAGCTTGGTGACCTGGTTTCAGTTGGAAGTTTAAAGTGTGATTAAATTTGACCTGTATGTATGTATATATGTATATATATATATATATATATATATATATATATATATATGTATATACGTATATATATATATATATATATATATATATATATATATATATATATATATATATATATATATATATATATATATATATATATATATATATATATATATATATATATATATATATATATATATATATATATATACCTGTATTTTTTTTTCAAGTCTCAAGCAGTTTCCATTTAGCTTGCCAGAGAGAATTGAATCATGCATATCAATAAAACATGGCCATGTCCACCAGAAATGAATGATTAATATTTGTGATAAGAGCTGCTCTGATTAATATGACATTACTCCCTGCGTGTGTCGCGGCTGGGAAGATGATGTTGTAGGTGGCAGTGGCTAGACTACCGAATGCAACTCCAAGACAGAACTTGAAAAGGTCAAGGTAGGTTCTCAAAGTATTACAAATGCTAGGAAATTTGGAATGATTTGGTCCAGCTGACTTCACAATCAATCCTGACTGCACAGATTGTATGAATGCATTGAGAAAAGCAAAAAAAAAAAACATCACTCTTCATTGAGAAACTTAAGTGTTCAGGTCATTTACTGTGAAGGTCTTTGTGATTGTGACAAAGGCACAGCAGCACTGGCCCTTCGTCCAAAGTTTTGTTTACGCATTAACAAGGGCATTGCACAAACGGGATCAACTGCACGTTGCTGTAAAACTTCGTTCACAACTCACATACTGTATCACCTGACTGATGCGTGCAATTATCATATTTCACGCTCTCTTTCAAACAAAATCAACCCTGAGTACGTATAGGCATTGAGATTGGCTTAAATTGAGATGACGGTCCAAGCCGCACCAAAACACATATGGTGCATGCTGCTTTCTCCAAATTGAACCTTTTACCGTATTTTCCGCACTATAAGGCGCAGCAAAAGACATTCAATTTTCTCAAAAGCCTGCCGTGTGCCTTATAATCCGACGCGCCTTATATATGGATCGATATTATGATTTCTTGGATGTTGTATTTAAAATGTTCTGTCAAGCGCTTTGTTACAGCTGCAGCGGTTGTGAAGGCTCTATATAAATAAAGCTGTATTGCATTGCATTGCATTGTATTGTATTCCCTTGAGCGTAGCTCCATTTAGTAGATGCCTAACACACCCGCAACCACTATTTCAGTTTCTATTCAATGCACCTTATAAAGCGGTGCACCCTATATCTGAATACAGTCTTAAAATAGGTCATTCATGGAAGGTGTGCCTTATAATCCAAAGTGCCTTATAGGGTGGAAAATACGGTATTTTTATCATTGTTTGGTTTTGCCGGATTATGAAAATCTCCATTGAAAGACAATAATAAGCAAATTGCCCGTAGATGGCACTCGATTTTTGCCATGATAGTAATCCGTGTTAATTGATAGTGCACGTGTCTGTGCAGTGCACTCTGTTGGGCTCAGTCGGTTCATTAAGCAACACTTTGTAATCACTTGATTCCCTGCGCATGGGGAGTAATCTCTTAATGCCATCAATGCGGCCGCTAAATGTTCTTTTGTTGCTTGTCTGCTTCCGTTCACTTTGAGCCAAACATCAAATTACTGCAGTACGTCTGTTACTGTGTGACCCATGCGAAACCTTCTTTTTATTACATTCAGCACAGGAGGTGCCAAGTCGGTGCAAGGTAAGCGAGGGCACTCTCATTAATTTTTTTTTCTCCTTCTTTCTCTTCCAGCGGCTTTATGTCAAAAGGTTGGTTTGGTGTTACATTGCACAGAATTGCTGCAAACATACCATTCGCGCACAAAAGACTAGCAGAGGTCTTAAGACGCATCAGGAAGAAGCTGCAAAACAGACGAAGGCGTTTCTTGAACCTCAACTTTGCAGGGCACCTAATATGGCGTCATAAAATTTATACACGGCAATGCCATTTGCAGTTAAATTTTTTTCCCCTTCTTTTTTGTCCTAGCGCAAGGGCTATTTTGCATAAAACAGACCATCCAAGACTGGCACAAATCTTTAATGGCAAAAACTATTTTTCTACATTTTTTTTTCATAAAAATCAACTCACTCCAAATATTAACACTATTCAGCGACTGTTTGTCCTGCATATTATTACAAAACTGAGAAAAATGATTAGGCCTTCTCATGTTGTTTCATTGGGCAATATAAGAGCCAGTGAAAATACGTTCCGAATATGAAAAAAAATGTCTTCCATCTAGTGGTGACTGATGATATTATAATTTACTACAGTTGATCCATGCATATTTGCAGTTTGGCAATTTGCAGATTTGCATATTCACAGATTTTTCCTATTTTTTTCAGTTTTTTCATATTTTGGATTTTCAGCCCACATTACCTCCATTTTACGTGGAAAATTATTATTTAATTATCAGCATTATTTGGATATTTGGGGAGGTTTGTAATTTTTTTTGGGGGGGGGGGATTAATCAAGGGGGCACCCAGAGTGCGGTTACGGGGCACTCGTTTTCTTGGGGGAGTTTTTTTTGTGCAAATGTCATTCTGAAGGCACTTTACATTAATTTCAGGATACTGTGTTGTGAGCTTTTTGCAAACTGTGAGAGTTTCACAGCAAAAAGGAAAGAGCTACATTTTTTTTTCTTGCGATGCTCGTGAGTAACCGCAAGTAAAGTTTGGCCATTCGACAACCTGCACATTTCAGGCTCCGGCTTTCCATTTACCTGAAGAGGAGCGTAAACAACAAGCGAGTACAGAGATCAATCCAGAATGAGGACAACAAAGACAAAGAAATAAATAACATTTAAAAAATGAGGGAGCGACAGCCATTGCTCTTCAGTAAGGAAAACAGGTGGCGGCGTGTCATTGTTTGAGCAGCATAAACACGAGAGCGTGCGGAGGCGCCGCTCTGACAACCCCCATATCTGTCACTCTATTAAGATGATGTAGTGTCTGTGCATCTTGAGGCAACCGTTTCATTTTAGCCGCATAGGAATGTTTGTCTCCAGAGGACAAGCCGAGGACATCTGTGCACAAGATGGTGGTACTGCCAAATAGAAAAGGACCGTTTTTATTTTTTCCAGAAAATGCTGGCGTGCTTACTGATTGATATAACGATGCTCTCTTGTTTCAAATGATACACTCAGCACGTTGAATTTTACATTGAATACTAATTTGAATCTCACTCGATTGTGTTAATCTGCAGAAAAGTTTTTTTCTTATCTGTTTCCTCCGAAAAGAAAGCAAACAAACTCTGTCGTGGTCTTGTTTAATTAACACAGGATGATAGTAGGGGGTCCTGTACGGAATGCATTAAGCTCATTATACAGTAATTACGTGCAATTTGCAAGGCTATTTCACAGCGGAGTCGGCCACTAAACTTTGTCTCTCTATTTGCAGTTTGTTGTTTACTATTGCAATGCCGAGCTATGAACTCTGGGTAAACTTTGGCGCAGGACAGACTGAGGTGGAATGCGGTTTCCAAATATATCTCTGTTTATTCGGTGTTTGCGAAGGAATTGTGGAGGTTGTGCCATGGAAGTGTCAATAACACAAAGACAACAAGGTGTATCTTTTTATTTTTGGGAGCAGGGGGGGTGAAGGTGACATTTTAATTTCAAGAAATTTGATACGGCGCTTGAGCGTGCCGTGCACTGTGCAGACGATCGCACGTGTGTGACAAATCGCTGAAAGGAGGAGCCGTCACTTTCAATTAAATGGAGCGAGACGCCTCAATATTTCGTTTTACACAAGATTAAATTGGATCCAAAGTCACACCTTCCAGTTTTATTCCATCGCTAAACTCTGCATTTCACACCCCAAAGGCAAATGTGAGTTTTCCACGGCAGCAGTGTGTGTGTTCTTCTTTGTTACTGTTCAAAAGATGACGACAGGACAACCTCTCGAGATATGATCAGCATTTGCATCACAGTCTCGCTGATGATAAAGAAGTCCCTGAAAATTATCGGCTCTTAAAGGATATCATTTTCGTCATTCGTGTCAAGTGCTTCATGGCTTCCCTTTGAGTCGATGAATGTCGAGAAACCACATTGCACGGTTTGAACTCAAAAGCACTCTCTGAATTTCAATGAATTGAAGCGATTCAAGTACCGGCTGGGGACAATGAGAGGTGACGACATGCTATTCGGTTTGTGCTCTTTTTGGCGTTGATGTACTCCCGGGTAATTTTCATGTAACTAAAAACAACAAACATTGATGGTGAGTTTAATGGAATTTTACCATGAAATTGGATTGAAATACAAAGACATGAAATCTGTTCTTCATCTTAAATGCAATTTCCTAGTCCCCCTCCATAATTCTTCCCTTCCCGAAGTAGTGTCGTCTGTCAATCAGCCGCACGTGAGAGTCTCCGTTAGCCAAAATGACCCGGAAGTGACGTGCAATTAAAAAAAAGCATCCCCTGACAAAACAAACCCAAAAAAATTCATTATCTCGCAGTCTTCGCGAAGGAACACAGTTTTTTGTTGTTGTTTTAATCTTCCAGGCCACTTTTGGGGCTCCGTAAAGTTCAACAAATGAATTCCATCCATTTCGGGGGGCGGTATTTTGGCCTTCCTCTGCCCTCTGCTGTCGAGTGAAATGAATGTCAAACTGCCGACATCGCGAGAGCATTCTCAGAAAGCAGGTGAACTGCGACGTTCGCAATTCTAGCCCAAGGGCAGTTTGACAACAATTTCAGTCGACAGCAGGTGGCGCTATAAGGCTGAATTGGCAACTTCCTTTCGATTGATTGAAATGTTATCCTTAATTCTTGCGCCACAGATGGAATATATTTCGACTAAACAGAGCAGATTATTGTTGTTTTGTTGGACTTGTTCACCAGGGTTTTGGGCTTGTATAGCCACTCTAGAGTGCCCTCGTGGTCAGCTGTGAGTGCATGGATGTCACGCAGCGACAGTGTGGAGGGGGTACTTTTTGACTCATGTCAAATTTAAAGGACATATTTAATTGCACTTCACAGGGACTTCAAGCTAACAGATTTTTCCGAGTGCTCTCATAGTGTGTGATGGAAACCAAAACAGCCCTCGACATGTTACGATATTCCCAGCAGCAAGTCTCCTCCCAAAACCTGATCTAACCCGAGCCCTAACTTTTCCCTTGTTACAGAAATGTTCATGTTCAAGACGAAATACCACGTGCATCCGCCTTCGTTGCTCTTTGGATTTGTCAAAGTTCAGAAGAATTTAAACCTGCACCCCAACCCACTTTCCCAGTGGCTATTTCACCTGCCGTGGCTCCTCAACATTGACGTTCTCTCAGCTCTCAACATCACACAGCTGCAAGAAGCCTCCAGTGAAACACAGCGTCAGAATAGTCACACTGTGGCATGTGAGTGTTTGGCTGTCATGTTGACGATTTCTTTCCTTTCCTCGTGGCCGACTCGAAATAGGATGTGTAAATATTAATGGTGCAGGAAGTGAAGTGAAACATGCTTCACCTGTCGAGCTGCTGGAAATGAAAAAAAAAGTAAGGGGAACTTTAGAGAGAATAAAAGTGAACAACGGTACTAATGATCTGGGGAAATTGTTATACACCGCAAATTATGTACTTTGTTGCATTCAAAAGGGCTTTTGTGTGTGTGTGTGTGTGTGTGTGTGTATGTGTGTGTGCGTGTGTGTGTGTGTGTGTGTGTGTGTGTGTTCTTGTACTCATTACATTGTGAGGACCGGCGTGAGTTTTTAACCAACGGAGTGAGGACATTTTGACGAAGTGAGGACATTTTGGCCGGTCCTCACTTTGACACCCTCTAAATCAACTCCAAAGTGTCCAAAACGGGTACCCTGTGCTTTTCCCCAAAGGTCCCCAGAATGGGTCCATGTTGAGAATTTTTCGCCGGGAATTCACACCCTTTTTGCTCTCTACTGCAGCTTCTGTCGAAATTCAGTACTGCACCAACTTCACACTTTTTGCTCTCTACTGCAGCTCGTGTCAAAATTTGGTACTGCAACAATTTCACACTTTTTGCTCTCTACTTCAACTAGTGTCGAAATTTGGTACTGGACCAAAATTATAAATGACAAATCCCCTTGCTGCTCTTTGAAGAGCCACCTTGAGAAATAGTTATTTAAGATAAGATATCCTTTATTCGTCCCACACTGGGGAAATTTATAGCCTCCAGCAGCAAGAATGTATGTAGAAAGAAGAAAGAGAAAAAAACAACACACATCTTTCAATTAAATGCAATATGAACACAAAATTGATAAATCGCAGCACTATTTACAATTTTCCTTCACATAATTTAATTATTATTATTATTATGATTGTTATTTTTTATTCATCAGCCTGACAGCAGTCGGTAGGAACGAGCGTCGGTATCTCTCCTTCTTGCAGCGCGGGTGTAACAGTCTCTGGCTGAAGGAGCTACCAAGTGCTGTCAGGGCGGGCTGGAGGGGGTGGGAGGGACTGGCCATCATAGCTTTTTTTGTTTGTTTTTCAAAGACCTTTACAAGTTATGTGAATTCAATTTTTTTGTGAGGAATGTATTTTATTGAATGTGTTTGTTCTGAGTTTGTGTTGGACTCCTATTATTTCCATGTGATTTGGTTAAATGTATCCGATTAAAATTGGAAATGCAATTAATAATAACAGTACCCAAATTAAGTAAAGCCTCAGTCCTACCCAAAATCCACCATCATTTTTGCAAAACTTTAATTGTATTTAATAGAGCGCAATGAAGGGACATAGCATTTTTTTCTTGTCTACATTACATTTTACATTGTCTAGATCCAAAAGTACTGTACTTAAACAAGTAGAAAAATGTATTGCATTACAAAAGAGAGGTTCGAGGCTCGTTAAAGCCACTTTTCATCAGTTGTTTTTGTTGAGGCACAAATAAACGTTGCATTTAGCATAATTTTAAACTGTCTGACCATTGCAATTGGACAAAGAAAATAGCACTTCAAAACGATCTGACATTTGTATCTCTTCAATGTGTACACATACAGTGAACAACTGTGACATCAGCTCAATGAAATGTAGAGTGAAACTGAAATGAACAGATTTAAACACTAACCTCGTGTACATAAATACAACACAAATCATCTGGTACTAAACAAAGACATAAATGCAGCTCGAAGTGTGACAAACAACGATAAACAAGGCGTTTTCGCGATTCTTTCGCATGCTAATTAGCTCGCTAGCACCGACCTAGCATCGTCGCTATGTTGTTAGCATTCATTTAGCATCATCGCTATGTCGTTAGCAGTACTCTGAGCTAGCGAGTTTCAATGACAACAATTGAAGAAAAACGATCTCCGAAACACATTTCTAAATAATTCTAAGCACAAGCAGACTTACAGCCATTGCTTTCGAAGGTGAAACGAAAGGAATATAACTCAGGAGGACCAGTTGCAACGACCACAATCGGGCTTTCTGGAACGATTAGTCTGCTACCAACACGGCGTCTGCTACCCACAATGCACCGCGATAACTAAATGAATATTCTAAACACGATTTCTATTAATGAAATGGCCCGAAACCTTTACTGTGGGCAGAACACTTACATACAGGAGTTTATGAATAAAATGTGTGTGAGAATTGAAAGCCGTTGAGAGACGGCATCGTGTTTGCACATGGTGACCAACTCCTGCTGAGTGCATCAAGCCGAATTAATCAAAAAAATAACTTATCATGGGGATTGACAATAGGATGGCACATATTTTTATTTTATTGGATGGATTCTGGAGTTGGTGTGAATTCACAAATACTGCGAGAATTCAGCTTGCAGGCATGGTTTTCCTTAGAAGAGGCTGTGAATCAGTCGCCAAATGTCCGCATGACCAATGTTCCCTCTAAATTGTGCTCGTGAGCAATTTTGCGTAGCTCTCGTGCTCCCAGCCGCACACGGTGATGCTGGCGCGCACACGGTGATGCTGGCGCGCACAACGCGCAGCTGCAGGCAACATTGAAGGGGTGTTCACACGGCACACATTTGCTAAGGGCCTGCACCGATGTATTTTGTTGCGATATATTGTGCACCGCAGCAAAATGTGTGGAGCGTTCACACGAACAAAGCCGCAGAGCATGTCAGCACCGGCACAGCGTCGTGCAGCCCCACTTGCGTTCACACGGCAGTTTCTGCAGCGGAGCAAAACGACAGAAAACAAATGAGCTGTCGTGTTGTTTTTTTTAAACGTATACACAACTCAAGGACTACTGGACAGGCACGTCCTTCTCCTTCTCGGTCTCCGTGCCTTCTGCTCGAGAGTGACCGCCCCCGAAAAACGCAAATCAACGATGACTTCAATGACACTCAGAAAAGCAAACACGTAATGCGCCAAACAGAAAATCAGAGAGGAAATCACAAAATAAATTATATGGGGGTGGGGGGTTGTGAGCACACAACAAAGGAACAAACTACACAAACAACTCCGAGACAGTCCAGTCTCCTACAAAAGGAAAGATGTTACCAGCTAAGTCTTGTGTCGTTATTAAACAAACACATGCAGTCCGACAGAGCGTGAAAGCAACGCATTCTCGCCGTACGTAAACTCTTCACAAGCATTTGCTCTGGAGCAAATTTAACCCAGTTGCGTTCACACGTGCAAATTTACATCGGTGCTGCTGCGCAAACGAGCTTTTGCTCCGGAGCAAATTTTTAAACCACCTCCCTGTGGTGGATCAAATTTGGTCCGGTGTAAGCTGTTTTCCGGGGCTACACCGGAGCTAATTTGCACGCGTGAACGCTCTACTGGGGCAGCCCCGGTGTAGCACCGGACCAAATTTTGCCGTGTGAACACCCCTTGAGGCCGCTTAATTCACGAAAACCATATGTGGACATAGTTTACGAGCCCCTTAAATGAGCCTCTTTGTTTGTTTAAACCTCTTTCACACTTTTCGGTGGACAGGAGACTAGAAATGTTTGTGTTTAACTAAATGACATGCTTTCCATGATTAATGAGTAGGCAGTGTGGGACCATATTGCCACAGGTTGTATTGAGACTTGATTATTCTTGAAAAGACCCATGCTAAAATAAAAGTAACGAATGAGGGCTGGTATATATGTTACAACTCTCTATTCAGTGGTTTGATTTTTGCTTGTTTTGTAACATATCTGCTTCATGTAACTTGTGATCTCAGGTTTTAGACAGGTGTAACGCTTGTTTGAATTTGCTCACCGTGGTCCAAGTAATACTCAGGCAGTTTGAGTGAATGCTATTACAAATGGAAAATTAGAAGAAATATTGCTCATGACCTTTCTGCATGTCCACACGAATGACTCAAATACTGTGGAATATTGCATGTTTCAAGTATGCCGACTCTAATCAGAATTTGAAAATGCTAGCTTAAAGCTCTTCTCATGGTCTCACCACCCGTGGGAGGGGTCAAAGGGGTCGGGTGCAATGCGAGCTGGGCGGCAGCCAAAGGCGGGGACCCTGGCGGTCCGATCCTCGGCTGCAGAAGCTAGCTCTTGGGACATGGAATGTCACCTCTCTGGCAGGGAAGGAGCCCGAACTGGTGTGTGAGGCAGAGAAGTTCCGACTGGATATAGTCGGACTTGCCTCCACACACAGCCTAGGTTCTGGACAGCTGAGCAACGCTGTCTTGGGTGGTGATCGAGGGGAGGTCAAGTTCGAGATAGTGAGTGATTGGAAAGAAAAGCCACCAGCTGTTATAGGTCGCAAAGAGCCCTCATTTTGTGACTACTCTTGTTATAATGTATTTTGTTCATATACCTGTACTGTATACTGCCGTTTTTGTGTTATTTGTGTTGTTGGGGCATATATTTTTGCATTTGACTGCATGTGTTCTTACACATGTATTTTGTTAACATACTTGCATGTTCATAAAGGACGTGTACCATAGTCATGTCCCACATAAGAAAATTCTGTTATCAAGACTGATTGAGCAACGCAACCATGATTTCTACTAAAGAATACTTACTGTTGTTACTTACTGGATGCAAATCGTAATGATCCAGTTGAAATGTCCAAATCAGAATGAAACAAATTGGATATGCTGGGGACACTTCTGCAATACAGTACCTAACTCATTTTTTCTTGCAAAGCGTTGTGGCTGGCTTCTGAAGCTCTGCTAATTGAAATGTAAACAAACTCATGTCTGGGGGGAGGGGTGCTGCAAAAACTTCGTTTTGGAGCAGGTAACAGCCGCTCTTCTTCATGGCCAATGACTAAGTCAATTATCAAAATTGCCACAGCCTTTTTGAACTTTGAGGTCTGCTGTGAAGGCGAGCATGATAAATTTTGAGCAACATCTACATACAGTATTTGAGTAACGAGGATCACCAATGTCACATACTCCGCGCACACACAGTATATTTAAACTGACTTACAATTTTACAATTGTTTTTAAAGCAACATAATTCCAAACTCTAATATGGAATGTAGATGAAACAATTATTTACTTATTGAATGCAAGTCATATTTTCCAGTTTCAATGTCCAAAGCTGAATGAAATAAATTGGATATGCTGGGGACACTTCTGCAATACAGTACCTAACTCATTTTTTTCTTGCAAAGCGTTGTGGCTGGCTTCTGCGCAGCTCTGCTAATTGAAATGTAAACAAACTCATGTCTGGGGGGAGGGGTGCTGCAAAAACTTCGTTTTGGAGCAGGCTCCTCTTCATGGCCAATGACTATGTCAATTATCAAAATTGCCACAGCCTTTTTGAACTTTGAGGTCTGCTGTGAAGGCGAGCATGATAAATTTTGAGCAACATCTACATACAGTATTTGAGTAACGAGGATCACCAATGTCACATACTCCTAAAATAATTACAGCAAATAAAATTATATATATGTTCACAAACACAACCGCACACACAGTATATTTAAACTGACTTAAAAATTTGTGATTTATTGTTTTTAAAGCAACATAATTCCAAACTCTAATATGGAATTTAGATGAAACAATTAATCGAATTTAATCGTTTCTTGGTTTCTTGGAATTGGAATTCTTTACTTATTGAATGCAAGTCATATTTTCCAGTTTCAATGTCCAAAGCAGAATAAAATGAATTGGATTTTCTGGGGCCCTCCGTGAGTCGTCACCTTACCGTGGTGAGGGGTTTGTGTTTCCCAATGATCCTAGAAGCTAAGTTGTCTGGGGCTTTATGCCCCTGGCAGGGTCACCCATGGCAAACAGGTTCTAGGTGAGGGGCCAGACAAAGCACGGCTCAAAGACCCCAATGATGAATACAATAAATGGATCTAGGTTTCCCTTGCCCGGACGCGGGTCACCGGGGCCCCCCTCTGGAGCCAAGCCTGGAGGTGGGGCTCGTTGGCAGGCGCCTGGTGGCCGGGCCTACACCCATGGGGCCCGGCCGGGCACAGCCCGAAGAGGCAATGTGGGTCCCCCTTCCCATGGGCTCACCACCCATGAGAGGGGCCAAAGGGGTCGGGTGCAATGTGAGCTGGGCGGCAGCCAAAGGCGGGGACCCTGGCGGTCCGATCCTCGGCTGCAGAAGCTAGCTCTTGGGACATGGAATGTCACCTCTCTGGCAGGGAAGGAGCCCGAGCTGGTGTGTGAGGCAGAGAATTTCCGACTGGATATAGTCGGACTTGCCTCCACACACAGCCTGGGTTCTGGTACCAGTTCTCTCGAGAGGGGTTGGACTCTCTTTCACTCTGGAGTTGCTCACGGTGAGAGGCGCAGAGCAGGTGTGGGCATGCTCGTTGCCCCCCGGCTCAGTGCCTGTAAATTGGGGTTCACACCGGTGGACGAGAGGGTTGCATCCCTTCGCCTGCGGGTGGGGGGACGGGTCCTGACTGTTGTTTGTGCATATGCACCAAACAGCAGCTCAGCATACCCACCCTTTTTGGAGTCCTTGGAGGGTGTGCTGGAGAGTACTCCTGCTGGGGACTCCCTTGTTCTGCTGGGGGACTTCAATGCTCACGTGGGCAATGACAGTGAGACCTGGAGGGGCGTGATTGGGAGGAACGGCCCCCCCGATCAGAACTCGAGTGGTGTTTTGTTATTGGACTTCTGTGCTCGTCACGGACTGTCCATAACGAACACTTTGTTCAAACATAAGGGTGTCCACATGTGCACTTGGCACAGGACACCCTAGGCCGTAGTTCCATGATCGACCTTGTGGTCGTGTCATCGGATTTGCGGCCGCATGTTCTGGACACTCGGGTGAAGAGAGGGGCGGAGCTGTCAACTGATCACCACCTGGTGGTGAGGAGGCTCCGATGGTGGGGGAAGATGCCGGTCCGTCCTGGCAGACCCAAACGTATTGTGAGGGTCTGTTGGGAGCGTCTGGCAGAATCCCCTGTCAGAAGGAGTTTCAACCCCCACCTCCGACAGAGCTTTTCCCATGTTCCGGGGGAGACGGGGGATATTGAGTCCGAGTGGACCATGTTCCGTGCCTCTATTGTTGAGGCGGCCAATCTGAGTTGTGGCCGTAAGGTGGTTGGTGCCTGTCGTGGCGGCAACCCTCGTACTCGCTGGTGGACACCAGCAGTAAGGGATGCCGTCAAGCTGAAGAAGGAGTCCTATCGAGCCTTTATGGCCTGTGGGACCCCAGAGGCAGCTGACGGGTATCGACTGGCCAAGCGGAACGCAGCTTTGGTGGTCGCCGAGGCAAAAACCAGAGCATGGGAAGAGTTCGGTGAGGCCATGGAAGCCGACTTCCGGACGGCTTCGAGGAAATTCAGGAGGGGGAAGCAGTGCACCACTAACACTGTGTACAGTGGGGATGGGGCGCTGCTGACTTCAACTCGGGACGTTGTGAACCAGTGGGCAGAATACTTCGAAGACCTCCTCAACTCCACCAACACGCCTTCCTTGGAGGAAGCAGAGCCTGGGGACTCTGAGGTGGGCTCTCCTATCTCTGTGGTTGAAGTCACCGATGTGGTTAAAAAGCTCCTCGGTGGCAAGGCCCCAGGGGTGGATGAGATCCGCCCGGAGTTCCTCAAGGCTCTGGATGTTGTGGGGCTGTCCTGGTTGACACGCCTCTGCAACATCGCGTGGTCAACAGGGAGAGTGCCTCTGGATTGGCAGACCGGGGAGTTCTGTGGGGTGTGCTTCGTGGGTATGGAGTACCGAACCCCCTGTCTCGGAGTTGTTTGTTCCTTTGTTGTTTGTTCACAACCCCCCACCCCCATAGAATTTATTTTGTGATTTCCTCTCTTGATTTTCAGTTTGGTGCATTAGTGTTTGCTTTTCTGAGTGTCATTGAAGTCATCGTTCATTTACGTTTTCTTGGGTGGTCACTCTCGAGCAGAAGGCATGGAAACCGGGAAGGAGAAGGACGTGCCGGTCTAGTAGTCGCTTGAGTTGTGTATATACAGTACGTTTTAAAAAGAACCAACACGACAGCTCGTTAGTTTTCTGTCGTTTTGCTCCGCTGCAGAAACTGCCGTGTGAAGCGGCTTTGTACGTGTGAACGCTCCACACAATTTGCTGCGGTGCAAAATATATCGCAACAAAATATATCGTTGCAGCGCCGGAGCAAATGTGTGCCGTGTGAACGGCCCTTTAGTCAATCAGTTCCTACAACAGCAAATCGCAACCGGCCCCTTGCTAGGTTCTGATAACCTTCAATCTTGGCTCCAGCCTCCCTGTATGGAGTTTGCATGTTCTCCCCGGGCCTGTGTGGGTTTTCTCCAGGTACTCTGGTTTCCTCCCACATTCCAAAAACATGCATGAAAGAATAATAGAACACTCTAAATTGTCCCTAGGTGTGAGTGTCAGTATGGATGGTTGTTCATCCATGCATGTCCTTTTAGAACAGCTTTTCACATGGCTACACTGTAAAAATGAACTTTTGGTTTGAAAAAAAAAGATGTCTACATTAGAGATTGTGCAGGACAACTGCGTCTTTGTCAGTGGCTAAGTACCCACTCGTTGATGAGTACTTAAGAATGCAATGGACAGTAATTAGGGTGTGACACATATTTGGTTTCTGGGGGGGGGGGGGGGGGGACAAAGTGGAGACTCGCTTCGTTGACGCAAAGTTTCACATCAAGGTGAGGGGCCTGAAATTAGCGTCTTGTAGCCCGTGAGTGTGAGACGCCTGTATTAAATTAAGAAACATTTCACATCTTTTTGGAAAGGCAGGTTGGAAATATAGGTTGTTATTTCAGTATTATTGGATGACTACATTGATAAACTACAACTTGAGCCCTTCTGACAGTTTCGTGGTATATTGGTTTCAATGGCAGCACTGTTAAATGCTGGATGCGGAAGGGAGCCGGTCACCTTGTTAAAGTGAAGTTGTAGTCTTGGAAGTAGGAAAAATGGACAAACATAAATATGGAACAGCTTTGACAATATCCCAAACTGTAATAACCGAAGCAGAGCATTGCATACACAGTGTAGGTGTTTTATTTGTTTTAATTTCTTTGATTGATAAATTAATAACTAAAGTGTTTTGAAATGTTGTTACAATACTTTATATAGTTTAGGGATTTGTGTGAATTTCTGATTATGTTATATGAAACGTTAAAGTGAGAAGACCATGAAAGGGTTAACCATGTTTAAGTAGAGTTTTCGCTCCGAAGTTGCTGCTCTGCCCATCCCCCCGCTCTCCCCCCTCGCATCAATTAAGAGCGGTTGGCTTCAAAGGCTGGAGGAGCGTTGTCTTCACACGATACTTTTCGGCGCACTCAAGCCATTTATATTTCTATACCGGGACAACCAACACCTTTTGGCTTTTTGACAACATGGAGAAAACACGGAGAAGACTGTTGTTACAATACTTTATGTAGTTTAAGAATTTGTGTGAATTTCTGATTATGTTATATGAAACGTTAAAGTGAGAAGACCATGAAAGGGTTAATCATGTTTAAGTAGAGTTTTCGCTCCGAAGTTGCTGCTCTGCCCATCCCCCCACTCTCCCCCTCGCATCAATTAAGAAGCGGTTGGCTTCAAAGGCTGGAGGAGCGTTGTCTTCGCGCGATACTTTTCGGCGCACTCCAGCCATTTATATTTCTATACCGGGACAACCATCACCATTTGGCTTTTTAACGACACGGAGAAAACACGGAGAAGACTCGCCCCTAACCGGGAGCACCACCGTCAGAATGAGAATGCTCAGGTAAGTAATCATCCTTTCTTTGTCGAGAGACGGGTACCCATACGAGTGTCGTCGTAACAATCTGCGTACTGAGCACCGAAGGACTTGTTACTCGCGGCGTACTGTAAACTCTAGGCCGTCAATTGGTTTTAATTTAAAGCTGCTTTATGTAGTTTTTTTTCTACACGAAGAAACAATGGCAAACTACGAACACAGCAATTTAGGAACAACGCACATGGCTTGCGCTCAGGCGGTTACGGCAAGGCCGCGTCGCGTTGAATTTATGTGGTTTATATTTCGGCAAAAATGAGACAGAAATTGTTAGTTTCTGTACTCATACCGAATTGAAATAAGTAGACAAATGAACCAGTGCTCTGGCTCGCTGTATTATATTAAACTAGACATGTTTAGTCTAGCCAGAAACCATTTTTTCTCGAGAAAAATGTATTTTTTAAATTAAATACCGAATGAATGAGGCGGATTGCAGGCCAACGCGAGCTGCTTTACTGTGTTTTTAAATGCCAGTTGCTTAATTTCACAGAGCATCCGAAGCGTGTATCCAACATGAGTTTTATCATCACAGGTTCAAATACTACTCTGTACCATTTTATTTATTACTATCGTATTTTGAGTTAATTTACATAATCATATTCATTTTACTCTTTTTTTCTGCCTGTCAACTAAAATTTCCATCGATCTTTGCCCAGTTTTTAATTTAATAAATTATATTATTTGTCTCTTTTCCATGAGACTAGAAAATGCATGCTGATTAACTCATACTTTGTTTTATTAATGGAGGTTTTAGTTCCATCTGGTCTACTTTCCATCCTGTGAAAATGTGTGATGACAAAACATTGTCGTATTTTCATGAATGCAAGTTGGAAGACAAGTGTTGAAAACATTGGCAAAGACAGATAAACTTTGTACAGAATTGCCGAGATCTAGCATAAAACTCTTTTTCACCATCTCAGTTGTCTACAAAATTAACAATTTTCCCTGTTTTTCCCTCTTCTGCCCTGATGTGTAGGCTCAAATGCGTAAAGCCCAACCATCAGGGCAACATACACCTCTTCTCAAAGAGAGGCCTGGTGCTGAGACTCATTCCGGAGCCTTCTCCACAAGGTCAACACCATCATCATCATCAGAGGAGTCTGTGTCATCCGCCCAATGTGGAGATGACCACAAACCAGCATTCAGTGAAGGGAGGGGGTCCCGGTCGTCCAACAGCAGTGGATCAGAAAAGGACCACATTGATTTGCATGAAGCTAAGGCCCTCAAGGCAAAATGTAAATCAAAACAAAAAGGTATGAAATCGAAAGGAACAGAGAAGTTAAATGATGGCCAAAAAAGGAACTACCACCAATCTTCGTGGATGTGACACGTGCCTCAGAAAATACGCACAAGAGAGCAAGGCCAAAAACCCAGAACTGTTGAGGTCAACAAAATTAAGGAAGCATGTTGCTACCTTATGTCAGCTTCTCGACCTGAACAATCAGGAACTCGAGCAAGTTGCTCGTTTTATGGGACACGACATTAGAGTCCATTGTGAGTTTTATCGGCAGACCGATAAAACTTTCCAAGTGGCCAAGATTGCCAAACTACTGTTTGCGATGGAACGTGGGACAGAGTCGCTGAAGGGAAAGAGTCTGCAAACCCTGGACTCTGTTATCACTGGTATGTAAATTAATATATTTTTAAAGTCATCCCCTTCCATTTATTCTTTTCTCCCTCTGTCTTTGTTTCCACGACAGTGTGCATGTCTTTATCGGCATATTTTCTTTTACCGTCATATTTTAGTGTAAAATTATGTTTTCTGATTTCTGACTGTGAATATTTCAAAAGGAAGAGCACATGCAGCCACCTCAACCAAAGGTCTGAAAAGTGGCAAAAAGAGAAGACCAGATCCAGGGAGACGACAGGAAGCTCAAGATGGTATGTAATAAAAATAACATTAGTAGTCATAGCAGGAAGAGGGATGCCAATATATGCTCTAGAGTTCATGCTTGGAATTAATATAGAAACCTTGAATCATTTCAAATTAATCACATTCAAACGTTAGCCCTAATGTTGACCAAATGACCTACTTCTAAGTTACAACAATTTTTAGTTAGACACCAATTGATCCCAGTTGCCTCTGCCTCTGGCACCTTTAACCAGAACCTTTTTTTCAATGATAACAATAAGCAAACAAAAGCACGCACATATGTATGTCGAGTTATTTGGGGGGATGTTGCAGCAACTTGACAGGCAGCTGCCTCTCACTATCCTCACACGTGCGCTGTTCTGACACACATCTGTCCTGTGGATTAAAAGTAACGAACAATGATCAAAGACAGAACTTTTAATCAAACAGGGAGTTAGTGATAACATGCGATCGATAAAGCGGATTGGAAAATGGATGGATGTTTAGTAATTCCTTTACCTTGACAGCTCTCATTTTCTCTGTGTCCAGACCATTTGCATAAATGAGAAAACCCTTTCATTCTCGGAGCAAGAGTGAATGTCTTCCATCCATATTTACATGGTGTAAATGTCATCTTTCACAGAATGAGAAGTGCCACATTCAGCTGTAGCAACGAGATCTGATGATGAAGATGATGGAGGCGGTAACAGTACCAACTTGGACACTGAAAACACAGGTAATGCTTTCAGTTTGACTTGGACCATCTGTCACTGCACCATTGCTATGTTTCTGAGATGTAAGGAATTTCATTTGAGTACATCATCTTGCTCCAAGGCACCTACAAAAGGCCCCCGAAGATGCAGTCAATTAAAGAAAGAAATTATGCTGATGACGCTGATGACGACATGAGTGATGTTTCTGGCAGTGAATATGGCGGTAATGTTTTTTTGTCCGACTTGAATCCTCTTTTGCTGTATTATTGGCATATTTCTGAGATGCATGTGGAAAGAACTTTGATTCTATCAAAACATTATTTTATAGATGGAGGGGTGTGCCATAAGACAGTTAAGAAGACTGTCAAGAAAAAAAAGACAATGTTGGGAAGACATGGATTGGGTGAGTCTCTAACATTGGCACAAGTGACATGTTACAGACCTGGCATTAGTACGATTTTTTTTCTTACTCTAAGTCAGGGGTGTCAAACTCATTTCACTCTGTCAAACTCAGGCCACATTGGCCTCGGTAGATGTTAAGTGGGCCGAGCCATTAAAATTATACCGTACTCTGCTATAAAGAAGCACAAGAACATTCGGAAATGTAGAAATTTAATGAACATATCTTTTTACAAAACATTTCATGAAGCACCTTAGATTTCCTTAGACAAATGTACGATTGACTTTTATCATTCACATATATGCATCGCAACTGATTGTACAAGGGCACTAAACAAGTAATTGCTGTTGAAAAATACAGTGATGCGCTTTTAGATTAAAGGAGATTTGTGAAGAAAGGAATTTTTAAGCCTTGTGCATATAAATTATAAATTTAATCCCTGCCTATACCTTACAAACTAAAGAGAGTGCCATTAAATGTGTAAAGAATAATGAATTAAAATGTCCTTGATAGCATCTGCTGTTTTGGGTCCGTCCGTCTCAGTGACAGACTTAGACTGCTGTTGTCTTCTTCTCAAAACAATGTGTCTTTCTACTCTGATCAAAACGGTGTGTCCCCTAGCGGATACTCCATGAATTGCATGTTATTCAAAATTTTCGTTCCATGTCTTTTCTGCATTTTTTTCACTTTTAAATGATCCTGCGGGCCTGATCAAACCTGCTTGTCGGACGGTAACGGCCCGCCGGCCGTATGTTTGACACCCCCGCTCCAAGTCCTGATTGTTTTTTGTACATTCCAATATATCAGGAATTACAAATGTGTATCATCAAAGCATATTCACCCAAAGTATATTATTATTATTATTTACAGTCTATGACGCATCTTTCACACATGGCCAAGAACAACCATCAACATCAGGGAGCGCCACCAAACGAAAGAGGATTGCAACACTTACACATGACGACGATGATGTTGAAGACAGCGGTGAGTCAGTGCATCGTCAACACAACTCAAAGTTTCATTACCATTATACTAACATGCCAACTTTCTTAGATGAAGAGGACAAAAAGACTGGACACAGATCTCTTGGGAAGAAGAAGACAGCAGTTCGAAAAGAACATAGTGAAGTTGGTAAGATGAATTTCTGTTGGATAGATCCGTATAACAATTTAAGAAACTCAAACAGCACAAGTCACTGTGACTTGCAGATGTAAAGACGAGTCGTTGAAGTGGTCTACTCAGTTGTAAAATTGTCTTCAATTTCTATTGTATAGCAATTTCTCTTACAGGGTTATGATATAATTTGGTTACAGTAACACACTGATTGTAATTGAATCCAATTTAAAAAAAATCTGACCAAAGAGAGATACAGTCGAACCTCTCAACAACGAAATCATGTTTGCAGCCAGAAATATTCACATTCACACCATCACTGAGCAGGAACTGATCCCACACAAGTCATGCGAGTATACCACTACACCACAGGTGTCAAAGTCAAGGCCCAGGGGCCGGATTTGGCCTGCCACATCATTTTATGTGGCCTGCAAAAGCAAATAAAGCATGTCGAATTCCATGAGGCTTGCTAAAGTCTGAACCAAAATCTCAAAATGTCATATGAAGTCCACAAGAACAATCGTTTTACTTCTGATTTTAAAAGTAGTTATCCATCAATATGTTATGAGTTGTGTTTGTAATGTGGAGGTGATTAAATATGTATATGGTCTCCCAAAATTCATAATGGCCCTCCAAGGGAAACCATAACTACAATGTGGCCCGTGCCAAAAATGAGTTGGTCACTCCTGCAATACACCATCAGAAACCAGAAGTTACATATTTGGTATCTGACATTTGAATGGATTGTAAAATAATGCATTTCACTGCAAACAAGGAAAACTGGTAATGCACACCGTATTAGATAATATTCACCACATATGTTGCTCTGAAATCGGCACAGTGGTTCAGGCTTTGATTGTAGCTTCGAAACATGAATGTCAACAGTGCCGCTGGATTACCATTTATCGCGGCCTCTGTGTGTCATGGATTTTTTCAAACATATTCATTAAAAAAAAAGTGAAAATGCTGCAAAAGGTCCTCAAGAGGCAGTAAAAATAATCAAAACAACAGCGAGTCACATAGAGCAACATATACAGGACTGTGTTTACTGTATTTCGTTATTTATACACTAACCTAACCTAACTTATACATGTTTAAATATATTAGTATATAGCATTAAGTACTGTTAATTACTACAAACATGCATGTATACCAGTACATTTGGCCTTATAAATATTTATACTCATACACATGTTCATATACCTATATGGAGGGTGGGGGGGTTTTGCTACTTAGCGGATCACTGTACTTGCAAAGACTGTTTTTTCTGTATGTTCTTCACAATAGAAGGCTTCAGAAATAGAAAACAAAAGTTTGGGGCATGCTGGAGCCTATCCTAGCCGTCATTGGGCTGTAGTCAGAGTACACCCTTTAGTGGTTGCCACCCAATTGGGGGGCCCACATAGATAAACAAGACATTAAAGGCGGAGACTAGGCAAAAAACCCCACATTAATTTTAAGGATATTGAAAAATATTAAATAATGTAAAGAGCATAACACTCATGAATCATGCCTTGAGGGAAATTGCTGCTGAGGTGTTTTTAAGTCAACAAAGTTGCTTTAAACTAGATGCCTAAAACATGTTTTGAATCAATGCATTTTTGATAGTTTTTATTCTGGTCCTGTTATCAGTCAAGGCAGCGTTCAGATTTTAATACAACTTCAAGAATGTCTGTTTATATTCAACTAAACCACTAATAACCCTCTTTTTTTCCCCTCCAGAATTGGAAACTAAAAAAAGGAAGAAACCCGGACTCCAAAGGAAAGAGCAGCAATTGATCGACACCTTTCAAAATTTGTTGCATTAAAGAAAGTTCCAAGGAAAGATGACTGCGTTAAGTGTCGTAGTCAAGCATCGCCAGACCTTGAAGACCGCACATGGAGAGATATTCCACAATGAAATTATTAAAAGATATGTAATTGGGAAAAAAGCTTGAAGATGAAAGATGAGAGAGGGAGAGACATAGGGGGGAGATAGATGAAGGGAGAGAGGGAATGGGATGAGAGAGAGGGGAGAAAAGGAATAGAGTTTGAAAGCACAGTTATTTGGTAGGGTATATGTGGGTTCATGTGTCAGGTTGTGGCGCAGCAAGTTTTTTTAGTGTGCGTTTTGAAGGTTGAAGTTTTTCAGGTGTTCTTGTAAGTTTTGAATAAGAGTACTTTTGTTTGTCAAAAATAAATCATAAAGTCAAGTCAGCTTTTATTGTCAAATATGCTCTCTGTGTAATGTACAGCACAGATTAAAATACTTTCCTCTCTCAGCCACAGTGCAAACGTGGCGTATTGAACACACAAATATCAGAACTAAATAAAACTAAATAAATGACAGTACCCTGTTAATGGTGATAAACTGTTTAAAAATAATATATCTGATTATAAATTTACATCATTAAATGTTTAGTAAGGTGAACGGCACCTAATCTACTTCAAAATCATTAAGAACGCATGGCCAGTGCCCGGTCCTCACTTATCTAGTTAAAAACTTTTTCTTAACCTTTGGTGTTTTATTTAATCTAAAGGAATGTATTGCCTAAGGGCGCCCTCCTGTGTCTAGAAATGTGTCTTTTTCATTTCTTTTTCAAGCAGAAAGGGTGGTCCTCGCTTTGTAGGCCTTTTTACTCGGTCCTCACTGTGCAGCAAGTGCAGGAATGTGTGTGTGTGTGTGTGTGTGTGTGTGAATGCTTATGTTGTTGATGGGAGCATTGTGAGATTAAACCATTTGTTTGGTTTAAATTGTTTTATTGATCACATTTATGCTCCTGTGGTTCATGGTGGTACATTTAAAAAAAAGCAGAATCAATTCGGGACTCCCTCAGATGTGCATTTGAGTCATCCATCCATCCATTTTCTGATCCGCTTATCCTCACAAGGGTCGCGAGCGTGCTGGAGCCTATCCCAACTGTCTTCTCAGCAGGCAGGGTACACGCTTAACTAGTTAATATTAATAATAAGTGTATACCAAAATTGCGAAAAATATTGCCAAGGGGGAGAAGGTAGATGATGAAAAGGAGGGGACCCAGGACAGAACCCTGGGGTACACTAGTTGCCAGCAATTACAGGGCACACCAAGACGCACACCCATATACACACACACAATCACACCTAGGGACAATTTGGAGTGCCCAATCAACCTTTCCGGTGTCTCGATGTTACACATTGCCAAGCGTGAGAGCACCTAAGCCACAATTGCCACACAGTTATTGTCCATTTTCAGGAACTCTTGTTATTGTCGATCAATATGAGCGGATGGGATTGATTTTATTTTTTAAATTAAATGGGCAAGTATTACGAGCACTGTCTTTATGTGCAAACAAAGAGCAGCCAGCAAGAGATGTTTTCGCTCGCTTTTTGACGGTAAACATATTCCCACCCTGTGGAGACACACGGTGCGATGATGTCTTCCAAAAGTTGATTTTCTCGTTGTCCCTGGAGAAACACTTCTGAGATGAGTTAGACTAAAAAGAATCTTATAAAAGCAACGTGGTTCGCTGGAGCATCCAAATGGTTTTGAATTTCACACAAATATGAATGCTTTTATAAGACGACATTGACGCCACGAGTGAAACGACTCGCTGATGCGGGGTGGTGTTCTTTTGTGACATCACAATCTCAATGGCTTGCTTCGACGTATTTCATGAGAATTTACTTGGTTGTGTAATTTCACACTCGATGCTTGAGGAGGCATTTGGGAGAGAGCAAATATTCAGATGCAAGCAATTCTAAAGTCTTGCTATGACTCCGCTGGTTGCCATCAGCAATCAGTTTAATGGTCTATGGACCGCTAATGTCATGCCGTATTCAGAGCACGATGGCCTACGCAACACATTTGCTTTAATTTGGATTTTCCGCGGGTTGCTTTTTCTCGCTGCTCCTTTTAAACGTGCACGCTTTCTACACTGAGGAATAGAAAAATCCAATCAACCTTTCACGTAAATTAGTCACTTGTGAACCTTTACTTCAGCGTGTGTGTGTGGGGGGGGCGGGGGGGGGGGCGTACCGCTGTGGAAACTGTGTGCGGTCATTTGACTGCCTGGCTCCATTTGATGAGTGAAACTGAGTCAAGTGGTGGACGTCTCTTTGTCACAGCAAAATAGATTGTGCAAGCAATAATAAACAACTTGTGATAAAATACAAACAGCTGACGAAATGGTGTTTAATGTAACAGAGTAAAAGTCGGAGTTCAAGTTAACAAAAATGCTAAAGTTTTTTATTTTTTATTTTTTGCAAAAAAAAATTCTCTGACCAGTACAATTGATGCTGAACGTTACTTCAGTAACCGTAACAGGGTACCGTATTTTCCGCACTATAAGGTGCTTCGGATTATAAGGCGCACCTTCAATAAATGGCCTATTTTAAAACAGTTTTCATATATATGGCGCACAGAATAGAAGCCACAATAGTGGTGTTGAGTTATGCATCCACTAGTTGGAGCTACGCTCAAGGAATACAATACAATAACAGCTTTATTTATATACAGCTTTCAAAACAGCTTTTGCTGTAACAAAGTGCTTTACAGAACATTTAAAATACTATGTCCAAGAAATCAGAATATTGATCCATATATAAGGTGCATCGGATTATATTGGTCTGGCGGCCCCGTGGCGCCGTGCTGTCGCTAAGTTGTCAGTGGTGATACTATTGCAGACGTTGCGGCTATGCGTGCAGTGTGCCGCGTTGGGCCAAATGTTCGCGTACAAATGTGATGATCACATTTTGAAAAACATCTGCTAAGATTTTCATCATTAGGATATAGATACTAAAAATGCAGGCAGTCATGTTCAACCAGTATTTCACGTAGACAGCCAAAACTTTGAGAAGTTTGTCTCAGTCTGCTCCCCCTGAGGTGCAATGTGCACATATTTTATCAAACGCTATCAAATGCTGCTGGAAAAGCTCCCATTGCCATGCAGGAACAGTTTCAGTTTTGGCCTCTGGTCACCTTCAAGACTTTGATTCATGCAGTCACCCCAATTTTATCCACTCGTCTACCTCTGTCCAAATGCGTGAATGTAGGGGAATCTTAATGCGTTCCTTCACTTACATAGAACCTGAGAATAGAAGGTTAGATTGAAAGCTTGCCCCAGACACCCTACAATCAACAGTTCCCAATTTTCCCTCTAAAGACTGAGAAATTGATCAGTTCATCACACGCCCGTTGCCAGTCGTCCAACGGACTCTTCGGTACGAGAGGCCCATCTTCTCACTCATTATTCGTTTCGTTTGGCTAACTTTGTTGTTGACAAGCCCGTGTGAATCTTCGACCGTAGGCTGGAACCTCATTCATATTCATAATAAAGCTTTATTATCTCCTTTCATGCCACTTGTGTTAAAATCATGTCTCATGCATGATATAAATGAGTAACACTTACCTCGATGTTTTATCTGCACTTTTATACTATGTGCCTGTTTGTGTGTGCGCGTGTGTTTGTTTAGGAGCAGGGTGTGCGTTTCTTGTCCAGACGAACCTCAGACGGCTTTAATAATAAATGCAACTCACACCGCTGCGTTGTTGGGAGGGAGAGTCTTCCCTTGCGACAAACACCAAGAGCACATCCAGTGACTCCTCGATGCTCATCCAAGTGAATATAAACAGCTCGGCCGCAGACGTCTTGACGACATCATTTTGAAGGCTCATGAGAAAAGTCTCATCAAAAGCATTGAGCTAATTAGCTTGACTGCTGTTGGACTATTTGTACGGTACAAAAAGTATCAGGCGGTACTTCTTTCGGGCCATTTATCACACACAGATGTCTTTGTAGGCGGAAAATAAAATGGTGTATTATAATCAGCATTTAAAAGTCGGAGGAGTTGCGGGCTTGGATAGTCGAGTCACATGACGGCTTCAGCCTTTTCCCAAGTGACAATTCAGGAACAACCTGTGTTCTAATGTGTGTTATCGCACATTAATGGAGTCCATATCTTGTTGCTTGGTCCAACAACGCAACACTGTGTCTTGAAAAAAAGAACATTCAGAAACGTTTGGGCCATTTTGAGTATTCAAGGAAAGTCTCTGTATTGACTGCAAGCCAGGCGTGCTAACCGATAATCCACCGGGCTACCCCGAAAGGGCATACGTAGTACTGTTGTTGCGAATGTAAGTGATCTTTCTCAATCCCTCCATGATGCTGAAGCACAACAGAGAACAAGTGAGAGACGTACGAGAACAAACAAAAACGAACATCATCAGCTGGCGTCAAACGACGCTGCGGGAACCCGTGAAGTATCCTGTGTTGGTGAGCTGTGTAACTTTGTCTTTGCGCATTGATGCGCAAAGATAAACAATACAGCGTACAAAGACACCGCGTAACAATTTAACTTTCTGTTGTCGTGCTGATGTGGGAAATGGAAAAAAAAAAGGCTTATATCGGGACTTGTTTCATGCGTGCGATTTGAGAATTGTAAGCAATTTCCCTCCTAATGAAACATATCCACGTGAATGGCGATAGAAACAGCAAATCAATTCTATTTTTCAGGCGGCGCCGTCCCTTCAGGGTTTCCACCCTGATGGGCTATTACACACTCTTGTTATTAAGAAGCTTCTTTACAATGAGTTTATATTAAATGCTGCGCTGTTTCCATTGTGTTTTTAATTTGTGTTGCAGGGCCTCAGAGGGGGGGCCGATGAAGAGTGAAGTCGTTTTGCTGACGGGAAAAGATTATTATGAGGATTTGTTGCATCAAAATTTCAGGATTATGTTTTTTTGGGGGGGGGGGGGGGGGGTAGCAATTTTGTGGCACCCTTCTGAGTGTCCATGACATGACTCTAAAGTATGACTGCTCCATTGACACTCAAGTTGCTATGGTCAAATGAGGTGTCAGATCAATTCTATTTTATTTTTTATCAGTGTGCCCGATTGAATTCTCGTTACTCCATTCCGTTGATATGAAGGAATGAATTAAATGTTCCACTTGAAAATCTTTATTGATTACAGAGTGAAGAAGCAATCCAATTTCTCAAGCCATGGAGAACTTGATTCGGAATCGTACTCAAAATCAAAGTAGGGGCTAAGCTATCTTGAAAAATCATTCAAGTTGAAAAAAAAATGTTCCCTCCTGAATATTGTCATTTTCCCCCCTTCATTGTCAATGGAACTCAAAGTGCTTCGCTGTATTAAAAAAATACCTACACCGGGAAATTGAGAAAATGATCCGTGGATGCCACCCGCAATGGCATTTCATTTCTCAAAGACACTCGAGGAGGAATGCATTGAAAGAAATTCCATCTGATGTTCCAAAGTTTAATTTTTCTGCTATGTTTGCCCCTTCAATTTCTGCCCTGAAATCGATTTGGAGGTGAGATCCAGGGAGTGTTCCCCCCCACCAACCTCCCCTCCTCCCCCAAAGTGTCATCACCAAGCATGACAATCATGTCAGACGAGAGGAAGGGACTAGCTTGAAATTTCAGAGCATCGTGGTCACTCCTCAACAAGGATCGAAGCGAAGACCTTCAATTCCTAGACACACTTACACAAACCATCATGTCTGTTTGATTCAATATAGAACACTTTAGGTTGATCTGAAATGCCGACCAGAAGGATGTTGAAGCACCGATTCTGCCCTCATGATTTTTCATTGTTTGGCTCCATTGCTTCCCTTACGGGGAATTTTCCTCATTAATTATTGCCAATGCATAAACAAGAGCGTGCTTGACAGCAAAGTGGATGAGATGAGAGAAGCGCAGAAAAATAATCGGTGAATAAGAAACCCTGATTTATAATCCTTGACTTCCACTGGAGTGGGCATGAGTTAAAAAGAAAGAAAAAAAAGAGTCCTCCAGTTAATCGAAAGCCATGACAACACAACACATACTAACAAATTGCAAGAAAAAAAAATGCAAATTCCTCATGCTTTTCGGTCCTCACCAAAAATCTAGTCACCAAATTGGTCAGATGCGCCAATGGCATGCGCTCAGCGAGGCGCAATGCGGTCTGACAAATTCCCAAGCACGGTAAACTAGACGTGCCCCCGCATGAAAATGAGGGTGTGTCGTGTGGGTTTATATGCTGCGCGCACGGGCACCCGGTTACAAAAATAAGGCCCTTAGGGTCCAAAATGGTCGGGCACCTGTTCTTCTACTGCTCACGGCTTACCATTTAACATAAACCACAAAATAGCCTGCTGTCAAACTGATGGACAATAGTGCAATTTTCTGGTTTTGTCGTCAATTAAAACATGCTCACAAACAGAATGGTGGACAAACATACACACATTCAACTAATTCTGATGTCCGTCAACCAGTAAGCACCACAAATGAAGATGAACAATTTTTGAATTATGTTTGAAGATTTTTTTTATTCTACACCAACAGTCCCCAACCTGTTTTGCCCCACGGACCGATTTGATGTCAGACAATGTTTTCAGTGACCAAACTTTAAGCCGGATAAATACAATAAAATAATATGAAAACTGTGGTATTTTCTAAACAGAATAAACATAAATCATGACATGAGAAATGTCCACTCTAGTCTCTATGGTTACGTTTAAACCTTCAAAATAAGATACATATCATTTTGCTAGCTCCTAGGTTTCATTTTAGCAGTAACCTATCACGTGACTGAGAAGCGCGCCTTGACCTGCGTCAAAATTGGACACACTATAGACCAGGAGTGGGCAAACTACGGCCCGCGGGCCGGATCCGGCCCCGTTGTCTTTTTAATCCGGCCCGCCGAAGATTGGTGCACAATTAAGGTTTGATTGCATTCATTTCGTTTGGACTTGTAATGACAGGTATTTAAACACCAAGTGGCACAGTTACTTCAAGTTGCAGAGCACAGGGAGGGAGGGGAAGACGAAGAAAGAGGGAGAGAGTAATGACCATGGAAGGGAAAGTTATATGTATCTGATTAAACGAAGCGGAGCGATTCTTACTCAGTCCGATTCTGGCAATTTCCATGCTCAGAGTGAATTGCTTGTGGCTCGAGTAAATGAACATTTCCTAGAATGGTTTGATTGTTATCATGTTAAAAACTTTCCGCAAACTGGACCGCTAATAAGAGTCGGAGAGCAGTCAAATGTGTAGAGCATGAACAACAGGGGGCTCAGTACACATCCTTGAGGAGACCCGGTGCTGAGTGTGGAGGAGAATGTTACATTATTACTGACATACAAAGACGTTGTGCTATCTTCTTTATTTTCTATTTCTATTTCTAACTTTTGGCCCGGCCCTCCACAATATTTTCTGCTTCTCATTTGGCCCCCCCGGGAAAATAATTGCCCACCCCTGCTATAGACAGATGTAACAGAGAGTCCGGTAATTTTTCAACTTAAAACATATTCTAGATTCTGAAATGAATAGAATGGAAGTAATGTAAGTTATTTATCCTTTCTGTGCAGCCTGGTTCCAAATGAGCCACGGACCGGTACCGGTCCATGTCCCGGTGGTTGTGGACGTCTGATTTACACTAGCACCGAAGGTTATCCACCACACCTCATGTGCCAGCAAGTTTCCTGCTGATGATAAGGAAATGTGTGTAATCAGGAATATCCAACATCTGACGTGGCAAATTGAACTGCAGAGCGGTGTAATCAAATATTTACCTCAATAGATTTGATATACATGAATCTGAAATAGTTGGTAATCCGAGACACCAGCATGTTTCACAACTTGTTATCCCATTATGGAAATTGGTGTCTGTATCCGTGTGTTGCTGAATGCTTCAAAGTAGCAATTCCTCAAATGGTGTCCTCTTGCTCAACATACAACAGCATTTTCACATCGTGCTTTCAACCATATCCCACTTGTGAAATGAATTACCAGGCAAAAAAAGGAAAGTATTTTTTTAGGAACAAGGAATTAATCCACTTTTTTGTTTTTCCATTCATCAAGACAGAACATAAAGTGCACTTCTGCCTCCTTCTGGTCACAAACTCCATTGCAGTTATTGGGTCAGATATGACAAGCTGAGATCACATTGACCAAACATTTTCGACTTGGCCATTACACCGGAAATGCAATGTGAGGCATCGGCAAAATTCTGATTGATTGAATTGATTAATATTGGATGTCGGATGTAAACAGGACGAACATCCTATTACTACAGTAGGAACTACTGATAAGCAAAGCTTTTGCCACGACATCGTAAAGCTGTAAATACACGCCGGTTCATTGAGGTTTCCCATGAAAGCACATTTTAATTGATTCCATTTTCAAAGGCACCGCACCAGCATCTCTGCAAGGAATTGATGTGGTTTCGAATTGGCAAAAAGACAAAAGGGGGCTTTGGTTGTGTTTGTGCGGCTGTTTTTGATCGGGCCGCGACGATCCACAATTGATCGATCAACACTCGGTATGATATTTGTTTGCAGTTCGTTTATCACGAGGCGACCCCTTTTGTTCCTCGAGTCACAGCTGGAAGCGATAACAAAAAGAGTGTGTTTATTGTAATGGACCTCTTTGCACGATCCAACTACATATCCTTGTAAACTCAAGATAACTTAAAATGCAATGAAATGAAAATATGAGTGACCCTTCAACTGTAACGCCCAGCCGGTATGAAATGGAGGATTTCAGATGGTGAAATCCGCATCAATTTACAGCAAGTCAAGTACAAATCCACTGGAAAGTTATTTTGAGGTGAGTCATTTATTTCACGCTTGACCGCCACGGCATATCCTGTCAAATCCCACTTCAACCTGCAGTTACATTTGAGGACAGATAGTTTGAGGATCTGTCAAGTAAATAGTGGCCTCCGAAGTACGACGGCAGATGCAATGCGTGTGAACTGAAATGTCATTTTTAATAACTGTGGAGACCTGCATGCAGTGCATTTCACGATTCAACGGTTCAGACATTTTTTATTTAGGATGCGTCGAACCGTTCTATGTGACATAACTACATCTGACCATGACGCACACTTCTTGATGAAAAGTGCCTGTCAACTCAAACAGTACCTTAGACGATAGGCAGAGGGCAGCATTGCACACTTGCACCGCCTCCACCTCATGTTAAATCTCACGACCATAGGACTAGTTTAAATATACTGTATACAGTACTGTATATCCGAATATATAGTACACCATTGACGACTTTACACCCCCCCCCCCACCCCCGCCTAACTACAGTAGTTGTAATGGACATATTTACATTGTCAGTCTGAAGAGCCTTTAGAAGTACGGTAATCCCTCGTTTATTGCCGGGATTACGTTCCAAAAAGTACCAGTGATAAGTGGTGAACATTATTTTTTTTACAGTTATTATACAATACTTAACTATAAAGACAATGAAATTAAAGACCAAAACCTGTTTTTAGGCCCAATTACAAAAAAAAACAAACATTTTCAACAACTCACTATAATAGTTTTTGAAAATACTCTACTGTCGACGGCGTTCGGATTTAAAGGGTTAAAAGCATTTAAAAAACTGTACTCAAAAAAATCTGTGAAACAGCAAAAGTGAACCGCATTCGAGCGAGGGAACACTATAATATATTTTGATATGCTAATATTACTGCTTTACTAATACTGAGGAGGACAAGGGCTATACAAAATGGTGGATCGATCAATGTGAATGAATGAATGTCGTTGGCATCAATAAAAGCTGTGAACAATGTCAACAAAAAATATGGACTATTTTGTGTTATTTTAAGTAGAATATCAAGATAAGGCAATTTTATTTATATCGCTTTTAATCACAGAAAAAAATCTAATCGAACAGAATATAAGTCTCATAAAATAGTGTGATTATCTTAATACTGTATTGCCTACTCCTAACGTTCACATACATTTCATTTTTTGTAACAATAAGTTTGGGTGGGGAGGTTGTCTTAATTTTGGCTTACTTAAACCTATACATGCACAGATTTTTTTTGTTTTGTTTTTGGTGTGCGAGTTTGTTTTTAAACTATTTTCAGCCACTCCAAGATTTGTTCATGTAAACACTCATGCATTAGCCAACATTTTTCTGTAATCTGAATCTCTCTCCTTAGCTAGGGTATTTGTAATATTTCCAGTAAATCTTTTCTTGTGTCTACAAAAGTTTTGAATTCAACAAGAGTGAGGGGCTTCTGAAGTTTCGAGTGCGTGCTACATTTTCTCCAAGACGATAAGGCTTTATGAACGCCCCGTGACACCTTTGGTACACCCAGCGGGACTGGCTACCTCGACTTCAAAAAGGTCAATAAATGCAAAGATAAGAGAGTTTGGTGTGAATGAAATTGACTGACCCCCGCAGAAGCACCTTCTTACAAATCCAGTCCGTTTGATGTCCAATATATTTAGGCGATAGCTTATTTTACCTTTGACTCTCCTCTGTATCAACAAGAGAGTCTGAGAACGTAGCACTCAGAGACAAGTCAATAGTTCCCACTGGTTAAAGCTGGATATAAACCCCAAGGAGATTTCCTATGTAAATATACGAGGGACTCAGTCAGCAGAGCACTTATTACACGGGTCTCAGCTAACATGCTGCAGTGACTGATGTACTGATAATAGCCACGCTTAGACACACACTGACCAGAGCTCCGTAAAATAAACCGGAGTTGTTTCAACACTGTGCTTGCTTGACCTTCTGAACGCAGGGACTGGGTCTTTATAGCACTGGGCAAAATCATATGTTCAAGTAGATCAGTCATAATTGGGGGGAGGGGTGGGGGGTGGGGATAGAAAAAAAACTAAATCCATCCAAGTGAGGATTGGATTAATAACAGGAAGTCATCAAAGATGTGAAACCCAGGAACACCCAATGTATTTCCAAGTCTGTCATCCTATAAATGAAGCCATTCATTTCGGTTTAACAAGGGCTACGAAGAAAAGCAATATTTTTGGAAACACAACCCCAGAATCATTAAGATTCCATTGAAAATTAACAATTTGAATCTGTCCGATTGGATGCCATGTCTTGCTTCAACTCGCCTCGCAGGAAACAGACGTCTGAGTGGACATCTGCTTTCAATTCCTACATTTCCAGTTTTGGCTGCGTACACTCATGTGTGGGGTGCGGACGTTTTTAACACCTCGTTCTCATTTGATTTCGGTTTAAGGAGAAATGCATTACTTTTTTTTATTTTTTATTGTGTGAGCATTGCTGCGACTGAAGAAAGCAAAATAGCATCAAATCGCAACTGCTCATCATTGCGCTTTTATACGCAATATGCATCCATCTATAATCTGAGCTGCTTTTAACCATTCACGCTCACAATCGCACCGAAGGGCAATTTAGAGTGTTCAATTAATCTGCTGCGTTAGCACGTCTGTTGAAATGTTAATTGGGGTTCGGCTCTCGGCTCAAATAGTTGTTTGCGCTTTATAAAATATACGGATACGTCATGACTGACTTAGGGTAATTTTCACCTGTTTCTTATGGGAGAAATTGTTTTGAATTCCAAACAGGATTCTGGTCACTAATGATGAAATATATGGTTTCTAGTATACGGATCTCTTCAGGACTTGATAACTAAATGAGCCACGTCTGTCAGCAAATAAAAGGCTACAGGAGGCAATTAGACCAACGAACGCTATTTTTGTTTGTTGATTCTTGCTCAGAGTGACACACAAGGAATGTTTATCCGGCGTGTTGTATTACACCGTGTAAAGCAGGCTCTGAAGGCGCACACAATGATTCCTGATAAGTGCGTTCATCGTCAATGCCCTTTAATGTTCTACGTACACATTTTCCACATGGAACACAGTTTGAGGGTGCAATTCTCACTTTGACATCAAACCTGTAAAATCCGTCGTGAACGGCACCGAGTTATTTTATTTTTTTTCAAGCGATTTCACTACTCAATCGCTTACTTTGCAAAAGAAAAAATATGGGCGACCACTAGCAAAAAAAAAAAAAAAGCCACCTATGAATCAAAGTGCAAACTAAAAATTGACGTTTTTTTCCTGTTGATATAACGAACCAATTAACGTTCATTTCCTGCACGTGTAAAGATCTCTATAGCTGCAGTTTCCTGTTTGTGTCTGACGGATGGACAAGCTGGCAGCAAGAGTTTGAGGCCGGCCACATGCACACATCAGAGGGCTTCTTATTGAGCTGCCTTATCACACCACATTAACCTCATATAAACATGGCATGAACCCGCCTCAGGCCACAGTGGTGGCTTGTGTGGGCAAAATTGCTGTATACCAGTGGTCCTGAACCTTCTTAAAGGTACCGAACCCAAACAGTTAATATGCGCATCCACCGAACAGTTCATTAGTGGAAAATAAATAAATATATACTGTATATATTTTTTACAAATTCAAGATATTAAAAAAAACACTGATGAAAACCTGAAAAAAGTAAATACAATTTCAAGAGACAAGTATACTTTTTTTTTCTAAATTGTACGACGTACAATTACGACTGAGCGGACTAAATTTCCGACAGCACTAATTGGACAAGCAATATCATGTGACACCTAAATTACATGCTTCGTTGAACCCCCTGAGACCGATTCACCGAACCGCTTGGGGTTCGATCGAACGCAAGTTAAGAACTACTGCCGTATACAGTACACGCGAAGGAAGAACAGAATTCAGTGTGGATCTAGATAAATACAGTATTTTATTCTGGACATGGTAACGCTATTACAAGCATCTTTTGCTGTAACCAAAATGCACTTTGGCTACTGTCATTACATTGTCTCAGATCACTGAAAAGCATGTTTCTCAAAATGTCATTATTTTTCTTTCTGACAAAAAGTCTTTCGGGGGTGGGGGAGAGGAGGGGTTACAAAAAAATGGGTACAAAACAACCTATTTGCCGTTTTGCACTCAGGCCAAATCACCAATTTTAAGATATAGTAATTGCTTTGGTACCGTCTTGTGGTACCTTGGTAGCAAGGAACTATGTTGAAGTGGGGGTTAAGCTTAGGCCATATCCCTGTCAAATACAAAAGTAGTATTTTGCCGGCATCTTGTTGCATTTATAAGCAATTATAAACCTTGGGGTTTTTTTGTTTTTTTGGAGGGGGGATTGGTCAATTACTCACAAAGTGTCGCGATTCATGGCACGGCTCTGCCCCCGCAAGTCTCGCAGGAACGAGTGTTAAGGCTAACTTTGGGCTGAGGTGTTTCCTGGGGGGTAACAGTACCGTAAACAAAACAGAATGAAGTATATTGTGATGATTTTTTCTTGCTACAAGCGGTGCCACAAAGTGATGTGAAGCTGCACACGACTGTGGTGAATGTTAATGAGACACTTTATTCCATTTGCACTCTATTAATGAGTTCTTACAAACGTTACCAGCATATCGTAATGATATCGGTTGACAGCATTCTAATAAAAGCAGCAACAAAGGCGAAACAATATGTCGCACCTTCATTTTGCTTTTGAGGGAGGTAACTTGTCATCTTTGTTTTCAACACAAAAAAACAAAACAAAAACATTTTAAGGATACATGCTCTTCACCTGGCGAGAAGTTATAACGATGGCAAAAAAAAAAATATGTGCCAGTAAGACCAGATACTATAAAAACACTTGGAATCTGTCACTCATCTTAAAAGCAAAACTAAGGTCGTTAAATAAATTAAACAAATACATAAAAAAATGTCAAATTGGACACATACACCCAATCAAGTGATTAACGCAGATACACAAAGTCCAATAATATCATCATGATTTGTGGTGGTTCATTCCAGACCCCGCCCCACCCCAAACAAACTGCATATCTATTTATATATCCATATAAACAACATGTGATATTCCTTTTTATTAATAATTCTAAAATACATCTATCATATGAGACAACATATACTGTACATATTTCCCCTGACATTGGCCGTTTGTAACATAGTGTAAGCACAAATTCAGATTCTTCTAAAATGGAAGAATATTTTAAAATCCGGAAACACTGCGAGGCCAGGGGACGTAAGAGCTGATCGATCACACACACACACGCACACACACACTCATGTTGCAGTTGGAACAAATTAGCAAATTTCAGTAAGTGATACGTATTTCTGTTTGTGCTGTCAATCAAAGAAAGAAGCTGATTTAGCATATTTCTGTTTGTTTCATTTTTTTGACAACAGAAACCGCTCAAACACTGAGTTATATTGCCCTCCCAATTCTACGATCCGCCGTTTTGATGACATCTCCTCCGCGCCTTCACCAAAGGAGCCCGTAAGATTTCTCTCGTGCTGTAGCGGGAGCGCAACGAACGCGACGCTAGAGCAACGTGGTCCACATGTGATGGGTGAGCGCCAGGGAGGCGCACAGCAGGAGGAGTGAGCATGAACACAGCGACGAGGCGGACGGCAAGTTGTAATAGTCGTAGTGGTTCAAGTCTCGACCGGGAGGCTTCGCTGTGATGTAACCGTCGATGACGCGGGGGGTTGGCAGCGACTGGGCCGCGGCGCTGTGGTAGCAACAAAGTAGAAGAGACACACAGATGGTTTCAGTTGAAACTCCAAAACGGGGATCCTGAAAATATTGGACCAAAACGTTGTCTGGATCAGTACTTTGAATGAATCCAAGTCTACTAAGCCTTACATATTGTTCATTCATAAAACTACTGATCTTTTCAGACTCGATCAATAGCTTGTTTGACACGACAACATGAACAATGGGTTCTTAAGGTTTCAGAAAAATGTTCCTAGCTAGCTACTAATTGAGACTTCAAGATTCATAAAACTCAACATTTCATGTAACTGCTACCAAAGTTTTTCCTATTGATTTTTGCAATTCGGTTTGAATGTTTAGACAGTGAACACACACAATTGTAAGAAGACCAGTATATGTTTTGAAAATATCGTACGTATTGACTATACATTTCAGTCTTTCTTGGTGAGCTCAATTTGACCTTCTCAAAACTTGGAATGTCAAATGATTGAATACTAAGCTACAAACTACACAAGAGGTATTCGATCCATGTACGGAACAATACACGGGGATGTAGAAAGAGGCACAGAAATGGCCGTCATGGGAATTTTTTGGATGTATTATTTTAATCAAAATTCAGGAGCTCTCAGTGAATGTTCTGAGCTACCATTTCAATGTCAGTGTCAAGTCTAACATGAGGTCGAAGTCGCATTGTACCTCTTTAGACAGCAAATGAGTTATAACTGAATCAACAGCGCCTCCTCTGACTGCAACCTAGTACTGCACTCCGACTGCCCTCACTCCCCTGTTATTTCAAGGCACGATTAATCAACACGGACTTATTATCACGGCCTATCCCTAAAAATGAGGCCCTTCATAAGACCAAAAAAAGTCCTTCAACATTTTTCCTCGATGTTGAAAGTGTTTTGCGTTTTGCTTTCTGTTACCTTAAAAGTGACTTCATTTAAATAAAGAAGAATATTCCAAGTTAACAAAGAAAAGGGTGTCGAAGAGCTAAATTGCATGACTTCATTGTCAATTTATTTTGGATCGACGTTGATCCAGAAAGCTTTTATTTTCATTTCATAAGACTTGTGATTTTTGTTGGACAACTTAGAGATGGCACTGGACATTGATGAAAGCTGGGTTCTGTTGCTGTTGAGTTTTGGACGACCTCTGCCTTTCCCGTTCAGGCACCTGGTCGGACATTCAAATATACAACGATGTCAACCTTTGGACGCTTTTGGCACACGTGGAAACAAACAGTTCCTTGCCTTGCCTTGCTGCCCAAAAAAGACAAGGTCTCTTAGAAAATGAGAGAACCTTTCTGCAGACGCGATGAAAAGAAGCGCTCTGAAATAAATAAACTGTGACATACTGGAGCTAAGTTTAAATTTACTGAATGTCACGAATATGGTGTGTGAAGGACAAAAAAGCAGGCAGGAGGGAGAGGCAGCAGGGGGAACTTGGCAAAATGAATGAATCAAACACTAAGAAACAAAGTCGTGAAAAAACAAAACAAAACCAAAAAAAAAATGACAGATGCAAAAACAAGGTGAAAGCAATACAAACAAAAATCCACGGCAGTCACGCACAGAAGCAACAACAAAAACCATGACCTGACACTGAGTGGTCAGGCCAGGGAGTCCTTTTAACAAACAAATCTCCTAATGACATAACGGCCAACAGGTGTGCCACTGCAGGAAGAGCCCTACAGTGCCACCTGTTGGTCACAAACAGATCTACGACACTGTGCAAGTTTTTGCAATAAAAAAATAATAAATAAAAATTGTGGCATATCATGTCTAAACCTTTTTGCCTTTCACCTTGATTTCATTGGATCATAATCCATTTTCCGCCATTTGTTTGGGAGATATCGTTTTGATGTGGTGAAACCACAGCTTCTTCTCAAAAACCAAAAAAGCCAGGAAAATGCTCCTAAAACATCTTAACTTTACTTATGGGGTAATCATAGAAACCTAAAATGATGGTGGGTTTTTTTCTGACTCCATTTAACATCAATCATCATCATCAGTTTTTAAGTGAGGTTTTGAAATTATTTGTCTTGGTGAAGTTTTTCACAATTACAAAAAACTGGCATTTGACAAGGAGGAGCATGTAGACTTATACTTGATAGATTGACCATTTGAATTGTACGGCCTGTTGTTAATCTACATTTACTCCTTATTTTTTTTTGGTATCATCGTTCCTGTTGACGCCATGAGTGAGAATGAATGTTTTTAGCCTGAGTGTACAACTATGTTTAATTCAAAAGTAAATTCTCACATGAATGGGGGTGAGGGGGACATGGTTCATATTTAATTTGATTTAATATAGCGCTTCAAACAAATGCAACTCAAATTCCTTCTCCCACCCGCGCGCATTGCCGGCATCAGCTCGACAAATGGCTAGATAGAATGTCAGCAAATTAACTTGCGGTGGCCACATGGCTAACCATTCACAAAATACGAGGGGACCACACCTGCGCAGTGGTCTCGTTGTCATCTGAAAGGTGAGCTTGTTATGTTGTCTGGTTAGTCCCTGCCTGAAGCTACGGAGAGAGCAAAACCGGATTCTTCCCAGGCAGCTATTTTCACCTTGAAGTCACCTATACCAGCCAGGAACTAGTCAGGACTCATTTGTCACTCCGGGGCATGTGTGTTCAGCTAGAGTGTGACTGGAGTGCATGAAGTATACGGCGATATGATATGTGGCCCGTTTGAGCCTCCGGCATCACAGCAGGAAGCGTCACTTTTATTCTATGGGGGTTGGGACCTTTCCCTCATTGACTCTCCCATATCAGTCATTTCCTTGACGACCATGATTACCTCTGAGGGAGGTATGTTTCATGGCGTTTGTTTCGCAGGGCACACATAAATAGGGCCCGGAATCGAACCCGTGCCCTATGCACTGTGAGACGGAGGATGGTATCCATGGATTTTTTTTTTTGGTTGGCATCTTACCTCTCTTCTATGCGGACCCAGAGATCATTGAAATGCCTGTGCCTCTGCTTCTTCTGCTTGTTTCTCCTTCTTTTCTTCAGCATCTTCTTCTCCGCTTTCTCCAGCAGTTCCAGGCTGTCCGAAGGCAAAAGCACGTGGGTCAACCGTTCGTCCTGCAGGTACCGGCCCTGATCCTGCTCCCGTTCTGGGAGTTCATGCAGAAAAGGCTCCAGGAAAGAAGACTCGTCATGTTGATCTTCTGGCTCAGTGAAATCTGATGTGAACGAGGATCTCCTTGATGGTTGGAACACAGATATGCGAAGATATGGGTGACAAGTAATGATGGCTATCATTCTCCGTCCTTTCACAAGATATTTTCTGCGATAGCTGCCTTGATACTATGCTATGCCAAACTGCAATAACATGCCTAAACATCAAAGTGGGGCGCTATGCTCAGTCAGGCCTTACCACAACACTCCTTAGGTGGTCGATGTAGCCACAGTGTTGTTAGAGTCTATGAGGTGGAAACAGGAGGGACTATAAATAGTCTGTTTTTATCACACACTTACAACCGTCCCGTCGACACCCGGGAACTTTCTGCATGAGCTGCACTGGCTTCATTTGGTTGAAATATTTACATCGGCCCAGCACGCGGGCCTTGAATAAGCCAAATCGCTGCCTTTGTTTTTTATATTCCATATTCAAAGGGGGGGAGGAACAAGTCTGACTTTTACTCTGTGCTGCTTAAATGTCAAAAAAAGTGTTTAACTTGCAACAAAAATTTGAAAATTTATATTTTACAATTGGACAACAGCTTTTAACTTTTAGCTTCCTCATCAGATTTAAGGCGCCGCAAACCCTTTTGGTATGAAATAAAACTCTCCGGAAATTGTGCACAAAAGACCCCCCCACCACTCTGGCATGATTTAAAGCTTTTTTTCCCCCTTTCTGACTGTTTATATAAACATAAAACATATTTGTAGATCCATGATTCATTTGTGCTGAGGAAAAAATTGCTAGTCATGTTTGAGCACATATGGAGGAAAAAAAACATGAGAATGAATCAGTGGATACAGGCCCGCAGCCGTTATGGGATTATTTGCAGGCAGCACATTTTGAAGAATTCCAGGACATCTGTTTCGGGTCTGGAATTGAGCATGAAAGTTGAAAATGATTCCTATTTGGAGGTCAATCCGCAGAAAATGTTGGAAGAAATATTACTGGCAGGAAGCTGAAACCCGTTGAAGTACGTGCGTACATATGACAGATGGGAAATCGTATAACAATCAGTACCTGTTTATGGACTGCCCGGCCGGGGTGTGCTCCACCTCGTATCCTTGACGACGAAGCACATCAATTACTGTATTGTTACCCAGGAAGTGACCTGCAATCAAAAGAGGAACACTCGTTCTTAACTCTCTTGATGACACTTGCAATTCAAATTACTGTTTAATCTCAAGAGAAAAAAAAGGAAACAGTATCACTGCTGACTTTGCGAGGGAACGGCGCGAGGGGGCATGGTCCACCCTGGATTGTTTACCAGCCAATCACAAGTCACGGAAAACAAACAAAAAATCACACCAAAGGACAAATTAATCTGCCGAACAAGCATGTTTTTGCAAACGTGGAAGGACGCAAACCCCGCAGAGGCCTGAGCTGAGATTTAAACCCAGGACTTTTAGACTATGTGACGGATGTGCTAACCACTAATGCACAGTGCTGCCCGTAGAGTCAATAATTATATGGTCATTTTACCGGTAACATTACTCAATCGCATCAATACACAATGTACGTAAAATATACAGGGTCAGGCAAAACGATTATAAAAGGCAAATAAAGTAAAGAAACAATTTTTCTTTTATTTTTTTGAAAGTACATATAATGCCATTTTTTTTCTTTTGATGCCATTTTGCTTTGTTTCTTTATAATGCCATTGTTTATCATTTTTTTCAGTTGCTGCCGAGAACTGCCAAAAATGCGACTTATACTCCAGTGCGACTTATTTGTTTTTTCCTTCTTAATATGCATTTTTTGGCTGGTGCGATTTATAATCGGTAGCGACGTATAATCCGAAAAATACGGTAAGTAGTAGAAATAAATAAGAATAATTCTCATTAGTCATCCATTTCCCATTCCACTCGTCCTCACTAATGAAGCGAAACAATAGCAAACCACTCGACAGCAATTCCATTTCATTCGTTTTCCAATTCTGTCCTCTTCCTTATCTCTCCTGGAAATCCTTGTCGCTCACCACCGGTACCGGCTCTTCCTTCTCGCTAGCTTCCCTCGTACTCCTTGTCTTTCGCTGACCCGCTCTCCACTAGGTGAAGTGGGACCATTGAGGCTTCAGGTTGCCGTGTCAAGAGGTCTCCATTCGTGACCAAGTGGGAGCCGGGAGCCATTGTTTGGGCCTGCTCAGCCGTGGCACCGGGGAGCTGTGCGAACAATGAGACCCGCCACTTTAATCTGGCCCACAGCTATTGTCAAGGAGTGGCTGTGCACAAGATGCACCACTGGTGCCATGATACTATCGTCCATCTCTAAAATGTATCCCGATGAACTTTTCCCCTTCGTTATTTGCACTAACTTTGATCTTAATGATGTTATTATTTGGATTGCATTTGGTATTGAATTGGTGTGAGCTTCACACCGCGTTCTTTTAAGCAGCGTTAATGGACTAGCCGGTAGCCCGTTTGACATTCTTTGGAAGTTGGAAAGTGGAGCGAGACGGCGCATTGAAGCTGTCCAGCCAGCCGGCGTTTAGAAACATCTCAATGTGATTTATGTGCGTTTACGTCAGGGGATTAAAGGTGGGACAAATGGAGCTGTTCGGCACAATGTCGAGCCTTCGGAAGGGTGGGCGGATTTCCAATCTTCAAAGGGGTAAACGCACGCACGCACGCACGCGCGCACACACACACGCACACACACACACACGCACACACACACACACAAATGTCAGCAGATGCAAATTCTTTGAATGTAACCATCAATTCTATCACCCTGCAAGGCCACAATGTGTTTTTCACGACTAAGGGTGGGAATGCAACAAGACATCATCAAATAAAGTCCTCCATGTCAGAAAAATCTAGTCGTAAAATAATAATAATCATCATATAATAATGAAATCACGATTAAAAGGTTACAGATGGCAGTTGGGTGTTTTTACACCCAGAGCCGTTAACTCTCCGTTCATAAAGAAAAGGCCAAAAGCCGATTGAATGTTTTGACCTTGAAATACTTGACCAATAGCACAGAATGAGGTGAATAAAAGCACAATTTGACATTTGAAAGAGTCGTTTTCCTTATTTTCTTTCTTTATCAATGAATGAATGTTTTTGGAAAAAAAGTGGGCGCCACTTGTCGGCCATTTTGAGAAGTCCACCAAAAGCTACCTGAACTTGGAAAGACCCTTGGAAAACTATCATCTCCCGCACGTGCTCTCATTTGAAAAGAAAAAAAAATAAGATTCAACTAAAACAAGAGTGATGACCACCTCGCACTAAACGATCAAGATGACAGGAGAGCACTGCGACTCCAGCGAAACTCTCAATCTCCCTTCTGACTTTCGGTTTGTAGTCCGGTGTAAGCGCAGCATGAACAAGAACATTCTTCACCCCCCCCCCACGAGATAAGTCAAACTTGGAGCCCTACGGTGCACTAAAGTCAAACAAACAAAACAAAAAAAATCTCAAGTCTTTGATTAGACATGATGGATCTCCCTGAAATCCAAAGCCTCGAAAGTATGCCTGGACTTCTTTCTAAAACGAAGGCCCCAAGAATGACGTCTGGCCTTTGGTGTAGATTTCAAACAGGACAAGTGACCTATGATGAAAGACGGCTCTCTCGTGATTGTAAACGTTTCCAAACTCTGACTTACGACTGCACTGTACTCATTTGTAACGGCAAATTTCTCTTTTGCCTTCTGGAACGTTTCTCGTTGACATCATCCTTTAAAGGACACATATTACAACTTCTTTGTTTCGATTTGTTTTTCACTTTTCCGGTCAGTCAAAATTATAAGACGATATCATTCATCCGTCTTTGTTTTCTCTTTAAAAGAAAGTGCACCGACAAGGATGAACCTGGTGGCATCCGTACCCCGAATCGGTCCTTTCTGCTACTTTTGAGGTCAAATCTAAAAATACAAATGTCGTACTGCAGTTACGCACTTGTGTTCTGCGCTGGCTGAAGTCTGACGTTTATTTCCAAGGGCTTATTTATATAGGCCGATTTCATACATTTCACCTTGCTGAAACGGGCCAAGAACGCGTAACAGTGTACAATAAGTTCACTGTACGTAGGCCGCAACCTTTTGAGAGGCAAAGATGGCTGAGATAAAGAGCAGCAGCGGGACTGAAAGCTCCTATTTTCAGCGTTCCTGCGCTGTCAGCTAAAACGGTACATCGGGGCCATTTACGAAGTCGGCGATGAGCTAATTCACGTTTATTCATAATTCGGCGATGGGACAGACTCATCTGACAGCGGCGAAATGAATTGCCACGACTGCTTGCGCTCGCATAGAAAGCCTTTCAACACAATGACAGGTAAAATATATTCGAACATGTGATAACCCCTTCATTCACCAATAATGCTAACCTGTAATCTGATAACACGATAAACTGTCCACTGTAGCGACCGCTGTCCCTGAAAGGGTTAAAGAGTATTCATTGTCCATATATTTACGTTACAACTTGTAAGCAGCGGACGGCGCTTCTCATAACATGACGACATGTTGGATAAACAAACGCAACAGGCGGCGCTGAGGCCATACTGCCCCGTTTAGCTTTTTCAAGCTGCGCTGAATACACACGTTCCCATCGTCAGTCGCTTCCGGCAGCCCGTTAGCACCATCGCCATGGTCATGTTGGGCAGGAATGTAAAAGTAAAAACATTTGGACTAAAAAGTATCCCACAACAGATTAAGCCACTGTTTTATCAATTGGTTTTTACTCTTGCGTTTCTAAAATTCGACAAAGATCGTTGAAGTCATACAAACCCTGTGAATCAAGGCGCTGACCTGGTTCGGCATGAGTGACAGAGTCGATGGCTTTAAAGATTTTTACCTCGGTGTAAAGACACCCATCGACGTTAACAGCTCTTTGCCAATTTCAGATGAAATCTTAGCGGTCGTTGAGATACTTTCTTCCAAAATTTACCGACGGAGATGCGGGCCCAGCCGCCGGTATAATGAAACGTATTCGATGACATGCGGGAAAGGCTGCGCAGATGAGTGGCTCATGTTAAGTGGTCTTAACCACAATTAAATTACTGTGCGTAAGCGGTAAAATATTATTTCAAGTACTGTAAGACTTTCATAACTTTGCGGTGGTGATCCTTAAGAGTCTCTTAATGTTAATCTCATCATCGTCCTGACAAGAAAATATTCTTTTCCGCTAAGTGGAGGGGGGGGAAAAATGGTTCAAAATATTGGATTTAGTTTAGTGTAGGTTCATGAAGCATTTTTTTTCAGTCATGGATATGCGATATATGCTCAAACTCACTGCCAGCCATTTACCGTAAGTCTTCTGTGGTAATGTACCATGCACTACAGTATATACACTGTATACTGGCCCCCGGATTTTTGACACTGCAGATTTTACTCAAGATAACTTGATTCATATTGCAGTCGTCAGTCCTGCGGTGCCGTCGATTCAAATGAAAATGCTCATTTAACCGCCACGCAGGGGAATGCCAGTCAACAAAATCCTCTTTTAATGCTATAAATTTGAATAGATTGTGTCGAGATGCTGATAAATAAATATATATATATATATATAAATATATATATATTTGAAGCATGGAAGCTCTTGCAACTTTATTGTCGTCATAATAATAACGTGTCAAATGTCTTGTGTAAGTCCGTCGTAACGAATCCAAATTCAACGGCCGTGTCTTTCATGTTAAAATAATAAAAGGAAATTGTACTCTCTTAAAACTACATATGACTCAGTCATCCACTTACGAGTACGGTAGAAGAGCGGAGGGTTGACGTAAAGTCGCCGTGAAGTCCAGTGCAAGGGTGATGGCGCAGATGGAGCCAAGCTAAATGGACTTGTGTTGTTTTAGTGCAAAGGGCCGCTCGGCGCTTCGTGGCAGGACCGCGTGAGCCTTGTTTCACCAAAGTGAAGTCATTATTTCCTCGCGAATTTGGGGCAGTTTCTTCCTTTTATGACTGCGAATCAGACGCAAGGTGCCTTTACAAATACGTGTGATCCTTTTGGTTTGTTTGTTTGTTTTTTTGCATGTCTACAACATGATTGAACTACAGCTGTTGATAAAAAAAACATTTCAGGGAAGAGGCATCATTGGGATTGAATCTGCTTCTTTTGGATTGATTTAGGGCCAAGTTATCTTCTGCTCAATCATCCCAAAGTTGATTTGATACAGATTATAGTTTAACTTCTGTATTTTCGGCACTATAAGGTGCATCTAAAAGCATTCAATTTTTTCAAAAGCTCACAGTGGGCCTCATATTCCGATGCGCCTTATATTTATACGGATCAATATCCTGATTTCTTGGATGCAGTAAAATGTTTCGTTACAGCGGCAGCAGTTGTAAAAGATCTAGATCAAGAAAGCTGTACTGTATTGTATTGTATTCCCTTTAGCGTAGCTCCATTTAGTGGGTGCATAATGCAACCGCAGCCACGATGTAGCTTCTATTCTGTGCGCCTTATGATGCGGCGCACCCTCTAAATGAAAACAGTTTTAAAATAGGCCATTCACTGAAGGTGCGCCTTGTACTACAAAGCGCCTTATATTGCGGAAAATACGGTAATTGTTCTTTGTAATGGATATGTGACATAAACAGTCTATAAAATCTACAAAACGTGATGAGTGATTGAGCAATTACTCAGGCTCTGCAAACCTAAAATTGTAATTAAAACACATTTCCAAACAAGTACTTTTTTTTCCTTGCTACATATTGAACTTCTTTATCAAGAGTTGACGGTCAACTGACAACCGACAGCAGAATCGCAATGCATCAAGGCTTTGTTGTGAACAATATAATTTAAAGTAGTTCCGACTGGTTTCATACTCATGTCCAATTTGTACAGCTCAGGATATTTAGTACCTTTCTGTTAACAACTGCGGAAGATCGGTGTTCTCTGAAAACAGTACAGCATGTGTGCGATGGAATAGTTTGTTTTCGCTTCAAAAAGCTTGAGTTATAAATTGGCGCGTCAACGGTGAAATGCGCAAACGCTTTTGGTTCCCCTGTGAAGGATAAAATAGACTGATCATTCAACTCGTCGAAATAATTTTTCACGGCCACACAGTGAGAAAAAGGCAGCAATGTTTGCTAGCGCTTTCTCGGGATCGGTCCGAATGACTCGCGTCAAATTCATGATGAGAATAAACGAGCACGCAAGAGGTCTGTGGCGCGAGGGTGTTTTCAAAATAAACTCTCGCGCTGAATTTGTGGCAGCGCACAGTCGTGTACGGAATTACATCTGTCAGGTCCGCTACGGTCTAGTCGTTCTCTATCCCTGGGCGAGCCTCACTTCTGCTCTCTTTGCCAACAACTTACGCTGCTCCAACACACCGACTCATTCAATGTGGCCCCAATATCTGATCAGAGGGACATTTTGGTACAGGCGAGCCCTTTGGTCTAAATCAACCAATGTGCTGCCAGCACTAAATGCTGCTGCTGCTGTTAGTCTAATTTTATGTGTAACTCTGCTCGACCACAAACACAAGACATCAAAACAAAATCAAAGAAAAAAAATCAATACATACATGAGTTCAGTGCAGTTCAAATATTCAAAGGGAGTAGGAAGAAATAGAAAAGCATATCTAGTCTTCCCTCTTGTTCTGGTTGAATTACCAAATTATTTCGCGAATACACAAATAGGTTATTCATAAATATATACTGGAACGCATATAAATATATGTTCCAGTATATATTCCAAATAAAACATAAAACAAAGCGCCTCTTTCCATATGTTCAAATAGCATGTGTGAGTGTGACGTGTCGACCCATTATTCAATGTACACGCTATAAATATATATATATATATTTTTAAAAACAAACAAAAAGAAAACACGAACAGACTTTATAAGGCCCTTTATACAGGTCAATATATAATAATATTCATAAACTGAAACCTAGAATAGATTGAGTGCAGTTTCTTATGCCCATCGTGTCTGATTAGCATTAGCATATAGCATAAACAAGCCAACATCAGACACAGCTGTGGGTAGCATGACACTCGTGTAATGGCGCGTTACTGTAACACTAAATGTTATCCTTTTGAAGTTTTATTTTGAGGTGTGGGGGAAATGTACAAAAATGAAAAACCAAAAAGAATTAATCAAGCTGTTACTAATTCAATGTCGCTTCTGAATCTGAAGCCTGGGGTGAATAAAACGCACCCGTGATAACATGTCCCCTCCAAAGTTACGTCTAAAAAGTTTTTTTTCTCTGTACTTTTGTAGAATACACTGCCTCGATTTGCTGGTATACTTTTTTTTTTTTCAGAGGGAAAAATATCGATGAGTAAAGATCCAAATCATACCAGTGAAGCGTAAATGCTTTGACATCCGGGTTAAAAAAAAAAAACAAAAAAAACGATGCTCTTTTGAAATCCTGTTTTTGGAAATCATGTTCTTCCGCTGTACGCACTTAGGAGTGTAATTTACATTGTTCATATATATCTTGACTCTATTGTAGAAGCATGGTGTGTCTTCTCCTAATAAAAGTACTAAGTCAGCGTCGCCGCTGGGCAAGCAGTGCTCATTCCAGGTGCAAAAGGAAATACTGCTTGGACTTGAACAGGGTCAAGGGTGAGAAGTTCAACTCCTACAATAAATCATCCCAAGCTGTAGTAACACGTTTCTATGACCAAAAAAGAAGTGTGCGCTACATAAAATATGTCTTTTAAGTCCATGGATCTTTGACCCCACGAGTTTAAATAAATGTCCATATTTTAGGTGCTGTTCAGTCTAGAGCTTTATAGCGCATTCGTTCTTCAGACGGGCTCATGGGTTTATCACTTCACGAGAATGACCGACATTGATGGTTTTCTTGATAAAATTATGATTTATTTATTATTCTGTGCGCAGCATTTGAAGGACAATTCAGCTTTCATTGTTGATGATCTGAATTGAAATTTGAAGCTACTTATTTATCACTAGGGCAGCCCGGTGGTCCAGTGGTTAGCACGTCGACCTCACAGTGCAAAGGTACCAGGTTCAATTTAGGCTCTGGCCTTCCTGTGTGTAGTTTGCATGTTCTCCCAGAGCCTGTGTGGGCTTTCTCCGGGTACTCCGATTTCCTCCCACATTCCAAAAACACATATGACAGGCTGTTTGACCACTCCAAACTGTCCCTAGGTGTGACTGTGAGCGTGGATGGTTGTTCGTCTCTTTGTGCCCTGCGATTGGCTGACAATCGGTTCAGGGTGTCCCCCACCTACTACCCGAAGACAGCTGGGATAGGCTCCAGCACCCTCCACGGCCCTTGTGAGGATAAAGCGGGTTGGGAAATGGATGGATGGTTGGATGGTTGGTTGACCTACCATGAGAGTTTTCCAAACCTCAAATTAACCTGCTGTGATTAATTTGTACAATTTATTTTATTCCCCCGCCTACTTCCCGAAGAGAGCTGGAATACACTCCAGCACCCCCCGTGACGCTTGTGAGGATAAAGCGGTTCAGAAAATGGATGGATGGATATTTATCACTACCAAACAGAACAGGCCCGGATTATTTTCCACGGGAAATGAAACCCAAGTGATTAAAGTCAAAGAAAATAATAAAATCAAAGTTAGGAATAAAAAATAATAGTAATAAAATGAAAAACAAACACACAAATGAAGTACAAATGTGGTTCAAATCTGATTCTGGGAGCTCAACCATGTTCACACTGTGTTTCAGCCCCAGCCGGTCAGCGTTGAAGCCAAGTGTGTGGTAGGTCGGGTCTGGATTTTTAATAGTCCACCGTGACATGTTTGTACTCATGTCAGCGTCTGCCCCAAACAGTTGTAAACTAGCTGTTTATGAGAGGGAGTTGCTGTGAAAAAAAATAAAGCTCGGTGTTTCTTGACTTTCACACCAGCTGGCGAAGGAGAATGCCGCCCCAGTGTTGTGGTGTTCTGCGTGAAATCACACACGAGGGATTTTTTTTTTTTGACGCGGGTATGTGTAAGGTTTGGCCACAGGATTTGGGAAATGTTGTCAAGGAATGTTCATCTTCATTCGTGAACAATATTTTCATTGTATTATTTGATTCTGCTTGATTGAACTTTTCATTTCTTACATTTGTGTGTTGAAAGAATATGCACATTTTGATCCCAACAGCTGGCCAACCACGTTTCACCTGCCAATTTTGTTTCTTAAGCTCCGCCCAGATTCCTGATTGTCCAAACAATCAAATGCTTCCCTGCTTTTGTACGTGTCTGTTCACATGATTTGTTTTGAGTTTAACTTAAGCGCCTGTTTCTAGTTTGATTTTGTCCTGGTAGAAAAAAAAAATGAATCTTTTTGCTTGAAAGAGATTTTTTTTTTTTTGGATTAATGATCACAAGAAGTATATCGCTCTTGAAAGTTGTCAAAAAATATTTGTAAAAAAATGAATGTTTTAAACATCATGACAATCATCCAAGGTTAATTTTTTTCTTCTTTTCTTTGCTGAGCACTTTTGCGACACACAGGCTTTATTTGAAGAGCAACTTTTTCATTTTTGGGGGGAGCTGGTTAATTTTACGGATCCGAAGCGGACGTTTTATTAAACAATAAGAACATGACAATATAACAAATGAACAATTGTTTTTTTTTATATATATCACCAAGAATTTGGACCCACTAAATGTTGTTTCATTAGGTCAACTACAATTCAAAACTGTTTGACACCCCAAAAAATATGCGTGTTTTAGTTTTTGGATTAGTTTTTTTGATAACTACGACAACCTTATTCATGAAACAAAATTTCTCATGGAATATGCCTGTTGCCGTGTTACAAACTATAGTGACCTGTTGTTTCGGTCAGATTTTAGTTGGTGAAAGTCTTCAACATTCTTGGTTTAAAATGTTCTTGTTACAGGAGGGTAACATTTTTTTTTTATGAGAGTAGAACGATGATGTGTGATGAATAAGACACACTGGATCCAGTTTGGCAAGACGTGCCATGAGAACCATTCATCCCGCCTCCTTCAGAAACCTCAGCATGTGAATATTTCTTTCCAGTCGACTCAGATAGCATCTAGGCAGCAACAGTTGGTCCACTTCCCTCCGCTGCTGCATCACTCATCGCGCGGCGTTGCGATTTTGCCGCAACTGGAGCGTGAAGATGAAGTTTTAGATTGTGGTTCTCCAAGGAGCATTTTGTTGCCAAATATATTTCATTTGTCACTTTAACTGTTGCACAGCTGTCATTGGGTGGTACTACTGCACACTTACATTACGGAAAGATACTTAGATGTCATGTCTTTGTTTATCGTAGTTACTTGTATTTGCGATACTAATGTAGCCTGTACGACAAACACACTTGACCAATAAAGGGGATTCTCATTCTGATTCTGAAATGCACTTGGAAATTCTGTCCATGTTACCAAAGGCTATTTTTTCAAAAATCTCTTTACTTTGTTATGGGTGTGAATTAAAAAAATGGAAGCAATTTTCACAATAAAACAATTTGAATAATCCACAGCCTAAAACTGTGGTGATCAGGGACGTGGTCACGGATAACTGGTGAGACCTGTCCCTCAACTGATTGTAACAAGGACGTTGAGCATGCCGTTATAATGATCTCCGTTGTGGTGTGTGTGTGTGGGGGGGGGGGGGGGGGGCGCGAGTGTGTGCGTGTGTCCTTTGACCCCTCTCGCTATAATTAAGGACACATTTTATCCTAGTTTGTCTTCGGTGTGGCTTGGGGGAGGGGTGGGGGGTGGGGGCTGAGGTGCATGAATATGCTTGCATGCGAATGTGTGTGTGCGTGTGTGTGCGTGTGTAAGTAAGTGAGTGAATGCACCCTAATGTGCCCCCATCCAGTTTCTACTCCACACTGACCCAAGCTGCCCTCCATTTGTCTAAAACTAGTGCTTCTGGGCTGATTGGTCATATCACTTTCACTCACCAGTTCTCTCTCTCTCTCTCTCTCTCTCTCTCTCTCTCACACACACACACACACATGCACGCACACATGGTGAGGCAGAACCCTTGGAAAGGTGCATCCTTGGGGACTCGTCGTGAAATGAGCTCTCGTGCATGTGTGTGCGCGCGCGCGTCTGCTTTTGCTCAGCTGTTTCCTGCCAGCAGCCTGCGAAGGCCTCTCGCTTACGCTTTCGACTCAGTTTGAAAGCTGTTTTCTTGACGACGGGAATGACCTAGTGAGAAACTCCGAAACTGTGGACGATGTCATGAGGAGAGGAAAAAGTGACAGCAAAATGGATGGCACTAAAATCCGATCCTCTCCCTACCACCGAGCGTACGGCACCTTTAGAACAAACAACATGTTGAAACGTTCTCTCCATTGCCTTCCAGTGCGACTTTCTAATTGCCGTGTAAGTGAAAAATGTTCAGGTATAATTTCATTTCATGTTGAATAAACATGACTTTTACACGTGTGATGTTTTTTTTTCCGCGCGCGTCGTTTGACTCTGAATGCTGCCTTTTTCAATGCTTACGATGTGGAGCCGCAATGATTGATGAATTTGAGAGTGAGAATTTAAACATACTTTGCTCCAGTACACACCTTATTAAAAACAATAATAATAAATCCATAATAATCTCTGCACTTGACGACCACATTTTATGACAATATAGCGAATCCCAAATTATTCATACCCTGGACAAATTTGTGTTCATGAAATGAAAGTGAAAAAAAAATTCTAACATATCATCAGATTTTTGAGGATCTCTTGCATACTCAATTTAGATTAAATTTCTAAAACTGGGCAGCAGGTGGATTTTTTTTTTTTGGTCATAGCTAAAAATTACATTGCATGGTAAAAGCGCTCATGAGTCCAACCTCAGAATTTTTTTTAAATAAAATAAAATCTCAAAATAGCACATCTTGACCTGAAACTTGTCCATGGAGCAGGCAGCCCGAAAACCTGCATTCGTAAATGATTACAACCCTGCGTTGTCCACTTTACTAGGCGGGATCAATACTTTTGCAACCAAAGCAACAGGTCTGCTCACAGGACAAAGGCAGTCTAGTTTAGATACACATCAGCCAATCAAGGAACATGGGTGTAAACACCAACTTGAGCTTTTATCTTCTGTCTTTCTACATCCTGACTCACATCTTGTCTCTTATCAGACTTAACAGCTTGTTGTGTAGTTACGCAGCAATTCAAAGAATTGAAGTGACGTTTCTGAAGCATTGCAAAAGACTTCAAACAGCCACTGAGCACAGTTCATTGGGGGGATGAAAATGGTTTAATGGCGCTTCTGCTTTCAAGAAAGGACAAATACACTTTGAATTTATTTGGACTCTCAATATTTCTCTTCGTCAAAGTGTGCTTTGCAAAAATATGGAAGTGATGCCGACGGTATGTTGAACCTAGTTGAGCCTCTGGTATTTTTGGTTTGATATTAAATCCAGAACACTAGCATTGGTTCGATCATCCAAATGACACCAACCTGCTCCAAAGGCAAAGAAGAAGATCTTGTCCGTGTTCTCTTCCAGCAGGGCTTTCACCCTTTTGCCCATCCGCTCGTTCCGCTTGTAGATGAGTTCCTGCCTGAAGTAGCTGTCTATTTCCTGGGCGGTCACCTGCTCGCTGGGCGGCAACGTTACATTATTGAAGTTTGGGACCTGCCATTGACAAGGTATTGATTGAGAACTTATTTTTTTTGAAGATGCCAAGTGTCAAACAATGAATCACATTGCACTCAATTTTTGAAATAAACTGTGTGATTATTCAAGATAACGAAACTGCCCAAAAATATGGCGCTCAGAAAATCTGGCTGAAATGCAGCTTTAGAAGGAGATTGGGGGGGGGGGGGGGGGGGGTCAAAGTAGGAGGTTTGGTGGGATGGAAAGGTCGGGCAAAGGGGTTAAGGGTTACTACCAAAGGTCAAGGGCCGTGTCATTGCAACACTCCATGGGGTGAAAGGGTCAAAATGACTCTTAGCCTATTAGCGAGAGGGAACGTCGCTTGACGATCATATCCGAGCAGTGATCCTGAATCCGAAACCAAACTTCTTTCTTGGTTAATGCATCCCCCCGCCCCCTCCCACTCCACAAAAAGAATGGATTACCTCATCATTAACATAGAAGCAACTTCATTGGTCAGGGAAACAAGAGTCACCTGTGAGGTGTCACGGTTGAAGATGATGGAGTTGAGGTCTCCGCAGTTGTAGTGCCTGATGAGGTCTTCTGTCGTATATGGGACCTGAAGGCTACCGGCCCTTAAAGACTCCTGCTGTAATAAAGTCTGGTTGAGGGCAAAGATCACCTAAAATGAGAGGAAGAACAACAATATGCTTAGGTTGTTCATTTCCACCCGTACAGATTTGTAGAATATGAGAGATTCCAAATAGTGGATGATGAAGAAGAAAATGAGCAAGTATGATCTTGATGTTCTTAGACCAACATGAATGAGAGCACTTGCCTTTGCCATTTTCCATTATATGACTTCAAAACTCCCAATTTTGTGCAGCCATCGCACAGCAGGCTACAGAAAATCACTTTAAAAGTTTCGAAATGCTAGAAGTCGCTATTAGGTACGCTAGTCAATCATGACCTCCTCTGGAAAAACGACAACAGAAAAGTCCGAATTTCACTACAGCACAACCTAAACCAGTGAGGTTGCATTATTTGACATTTAACCAAAAGTCCCCCCCCCAAAAAAAAATTGTTTTTGAAGTCACACAAAGCTTTGCAGTAAAACTAATGAGAGAGCGTGGCAGCCTTTACAGCAGCTCCTATACTTTTTGTTCTTCCACTTTCTTCCTTTCATAACTTTGCTGCTGTAAATCGGGAATTTCTCCATTGTGAGACGAATAAAGCTTATTTTTCTTAATCTTTGGCCTGCTATTGCGCAAGACCTCAGGGTCGCTCATATGACCTCACATCAGGGAGCATCAGATGATTAAATCTGCGCACGCTTTGTTTGCTCTTGATCTTTTTGTGGTACTGTTATGACACTGAATCTAGTAAAAAAAAAAAATCTAGACTCAGCAAGTGGTGTTAAAAGATGAGCCACAAGAGAGAAGAATAAACACCTTGCGGGATATGTGGTCCCATTCCATTCAAACGAATAATGAATGTCAGGCATTTGACTGTACTGTAGTTTTATTAGATTCTGATCACGATTATAGGGTCAGTGCGAGAGATTTGTAATGGTAAACCAATCGCCCCCAAACCGGATATTCAGTGAGAACCAGACAGCCCGTAACCTCAACATTATGAGCTGCTAGTGAGCGATGGCAGTCAACCAAATCTGGAGAATTATACCGAGGAATGAAAAGCCATGTTGATGAGGTGATGGCAAGTGGTGATTCTGATCAACCCCGAAGATTTACTTAACAACTTCTTCGTACGACAGGAGCAGTTTGTCCTGCGAGCGCCTTCACACTCGATTGCCACAGAGAGTCAGCTTTTGTGTGAGCGTGAAATCGGCCAGTGCTTGGTGAGAGGACCCTGGCGAGCCCGTCACCCTCTGATCCGCGCTGCGGGGAAACGCACAAAAAAACCCAGGCACAAACACTGAAGGTTCGCGGGGGGGGGGTGGGGGGTGCGTCCCAGCCCCCCCGTCTTAGATCGACCGAAGCCACCACTCACCTCTGCGCGTGGTCTCTGAGCGCATCAATGTATCAAACTCTCAGAAAGAACAGGAAAGGGACGTTGGTAGGAACGGCTCTTCAAAGTGAAGATGTGTGTATGGAATTAATACTGTATTGGCCCGAATATAAGACTGTGTTTCTTGCATTGAAATAAGACTGAAAAAGTGGGGGTGGTCTTATATTCGGGGTCTAGACATTATACCCATTTACGACGCGAGATGGCGCCAGATACCATTGAAGCGAATGCTGAACTTGACTCCCCAGGCCAAAGCGAACTCCTGTCAACTCCGTCTTATATTCGGGCCAATACGGTAATAATAATAACCTGGAACCTGATAAGATGATCAGCTGTCCACTGTGGTGACCGCTGTCCCTAAAAGGGGTCATACGATGTGTCCACAGTATGAATGAATGCTGATGCAATTCACTGCACTGTGCATACCCTTACGCCAAGCAGGCCGACCCCAGCGTCTGTTTTGTTCGTGTTACGGCCCCCGAGGTCCTCCGATGACACTTTTCCCGCTCGGCCGCCCAATTGTGGGAGCCTTGGTATAGCGGCGTTGAGGAGGGTAAGCATGGAGCAGATGCCTTCTTGTCAAGGGACAAAGAACCCCTCCATCACCCTGTCCTCTCCTCTCCTTTGCGCTCGCTTTAGGCTTTCATCAGCCGCGCATCAAAGTGGAGCTCTGCATATGAAAAGGGCCCCCCGTTTTTATGCCACGCAAATTAGCCTATCGCCGCCCCTCCCCGACTTTCACAATAACACCCTCACATCTGTGCCCCGTCCGTGAAGGAAGGCCCTCATCTGCGGCGTTTCCACTCTCTTTTTCTCAGCTCTCTCCTCTTTTCTCCACTCGCCGTGCCTTTCAGCCCCTTAAATTACGGCTGTGAAGGGAGAAGGAGGGCGGCAAGAGGGGGTAACCGGGAGGGGTAGGGGGGCTCAATCTTGGCCAGATAAAAAGGATGGCAGCTAAAAACAGGGGGACGTTTAGAGAAGGACTGAGATGCAGAGGGGAAGCAAACAAACATGAAAGTGAAGACGGATACAGAATCCGAAAGAAAAGCTGAACGAATGATGTCTTTGTTTCTGCCGGTGATTCTTCTTCTTGTTTTGGTGCACTCTGGGTCAGTGGGTGCACTTTCCCACTCCCGCTCCTTTCATCAGGTCCCCCCACCGTTTCTTCTTCTCATCCGCGTTTGCCCCCCCCCCAGCCCGCGCCCCTCCGGCATCCACACACAGACACACCCCTTGCTGATATCAAAGCTAACGGAGCCAATGAAAGTCAATAATTGTCCATTGTCATGGAAATGCTCCCTCTTGTTGAGATTGAGTGGGGTGGGGAGTGTGCATGCACCGCAAACATTATCACACTCGGATTCCCACATGTGGAGATTTGGAGTGCTCAGTAGTTTAAAAAATATATCAAATAAAATTGGACTCTTGCCACTCTGTCTCTAGAGTGTTATGATTTACTTTTTCTTGAGAAGAGATTAGCTCCCAGTCTTCATTCTTCAGTCGGGAGTTACAACTATATTCCTTCATAGCATCTTAGGCTTCCGTTTATCTTCGTATAAAGATCTACAGCCTTTCTCCGGGGAGATGAAATACAGCCTGCGAGAACCTGAACCGATTTTGCAACATTTTTAACTCGTCATCCTTTTCAAGGTTCTGAGCGATCTAAAAGCTGTGCCGACGGCTTCTAGCGGGAGGCAAGATACATCCTGAACTGGTCGTCAGTCAACAGACCACACAAATAGACAACAATGCAAATGCGACACTGAAAGGTCAGAGGCAGTGTTAAGCACACAACCATAGGAATGCACTCATCAGATGTTCCGAGACATTCCCTGGAAAAGGCTTTTGCCAATACCGAGCACTAAACCGGTGTTCGTGGGTAGCTGGTCTTGGACTGTTGAAACCATACTTGCCGTTGATGGTAATTTGGAGATGGGGCGCTCGATCAGGCAAGAGAATACAGGAAGACTCCTTTGAGCGTTACCAAGAATTAGGCATTTTGGCTGTCTTTTGTAGGGTATGCCCTCTTCCATGACATAAAAGAGCCATTTCCCAATGACAAATGATTTTCCTTCCGATTCTGATCTCATCAGATGAACTGTAACCCTACTACAGAAGGTTCAGGAAAGTATCTGAGACGAAATCACAAGAGCGAGAAATGACTTCAACTCGGTTACAAAAAAGATACAAGCGCTACGGAATATCAGATAAGGATCGGCGTTTTGGCTCCAGACATACCTCTGAGTGATATCATCAGTAAATTATTAGTTGGTCCGCTCGGCTCTAAAACATGAAGTACTGTATGGTATCATCAATTAAGCAATGGGACTGAGGTTTCCACAGCAGTGGCCTTAAGACTTCTTTGTGGTTTCTCGAACCACGCGCTGCGATCGCTGTGATTTTAAGAAGTGGATTAAGTCATCATGTCCCATAGTCCGAATCCACTTGGACTATGGGACTTCAACCCTTCCGGAGACAGCGGTTACTACAGTGGACTGCTTACCGTGTTATCAGGTTACAGGGTGCATGAAAGGGTCGTATTTGTCTGGATGGTTCGGTGGAAGGTAGTCAAAAACAATATTTCTCCCTTTTAGGTAGTTTGGCCAATTCTGCCCGTATATTCTCGTATTTACACATTCACTGTCATGTAAATGTATTCCAAAGAGCCCCAAGATATATTTTGAGTTCCTCAAAAGTTGATCAATCATCCTCGTGTCATGCAATTTCCACACTGATGATACTGTGGGTGAATATGTGGTTTGCCGTGAGCTTCAGCTCCTCATTTATCACGGTTTCTTCGACGGATTGACTGTGGCAAGAGAAGCTAACGGCGATCCCGGGTCCAAGTTTCATTCAGCAGCTTTTTAACCGACACCGTGCACTTAAACGCACACCCATCCATCACCGCGGCGCAAGTAAGCTTTCGCTTTTCCGCTGAAACCTCAGCTTTTAAACACTCACCCGTATGTAAACACACACACTTGTCTGTTTAACTTTGCGATACTGTTTCCACACTTTATCCAACATCCTTTCTAATCTCGCTGCCTCGCCTCCCCCTCCGCTCTGACCAACACGTTCCCGCGATGATTTCATTCCTCCCCTCCTCTACACCCTGCCCCCCCCCTTTGATCGAGCACGTTCCCTCTCTTCCCGCTCGTCATATGCCTCTTTCCATCCATCTCTCCCCCTCCCGCCTCGACGCTTTGATCCTCAACATCCCCTCTATCAGCCAGCTCTCTTAAAGACGTGACCCCTGCATTCCTCGGGTCACTAATGACCTCCTTGCCGTGCTTGCGTGCGTGTGTGTGTATTTGGGTGCGCAAATGTGTGTACACCTGTGTGAGATTAGCTCTTTGCTCCAAGTGTACATGTAGTCCACCCGCATATATGTTACAGCTTGTGTATGTGTGTCTTTTTAAATGTTTCAATATTGCGGATGATTGGCTGACCCCCGCGGAGCCAAAGGTGGACCTGCTTTTTTGTATTTAGCTACAGTATATTAACTTTTCACTAAGGAAAAACTTGTTTCCGTGACAGTAGATTATGCACAACTCTTGAGCAACTCTGAGATCCCTGAGCAACAGAGTTTTTGTGATTTTAATTTTGGGAAACTGATGGTCCAGTTAAAATGCATATTTCAGGAACCTAAAATGTCCATCTGTCCATTCATTAACCGAGTTGCTGATCCTCACGAGAGTCGAGCGCACGCTAGAGCCTATCCTCGCTGTCTCTAGGCAGTAGGCTGAACTGGTCGCCGGCCAATCGCAGGGGTGCACATAGATGAACGACCATTCGTGCTCACAATCACACAATTCATCATAATTCAGAGAGCTCTGTAACCTACCGTGCATGTTTTTGTAACGTGGGAGGAAACCGGAATACCCGGAGAAAACCCACTCGCAGAGAAGGCGTGAAAGCAACCTGATGCTAACACACAGGTGAATGCTGAGACAAGCATTCACACAATTGCTCTTGTGGCTAGATATAGAAAGAAAGAAAAAATAATTCTGATCTTACATGAGAAAAATGAACTTTATGGAAGGCAATAAATACTTAATTGACTTCAATATCTTGTTTGATTATTAGGTCAACAAACTTTAGGTTTTTTTTTGTCCACGACTACGCTGTACAATAAATAACATATAATAACAACACATTCACCATATTAATGGATCTGTCCCAGAACTGTGACTCGCCTGTCGATTTTAACCATCCGCGTCAATAAACATGAATGTCAGCGTAAACTCCCTCGCCAGTCTGTTTTGCCTTCAATGAAGGGGAACATTTTAGCCCCTGTTCAAAAGTGACCCCTGGGCCCTCAGTCAAATATACAAAGAGTCCAGTCGTCCTTTTTGCCTTCTCCCTGTTACCATTTCTTTCCCTTCATCCAAAACCTAAATTCTCTCTCTTTCTTTCTCTCCCTCTCCCATTCTCGCTCTCTGCCTAAGTCTCTCACCCTGTAAAAACATTCTCGCAGGGTGCATTTACCTTGGTGCCCTGACGCAGCCAAAATATTTAGGCTGTCACGGGGAATCAGCCTCAACCCAAATGGCTTGGAGGTCCGTGTGTGTGTGTGTGTGCGTGTGTGTGTGTGTGGGTGGGTGTATTGGGGTTTGTGTTAATTGAAATGCCAAAGCCCCAAACCAGCCTCTCAACACAATCGTCCCTCACTTGCACCCCAAAAAAGCAAAAAGTTTCCAGTCTTTCAAATATAAAACATTTCCGATGTGACGGTTTGTGCATTATTTTTGTTTTTTATTTTGTTGGTCACACTCACTAAAAATGTTGAATAAGGCACTTTTGAGGCGAGAAAGAACACTCTTCTGACCTCTTAGACTAAACAACGGAGGACCGGCAAGTTAATGACAGGGACACTAATAGTCATGGCTCGACTCATACTGTGGTCTCCTGATATTGCGCTGAAGTCTCGTATTCGTAATATAGTTGAACCCGCGATGTGAAAAGTCAGTCTCGAAAAATCACACACAACCTTGGCACCTGTCATCACTATCGTGGAAGAGACTCGCTTAAACCACAGAAACCGATTTATTCCTCAATGCGTATAATTCCCGTGCTGGTTCACATCAGAGCACCGAGACGCGGTGCACACGTGTCCGCTGAGCATGCGAGCGACAAAAGCTGTCAGTAGAAACGGTGTGCCTTTGTGTCTCGCTCCATAATTTTGTGAATGGCAAGATTTCACAATCTTGCTATTTTTGTTTCACTTCAAGAGTCCAAAATGCTCTTTTCAATAATATTCTGATTTACAGTACATTGTTTGTCGATTAAGCGGTAAAATCCAACTGTTTTAATCCATCGCAAGGGGCGGTGCATCGCGCCACTTGCAGTTGACTGAAAAATGTTATCACAGTGCCCAAAGGCTTACCTTGTCAACGTCACAAGACAAGACCCAGAAAACAGGTGAGCCATAATTGGTCGTCACCGGAGATATGAGGCATTGTGATGTCATTTTCAGTGGACGGCAAGTGGCCAAACATACGGTCACCGACTGCCAACGGCTGTATTTTATTACAATGATGGTCGACACGATAGCATATTAAGTCTTTTTTCTGGTATCAGATGCGCCACAGCCTGAGCAAAACTGTGTGTGCCCTTGGTTTGGTTACAGTGTCAGAAAATAGCACAAACCTTTTTTTGACTGACAACCCAACTTCATGAGTGTGAGTATTCAAAACACCCATGAGCCGACATAAATACAGGGAAATTTTAAAAAGGCCAAAAGTGATACATTTGGGTTTAAATTCGCAAAAGACAAACTTTGGAGGCATTTGCGTGGTCTAAATTTTCACAAGTTGTGAATTACAGTTATTTGAGATTTTTACCGGCTAAAAAGAGTGAGAAAAGCTGTCATCAGCGATATAATAACATATTATAAAAGGGAAATGTGTGCCTTTTAGATGTGCACGCCTCATAAAACGAGTGTTAGGATCCCCATATTATTTGTGTGCAGCAACACCAATTGACTGGCATAACGTCGCAAACGCCAACAATTTTTCAGAAAGGCCCAACACAAAGAGCGCTACCCGAAATAAACGTGCAACCTTTGGCTCTGCAGAACAGATAGAGACAGAAATAATCATAGCACAAAGCCAGACTGCATAAACCGCTTGGCCGCACTTGGAACAATCCAAGCTTAATCAACTGCACACGCACCAAAACACGTCACTCCAACATGCATGCAAGCATGTTCCATCAAAAAAAAAAAAAAAAAACACTGACTGTTTTTTGTCGATGCACAGCTTTCCGCCACTGACCACAACCTCTTAACCGCACACTCGCAAAATGGGACAAACACCCAAAAATGTTAAATTGGTCTGGTTGAACAAAATGTCTCATCGCAATCACTGATGAAGCAAAAAGGACTGCCAAAACCGTGTCACCTCCTTGCTTGGGAATTTAGTTGGCAACGCAAGATACACTTTCGGAATAAAGCATTGCGAGCGAGCGAAAAATCTAACTCGTCGTAACGTGAAATTGTGGGCCGATAATCGGTGCTGTGAACCAAAAAAAACCTCCATATTCTCGTTTCACTGGGTGCATTTTTTTTGTTGCTTTTTTTTTTTTTTTTAACGACAGCCCCAACACAGTCATGAAAACTGAAAAATACTTTTAACGTTCACGGTTCAGCAAGACTAACCGGTCATTTTACAGTTTTTTACCATGACTTCAACATTCTCACTGACCTGGACTAAGGAACACAAACCATATCACAAAACATGGTACCGTATTTTTCTGATGTTAATTGGCAGTTTTTTTGCCCGGAATTTCCGTCCGGGGGTAGCGAGTTATGTGTGAAATTATGAACATATTATTATATCATTACCCATGTTGTTTTGACATTCAATCGCAAGAGGGCGCTCTATGCCTTTGTCAATAAATCGACGATGCGTCTGGCTGAATCGATTTAGAAGATGAAGCGCCGCATCTTCGAGTGGGCGGAGCTGTTTAAAAGTGACACAGTGGATGAAGATTTCATTGGATTTTGTGATTTGGAGTGACACTGATGGTTTGGAAAACTTGTTAGCATGTTCTTTATGCTATAGATATCTGAATAAGTCTTGATATGCTACGTGAACAACCTCCCCTAGTTCTCAGTTCGCTGTTGATACGTCATATAAGGTTAGCATATCGTACACTTATTCAGCCTGTTGTTCTCTGTTATTTTTATTTTAAATTGCCTTTCAAGATGACATGTCTGTTCTTGGTCCTGATTTGATCAAATAAATCTCCTCCAAAAATGCGATTTATACTCCAGTGCGATTTATATGGATTTTTTTCTTCTTTATTATGTTCCGGAGCAATTTATAATCCGGAAAATACGATACTCACTGTATAAGAGGTCAAATGTTTTCACAGAAACATGCAGAAGTTTGCAGATATCTGAGAATTCACAGTTGTGCATCCACTAATATCTGTCAGTCTAGCGCTAGACTACTGTCAGGGATCTTATCTCAGGAAGTTAAAAATGTGTGGCCTTTACAGCTTCTTCTCAAGGATTTGTAAGTAATTGTTTGGTTGTTGTTTGTTTGTTTGTTTGTTCTTTTTAAAGGTGATTTGTTGGCAATGGGAATAGTCTGACACAAAAATGCGAAAAGCTATTCATGTCTAATGTAAGCTACCCGCTTGGCCGAGTGAGCTAACTTACAGATAAGCAGCCCAGGTGCAACTTTGCAGTTTACGGTTAAAAAGAAAACATCATCCTAAATAGAAGATGATGCTTAAGGCAACGGTGGATTTTACTCTTAAAGATAAGGAAAATTGTGCAAACATTTCCAAGTCTGGTCCAAAACATCTGCGGCAATGCAACAAACGTCTTCCTGTGTGGTGCTCCCATGTGAAATTCCACAAAAGCCACCAAAAATGTGCACTGAACACATAGGAGGTTTATGGTTAGTTAAGTGCAAATACCATCGTGCAGCTAAACATATTTACATACACTCACACTTCAGCATAATTCAATGGGAGCCAAGAGAAGAGCTGGAGCAACAACAACAAAAAAAGAAGAAAAGTGAATTATATTGAAAAATTTGTAAAATTTGACCCTGGTAGATTGTCATTCAAATAATAGTCATGATTAACTTTTGCTCAACCTCATAAAGTATGAAATTCTAAAACAGCATTGAGAATAAAATAAACAATGTTACCCCCAACTAGAATAGAAACAATATTTTCTGTTTAAACAAATTACAAAAAAGGGCTGCTGCCACCACAATTAAACAAACAAACAATCAAAAAATCGACCAAATTAATCAAACCAGGTGAGTTTACACAAGGCAGCAGAAACTGTTCAAGCACTGTGTCGGTCGCTTGCGGACAACTTTGGCTCAGGGTCCCTCGGCTCAAATCCAGCGAGGTTTGGCTCCTTACCGCTAAGAGCTGAAGAAGCTGGATGTAAACCAGACCGGCAACAAACAAGGCCAGTATGGAGCGGTCCGAGCAGACGTGGAGACATTTATAGATTCAAACCGCAGTGTCAGGTTAATGCTCATTTGAAAACGAAAACCTGTCAAAGAACAATCCTCAACAAATATATTTTTTGGGTACATGTTGAGCAATTGGGGAAGCTCTTTATCTAAAAACAAAAAAACAAAACAGCTTTGGTTTGCCGATTAATTTTGGTTTGTGCGCTTCTTATTTAGGGATTTAACCAGAAGCGGATACTAGAAGATGCCACGTGTCGCTTCACCACTTTCTTTTGTTGCCGCGGAATCTTTGAGCCCTTTTTCATAAAGACGTCTCGCTTTCCAGCATTTGTGGAAATTGCCTTTGATTAAAGAATCCAGCAAAATGACACACTGTACTCCCCAAACTATGTGTACTTTGACACAATCAATCACACGACAGATAATTAGATGTGTAGGTGACGTCAAGGCTAGCATGTGGTGTGAAAAATCTTGAGGGCAGTGGCAATTGTTTTCAAAACAATTCTCTCTCTCACAAGAGGCTTACTAGACAGATTTTTAAAAAATACACATCATTTGATCATATCGAACTTTATCAGGTGGCCTTTGATCAACAATTCTGACATCTGATTCCTTACTCCAAATTGTAAATTATGCTAGTTTACATCTTTAGCCTCAGTTCTGTGCGTACACCGCAGATTGCTTCTTCTACCTTTCAACGGCGAGTAACCAAGAGCTTAAACAGCCCTGAGTAGGTCGGAGGAAGCGAAATTTGCACTCGCGTGTCGGAGATCCTATTCTGTTTTTCAAATTCCAATTGGAGTTCTTGTAGGCTAAAATATCCCCCAAAAAAATTAGGCGGACAGAGATGAAACTCTTGAGATGTTCTTTTCTCAGTCGATCCTTTCGTTTTTACATATTCTCAATCAGGTTGCTTGACAGGTCGTTTTGCAAATGCAGAGCTAGTGTCCAGTCATGTGACAGCCTGGCTCTGTTCTGATTGGTCCACGGGAGTCAAATCTCCCAAATTGCTCCACTGAATTGGTGAAATGTTGACTGACCAACCACAGAAGATTTTGTAGACAATAACAACTAGCCGAACATTAATAAATAAATAAATAAATATGAGTAGCATACCGCGTGAAATGTCACAAACTTTCATGATCCGGGGTTACCATGGCAAAGACGGGAGAACACTACTTGCCGAATGATAAGCCTGCGTTCAATGAAAATGATTTAGAGGACAAATTATTACAATGCTGCTTTACGACAGTCATGTTCTAATACTGTGTACTCAGCTTTTATGTTGCACAACTCATAAGAATTGTTTGTTGCCTTTTTGTCCTCAAGTAATCATTTCATGGAGCTTTGATGACAGGAAGTATAAACTTTCCATCTTTAATTAGAGCACAGCCTGTGTTTGTCCACCGTGTCCGTAATTGCGAGTGTGTGTTTATTATTGTTTGTGTCTGGGCAGGCATGCTTGTTTGTGCACGTGCGCATTAATGTGCAGTTTTTCATCTCGGGTTGGGGTAATTACACATGGGTGGGTATGTGTTAGGAAATGCTTTCCACGGTGCCCCCTCACAGTTTGCTTAGAGCCACTGGTATCATGTCACATGACGGTGCTTGATTTCCTCCTTTCTGTTGACCAAACATTCCCATATTAGATGTCAGCCACTTCCTCTGACATATCTGCCCATCACTCAGGATACCCGACACCAAATTCGTATTTTTCTTATCCTTTTCCTACCTAAAATAAAAACAAGAAACAACAATCATTGATTTGTTTGCACCTTTGCATACTGATAATTGCTTCATTTTATGCCCAAATTCAACAACGCAATTTTGAGTACATACAAATACAGTGGATAAAAAAAGTCTACACCACCTCCTGTTCAAATGCCAGATTTTTGCGCTACAAAAAAATGCGACCAAGACAAGTGATATCAAAACTGTTTCCACCATTCATGTGATTTGTACAACTTTAACAATTGTGATATGACTGCTTTCAGAATTAACCAATCACATCTAAACTCATGTTAAATGGGAGTCAGCACAAACCCTTCACTATTTCAGCTGCCTCTGGTGAACCCCAAAATTAAACTCAGCTGTTCTAGTAGGATTTTCATGACATTGTTTTTCTTTTGAACAGAATCCTGAAGTTTTGGGGGCTAACACTGACTTTCTATTTTGAACTGTTCACAATTTGTTCCACCCTGTCCACGGTTCCAGCGGAAGAAAACCAGCCCCTGTTCATGATGCTGTAACCAACATACTCAACTCTTTTTTTGGTCATGAGCAGTGTTGGGATTTTATCTTTTATACCAGTTAAGGCCATAAAGTTCAACCTTGGATTTTGTTATCTACAGCATAATGTATAAGAGAAAAAGGCCCGCATGATAGACCTCCTTACGACGCATTTGATCGATACCGATCTCTAAAATGAATTGATGCTCTGGCTTGTTCGTGATCTGTTCATATTTCAAAAAGCAACATATTAAACATATTATTTTACAACTACAGTGAAACTCCTCTATAACAAAATCATGTTTGCAGCAATACATTTTTTCACAACAGGGGGTTTTTCACTGTAGCAAATTTGAACTCAGATGTAAACACACACACACATACACACACACAAGCATCTAAAAGCAGCCAATACAATCGGAAATCTACAGTGAGGTAAAATCTTACAATTTCCGATGAATGTAGAGATTCATCTGTGCTCATTTGAAATAAATTTAAATTCAAAGACTGCCTCCAGACCGACAACATGGATGCACGGTTCCATACTGGGACTACATTCCTTTAACACCGCCACCTTTCAAACGTTATTTTTGATCAAGCCAGTCCCATGATGTATTGTTATAATTATTTTGTATTTAACTGATTCAATGGCAAACATTTTCACTAAGTCACTACAATTTTAGAGCATTTCTGACTGATTTTTCCAAGACCCACCGAACATTTTGTTCTACGATGACACTGTTCAACAGAAAATTGTAATCATAGAGAGGCATTTATGTGTCCCTTCATGTATTTTTTATTCATCTAAAAGTGTCTTATTTTTTTCCATATTTTTAAGATTTTTTTTTTATTTTTCTGTTAAGTTGAATCAATACCAGCGAATTTTACCATGCATTGTAATGTATAGCTACGAGGTCAAAGAAAAAAAATTTCGCCTGCGGTTGAACCCAACCCTTGAAGGAATGCATAAAGATTTTTTTACACTAAGGGGTATTTTCGCCCATGTAGGTTTCGTTGTAGAGGAGTTTTACTGTACAATCTGTATCTGTCAATACTGATTTGAAAGGGGGATGACAATCATCAAAATAATATCTGATCAACCAATAAGCAAAAAAAGGATTATACAAGCTGCTTTCAGTGCAATTCTGCCGACTTCATGTTAGTCTTGTCAGAGGACACAAACCAACCTAGTGAGGCTTTTACAAGCGCTTGACAGTAAACAAACCCACCAACCTGACTTTGGCATCGTTTTGGCATTTCTGCTCGGTAAACTGCAGAAATCCATACAGTTTATACATGATACTGTGTAAATAAATGTTTGTTTGTGTTGAAATAGAGCAAGGAACAAACTCTTCGTATGTGTTTGCTTTGAGATTAGTGCTAATTTTCTTTCCAGTGCATGTCCGCTGCAGCGACTGCAGCATGTTTTGTAAATGTTTTCTGTGTATTACTGTAATTGCCCGTCATGGCAGAGTAGATGTCTTGCGTTTGAACGAAATAAGATGCGTCAGTAGGGAAACTGGCTTTGACTTGACTACATAAATTAAACTAATCCAGGAAAATTGATGACAAAGCAGATGCAACATTTTAAGTAGCCCGTTTACCGGCTCATGAAAAAAATCCTCCCAAGGGCAAACAGGTGCAGGAAGAAGTGTGCAACATTGCAGGATATTTGAGGCCTTGCCATTAAAATACGAAAAGCTGAGCGTCAACAAATGTATTTAAGAGTCACTGTCAGAGCGACCCTCCTCATATTTAATTTTTTGCAAATGAGTGTCTGTTACAACGTAAGAGGCCATTGGAGTCGTGACGATGCTCATTTCAATGTGTTTGTGGCCCATCAGTCCTCTATTGTTATGTAAGTTAAGATTTTTACAAGCTGAATGTGACCAAGAGCCTGGGGAACAATTGTTATGACCAAGTGAAGGCTAATCAGCCGAGAATTAGCATGTGACAGAACAAATTACATCCTTAATGTAAACAAACAAAAAAATACATTGTTAAAGTTTCATTTAATTCTACTTGGAAGAGATGTTTACATAAGACAACAGGATTTAACCTTGTTTTAATGATAGGCTGGAGGGAACAGTTCTATGGTGTTATTAAATAAATTATTTTACAAAAAGTTGAAATCATCTACCCCTCCGTGAGTCGTCACCCCTCCGTGAGTCGTCACCTTACCGTGGTGGAGGGGTTTGTGTGTCCCAATGATCCTAGAAGCTAAGTTGTCTGGGGCTTTATGCCCCTGGCAGGGTCACCCATGGCAAACAGGTTCTAGGTGAGGGGCCAGACAAAGCACGGCTCAAAAGACCCCAATGACGACAAAAATAAATGGATCTAGGTTTCCCTTGCCCGGACGCGGGTCACCGGGGCCCCCCTCTGGAGCCAGGCCTGGAGGTGGGGCTCGTTGGCAGGCGCCTGGTGGCCGGGCTTACACCCATGGGGCCCGGCCGGGCACAGCCCGAAGAGGCAACGTGGGTCCCCCTTCCCATGGGCTCACCACCCATGAGAGGGGCCAAAGGGGTCGGGTGCAATGCGAGCTGGGCGGCAGCCAAAGGCGGGGACCCTGGCGGTCCGATCCTCGGCTGCAGAAGCTAGCTCTTGGGACATGGAATGTCACCTCTCTGGCAGGGAAGGAGCCCGAGCTGGTGTGTGAGGCAGAGAATTTCCGACTGGATATAGTCGGACTTGCCTCCACACACAGCCTGGGTTCTGGTACCAGTTCTCTCGAGAGGGGTTGGACTCTCTTCCACTCTGGAGTTGCTCACGGTGAGAGGCGCAGAGCAGGTGTGGGCATACTCATTGCCCCCCGGCTCAGTGCCTGTACATTGGGGTTCACACCGGTAGACGAGAGGGTTGCCTCCCTCCGCCTTCGGGTGGGTGGACGGGTCCTGACTGTTGTTTGTGCATATGCACCAAACAGCAGCTCAGCATACCCACCCTTTTTGGAGTCCTTGGAGGGTGTGCTGGAGAGTACTCCTGCTGGGGACTCCATTGTTCTGCTGGGGGACTTCAATGCTCACGTGGGCAATGACAGTGATACCTGGAGGGGCGTGATTGGGAGGAACGGCCCCCCCGATCAAAACCCGAGTGGTGTTTTGTTATTGGACTTCTGTGCTCGCCACGGATTGTCCATAACGAACACCTTGTTCAAACATAAGGGTGTCCATATGTGCACTTGGCACCAGGACACCCTAGGCCGCAGTTCGATGATCGACTTTGTAGTTGTATCATCGGATTTGCGGCCGCATGTTCTGGACACTCGGGTGAAGAGAGGGGCGGAGCTGTCAACTGATCACCACCTGGTGGTGAGTAGGCTCCGATGGTGGGGGAAGATGCCGGTCCGTCCTGGCAGACCCAAACGTATAGTGAGGGTTTGTTGGGAGCGTCTGGCGGAATCCCCTGTCAGAAGGAGTTTCAACTCCCACCTCCGACAGAGCTTTTCCCATGTTCCGGGGGAGACGGGGGACATTGAGTCCGAGTGGACCATGTTCCGTGCCTCTATTGTTGAGGCGGCCAATCTGAGTTGTGGCCGTAAGGTGGTTGGTGCCTGTCGTGGCGGCAATACTCGTACTCGCTGGTGGACACCAGCAGTAAGGGATGCCGTCAAGCTGAAGAAGGAGTCCTATCGAGCCTTTATGGCCTGTGGGACCCCAGAGGCAGCTGACGGGTATCGACTGGCCAAGCGGACCGCGGCTTCGGTGGTTGCCGAGGCAAAAACCCGAGCGTGGGAAGAGTTCGGTGAGGCCATGGAAGCCGACTTCCGGACGGCTTCGAGGAAATTCTGGTCCACCATCCGACGTCTCAGGAGGGGGAAGCAGTGCACCACTAACACTGTGTACAGTGGGGATGGGGCGCTGCTGACTTCGACTCGGGACGTTGTGAACCGGTGGGCAGAGTACTTCGAAGACCTCCTCAACTCCACCAACACGCCTTCCTTTGAGGAAGCAGAGCCCGGGGACTCTGAGGTGGGCTCTCCTATCTCTGTGGTTGAAGTCACCGATGTGGTTAAAAAGCTCCTCGGTGGCAAGGCCCCAGGGGTGGATGAGATCCGCCCGGAGTTCCTCAAGGCTCTGGATGTTGTGGGGCTGTCCTGGTTGACACGCCTCTACAACATCGCGTGGTCAACAGGGAGAGTGCCTCTGGATTGGCAGACCGGGGTGGTAGTCCCTCTTTTTAAAAAGGGGGACCGGAGGGTGTGTTCCAACTACAGAGGGATCACACTCCTCAGCCTCCCTGGTAAGGTCTATTCAGGGGTGCTGGAGAGGAGGGTCCGTCAGGAAGTCGAGCCTCAGATTGAGGAGGAGCAGTGTGGTTTTCGTCCCGGCCGTGGAACAGTGGACCAGCTCTACACCCTTAGCAGGGTCCTTGAGGGTATGTGGGAATTCGCCCAACCAGTCTACATGTGTTTTGTGGACTTGGAGAAGGCGTTTGACCGTGTCCCTCGGGGAGTTCTGTGGGGGGTGCTTCGTGGGTATGGCGTACCGAACCCCCTGATACGGGCTGTTCGGTCACTATACCACCGATGTCAGAGTTTGGTTCGCATTGCCGGCAGTAAGTCGGAACCGTTTCCAGTGGGGGTAGGACTCCGCCAAGGCTGCCCTTTGTCGCCGATTCTGTTCATAACCTTTATGGACAGAATTTCTAGGCGCAGCCGAAGCGTTGAGGGAGTCTGTTTTGGGGGCCTCAGTATTACATCCCTGCTTTTTGCAGATGATGTGGTGCTGTTGGCTCCTTCAAACGGGGCTCTACAACTCTCACTGGAGCGTTTCGCAGCCGAGTGTGAAGCGGTTGGGATGAAAATCAGCACCTCCAAATCTGAAACCATGGTCCTCAGTCGGAAAAGGGTGGATTGCCCCCTCCGGGTCGGGGAGGAGATATTACCCCAAGTGGAGGAGTTTAAGTATCTTGGGGTCTTGTTCACGAGTGAGGGCAGGAGGGAGCGAGAGATCGACAGGCGGATCGGTGCAGCGTCTGCTGTGATGCGGACGTTGTATCGGTCTGTCGTGGTAAAGAAGGAGCTGAGCCAAAGGGCGAAGCTCTCAATTTACCGGTCGATCTACGTCCCAACCCTCATCTATGGCCACGAGCTATGGGTCGTGACCGAAAGAACGAGATCCCGGATACAAGCGGCCGAAATGAGTTTTCTCCGCAGGGTGTCCGGGCTCTCCCTTAGAGATAAGGTGAGGAGCTCGGTCATCCGGGAGGGGCTCAGAGTCGAGCCGCTTCTCCTCCACATCGAGAGGAGCCAGATGAGGTGGCTTGGGCATCTGATTCGGATGCCTCCTGAGCGCCTCCCCGGTGAGGTGTTCCGGGCATGTCCCACCGGGAGGAGACCCCGAGGAAGACCCAGGACACGCTGGAGAGACTACATCACCCAGCTGGCTTGGGAACGCCTCGGAATCCCCCGGGAAGAGCTGGAAGAAGTAGCTAGGGAGAGGGAAGTCTGGGCTTCCCTGCTAAAGCTGTTGCCCCCGCGACCCGGCCCCGGATAAGCGGTAGATGATGGATGGATGGATGGATGGATGGATGAAATCATCTTTTGTGAGCCCATCCTTAAGTGAGTTACTGAGTGAGCGAGCGAGTTAGTTGGTTAGTCAGTCAGCTAGCGAGCTAAGTTAGCTAACTAGCTAACCGACTAGCTAGTTAGCCCCTTCGTGATTCATGGTGAGTTCATAGTGAACGACATGAATTGTGTTTTAGTTGATGCGGTTTTGATTGTTCTTAGTTTTGTCATGCTTTCGCTGTTCCCACGTGCCTATTTGAGTTTTCTCTGGGTAATTCAGTTTCCTCTCACATTGCATAAACATGCAACAATACTACAACATAAAATTTCCATTTACCGGTATCTTATTCCCCTTAAATTCTTCACATTGCCAAATTTTCCCATTATTTCCCAGTTGGAACTTTTCCAACCCCTGAGTTTTTACGAATGATGTCATCGTATTATCCTGCAGATGACTTTTGTTTGTGCAAGGGGAGTTTTAATCTTTACTGTGGCACGAAGAATAAATATGTCTAAGCACAAAAACTGTGCATGTTGAAGGATTTTGCTGCAGTTCATCTCAATACGCAAACTTCAGAGTGAAAATAAAGTTGCTCACTGAAGATGACAAGAGCAGAGACAATGATCTGGCCAATTTGTCACATCCCACTTAAATTCCAGTGGCTTTGCTTTTGGCTGCATGCGCAAATATGAGCCGTTGGGCCATTGTGCCATCACAGACTGGAACAGGATGTGATTCTTTTCAGTGAGATGCAATCACTTTGGCTGCCCGTGTGTTACAGTGAGATACTGTCATCGTGCCAGCATCACTGTAGATCTACAGCACGCTCTTCCGGACACACACACACACACACACACACACACACACACACACACACACAGGAGTTCACACGCTCACTATTTGCTGAGGGGTACTTTGCTCTGTCGGACAGCAATTGTGGAGAGAAGGAAATCGTCTAGTACACCTGCACAAATGAACATTTGCCCAAATGTTGTGAGCTATTTGAATGTGTTTCGCTCTCATGTAATGATTATACACTAAGTCCATTTTGATTGTGAGGTATAAATATGACTAAATCTTCATACTTCACACAGGATAGCCTAAACCCCGAATTTGAACTCCAAACTGCAGAACTTTGAGGCTGACATGCAAACCGCTAGATGACATGCTAACCGCTAGGCACCAATACTTCATTGTTGTCTCGAATGTAACTGGGGTTTTTTTCTTTACAAATGTCACTGATAATGTTACCCATAACATCAGTTGTTCATGTTTGTCCTAAATGCCACAGGGTTTTGCTGCTCATTTGTATGCATGAGAAAAAGGTATGTCTTGCCTTGCTGTTTGGCAAAATTCAAGTATAGAAGAAAAGAAAACATTATAAAAAATGTTTCTTTTGGCTAAAACTTGAGCAAAAGAAGGAAGATGTTTGTACTAAACTTAACTGGAATGTCATTGATAACACTCCTCTATGTCCTACTGGTTGCTATTTTACAATGTCAAAATAACTGACTGCTGTGTAATAGCGTCAGGACAACAGCCAAGCTAGTTGACATTAACAGCAGCGCTGCACTTGGAAAATAAGCAATGAGAGCAGTAAAGGGATCTCAATTGCTCCATCACATGTGCGCTACATTCGTGAATGATGCATTATTTTCAGCCAACCGACCTTGTATTACTCACAAGTTATGAATCTGGGTTTTGTTTGGATTTCATCAGACCTTACTTTGTGAAAAGATCCAAAGCTGTGAAGCGTAACCTCATGTCAGAATCGAGCAAGTAACATCATGACGCCTTTTAAAGACGCTGATGGAGTCACGCCTTCCCTCGTTAATGACTCTTCTTTAGATCCAAGACCACATCTCAGTTTTCTGTGCCAGTCCCTAGTAGTCATGAATGGACCAAATGGGCTTCAATCATTCCTCATAGAACTGCATTCATTCCGGCACCATGTCCCATTGCTCCCAATGATGGTAGGAAACAAACAACACTTTCATTAGCAGGTCTGCTTCAGTGAAACGTGGAATGTTCCGTGGCTTTCCAACAACACGGACACAGAAAGGAGGCCTTCATGCGCCCATTGTTGTCGTCAACAAGCTCACTTAGTGTAATGGGTTTGGTGGAGCCCACTCTTCGAAAGACAAGGGGCACAGTGCACAAATAAAGGGCAGTCATGCTTACACAGATTAGAGATCTGGGAAAAGAGAGGATCATTTGTTGTGGTTCAAAGTGCGAGCGCTCAGCGGATTTTGTTGATTTTCAGTAGACCAACTCAAAAATAGAAACAAAGATGGAGCAACAACGAATAAAATGTCATTAGGGATCATTTGGGTCTTAAAGAGCAGCGCAAATAGACTGTAGGCCAGTGAAAGGGTTGTTCTTATGTCAACTGTCTTTGGGTCGCTGGTTGATGTCAAATCAAGAAGCTATTCTAATAATTGTTAAGCTGTAGCACTTTGTAGAAAAATGGCTTTTTGTTGTACTATTGTATATTTATAATTATACTTGTAATTTGTATCTCCATGGTAGCTTCCAGAAGTGCAATTATTATGATGCTATATGTGGATTTAAGTGCAGTGATCGATCCGGTCAATCATGGTTGGCAGCACCAGGTGGCCATTGAGTGGTTCATATCCTATTTGGCAAGGAGATTTATTTTAAGCTATCCTTGTTTGCACCGAGTTTAGCGCAGCTCCACTGCCGTAAGGTGTTCCACAGGGTTCAATTCTGGGGCCTCTTCTGTTTTCATTGTCTCTGCTCCCTTTGGGTTCCATCTTAATGAAACATGGTACAGTGCACTCCGCTTAATAGAACACGGTTAATAGAGTAATCCGCTTAATAGAGCAAAAGGCTCTGGAACGGATTTGCCTAATGCAATTTCCTATAAAGATACTCCGCTTAATAGAACAGGCCGTAAGCAATGAACATTGTAAACTAGTGGTTTTCGAAGTGTAGCTATCGCGATACTGTACCACTATCGCGAGAAAACGCGGTAGTTCTAGCCGTATACAGTAACAGGTAGCACGCGTCACTCCACACATAGACACACGCACGTCACAATGGCTTCAACTTCATTCAAGAGACGAGAGAGAGACGAAGTGTAGCTATTGCGATACTGTACCACTATCGAGAGAAAACGCGGTAGTTCTAGCCGTATACAGTAACAGGTGGCACGCGTCACTCCACACATAGGCACACGCACGTCACAATGGCTTCAACTTCATTCAAGAGACGAGGGCTATCACCTGCGGATAAGAAGGACATACTCAGACGATGCGATGCATTGCCGGATTCTCAGAAGGTACGCCCACGGTTTCCAGGACTTCCCTCTTATCCAGCGCATTGAGAGGGAAGTCAACCGCAAAATTACGGACTCCTGTTTATAGACAAAAGTAACGAAATTTTTCTCGTGATTTGAGATGTTTGACTGAAGTTGATTAAAGTTGTTGTTTTGTTGTTTGATTAAAGATATGGACGTCCACAGTCGAAATATCTCTTCTAACTCGTCAGCAGGGGTTTTTCTGCGTGCATAACTTGGTCGTCGACGTGTCTGAAGGTGTACCTAATAAAGTGTCTCCGGTTAATAGAAACTCCGCTTAGTAGAACAGAAGCGCTTCGGCCCAATGGTGTTCTATTAATCGGAGTGCACTGTACTTCCTTCCACTGCTATGCAGATGACTATCAGATCGATGTTCCGCTGGGCAAAAAAGATGCTTTCTCATTGAGGCCTTTTTTATCCTGTCTGTAGGAAACAAAGGGCTGGATGGTACTGAATTTCTAGAATTTCAATGAAAGGAAAACTGAAATATTAAGCTGGCCCCTTGAAGTCAGATGGGCCTGGGCTTACATCAGACCGCCGCTGATTAGCCTAAAACAACGAGTGGAAGGCAGTGCCAAGTTGTGTGGTGTGTTTTCGTGTTGTCAGCTCAGCATGGAGGTTATTTAAAGGACACGAGAATTCATTGTTTACTCTTCAGGAGATTTTGTGGGTTTAAATGCAATGAAGGCTGTGATTACACAGGGTTTCAAATCACCCTGCAGTGAGTGTTACTGTAACATAATTATTAGCAGAGAGTTTTATTGTCATGTAATTAGGGTTCTGTAGCTTGTTAACTAGATTGAGGTGGAAAATTGGTTACAGGAGAAGGCATGTGTGTTTCATTGGTTTTCATATGGGTCAGTTGGACACGTTTGTACTATATATCCGATGAATGTGAACTCACGAAAGTGTCGTAGGAAATTGTAAAAAGAGAAACAATGTTCAACATCATTATTTTAAACACAACAAAGTGAACTTCCTGTGCTAAAACATTTGACTTACTGCTATTTGAAAAAGTGGTTTCACTGAGGTGGGTCATGCGTATATTTGTTAGTGTTTGAGGAGTCGTGTAGTTTTTTTTCAATTATTGGTCACACTTTGCCTGAAAATTGACTCACAATACAGGTTATGCCAAGTACATATCTTATATACAAAACTGCTTCTTGATCTGTTGGTTCTGGTTTTTAATGTCCAGGATGAGTCAGGTCCCTGAGGATGTCATTTGCCTTCCTAAGTCAGGGAGAACTGAAGGGTTCCACCAAGGAAAGGAGCAGCCAGTAATCATCTGGGCTGTGGTGAAAGGCTGTCTGCCAAATATTTGATAATATGTGCCCCTTTTCATCTAAGTGAAGAAGTAGATCTTCATCATCGTCGAAAACGAGACGCTAAACTAAATAGCTGAAATGATAAAAATCTTTCCAGAGCTACAATGAACTTTCAAGTACATCTCCTCCAAAAGTGATCTCCACGCAGGCGCCACATGTTGACCACAAAGGCTGTCATTGGCTGCTTCTGCTTTCTTTTACAAGTTCCTGAGATTGTTGTGGAGATTGTTGATGAAAACAAAGTTGAGGAAGTGGAAGGAAAGACCAGCGGTCTGCTCCATTTGTGTAACACGCGTCTCCGGAGCAATCTGCGCTGTAAACCATCTGACCCAACAATCTAATTTGAGGGAAAACAGCCATTATTGCACGGGGGGAGTCTGAGTATGGAGGTTGTTATTGAGTTAGCATTCAGCAGCATGTCACAAAGTGAAATAAAACAGTTACAGCAGGGATGGGGAACAGGCCCATGGGCCGCATGCACATTTTTTAACAAACCCCAAAAATTATTATTATTAAGAATACTGCTATACATTATATATGCATTTTTCCATGAGACAGGGAGAAATGGGGTAGGGGGTGGGGGTCCTGTAAAAACTGTGATAAATCAAAAATATTAAAACAAAATATTTTTTTAAAGATCCATATTTATGTACAACCTGGGTGAGTTGATTTTGCGAAAAATGTACAATATGAGTCCTAATCTTGGTTTCTTGTTCAGCAGTTTTATGCCGTCCTTGAATTGTATTTTTTCATGCAAGAGACCCCTTTACACAGGGGGCGCGGAATGGTTGCTTTATCCAAAACAGTCGACATGGATTTGAAAGAAGATAAGCACAAGATATATACTGCTGCAAAATATGAGACACATGTAAAAGCGGTGAGGGCGAAGACTTCAAAAAGGCTGCATATACATGCTTTTCATTCATTGGCACTTTTAACACAACATGCAAAGCACATTATCGAGCTGTGGTCTCTTTCAAAGACGCTACAACATGTTGCATACATCCCAGAGATAAATGGTGATCCGGCTAAAATAGTGGAAGCTTAACATAAAAGATGCAGTTCAATTGCAAATGATGTAATATAATGTAACATTTACTCATTGCTTGTTGCCACCAAGGATCAACAATCAAATGCTGCCAGGTGGTTTGGCGAGGAGAATTATATAGTGAGGGGCTAGAAAAGCCCGCTTTAAAATAACAACACTTAAAGCTTCTGGGTGTTAGCGTAAATGGTTGTGTATAATCCCCTCAGCTCCCAACCAGCATTAGCTGAAATTCCTCAATAATAGGCAGCACGACTCTGGGGGGACTCATGCCTTAGTGAGATGTTTGTAATACTGGAAAGGGTCAGTGAAGGGCGCAGACAGACAGGCAGGCGGACAAGGAGGCTCAAGTGTGCTTCTGGTTTGGGGAACAAGGTGCCTCTTCTTTTTTTTTTTAGAGTGATTTCAGACCTGAACCATTTAGGATCCATTTTTCCATCATAACAAAGGACGTGGTGGAGCGGGGCTGAATGTTTGCACAGCTGATTATTAACACCGCACCTCGTTCCACTCAAACAAGCCAACGGGAGCAAGAGGGGGAAAGTGGCAACTCCAATCCTGTTGCGGCTTAATCCGTGTATTTGGTCTTTGTCAATTATATTGAAAGTCCTCAGGCGATATCGATTTGTGAGCGAGGCCTCGCCTGCAAAGACATGTCGTCATGTGTGAAAACGTAACAAATCTAGAGAGTATAATAATATTCCCTTCATTCATTTCTAATCCATTTATCCTCACCAGGGTCGTGGCTGCACTGGAGAATATCCCAGCCGTCTTCGGGCAGTAGGCGGGGTACACTCTGAACTGGTTGCCAATCGCAGGGCACACAGTGATGAACAACCATTCGCACTCACACTTACACCGAGGGACAATTTACGGTGTTCACTTAGCCTGCTATGCATGTTTTTGGAATGTGGGAGGAAAATCCACGCAGGCACGGGCGAGAACATTCAAACTCCACACAGGAAGGCCAGAGCAGGAATCAAACCCTGCACCTCGACACTGTGATATGATCATCACTCCACAACCGTGCCGCCCTCTGGTGATAATGTTGATAATGTATTAATTATGAATTTTTCCACCAATCTAGACATTAAAAAGATGAGACAGCAGTTTATCTCAAGTGCCAAGTTGCCCGGTTTGAAGCTATTAGATATTAAACACCAGGACACCTGAACAATGCCTAACACCTCAAAATATGGAATCCCCCCCCCCCCTCAACCCCCCTACTCAAGTCAAGAGAGAGTCTGATCAAGACCTGACGATTGGGTGCACTCAACTCCCTCAACAAGTGAACCCGTAACATTAGTTCTCCTCACCTCGGTTTTCAGTCTAATTGTTTTGGAGTGATGAATCCTGATCAGACTTGTTACCAATGGTCGGCTTGATGGAAATAGCTGCAGCTAGCTTAATAGCGTGACACGATGGCAGTGAGATACTGTCACTCTCTACCGACCAATTACAGAAGTTAAAAAGGAAGGTGTAAAATCCTCCCATCTGAACCCACTGTATTGTTTGAAAGGAGTGATTTTCTTTCTGTCTACTTTACAATATTTACCGTATTTTCACGACTATTCGATGCACCGTACTGATGGCCGCAGTCTCATTAATGGGTGACATTTCTGTATTTTACACATACACAGGACGCACCGTACTAATGGCCGCAGTTTTACAGTGGTAAAACATACGCCAGCTTAAACATACGGCATGCATGCGCGCACTCTAACACGTTAGCTTGAAGCATACGGTAGCATGCCAAGACATACAGATAAGCTAAAAACACGTTGTTAAAAAGGCAACGAAAGCAGAACTGAGTTCGGGTGTATTTTATTTTGCCATCGTACAATGTTCTCACGTTTTTCGATCAATCATCACCCAGAAATCCATCAAAGTCCTCATCCTCTGTATCAGAAGCAGAGGACTGCACATCTCAGTTGTCAATGAATGCATCACATGCTAGTGTGAGTTGCTACGCATTGCCGAGCGGAAAGAAGGAGTAGCAACAGCAAAGTCAACATTTCTCTCGTGTGAAGCTTTCCCACATTTGAAAGTAAAGAACAGAGCGAAACATGGTGGCAGCGCGTGTGTGTGTAGAAAGAATTGAACAATTGTGCAAGTACCGTAATCCATCAAAAACGCTGCGTTCCCTCTCGTTGTTGCGTATTGTGGCGTAACTCGCCAAGCGCTGCCTCTCACTCTTTGTAAAGTTGTGTTTGCCACCGATCATCCATTGATCCAATGCCGTTCGCAACTTTACTTTGAACGCCCGGTTGATGCCAATGTCCAGCGGTTGGAGTTCTTTAGTCAAGCCTCCGGGAATAACGGCAAGCTCAGAGTTCATTTGCGTGACTTGTTTTTTCACCGCTGCTGTGAGATGGGCACGCATGCCAAAAGCATAACCGGTGGCTTTAAGTTTGAACTGAGCTTCGTAGGCGTGTCTTTTTGTGGAATTTATTTTCAGGGGTTCTTAGAAACCAAAACCGGAGTTGTTTTGCAACAATGCACATTGCCACACTCTATACAAGTGTTGGTACTGGCTTGAGGCGTCCCTTTAGCATCCACTTACACGCCCACCCTTCACCATTGGCGGACTAGCTTGCCTGTCCTCTATCTCCCTCTCTCTCTCTCTCTCCCTCTCCATATATGTATATATACAAGCCCACCCTTCCCTGATTGGCCGACTTCTTTCCCGCATGCCTGGCCACAGTCACTTCCGCTTTTTCTCTATATAAACAGCGTGTCGGCTGTCAGTCAGATTTTGGAACTCAGCGCATATAAAGGACGCTCCGCACTATAAGGCGTCCTGTCTATTTTGGAGAAAATTTAAGACTTTTAATGGCGCCTTATAGTCGTGAAAATACGGTATTTATTTCCCCATTGGGTCTAGCGCCACACTACACAAGCTAACCAGACTGCGCTGTGACTCATTACCAGCAAAACAGTGCTGTGCAAGTAAACAGTGAGACAGAGAGATCATGTACCAAACTGGTCTCAATCCTACTTCTTGGTTGAAAGAGTGACTTATCTAGGCAAGGATTTAATATCGCAGAGGAACCGCTCCAAGCGGCTGCTCTTTCACACTCACCTGGGAGAAATTGAGGCCGTTGAGGGGATGACACTGTTCCTCCACCTTCTCCACAGCTCCTGTCCTTTTCCTCATCCTCTCTGCTTCCTGTGCCAGGTACAAGTCCAGCACCGGCACGCCTCGAGTCTTAATGTCCGCCTCAGTGAGCGAGTTAACCATCAGCATGACCCAGACAGGCCGCTTCCTCTCCCAGTTTCCAGCGATGGCGTTGAAGAGGTAGTCCGCGTAGAGTCCCTTCCCTCTCTGATCTGGCGTCATCCATGAGGGCATCATGAGTTTGACATACTCCAGGTGCCTCTTGAGTCTGCGATAGATGTCTCTGGGTAGAACGTCCTGCAGGTTCTCGCCCTGAGGAAGCAGCTGGCAGCTGGTCAGGGCCGAGATGGTGTAAGGATCAGTCAGGTCGAGCTCAAAGTAGACTATGTTGCTCTCCTGGAAGGCCTGCTTGGAGTTCTCGGGGATGAAGTCCCACACACGAGTGTAGGGAACGTGGATAGTGCCGTAGAAATACGAAGGAGGGTCCCGTTTGATAGTCCACAAGAAGGAGTTTAAGTCAGTTTGCTGCAGGGGAAAAAACAAATATTTACCTGGATGGGATAATACTTGCAAACATTGGTAGTGTCGTGGTTCACCTCACCTTTCACAATTAACAATTGCCATGAGATTCATCAAGTCATCTTAATGTCATCACAAAACAGCGGTCCTGGACCATTTTTGCCCCACGGACCGGTTTAATGTCAGACAATATTTTTAGGGACCGGCCTTTAAGGCCCGTTAAGGCCCGTTAAATACAACAAAAAAATATGATATGACCTGCATGAAAACTGATATTCCAGTGGTTAGCACGTCGGCTTCACAGTGCAGAGGTACTGGGTTCGATTCCAGCTCCGGCCTCCCTGTGTGGAGTTTGCATGTTCTCCCCGGGCCTGCGTGGGTTATCTCCGGGTGCTCCGGTTTCCTCCCACATTCCAAAAACATGCGTGGCTGGCTGACTGAACACTCTAAATTGTCCCTAGGTGTGAGTGTGAGCGTGGATGGTTGTTCGTCTCTGTGTGCCCTGTGATTGGCTGGCAACCAATTCAGGGTGTCCCCCGCCTACTGCCCGAAGACAGCTGGGATAGGCTCCAGCACCCCCTGCGACCCTAGTGAGGATCAAGCGGCTCGGAAGATGAATGAATGAATAATAAACACGAATTATGACACGAGGAACGTCCTATCTGGCCACAACGCCCTCTCGTCGCTATGGTAACGTTTACACGTTCCTTCAATATAAGACACCGTAAATACAAAGTGTATATAAAATACGACTGACCGCCGCTGCATCTTATGCAGAGTGGGCTTGGTACGCGGGAATCTCCCGTTGAGACAAATCTGTATTTTATCAAGTCAAGTCAGCTTTTATTGTCAAATATGCCCTATGTGTAACATACAGCACTATTTTAAGTAGAATTCTTGATACTGTCGATTAAATGTAGCCTTCATTCTCTTGAAAGTCTCCTGTCTAGGCCTTTTCCCCTTCCCAAAGACGTTTGTTTTCGACTCACTATGCTAACTCGACTCACTTTGCTAGCTTCGGGGTTTTTGGTATAACCTATCACGTGACCGAGAAGCGCGCCTTGCCCACCATCAAGAGTGACATTCTGTAAATGGATGTAACAGAATCCGGTAATTTTTCAAAATAAAATATCTTCCAAATTCCGAAATGAATAAAACGGAAGTAATGTAAGTTATTTATTCTTTCTGTGCAGCCCGGTACCAAATGACCCACGGATCGGTACCGGTTGGGGACCGTCGCTCAAAAAGACCCCCTCAGAAAGATGGGGCTCGTGGTGGGAAATTAAACAGGGACAGGTCAAATGAATTGGGAAGGTGACTTTGGCACAATGTTGTTCATCTCAGCCAGGAAGTCCCAGATGATCAGGGTATTTTGAACAGGCATATTGTAATGGTGAAGCAGCCACAAGTTTTCCCATCATAATTCCAGTCTGCTCGCACACTCGTCCGGCCTGCACCTTGACAAGGGAGAACTCATAGTTTGTAGCTTGGATTTAAAATCTAGTTTTTGTGACACTAGTCCTTGAACTTTTCTGACACAGCCCAAACATATTTTGGGATTGTAAGAGGAATACGGGGAAAAAAACAAAACAAACAATACAAGACAGGGAGAACATGCAAACTCCACATGGCAGCTGGAATTCCAATCCCAGACCGCAGCGTTGTACTGCAGATGTGATAACCACTAACAATATGCCTAGAAGTTCTTCAAAAATTCTGATGCGACAAAAATTAAAGTTCTGAACATAACTTTCACTTCTCAGCGTGCTTGTTGTTTAGTGACATTTCAATCAACAATCGAATTACCATTAGAGCAAGCCAGCAGTTTAAAAAGAGAAGTTATTTCACGCCTTGCACATCAAACACCAGAACTGTCTGACACTTACCCCAAGAGACTGTTTATTAGCCGAGTGCTAACAGAGCCATAATGACTTATTAACAGGCCACTTGGGAGCAAAGTGTCAAACAAACAATACACGTGATGTCACATGATCAGACTGCGGATTAGCCGTCTTCATGTTTCTGGATGGATCTGACTTGCAATAATAAACTTGAGACTGATAGTAGTCTGAATGTGTATACAGTAATTGATGGCTTTCTTACTTGTTGAGCAAGTATTGCCGTTGTGGCTAAAAGTTCCTGGAGTGATGTATTTTTTATGAGTCTCAGCTCTTTAAAAATAAAAAAAATCTGAGACATTTGTGGGGAAAATTAAACACATTTGAGGAAAAGGTCATTATTTATATTGCTGACCTAGCAAGTCAAGCCTTTTTGGAAATGTAGATAAATTGCGGGTTCGTGACACTATCGAAATTATAAATCAAGCATGAAAACAGAAGCAACAAAGTTGGTGAGTCAGTACACAAACACAACTGCAGTGCTGAAAATGAATTATATTCTGCATCCTATATTCATTAATCATAATAATAACAATCAATTAGGTGTATGTTTTGCTCATCTTCTATCGATCTATTTATCTGTCTATCGATCGGGCGGTAAATCGGACTTACTTTCTTGTTGAGCTCACAGTTGCTTGAGTCCGGTCTGATCCTCCACGGGTCGCCTCGGACCATCAGAACCAAGCGGCAAAGGATCAGTGCGCTCAGGGTGCCGCGCATCATCCTGACTTCCTCCTCCCCCCAAAAAAGAAGTATTCCGAACTATGCCACTGAAGGCATGGGTGAGTTGGACCGTGCACGGCTCCAAGCGGCCACGCCAAACAGAGCGGTCACGCTCACCCGTTGAGCCCGCAGTGGTACTCGGGTGGCGCAGTGATGGTCATTTGGAGAGCTTTTTCTTTTGCTTCCACGTAGGGGGGTAGGGGGCTCACATCACATCGTCTGCTTGTCGGGAGCTCCCTCCTTGCTCCTCTTCTCTCCGCGTGGCCTCCTCCTGCGATCCAAAGTTGGTGCGTAAAAACAGGCAGAATCACGCGTGCGTCACAGTGGACCAAAGAAAAGTTCGTGAATGAAGGCACAACCCCCCCAAAAAAAGTCTCACTACGGCTTCACTGATTTTATTTGCATCTGTGTGAGTGTGTCCACATCTCCGCTGAGTACGTGTGTGCGCGCACACACATCTCTGCTGTCAGGGGTCTACCCCCCGTGTCGTTCTGCAATCCGCCCACTAAACCCCCTTACGCACACGCAAACACACGAACACACCCGCTAACCTTACTTTAACCCAAGTTCTCAGACCCCTAAAATTTAATGATTAACGTGATAGGGACGGTGTGCAAACAGATGTATGCCCCCCCCACCCCACCCACCGCACGTCCCGCCAACCTGGAAACTTTCTCTCCCGTCAATGAAGAAAAGATGAGAACGGATCAATCAGAACACACGGAACAGACGCAATCGTGTGATGCATAAATGCATATTTGGTGTCACTTGTATGAAGTCGCAGGATGCCTCGCAGGCAAAGACGAGCGGTGCCAGTTGAGATGCGGAGGTCCGATTACCATCGTGTCGGACAAAGTGAGCGACATTAACATGAGAAAACGTGCAATAACGAGGCGCTTTGCACTGCAAATTCATGAAGACGGTGGCAGACACTCAATTATTGCGCATTCTGTAATGCAGTGACACTCACAAAATAAAATTAAAGAGGCTGGCAATTCTAGAAAAACAAATTCGCAAGAACTTGCATTTCCTTCCATGGATGTTATTTTTTCTTGTCATCCGTTATACGTGGCTGACGCATTTTGCAACTTGACAAAGGATATAAGTGCCAGGTGAAGTCTAATTAGGGCAACTTTTTAAACGCTTAAAATGAGAATTTAAAGGTTGCAGTGGACCGCAATTTGCCATGTCTGCTTAAAGCTCCCCCTTGTGGACAGTTACTTAATGCGAGTGACGTTTTCTTCGCCCCAGGGAACTTTGGAGCTTATCAACTACTCTACTTGATACAACTGTTGATTGTATCCATTTTCATTAAAGGAGGGAGAACGTTTGAGCATGGGAGCAGTATCAAAATGACAGAAAAGAGACATTCAAACTGCTTGTAGTGGCATATTTGCAAGATGTATAACACATCGGCCAAGCTCGGCTCTATAAAGAAGAATTTCCATTATATATTATTTGGCCTGGTTTCATCTTCCCAATTTAATTCCCTTTAAATCAAAGACCTGGTTCAGCAACTAGTTTTCATAAGTACACGACTATTGGCAACTGCTTTTGTTAAGATTCAAAATTCGAGTAGCTGGTGAAAGGCACCGCAACATCACAGCTGGAACAGACAATCAAAAATGCCCTTTTGCAAACAAAAATTTTTAAATTAATTTTTTAAAGCTTTTCAAGCATACTCTAGACCCAGTCAATGCAGGATACACAGTCTATAGTGTCTTTTACAACATTTACAATTTCGTGTGAACTGTATTTGTGGCTACAAAGCAAAGCGTGGAGAGTCCCTGTCACTGTCAGGTAATGCGTGATCAATCATTGCTAAGAGTCTCTCAAAAGAGCCACATAGTTTACTTATTTCGTGTGTTCAAATAATTATTTTCCCCTCCTTGAGCTGCTTGGAAAACTGTCATGCCAGGTTCATGATTGGTGACACAATCATGAACCTGGCATTTTCAGCGTTGTGACATTAACAATGAAAAGAAAATGTTTTTTGGGGGGTCCCTCCAGCTACAAGGACAAACAGGCTTTGATTCATGTCATACAAATTGTATAGCAGTCATGCATATTTTACATTCATGATCGATGCAAATTTCACGAGCAGGTCAGGGATTGCGAGGAAATCCAGAAGCTGCGAACCCACTCTAAGGTGAACAATTCAGTAAATTCACATGTTTCATGTCAAAACTCAGGCTCGCTTGCTTGTGGGTGATTACAGCAGACAAAATGTCACTTTGGGCTTTGACCGAAAGTCACATGGAACAGCTGCATCAGAGGGTAATTATAGCAAGGCGCTGGCTGTGCAAAAACACTGTCAACGTATCACTACCGACGGTCCAAACGGTAGCATATGAAAAGTAAAATGAGCACCCATCTGAAAATGTAGCCCCAAAAGCTTCAAAATCATATCCATCTCAAGTCTTTCAGCTGAATTGGAGGCAGTGTGTTCAAAAGTCCACCTTGGCTTTTATGACATGACTGCTACGGAGACCATCTGCACATTTCCACATTAAAGTGACTGTCCTATAAGCAAAGATCAAATGGAGCTTCAGAGGAAACCAGCGCAAATATCTCCTTCTGCCTGCCTCCATGGGAGAGATCTTCAAAAGGCTCGCACGAGATGGAAACTGGCACACGTTTCATTTTATACGGGCCGGGAAGTGGACCTATTTGATCCCGTCAGACACAGGTGACCCCCCCTGCCCCCCGCAGCATTCGATGCCATGACAACACAAACTCTTGATGCTTAATAAGTGAATAGTTTCCTTACATCAGCTAATGAAATGAAAGAAAGTGGCCCGGTGGCAGCGTGTCGGCCTGCGTGGGTTTTCTCCGGGTATTCCGGTTTCTTCCCGCATTCCCAAACCATGCATGGCAGGTTGATGGAAGACTTGAAATTGTCCCTGGGTGTGATTATTAGCGCGAACGGTTGTTCGTCTGAGTGTGCCCTGCGATTGGCTGGCAACCAGTTCAGTGTGTCCCCCCCTCCTACTGCCCCAAAGACATCTGAGATAGGCCACGTGAACTTTTTGAAGATAAGCGCATCCGAAAATGGTTGGATGGATGAAATGAAAGAAATGTGCCATACCAATCTGTGGCTGCCATCCTCGTGGACTAGTTTGTAGGACTTACATATAATATTTATTCATATTCATAAAAGTGCCTCACATTGTTTGACAGCATTCCATTTCAGACAGCGTTCAATTTAGGACCAAATATGGAGTTTTCTATCTTTGCATGCTTGTCATTTTTGTGGTAGGACTCCATCCAACATATTTTGATGTTGTTTTTAACATCTTTGTAAAAAAATAAAACGGTCTAAAACAAAAGCAGCTTTCCAACTACAGTCATGTTAAATTTAACTCTTTGAGGGACAGCGGTCACTACAGTGGACAGCTTCTCATGTTATCAGGTTACAGGGTGCATGAAAGGCTTAATGGAAAATTTAGCTTTGATTTCTGTTTCAAAATAACAGTTTCCTTGTTTGTGGTCAGATTGTGAAAATAATCATAATAAGAATAAAATTGATTTTTTTTTTAATAAGCAAGATGTCCAAGGTGTTATTTGTGGTAGAACTCAAGCGCCTTGAAAAAATGTCATTAAAAAAATTCCAAACCTCACACGCGGAAAAATTATGCAAATCAGGAAATGTTTCGTGGCAGCATAGTGAACCAGCGATTTGCACATCTGCCACGCAGTTCTGATATTCTGGGTTCGAATCTCTCTGGCTTTCCTGTGTGGAGTTGTTTTTAAAGATTCTTTGTCACGTTGCGAGGTGGTGGTGGACCCCAAAAAGCAGACAGGAGGAAGGAGCAGGGTGTGCTTGACAAATTGTATTAAACATAGAGCAAACAAAATCCAAAACCAACAAAGTCCAAAGTATCAAACAAAAATCATGACTGAAGATAAAACATAACAGCAACCAAAGCATGACTGAAACAAACCTGATTGGCGATTGCAGCAAACAAACATGACAGTAGCGCAAGAGCAAACAATGACCCAACACTGAGCGTTCGGGCTGGGAGTCCTTTTAAAGCCGCTAATTATCTAACGACCAACAGGTGTGCAGCTGCAGGGAAAAGCCCCACAGTGCCACCTGTTGGTCACAAACCGAAACATGACATTCTTCAATCCTCCATAGGCGTGAATTGCCATTTGTCTATACGTGCGACGGACTCCACGGCATTCCGGATGGTTTTACTCTCCAAACCTGAAACTAGTCAAGTTCAAAGAATTTCCTGTTCGTTCCTCCTGTGAAATGATGAAATAATTTTTTCTTGACATATTTTTTTTCAATGTTGATTAATCGCCCCCCACCCCAAAGCAGAGTACCCAGAATAGCAGTCAAACAAAGCGAGAGATGACTGAATGTGTTTCTGTGGGCAAGAACCTAAGATTCCTATCTCTTGATAACACTGTTGATATGTCTGTACGCACTCCCGTTTGCGCATTCCTAGTTTGCTTTTTATGATCCTTACAAGTGACCACATGACGACATGACTTGAGCAACGAGAACAAGTCTCTTTCCAGTAACAACAGCTCCACATCTTACGAGTCAGTCCATTATAGCTGCTTACATTTTATCGAGCGTGTCCCGCTTCTTTCACGGTGCATTAAACTCTGATTGAGAAGCCCGTAGCTGGGGTGCGCGCGGTTGCTTGGCCGCCCCAGAATACCCACAAATTTGAAATCAAGAGGTCCCCAAGCTATTGTCCAAATGTATCACATTAGCAGGGGGAAGACGGCGAATTACAATCCGGATAGTTTTGGAGGACGCAAAATGAATACACACATTTGGGAATGATGAGACATGAATTCTTGGCAGCATTACTGATGGAATGAAATGAAGGCAAAATGCCAAATGTATGGGTCAAAGAGTGAGCCTTTGCGGCATAACCCTTGCTGGAAAAACTCGGCTTGTCATCATTGGCGACAATTTCCGCGCAAGCAACCCGCAATGAGAATCAGCAATAGATACAAGATGAAGAATGAGATGACATCCTACAAAAAGTGCGTGATGCGGCTGGTTCGGTTTCGTATTCCGATGTGTCTTTCTTGATTTAAAAACAAACGTGACAGTAAGAACCAGAAACCAGACGCTTCACAGTCAGCTGCGATGGAAGTGGTTGGGTGACTACAGTGTTATTCACGGCATCAATGGCAGGGTGGTGTTCACGATATTTAAAAAAAAAAAACATTTACGGGAACCCACCATATCCCTGAGGCTTTGTGGTCTGATGCACGTGTGCCACATACGCTAGGCATACAATGGTTTGATCCGGGCTTATGTAGTTAATTAGAGCAACCTACTAGAGCTAACATGGCAACCCCCTTCAATCTGTGTTTTGTTGTCGCTCTTAAAAAACATCCACATTAAATTGTGTTTCTGCGCCGATGGGCAAAACAATTCAAAAATCAACATCAGAAGAAACCTCATTCAGATCAGGCTGAGCGCCACCTCACGGAAATCCTTTGGGAGAGTGCGAGCTCCCAAATCGCATCCGATCTGGCTCTTGTTCCGCTCCACATCGCAATCAGAGTCTGTAGCTTTGCCCACAAGTGATGACCACACATGTCAAGATTTACAAGCAAATATTGAACAGGTTTAACATTTACTGTTGTCGGTTCTAATTATTTTCGGAGCAGTCATTGGTCAGTGTAACGGCTCACTCTTTAAGAGACCTTTTCTGTGTGTCTGTGTGTGTGTGTGTTGATTCCACTTTGAAAGGCTGGAGCCAATTAAAGCCAATATCAACCCAATCAATCCGGGCCGTTCTCGCAGATGATTGCCTGCCCTTTGCCATCTTGAGCTACGTATCCTGAATTTAGCGCAGATGACTTTCAACGTGCTTGCAGTCAGTCAGGCCTAAAAACAAAACACACGGGCTTTATCCCCTAATCAAAGATTATTATTGTGCCCACGTGTAAACTAAACGTTCATCAAACCGTAGATAAAACCCCCCACAGTGGCTCGATGAAGAGTTTCACGTTGGTCTTCAAGTACGACAAAGAACAATCCATTTAAAGCCAGCGTTTTGGTGGTTGAAGCGGACAAGCCCTTTCCAATCAAAACCTCTTTAGTCTTGCCACAAAATGCGCTCATATATTATGATTGGCACTAGAGTCTGCTCGTCCCTACGTTAGCTGTTGTTAATCAGTTTTTTCGACCAAATGTTTGCTCCGTGGCTCCTGTTTAAAAGTCTTGGACAGATGATGACTTAATATCGGGTTTTATCATTGCAAAGCATGCAGTGCACTTTGGCTTTTATGTTTCTGCACAAGCCATTTGTAGGTGCAATTATAAATTCCACCGGTCATGTCAAGCATTTCAACCAGAATATGCAAAATGATTTTAATAAACCGTCAACATTGTTTAGAAGATGGACCGGTCTATCCAATCTATTGAAAAAAGAAAGTTTATTCCCTCGCAAAAATTGCGAGATGACGATTTTTTTTCATGCGCGCACTTCCGGGTTATTTTCCGGGTAACAGAAAGCAATAAAGTTCGAACGTCTTCACCCATGGGCGAGTTTAATTTAATTTAACTTTGAAATTGTCTTGAAATACAAAGAAATAAAAACTGCTTTTGATCTAATGCACCATTTCCAAGTAAACGAAAGAAATCTGAAGCGTACTTACGTCTCTCAAACAAAGCTGCTCTAGCCAATTTGACCCGGAAGTACATAAACGCGCATTTTAAAAAAAGCATTGCCGTACAAAAACAAAACAAAAACGGCGTTATCTCGCATATTTTGCAAGGGAACTCAAAACTTTGCTAGAGAAGTACAATATATTTTTCCTCCACGTCACCTTTAGTGCTCGGTTGAAGAATAAACAAAAAAATCCACATTAGAACAGTAGACTGCATTGTGGTTCCACCACATACTGTAATATTGTGTAAGTGCATTGAAGAGTGTGATTGGATGTGACACAGAACACACTTAGCCATGAACCCGAAATGTGTTGAAAGGGCGCATGAATCATTCATGTTATCTTTGTTTTTGTTTCTTGCCCTCGTGCTTTTAATGGCGAATTTATCAGCGTACCATAGGGATGCGAACGTGGCAGCTGCGCCTCACTTTGGAAAAATCGTACCGCTTGTTCTTTGTCAGATCATCATATCCCATCAACACCTTTGCTCGAATGTGTTTGCACAACGGGAGGGATCGAGAGAGCGAGAAAAAAAATGAAAGGGATTCTTGTCATGAAAAGAACATCTTATCCCAACTCGACCTGAGCGCGCCTTGTCGTCCCCGGCGGTTGTCAGTCACGTCCTCCTGCTTGGCTTGTGCTCTCGGAGGTCAGTAGAATCCGAAGAGGCGCGCCTGTCTTCCGCCGTGACTCCGACTGTGTCAACAAACCGGGCGCGAGGTTTAAATTTCCCTCACCTGCACCTCTGTGAAGCTGCGCCAAAAAGTATTCACGAGCGGCGGCGGTGGCTTGATTCACGACCGGAGTGTTTGTGTTGGAGGCAAAGCTTTTTTTTTGCGATCAAATGTGTGAGTACGTGTCAGATGCAAAGTGCTGAAACATCATTTCTGGGACTATCTTGATTGTGTGCATCAGTTGAGAGCGTTGTGTGATCACGCCACGAAGGCCACGTCGTCGGCCAAATGTTGCGTTGAAATAATAGAAGGCTCTCGTTTGCTCTGATTTTCTTCCCCGCGGAATGTTTCAGTAATTACTTTGATATTTGGAAAGAGGAGTGTTGAAAAAACAAGAACATCTGGCATCCACCCTACTTTTGTCTGAACGATCAAAGCCGAGATTCGGAACGCGACAGTTTTCTGGGTGTTTATGTTCGATACGTCGGTCAAAAGTGTCAACGCTTTTTTTCCTTCTCAAGATGGATTTTGCAGTATTTGTTCACACCTTTTCATGATTGTTTTTTTTTTTTTGCTATTTTTCTTGGTTCATCAGAACTGCTCAAAATTCCACAGGTGGGGCATTCCCAAGATGCTTCTTTTCTATAAGGCTATGCAATAAGATGTTTTTCGGATGCATTTAAGTTACCTTTTATTGACAAAGATGTTTTACGTCGCAAAAAGCCTTGCTTACACGTTTAGTATTATAAAACCCATTTCTACGGAAGGTTTCCCTTTTGAAATTTTTCAGAAATTGGGCAACCCAAGTTTGCGGGAGTAATTTTGGGAAGAGCCGTTTCTCGTCCAGCATGATTGAACTCATGTGCACAAAGCAAGACCCCTAGAAGCCTTGTAAATGTTCTTCTGAATGATACAAAAATAATTCTCAGAGAAGAGTCAACTGTTAGACCAGCTCCATATTGGCACCCGCAGCGGCTCCTCTTGTTGTCAGGTTGAGAGGGAAGAAATTTCATCCGACAATAAAGTTGTACTTGACTTGATGTTGTCTATCATTTTCGCTTTCTGTTAGATTATTGGTGCAGTGTCCCAATACTTTTGTCCATTTTCAAGCATTTGGGCAGATATCTGGCAGTAGTGAAGTGACAATGGAACACACAGACTTTTGTGGTACTTCCAGTAGCCACTTAAAAAAAAAAAATTAAATGAGAGGCCTTGAAGGAAACGTGGCAGCGGTTCTGGTCACTTTATTTATATTTGTTCCTGTCTGCCTGTGGTGTCTTCACGCGCTCAATAATTGTCTCTCGCTGTCATTTTTTTTTCTTCTTCTGATGAATATGCTGATTCTCTGTGGCCTAAACGCATTTGGAAATGAGACAAACTGTAAAAAGATGAGGCCTTTAAGGTTTCCGTTATTGGATGGAGTCAGGCATCATTTCATGCGTCACTTGATATCCTATTTTGGGGGGAAAAGAAAAAAAAACTCCATTGCCTGAATTATGCCATCTTCCATCTTGGTTTGTATGACTTCTCTTTAGTCGTAAAACAAAACAATGGATAAGATGGAGTTTTGTGAACTCTCAAATATTTCATTTTTAAATGCATATTTTAAGTACCGGTATATTCAACTGTATTTCAAATATATTGCTATCACAAAATAAATATGTGGCAATTAAAAAAAAATATACTAATTATTAAGCCTTGTATATGCATACCAATTTTCAAGTTCCAGGGAAACCACACATGCTGAGAAACAATGGGACCAAGTGAAAAAAATGAACTTATCTGGTATACACATCCTCTTTTAAATACATATGGTACATCGCTAAACTCTCCAACTTTAGCCGATCAGCTAAAGGGGAGTTTGTGAATGAATATGTGAAGTAAGACCCATAACAGACAAGCACGTTATATTTTAATATAAGCTTTATTTTACAACGTCGTCTTCAAAGTTGATGGTATCTGAAGCACATTATCAGACCACTTTTATCGCCCTCCCTAAAAAAAAAAAACAGCCTCTGAGGCCCCTCTGTCTTCAGTTGCAAGATGTGACTGTGCACACAGTTGCGTTTGCATATGAGCAATAGAAAACTTGGCAAATGGAAAGTTAATTTCAACTTAATTTTCCAAATGAGTAACACGCGCACACACACACACACACAAATAAAAACACAGCATAAATGTTCTACAGTCTGACGGGGCAAAAGGACATTTCTTCTCTGTACACAGTTTGCAGTTCAGTAACATGGAAAACCACACCGGGTGCTTATTTAGCTTGTAATTATTTTGTCATCTGCTACGTTAGCTCAATTCCTAAATTGAGACAAAGAATTGGATTATCAAGCACCAAAGATTGCCTCACTTATAGCCCGGTCGGCCAAATTAAGTTGCTGAGGTCTGATTGCGTCATGTAACATCTTTCCCTCTGTATCATTATAAAGGTGCATACAAACAAGGAGACGAAACTGATCGTTTTAAAACAATCCGCCTGATCTTCTTTAACTCAGCTAAATCAAAACCGATCTCGGTAGATGGAACCTGCAAAGTCAAACACCCCAAAAGTGGCGCAACGTGGGCTTCAAACCAAACTATTCTGGAAAAAAAATATGCCACAAGGCAAATGTACCAAAATGGTGACGATAACCTTAGAAAAAAATGGCCTGGCTGTCTAATAAAATAGCAGGATTACAATGATTCAAATCAAACCACAAGTAGAACACAAACTAATTCCGGCGATAGAACACCACACACGGTCGTATAATGAACAGGAAGGCACTATTCATTATGTATCTTGTCAAAAAAAGTTTTATTTTACAGAGGTAAAAATGTTTTTGATGTTAGAACGTTGTTCAAAACACTTTCAAAGAAATGAACCACATTAAGGGTGAGAATGCGTTTTAGACTTTGGACGTTCCACTGCATTTTCTTGAATCCACTTCCTCTTGACTGCAAAAATGACTGTTTAGCGCTAATACCGCAAAAGACCATTTATTAAATTCCCACGGGAGGGGAGAGAAAAAAAAAGCCACACGAGTATGAAAGCGTTTCATTTGGAGAATAAGGGTGAATCCAAAACAAGTTCATCAGAGGTTTAAAATGTGCTTTTCTTGTTACAAGATTGATTTTTTTAAGACCTGAGACTGTGTCCTCCCGGTCAAGAAATAAAAGGGACACACTGTTCGTTGGGTCTGACAGTTCAGTTTCGTGTCACGCCATAAAACGAAGACCAAGGACTGCAGGAGACCGCCTCTTTGCTTTGTAATTTAACGTTATACGAATTCTTTATCAGTGTAACGTAATACTAACACTTCTGCACAAGACACCAAAGAATAAATAACCTTTGCAGATTTTAAAATGAAAAAATAAAAAAATAAAACAAAATGCACTGCATAAGAGAAACCGTTTTCACATGATTGAGTAAAATAAGGAAAAGGCCATCATCCACCTTTGCTTATAATCAACGATGAATCCGGAGGCGGTTAATGGTCATTTCCTATAATTTTCTTTTCCAAAATGACCCAATAAAAACTGATGTCTCAGGTCGGCTTGCACACCGCCTTCAAAAAAAATCAGCGCACCAGTAACAAAAGGCACTCAAGTGGAGGATTCACCCATCTCAAAGTATGCATTGATGCTCATAACGTGCATGTAACCAACCACTTTAAATATGCTGACATATCAAGCCCCGCAAATAAAAATATAAATACGCATTCAAAATGCTACGCAAAATGTATAATATGAAGCTGCGTGATAAAAGTTGACTTATGCTCATTTTGTCATTATTACTGTATTGTAATAAATTGAACAGTCGAAAAAAAAGAAAACTCACCCAAGGTGTTTGTGAACAGAGATTTTCATCTGTTCAGCATTTTGTAATAAAAAAAAAAGGACTGTTCATTAGCCAACGATAGCTAATTTACTTTTCTCCATTTTCCACAGGTGTGTGAATACTTTTGGCTCAATACTGGTTCTTATTTCCTTGGACATCTCCTGTAGCACGCATTTATGTTCAAATCCGCTATGTACATATGTATCAAATCAACATTACATCACAAAGTACACCCTAATTATGTTCTAGTTTAGAAAAATACTTAAAAGGTGGACTTGTGATTTTTTTTTTTAAATGTTGTATACAAACGTTTTCCCATCCTATGCCTATCTGCTAAAACTTGAGCTCAAAACCCAGCTAGCATGCCCTTGGGTCACCTGTTAAGGAGTTTTTTTTTCTTTTACACAATGTCAGTGTCCAAAAGGGGAGAGGAACGATCTCGAAAAAAGGAGTCTATTTTTTCCCCCGCATTTGGATTACCGGTATTTTCCTCTCACATAACTGACATTAATTCACGACAGAACATATGGGGAAAAAATGCCGTTGAGGTATTCAGGATAGATGTCACTGTGCTGTTCTGGCCTTGGCTGAGGAGTTCGTAACAGAACTGATGCAGTTAGGGAAACACAGGCAGGCATGTCCGTGATGAGCAAGAGAGGAAAACAAGAGATGACTAAATGAACTGGTCGAGGAGAGGAGTCAAGTGTTTCCTTTACCCACGGCCCCCCCTACTGGCGCGCTTTTGGATTGCAACGCTGCAGAGGGTTGTTAGTGCTCATGCTGTATGCCGGGTTAACTCACAGTCAACGCAAAGTCATGCAAAGAGTCTGCAGGCAGGGATTTCATGCATCGTGCGCCTCGGGTTTCGGACCACAGACGGGCCAGACCATATCGAGCCGGGTCTCTGGTGTGCCGATCATGCTGGAATATTGCTGTCGGGGATGGGGAGGGGTAGGGAGGAGAACAGGAGATTTGCGGTCAGATAGCAGGGAATGTTAGCAGCAAATTTTGGCCCTGATTCAAGCGGATGACTGCTGTGTCTCAGACGTGATGCGGGGAAAATATAATTTTGAAACTGTGGCCACAGTTTTGATGCAAGTCGCGCACAAAGTGATCATTTGTGGCCATGGAATGGGTATAACATGCATAAAATATCGCAATTACTACCGTCGTTTTGTGTGATGAAGCATACTTTGAGTTAGTAACAGCAACACAAAAAGTCATCTATCTCACTTTATAGCTTTAAGAGAAAGTCTGAGCAATTTTTCTCAGGAATGATATTCATTTGTATTTTGTGGGAAGATTGAAGCTGGCCACCGGTTCGTATTTTGTGCACACATTAGACCTCATTTGTACTTCTTGGCCACGGTAAATAATAATAAAAAAAAATCAAACATCTCCCCACATCAGATCTGGTGTCTGCAAAGATGACAAATTCATAACATTCCTTTTTGAAAGTCGGAGAGTAGAAAAGGTTTGGAAATGAAAATTGTGAGCCATGAATGTTGTTCTGGGTAAAAGGCATGACATTGAGAGAAAAAAAATGAACGGGATGCTCCAATCTATTCTTTCTTCAATTTCCACTTCCAGGAGATGCAGGTGTACCAACCCTTTTGTCTTTATAGTGTATTCAATATTCCATTTTGGCACTAAATGTTTGATGAAAGAACCAATATACGCTGGTGAAGCTTTTGACCCTTCTGAAATTGTTTTTTTCCAACCCTCCGAGTCAACATATTGTACTCATGAGCCCGGTTAGGAATTACAGTACTGAAAAAAAAGATGTCTGCGTGGTTCTTTCCTGAGGATGGTCATCATGAACTGATTATATGAAGTATTATATTAATATGAGTAGTTAGAGGTAGCAAAAAAAATGTTTAAGACTGATATAGGTAGAATTGTGCATGAGTACTGCCTGTAGAGGTTGACATTAAGTGGAGAGCAATGCGTTTCGGGAGATTAATAATGCCTGATGATATAGAACAATGCTGGGATGTGTGGGGTCCGCCATCAGGAAAAATAAGTTTAGACGGGAATAAAAGTGGTGAAAAGTTTTTTTTGGCAGTCTTGCCTGGCATCGCTACCTCACGGATCTGATCGGGAAGAAGGGTGGAAAAACAAAAAAAAAAAGAAAATCACTAGGCGGGAAATTGAAATGAACAGTTCAAGGGCTTTGTAAAGTAGTTTTGCTGTGGCGTTTTTTTTTTTTTTTTGTCCCCCCCATGCCTTTCTACCTTCCGGTAGCTGGTTGGACGTGGCCTGGGTAGGCACGACGCGAATTGGTGGCTTGCCTCTGGCGGGCCAGGAAAGACTGACTCGAGCCCGTGTTGGCCAATCTGTCTTCGGCCGCCTTCTTCTGGAAAGTCATTCCCTGGGAAAACAAATGGGGCGATGAGAATGAAACAGAATCAGCGCAATCTAATTGTAGTTTATACATTTTCAAATGGACGACACAGCAGGAATCACCAGTGTGCTAATGTTGATGTATTGGGGGGAATAAAACCAAACAAACAAAAGAGGGGAAAAAAGTGTTTAGCTGTTAGGCTTAGCCTTATACTGCCATCTAGCGATGTGGTTTTCAAACAAAATGAGTCACTGAAATCAGTTTTGCATTAAAAAAAATTGTGACTTGCCCATTATATAACAGTTATAAATCTAAAATGAACATTTGAAAACTAAATCTATGCATGTGTGTATGTGTGATCAAATGTTCAGAGTTTATGGGGCTCATGTGTGAATTGATTATTTCAAAGGCCTGTTTTTTTTTTTTTTTTTAAACTGTTGATGTCAGTCTTACCATATTGTACCAGGCCGACACGATTAGCTTCTCCTCGTAATCCCTCTGGCTCTTCGTCTTATCCATCTCTTTCTGTGGCCGCAAAAAAAAAAAACCAAACAAACTCTTTGAAACATGAAACAAATGTTCCAAATTCTATACAGTATAACTTAAGAACAGAATCACACAGTCCTGCCTAGGGTCACCGAGTCACTCGGCAAAACGGCTCCTCTCTTACAGTAAGAAAACTGGCGGCCATATTGGAGGGCTGTTATAAACAAGCCATACACGAAGACTTCGCGTCTGGCTTGTTTATAACAGCCCTCCAATATGGCCGCCAGTAGTGCATTGTGGGTAATTTCTAAAAGGACGGAGCCCTCTATTGCTTACCTCCAATGAGTGCAACATTCGCTCTTTCTCCTGCAGCTGGTTTTTCAAGGCCTGAACTTCTGGACCCGAGCCCTGGTTCTGCTTAGGATCCAGAGTACGAATCACCTGCGAAGCCAATATAATCAGTCACAAGTGTTCTGCTGTTCATTGTTCCAAAGGTTACAAAAAAATTTTTTTTAATCCTCACGCTCTTAGCTTTCTCCAGATATTTCTTATACCGCTCCTCCATTTGTTTCATCTCGTCATCTTTCTTTTTCAAGGCCTCCTCCAGTTCATCCACTCGTTGAGCTAACAAACACAGACATAGCCACAGCTCCGTAAATAACATTCAAAGATGACAAGCGGTCGCGAGTGAAGGTGCACTCTTGCTACTAACTCACAGCTGGCCGCGTATTTGGGCTCCATCTCATCTATGAAGGCGTTCTTCTTGAGCAACTCGTTGTTCACCTCTTGGAGCTTCTCCCTGGTGAGGAGAGAACAATGAAATGAATCGAGCCTGTACTGCCACGATGGCCTGGTTTTAATGACAAAAATCTTTTGGAAGGAACAGCACAGAGTGGTCGGTTCGTACTTACATGTGCTCTGCGTATTTTTTCTTCAAGGAGGACTGAAAGGCAAAAGAGAGAATCGGGGTTGAAAACGCACGTAACATTTTCACGTGTGGCTTCAGTCTTTTGGATGAATGTAGAAACTGCGCCAGGCTAAATGACCGAACTCATCATCAGTGAGCCTCTTTCAACTTTTTTTTTGTAGAACTTTCGAGTCTCTTGAATTCAGTGACACGCAGACGGGGATTAAACGTACATCATCCGCTTTGGAACCTTGTTCCTGAAGATTCTTCTGTAGCTCTTCTATCTGACTTTGCTCCTCCATCAAGCGCTGATTGGTTAATCTGCACAGCGTGGAACGCACAGAGACCAGTTGGACAACATAGCTTTAAACACAGCACGGCGCTTGCAGTCTGACAGATGAGATTCAATATCACGGAGGTAGCTACGCTTGACCTGTTTTCGGTCTCCAGTTCACTGTTCCTTCGATTCGAGTCTTCCAGCAGACTCTGGAGAAGTGCGATCTTCTCGTTATCGGAGCCCTCTTGAGCCAGCTTCAGCATTTTGTTCTCATGCTGAAGGCGAATTAAATGCTCCCTGTGTGAAAACACATTCGTGAAAGGGAATTATTCATCAAGTTAAGAACTCTCTCTGTTCATGACCCAAGCAGCCACGATGTTTGATTCAAACAGAAAGCAACAATTGCTATTAAGTTCGGTTTGCAGGTGGAGGACCAAGCTACATTTTCTAAGAGCAGGAATTAAAAAAAAAATATAAGAAAAAAAAAATACATCAGCCAGCCAGCGCAATAATCAAACCCTCTTGGAAAGCAGCAGTCAGGCTGATGTAACTCGTATGCTGCGATTACATAACTCAGTTAGGGAGTACCGCTTTTTAAGCCAAACTCATAAAACAGCAGGGGTGGAAAGCAGAATGAGCTACAAAGCATGTGGCGGCAAAATGAACCAGCAGCTCAGACCAAATGTCCCACTTGAAGAAAATCTTTGCAGTTGGATTTTTGATCGCTACTGAGGCGCACAAGCCGTGCAGTGCAGAAAACATACCGAATTTCTGGCGTTGTGATCTCAGCCGCCAACGAATCAGAGCCATCAGCGCCAGTTAGAGGGAGAAGACCTTTGCAAAAAGATGGTTGTTGTTAGTGTCCATTATTGAGGTTAAAACGAAGCTTACTATTCAAATCGACTCCAAACGTGGACACATTTTTTATCATTGCACCTGACGTAAGTTGCCCCTCCTGAGCTTGGACGCAATGCAGCTCCTCAATGGTCTCCTTCAAAGAGTCTCTCTCCGTTCGCATCCGCTATAGGAAAAAGCAGAAAAGCGAATTGTTTGGGTGTCAGTTAGTAAATGCAACAGTGACAGAATATACCGTTTTAGGATTTTTTAAAACAAATGTTGAATACTGTACATACGTCTTTTTCTTTCTGGAGCGAGTCGACTTTCTCTTTGACGCGTTTGTACTCAAACTCCATCTTGTCGGCCTTTTTCGATTCCTCGGACAGCCTGTTCTGAAGTTCGACCACCTACGGCCGAGCGAAAGGGAGATGATCATCATTACCAGAGTAAGGTGGTGTAAGTTACATATACAGCTACATGTGTAAGGAGTAACAGGGGGTGTGGGAGTGGCCTTTGGAGTTACCTGTCTTTTGTATGTCTCCAACTGACCCTTGGTAGCATTCGCCTTTCGAATCTCTTCTTCTAAACCGATGTTGGTCTGCATTAACGCCGTGTTCTTTTCCTCCAAAAGCTTAGTCTGCCAAAATGGAAACAGGAAGTTGACTATTTCGCCCATGTGTGCATGTCTGTGAGTGTTTCTTCTTTTTTTTATTGCGTAGAACATGATGCAAATAAAATTAAATCGCAGCTTGATGAAAACAAAATATGTCATTTGGGGGATTCACATTTCCACCAAGCAGTTGAGGATGATGCTTTTGGGAATGGTTGACTCTGATTTGGCATTTATTCCTTTTGCAACTTACCTGTCTCCTAAGAAGTCCCATGTCCTCAAGTTTCTTCTTGTAGTGTTCGACTGTGCCCTCAAGCTTTGACACTTTGTCTGAGGAATGCCTGGTTGAAAAACAAGATGTGGTTTATTCTCCATCGGGTTCACGTGTACAGGGAATATAAAAAGTCAAAACACCCTCCGTTTTTTTGTGATGGAACAAAATGAGATCAAGATAAATTATTTCTAAACTCCCCCCCCCCCCCTTCCAAATCTTGTCGACACATCCGACAAGATTGCTTACCTAAGCACATCCATCTCATCCTTCAGTGACTGGGCTTCATCTGCCAGAGATGTGAGGTCTTCGTTCTGCGACCTAACCTCCAAGAGTTCTTTTTCAAGCTCCTCACAACGGATCCGGTAGTCGTCTTTTGATGCTTCCAACCTGGAAACAGTTACCGTAATTCATATATAACATCTTCCAATCTCCATATCCTTTCTCCTGTCTCGTAAATCCAGACCTGAACGTTTCTTCCTGGAGCTGCTCCAGTTGTGTCTGGAGCTGGAGGTGTCTGCGGCCAGCTGGGCTGTTTATATCCTCAATGGAGTCCGACTGGTTGAGCCTCTCCATTAAAAGCTGGTTTTCTGCAAGCAAACTACTCTTTTCCTCCTGCAGGGCCGCAACCTGAAGTTCAAGAGGTGAAATTAATGCCATTAAAGCGAAAGACATTCAAGATAGATGACACTAGGGCTGGGGGATGAATAAAGTGTATCGATACATTCAAGTATTTTTTTCCCTACGACTGTTCTTTGCGGTTTCCATCTTTCAAAGTGCGTCCCGAATGATGCTACTTAGATACTTTACTGTAAACAACAGCGATGCAAACGCTAACGAGCTAGCTTAGTGACTTCTGCCACTCCTTAAAGGACAAATTTTCACAAAAGTAACAAGCAACTTTCTTCCCCCCCCCCCCCCCGCCCCGACTGTTCTTTGCGGCTTCCATCTTTCAAAGTGCGTCCCGACTGATGATACTTACACACATTACTGTAAACAACAGCGATGCAAATGCTAACGAGCTAGCTTAGTGACTTCTGCCTCTCCTTAAATGAGTAATTTTCACAAAAGTAACAACTTTCTTTCTTCTGATAGGAAACACACAAAATGAGCGGAATCCCTTTCACACTGTTTCCCATACAAAGAGAAAACAGCCCAAGAGGAAGGCATTGGGGTGAAAAAACAGCTGTGGGGGAAAATGGTTTAAAGCTGGTTTGGGACAAGGAGAGTTCCGCTTGTTTTGAATAACTGCCATAGGCTTTTTCTGTGAGGTAGGATTTTTGTGAAAACAAAATAGACATAATTTTAAGGCTACATCACCCAGCCCTAGGTGACACCTAAAAGAGTCGCTTCACTGCAACATCAGTTCGAGTAAGAAGACAAACGCATGGCAAATCCTCAACAAGGCAAACTATCATAGAAGGCTACATATGGTTTGATGTTGTCTCGTCTGTGTGATAGACAGGGTATCAAACTCCACACAAAGCAAAGCAAAAGCCGCACCCTAAATCTTTTATTGCACGTCCCTAAATATAGATTTATCTTGGAAGTTACTCCTGACCATCATATCATTGCACAAAAAAATACAAAACAGTGGGACAAGTTTAGTCAACCAGAAATACTGCTTGGTTTGGTCAAATGGAAACAGTTATTTAGAACACACATACCGTATTTATTAAGACTTTCGGGTACAGCGGTTGCAACAGTGGACATCTTATCATGTTATCAGGTTAGGTTAAACTACTAAAATATTTTTTTCAAATATACTGCACACTAGAGATATGAATTCTAAACACCTGAGGTTATTTAGAGATGCATATTTGTACGCAATACCATTAAAAAAAAACTATTCCTGGTCTAAGGAGCCAGTATTTCAATCTACCGTTGCAGCTGGGATGCGCGATACAGGGGAAAAGACAGGAGATTAGTTGTGGCAGGCTAACACATGACACAAAATTGCAGTTTTGGTCAGTATATCGCAAGGTGTGTGCATAGTTCCACACTAGCATTACACATATCGATAACACGGAAGGGGTCATTAATGCAAGCAAACTGAAAAAGCCCGGACTGTTATTAAGACACACCACACAGAATGAATGGAAGACAGTGGCAGAAATAAAGTTTGAATTTACCCTCTCTTCTAGCTCATTAAACTCTAATCTCAGTCTATCACGCTCCTCTTGAACATGGAGGGCCTTCAAAGCAAGGCACAAAGTAATTGAAATAGTCAGGAAATTAGAAGGAAACAGACTGAACACAACAGGAGATTAGATAATCCTTTAAACCGGGCTCATTTCTGGCGCTGGTGGCAAATGCATGCATACAAAAAAAAGTTAATGTTCATCATTGGCCAGGATGGCACAGGACGTCCTGAAGCCATACCAACATTTTAAGAACCAGTAGGAAAAAGCAAGGGAAGATACCATGTAGCTGTATTTACACAAAATAGAGGGGATGGGGGGGGGGCGCCAATCCATCATTTTATGGTAGATGTGAAAAGGCTCACTGAGATTTCCAAATACAAAAGGTAAAATAAAAAGTAAAATAATAATAATATGGGATTAAAATTACACGAAACCAACCTGCATGTCTAGCTCTCGACACCTCTGGGAAATCTCCTCCTTTGTGGCCAAAGCTTCATTCAGCTCCTCAACAGACTTCTTCAGCTAGCGTAAAAATGAAAGTGAAATTCAATGACAAACACAAGGTTTCTACTGGACAGCAACAATCTATTAAAGGGGAAGTTAACCCCCCTAAATTTTCTTGACAAGAATATATTCTTTGCGACCCCGCGAGGGGCTCAACATGCCCTTCGGATTGTGATTTGTGGAGGATGAATGAAGAGGCAAAATCCACCCATTTTGATTCAGCTCAAATGAGCGGCCATTTTGCCACTTTGCCGTTATCTGAAAATGACATTACAATTGCTCAGGGCTCAGGTAAAGACCAATCACGGCTCAGTTATTTTCTGAGTTTGGTCGTGTGACGTTAAGATACAGATTTCATAAATATGCAAGGACAATCATTCGGTACATTGTTTTGCCAGCAGGTCGTGAAAACGATCAAGTCAATGCAGGCGTGTCTACCTGTCTGTCGAGATCCACGTAGGAGTCATTTCCGCCTGTCACTGGAGTCTCTTTACTCATCAGCTATCATAAACACAAAAACAAGTCGATTAACGATATGACTCCATAGAGCAACATGTATCTGGAAAGTTGACCGAAGAGATCGAGGTGCAATTGAGGGGAAGTCTGAATGTCTAAAATCCACAAAATCTTGACCAAACCGTTTTTCACAAAGGCATCAAAGGCCTGATAATGAAATTCTACCTCTTGGATGGCTGTCATGACAACGTGCTGGACTGATTCCTCCATCATCATGATGGTTTGGATATATTCTAGAGGAAGAAACAAAACGACGAGGTAAGCTTTGAGCATGGTCAGAAGGAAGAAAATGTCATCGGACGCAATTTGGTGTGCACCTTGCTTCTGTTCACAGTTGACAGCGCAGCCTAGAATGAGTTGAAGCATCCTCCCGAGCTCTGCCGGGTCGGAGTGCTCTCCAATGAGACTGACGTCAGGTAGCGTGAAGTCGTTTATGTGTTGGCCGAGAATCTTGAGAGGGAGAGCGGACTATTCATTGCAATGTTTCCTTATAAGTCAACTCAATCATCAGCAACAGGAGAACACTTTTTCAATGTTAAAACAACACAAGCAGCGACACCGAGCAATTGTGCCCATTGAACTTTAGGTGACGTGTCTAAGCAATATAATTCTTGAGGCAGCCAGACTGGCAACTGATGAGAAGAAAAACTGGTCAAAAGAGATCTGTCTTACCTCCTGGTTGTAGTCTAGGATACCTTTGAGAATTTTCTTTAGATTGCTGACCTGAAAGTAAGAGGAATCGACCGCGTCACATTTTTTTTCGAAATATGATGCAAAGAAAACAGTTGAGTCTCACACCCGAATTTCAAACAAGAGTGCAATATTTCTTCTTATACTAGCAACATTTGGTTGGAATCACGATATGCTTTTCAACACAAACAAATGCCTTAGACATCTGTTTTTTCCTCAGGTATAAAAAGGGGGTGTTTTTTTTCATGTATTTTAAGAAGCTAGGCTTTTATTTGCTCGAGCGGAGGATGCAACCGAGGCACTGTATTAGAGCAGAAGTCAGTATTTGAGGAAATAACATAATAATGATTCAAATGTGTGGGGTTCGGATGTTCTCCCCGTGCCTCTGTGGGTTTTCTCCGGGTACTCCGGTTTCCTCCCATATTCCAAAAACAAACACGGTAGGTTATTTGAACACTCTGAGATGTCGCTGGGTGTGGCTGTGAGTGCGAATGGTTGTTTGTCGATGTGTGCCCTGTGATTGGCTGGCAGTTCAGAGTTTACTCCGCCTACTGCCAGAAGGCAGCTGCGATATGCGATAGTCTTTTATAATCTTACACTACTATACTTTGAGACAATGTCATGATTAAATGGGTAGAAAACTAAGCAGGCACCATACGAAAACACGACACTGAGCATGCAGCATCACTCCGAATTCTCCTTACCTTTAACCTCCAGTTGTCACCCACATCTGGCTTGATTCGACTAATCCATGCATCATTGAAATATACTTCATCTCTGCAAAATGAACATGGAAAATGTGTCATTCAGGTAACCCATGCGCGTCCCAGTAAGATTCATTGAATATTGAGCTCAGTTTGCAACGCAAATGAGGCAAAGCACCCCGAGGATGCCACCAGATATGTGAAGACGGTCACAAAATCCAGTCATTGCCACACTTCTCAAATCCTCAACTTACATTTTCTGTAGAGCCTGCGCCATAACAACACCATTCGTCATATCCTCGACAGTCTTGCATTGAGCCTCCACGCCGAATGTTTGAACCTAAACAAACAAATCATTGAGATGGTAACCAACAGTGTTTAATCATCTTTGTACAAAGAGCGGTAAGGCTATAAATAACAGCCATTTCAATATACTGTAGGATCATTTAACCTGACAGCTTATAAAAATATGGAGGATGATTTGATTTAAACTAAAGCAAGTTCAAATGTAAAAGGGTGCATTGCCATCGGTTCTTAAAGAGGAGTGTCAAGAAATGTTCAAACCTATTTCAGTCATTCAATGAATTATGTTGTCTCTACTTCTACTTAGAGCTGAAAGAAATCTACTTGCTCAGAATGGCAAATCGACATGGCAACAATTCATGTGACAGAGGTGGTGAAATTGAGAGCAGGAATGTTGGAATTTGACAGGAAGGAAATGAAACCATTGAACTCTTGCTTACGTATCACTAGCTCTTATTTTTTTTTTTTAATAACAGGACTTAAAAGTCCATGAAGTCTCAAGAGGCGTCTCAAAAAAAAAAAAAAAAAGGTCCTGACGCCCTCATACAATACCAACAACATATGTGACTGTGGCGCTCAACTGGCCTGAAAAGGGTTGAACTAATCTCAAAAGGATTCCAAGAGCTGGTTTGAGAGGATCTGTGTCCGGCAGACAAATATCTCAAGACTGCCCACTGGCTCACAGCCAACACACAGGACCCAAACAACACCCCTTTATTACATAACACTGTGTCGAAGAACGACTGAGTGTGTAACTCGCAAAACTATCCATGACAGTAAGCACGCGAGTAGTATTATGGCTATGTAAAGATGCTATATTTGCTACATTACAGGAGGAAAAGTCTGCAAAACATGCGTCATTGCAACATTTGGTCACTTTACTCACTTCCCTTCCCAAAAAGACAAGTTGAATGAAACAAAACATGCAAAGACACACCCAAAACCCCTAACAGACAAGAATGAGATGTAAAAACGTTTCCCGGCTGTCTTCGGAACGTTAATCTTTACGATTGATGGCCGTCGACATATAATACACCGGATGCATGATAGCCACACTTATTTTTGAGCGGTGACATAGATCCTCCTTTTTTTTTAACCTTCTAAATCCCAGGCAGCAACAGATACACAAGGCCATGCTGGATACTTCTACTGACGACTAGCTAGCTTGCTAAAAAGAGGTCAGAGTTGGGGGGTTAGCAACAGCGTCACCGGAAAACGGGTCATGGAACAAAAGTAGGAGATAAGCAAAAGACAAGTGTTCGGGCTGTTGAAATTTGAAATATCATTTGACACTTTTATCCCCGAATATATTCTTTAATGAAAGCCTAATGAAAAGTGTTCCAAACAAGAACAGCTATTATGATTACACAGTTACGACAAACCAAACCAACAGAAAAAATGGAGACAAACCATCATGTTCAATATTTTTCGAAATGGACTTAAATGTTAAGTAGCAATAGAAACTCAAACACGAATGGAGGAGCAAAAAACGAATATGATAATACCCACAGCCACATACTCGTTAACCTCTGCAGGGGGAAAAAAAACAACAAAAAAAACTAATTTTACTGCAGCTTACTGAGCAGTTGTGACTGTCTCTTCGATGTATATTTGAATGTCTGTATTAAAAAAAAATTTTTTTTAATTAAATAATTAAATATCTTCTGCAGTCAGACAACTAGACACTTGTATTTCCGGGTTACTTTGCCTGGTTGTGCCTTTACAAAAATATTACAGCTCAATTTTAACACCGCCTGAGAGATTTTAATCTGTTTCCTATTGTGGTTGAGAAATGTGTTGAAGTGGACTATGTCACGATGAGAGGTGTTCTTCGTGTTTGACTTGTAACTACTTGAGCTAAGCAAAATATTACGCAGCCCTAATTAGGATGAAGTACATGCAGTTCAACACCACCACAGACACAACGGCGAACGGTGTTATTATGTTTAAATTGGGCGAGTGTTCATACTGTTGTGGTTGGCCGGCAGGTATCTGACGAATGTTTCTCCCATTACTCGCATGAACAAAGGCTGATTTGTTCAATTTTGGTGTGATCTACAGACATTTTTGCAGATTAATAAGTGTTATGGTAACAAGACTTCAACTGAGGACATGCCAATGACATAACTTGACCACCTGCATTAATGACACACTCACACACACACACACACACGACAAATACACCGTCATTACATTAGCAATGTGAAAACCAATGGACTTATGTGTGACAGTGGGTGCTCCTGTTTATTTGTAATACATTTCCTAGATTAAAAACACTGCAAAGTCAAGTCAGATTTGTGCATGTCTGATATTTGTCACATACGTCGAGCATTTCCCACAGTGGCACTGTGAAATAAATACGAGCACCAACCTGTGACAAATTAATTTTACTGCTCTGGCCCAGACACCAGGTTACCTTTTAGCTTCAGCGAAGCTTTAGGTGCTTTCACACCAGCACCCTTTGCTCGTCCGTTTTCCCCTTTGTGTGCCTTGTTTGGTCAGGTGGAAAAAGAGTAATCAAACTCAAACTTAATCAAACTTGATCAGTCGAAATTCAAGGATATGAACTGCTGCTTCATTCTTTACCAATATTCAATGATAAGGCAATTTCCATTCCATCCATCCATTTTCCGATGGATGGCAATTTATATTTAAAAAAACTTAGTTGGCTTATTTGTTAAGATGAGACAAAAGGATGAACAATTGACATTTAGAAAATGAACTTATGAACTCGATACGCACTTTTCCCTGACAAAAATATGTAATTATCAGTAACATTGAAGCAAGGTAACAGCAGCTTGGTTCAGAGGCAGCACACTGTCACGGACAAAGCTCTGTTTTAACAAAGTGCATATTTTTACTGTAAACTGCAGACAATGCTGGCTTTGTATTATCAATAACATGCCATTTCATGACTTTGTTGACATGGCGTAGGAATGTGTTGATATTTCTCCAGTAGCATGACATTCCCGACATAGAAATGTGTGTTCTTTATCTGTGCCTGCATACAATGTCCGCATTTCAGCCTACAAGAACTCCACTTCACATGAACTTGACAAAACATGTTGCAGTGTTCTATGTAATCCCTACCTGGTGAGTTTATTGGGCTATTTCATGAATGTAAACAAAGAAAGTAGACTGTTTTTATGGCTGTTATCTATTTATGATTTAATTCATGATCATAATTACAGTGATCATGTTGCACATACGGTTCTGTTTCTGTGGACGTACTCGATGCTCTGATGAATAAAATACAGCGATGCAGTTGCTGCAGTTACCCTCAAGTACAAATGTACAATTTTCCCTACCCACAGATGATAATAATTTTTTTTGTCAAATTAAGCTTCAATAATATGTTTTTGTACCATAACTGCGAAGTCAGTGGATACTGTAATTAGGAATGAGTACACTGGAGCTAATGTTACACGTCAGTCATGTAAACATTTACATATGCGGCCGCACACGTTGATTTAAAGCTGCATTTTCCTGCTTGGTTCATAAACAAAATACAATAATTGGATGACTGAAACCTGAACGAGTCAAATTATGCACGAAAGACAAAAAACGGTGGAAAGACAACGATCGAGAGAGAAAGACTCTTCGAGTGTATTTATTCTCTGAACCTCTGTCAAAAAAATGACATCTTCTGGAATTTGCCTACGATCCGGTTGACCAAAAAGAAACAAATCACGGATTGCAAGCGGCTAGCACAGAACACATCAGCAGCTCAGACGTGCCAACAGCTGGCCTGCATACGTCAGCGGCGTGAGTTCGTGTCATTTTTTCCTCCAGCCGCCTAGCGTCACCGATGTTAGCTCGCAAGCTAACATTAGCATCGTGAGCTAGTTTGCTAGCTAGCCATCGGCTCGCCGGAGGTGGGGTGGGGGAAAAAACAATACCGGACGTGGTGGTTGCTGACCTACCCATGTCAGGAGGCTTTCACAAAGTTCCACTCGATCCAAGGGCCCCGATGTAGACATTATAAATAAAAATAGACGGAATCGAGATGATTATTTAAGCCGAAAGTTATTGGCAACCTCAGACGCTCCCGAGGTCTCTCGCTCTCTGGGTGTCTCACAATCCGACACCGGCGTCTGCCTGAGGCGGGCTGGGTGGGCGGAGTCTTGTACGAGGGTAATACGGGACTGTCCTCTGTTGTACAGTACTGTAAACTAAGTGTTTCCCATATTTTATTAATCCAAGGTACATATTTGAACAAAAAAATGTCGCAAAACGCAATATACAGCAATGGAAAGTAATGAAGTAGACATACTTTGTTCCTGGACATCACTTTCTCAGTTGTGGTCACGCCCAGCAAGCAAGAATTCCATAGTGGATTCCAAAACGACGAGGTGCACTATTAATCCCTGGCACTGCATCACCGTTTGATTGTAGATTATTAAAATTGTGTTGCTGAATGTGGTAAAGCCTCGACTCAAAGTCACAGTGTTGCAGGACTCTTGCCCAACCAGTTTAAAGTAACGAAAACACCCCAGGGACACACTGAGGAACAGGTACAACACAACAGAGAAGTCAGAAGCACCTGAATGATTTCTTAAGGTATGTCACAACACTAATCTCTAAGGCAGATGGTCAGGATATGATTACAGCAGCCATTTACGGCCCAGAGGTAGGCCTCTCTTCAACCTTACGGTGCCACAAAAAGAAGTCGACTCTTCATGGCTGTTGTTCAGTTAATGAAAAAAAAAATTAAAAGCACAAATGTATTAATTGCACATTGCTCAAGCATCACATTTATTTGTCAAATGCAGGTGACAAACCCCCACCAACTGTGCAGTCTCCAGTAAACACCAGTTCATAGCCACATGTGCAACATCATCGAAATACTCTGCAAGTCGAGACATCCAATGACTGATCAGGATAATTAGATATTTTCCGAGAATTGAATAGTCAACATAATGAACAAATGTAGAGTCACTGAACGGATAATGAGTCGCACAATGACTTGCACATTTCCAAGCCCCATACAGCACACGTTGTTGTTGGTGCCGAATCCATTGTAAACAAGGTCCCATCAAACAAAACAAACGTCCAAAACTTGATGCAAATAGTGCACTTTGTCAAATTGTGGCCTCCTGTCTAATAGAAACCCTGCTTCAATAACAAATCCGATTAATTGGCCCACTTGAAATAAAAATGAACATCACATCTTTAAAAAAAATGTTTTCCATCAAGAGTCATTCCTTTCAAATCCCAGTCCTCTGACGATTTAAGATCGCTGGCTACCAAGTAAGCAAAGCAAACCCAACAGTGTTGAAAACTTTCCCTTTGGTAATTTATACATATACCTCCCCCATAAATAATATTCGACTCCCTGGTTGCAAAAGGGCACAGGAATGTCTTTTAATGACGAAGGCCGCCTTAGCCGTTCAGTCTCTGCGTGACCACCTCCCTGTACATGATCGAGATATAGACGAAGAGGAGGAGGATGACAAAGAAGTCGTCCATGAATCCGAGAAGGCCGAAAAGCGCCTCAGGGACGATGTCGAGCGGCGAAGCCAGGTAGGTCAGGGCTCCAACCAGACAGAGGAGAATTCGGATTCGAAACATCCAGAATAGTCCGCCCACGGAGAACATTTCCCTGAAAGCGTGGCGGAGGAGGGTCGGTACGTCACGCAGCCTGTCCATTAACTGAGAGAAATTAGGGGGAAAGAAAAAAATATAAATAACAAGCGTGTGACAATGATAAACAAAATACAAGTCACTGCAGACATCTTTATAATCTATTTCTATTTATTAGTTTATTATTAGTTCTTATTAGTTGTGGTGCCTTGCTGACATTGCAGAATGAAAAAAATAATAAATGCTTGGGGGGGAAGTGACTGAAACTACATCTTAAGTTTATCAAACTATTATTGTAGTAAAAATGTCTGTTTTCAAGATTGTCAATTAATATTATAGATGAGCTGTCAGGGTTCGTTTTTAATATATTTATTTCCGTATTGATGTATGTCTGAACAGAAGAACGAAGAATTATACTTCTGTGTTGTACTGTAGGAATCTAAATCATTTCATAATATTTAGCGACATTTATTTTTTCTTAATCTTGCTCTTGACAAACACTACACATCTTTCTAAAAACTAAAACTAATACTAAAACTAATAAACGAAACAAAAAAAAAACTTTTGAAGTAAAAAAACAAATCAAATAAAATTGTGTTTTTTTGTTTTAAATTAAGAACTCACAGATCTTGGCTGGCCTGAGAAGCGACGGTTGTAATCGTTGATGTCTCTTAGGATGAGCTGAGGTTCTGCCTCACCATCCTGGACCCTCTGAGGAGTGGCATGCTCATGGAACAACGGGAAGAGCAATGTCACCTGGACACAAGGGGGAGACAAAAAAAATACAAGATATACAGGAGCTTATTTGAAGAAAGTCCAAGATGGAAAAAAAAAACCCCAGATGTGAAGTCTCACCATTTGTCTGCATATGGGACAGTTAATGGCACCCAACCAGGCGCCATACCTCCAGTAGGCTATAATACAGGAACCTACATGGGGACAGGGGAAAGCTACATTAAGTTGCTAATCTTAGAAAAATACATTTAAAAAAGGCAAGTTATCCATCGAATAAAAGTGCAGAATGTTCCTCCTCTTTGAGTACCTTTACCCAGGCAAAAACTACTACGCTGATTTCCACCAAACATTGTAGCAGGGCCAAATGAAGAGCCCATTAAATTCTGACGCATCTGTTTGATTTTGACCATTTTTGTCATGCATTGATTTTAATGCAAGGGGTGCGAACCTGTGAAGGTGTGAAATTTGTTATGATCCATACTAGGATTGGTCAGTTTAGGCAAAGATTTGTACTTTACCGTTTTATTTCTAGTGCGTCATAATAAGCTTAACTGAATTCAGAAATTAAATTCTAACAGTCAGTTGAAAGTACAAAGAGCGTGCATACCACGTTCAAAGCATCTAAACTCAATAATTGCCTAAGTGAAAAGATCGGCCATAGATTTTTTGGCTTTTTTTTCTTGACTGGGATTGTGGATACCAGCAGTACAATATCCTTACCACAGAAAAGATGACCACAGTTGGTCTCAACAGGGAGAACAGCTTGTTGTAAACATACAGGGCAAGACATGTCTCTATAATACTGCGGCCTGGGTTCTGGCTGGGGATTTTCCTCCTGGGATACATACATTAACATTAAAACATGTGAAGAATCAAATTGCCATAATTTAGATGGCCAACAATTACATATTATCACCTAATATAATACCAGTGATATTTGCACTGATGTCAGCTTTTTAGAGCTGACAATAGCCAGCTCAAGTAGCATTATCCTACAACTATTATGGCTTTTCTTTTTTGTATTTACTGTATTTGATTTATTATTAATTATGACATCGGTTATTAGCCTACAAACCTGCTCCGTTTGAAGCTGCTGTCGGACAGCGCGAACATGCTCCTGATTCTCCGGATGAATATTATGCGGTTGCTCCTCTCTGAAATATCAATGTGTAGATATGATCTAGTCAACGACAAAAGCAAATGAGCAAGGATTTCATGTAAACTAATATATTTTGCTGTATTTGCTTACCTGCAGAGTAGCGTAAGGAAGCCTGCCAGGAAGGTGATGGTGAGCACCACAACAAACAGAACTTGGTTGCTCACACCTTCTATTAACGTGTCTTCATCTTGGATGAGATAGTCCACGTCCGCACACTGATTGTCCTCCATCACCCACACTCATAACCCAATCATTACCTCCATTACTGTGGTGAATAAGGAGAAATACTGTCCAATTGCTAAGCACACTACATTGTCAACAAGCATATGAACATGCTACGTGCCAGCCACTAAGAATCGTTTTCAATCCAACCAAAATCATATTGGCGATCTAGGCATCGTTACAATATTTACGATATCTGTTTAACAGACGGCATATTTAATGCACCAGGTTGATGTAAGTAATCTACTCACCTTTTAGCTCCTCCACGGAAACAAACTATCTCAGGAGTCGGTCTGGTAAAGGCGTTACTTTCTAGGATTTTGAGACATTGCCCTCCAGTAAATGCTGTCTGTCATTATATTAAAGTTACAACTGAACGATGGCTATCGTTGCTAAATTTAGCAAAATACCTTGTACGCGAAAGAATTTATATTTACTGAATTTGGACTGGTGTTAGCTTAAAGTAGCCAAAACTTGTTAGCTGCTACCCACCCGTTTGCCTGATTGACAAGCGTCTTGGGTCTTACCGAAGATGTTCTGCGAATGAGATTGCCGAGTTCCTCGGCGCAAGACGCCCATTGAAAAGGATGCGGTAATCCCATTGCGCCGTTTGCAAAGACGGGTTATACAGTATATGTATTATAAATTAAAATGAAGGATAATTCCTTTGTGTTTTAGCAAGAAAAGTACTCACCCCCCCTACATGTTTCAATGCATTTTTACGTCTTGCTTTTATGGCGTTTGTGTGCGTAGCAATAGATCATCAACTGGATAATTATTTAAAATGAAAAATTATAAGGTAATGTGTATCACTTTGGCTTTGAATGGTGAACAGTAAATAATTTTACAGATCCGCTGTAGTTCTGCTTTCGCGTTTCCCTAGTATCAAATCTTTCATTCTTAGAACATCTCTGGACATTTCAGTGGTGCATTAAAAATTCACAGTTTTAACACGAGGTGGCAGTAGGTTATCTCAATACCAACATGACTTTCGTCAAACTGTTGCGAAGAAGTACCTCGCTTCCAGTCGTGACAGATAATGCTGTTATGTCCAGTAGGGTGCTAGTCTTACAACAACATATTTATTGATTTGTGGCCAAAACAAAATGCCTCGTTATGCTCAGATAGTGATGGGCCCTGCGGGTAGCGGTAAGGTAAATTATCCGACGATTCTTGTCTTGAATGAGGCACATTTTCGAGATAGCATCTTAGCTTATCTTCCTAGCTCTTTAGCTAACGAGATACACGTGATTTACTTGTTTGTTTTACTTTACAGAGTACCTACTGCGCCACCATGATCCAACACTTTGAATCTTTGAATCGTTCGGTTCAAGTGGTCAATCTGGACCCTGCAGCAGAGCATTTTGACTACCCCGTTATGGCAGGTGAGAGAGTGATATCACTAAATGTAGCTAAATGCAGAGACAATAACACACCGCAATACAAAGTAAACATTGTTCAAAGTTTGCTTCTTCAACAAATGGGCAGGTGAAAAAAATGGCATGCGGTAAGATCTCAAATTACAACGTGTTCCTCATGAATATCCAGACTAAAATGTACCATTTATTGTGATCGTTTTGACATATTACTGTACATAAATCGATGTTAAATAAGACAGAATAGATATATTTTGCTCCAGCAAAACAGGAATCCACGAGGTAAAATTGTACTTCATGCCGAACACAATTTTTGTGAAAATAATCTTTGGCCATTTAACATTGGTCCTGGCCTTAAAATTGGGAGCCCCTAGTATGCTGTTATGTAATCAGAATCACTTTTGTAAAATGTATGTTCACATTTTCAAATCACATCCTTATTAATTGGGATTTGTGACATAATACATTTATGGTATATCTGTCATCAGACATCCGTGAACTCATCCAGGTAGAAGACGTGATGGAAGATCCAACCCTCAAGTTTGGGCCCAATGGCGGTCTGGTCTTCTGCATGGAATATTTTGCCAACAACTTTGACTGGCTGGGGGAAGCTTTGGGTCACGTAGAGGATGACTACATCTTGTTTGACTGCCCCGGTAAACATAGAATGCATTTTTTTCATTATTTAAAACTATTCCCCATTGTCTTTATTTCAAGGTTTGATTTAAAGATCTATGTTGTTAAAAAAACAGGATTGATTGAAGGTTTTAGGCAAGTGATTCTGGGTCGTTTCAAATGTAAAATAATCCATTTAAATTTATTATATATGCCCTTTTAAGATGTACACCTTTGCATTTTGCAGGTCAGATTGAGCTGTATACTCATCTTCTAGTCATGAGGCAACTGGTGGAACAGCTACAGCAGTGGGAATTTCGGGTGTGTGGAGTCTTCCTGGTGGATTCCCAGTTCATGGTGGAGTCTTTCAAGGTTGCATTTTATTTTTCATATTAGCACACTATTTTATCTGTTCTCAGTTTGACATGACCAATTCCTCTGACTGCAGTTCATCTCAGGAGTCATGGCGGCCCTGAGCGCCATGGTGTCATTGGAGATTCCCCAAATAAACATCATGACGAAAATGGATCTGCTCAGCCCCAAAGCCAAGAAAGAAATTGAACGGTAAGTTGCGGTTTTTGCTTGCATCAGACCATATTTTTTATTTTAATGACAGAGATTGCTAGGTTTTCATTATGGAGGAGGCCTTTATTTGTTTCTGGGTTGCTGCGGCATACATATAGCAATGGAATGTTGTCGGTGGGGCGGTGCCTTGTATGTACAATGGCAGGAGTGTGAAGGTTAGTTAACTCGTGACCCTCACTTCTCCTCCCCTCTTGTATTGAAAGCAAATGTCTCACACATATTTCATATGTCACACTAGATGCTGGCACTGTTGTGTCATTTTTTTTAATTGGCTATAGTAGCAATATTCGTCTTCAAGTGGGTTGGGCATATATAAATCGAGCTCATAAAGATTGGGGCGTTGACATAATTGTCAGCTTTTTGGCTCTGAACAAAAGAAATTGATTTGACTTGAAACAAATGATGATGATATGCTTTAACTGTAGTCTAACTTTTAGTTTTAATTAGAGGTTATTTACATCCAAATCAGGTGAATGGTCTAGGATAGTCCAGGTCTTGACCAAATCCAAGTCTCACCCATAGTCAATTGCTGTTAAATAAAGTGTGTGTATTTAAAAAAAAAAAAGATGGGAATTGTGTTGATGTCACAGTATTTCTAGACCTCAATGTATTTGTTTAATTTTGTCGCATGAGGACAACACACTCAGTAATTATTTGGGTCACGCTGTCTAATAGAGTGGGAACCACTTATTGAGATGCGCTGTATTTCATTGTTGTTTATTAAACACCACAAAGTAGAAGGAGGCAGTATCTATTGACGTTTTGAAAGTTGTTGCTCCCTCAATGCAAGCCTTCTGTTTTCACAAGGTATCTTGATCCTGATATGTACTCCATGATGGAGGATAACACTGACACCATCAGAAGTAAAAAGTTCAAGAAGCTGACCAAAGCTATTTGTGAACTGGTAAGGGGATTTAAAACAGGCATTAATTTACATCCCTTTATTCGGGTCTTTATTTCAAATTGGCAGTGAAGAAAGTGCACAAACATTGAGTTGCTGGTTTGATTTGTAACATGATAGACAATGGGCAAAAAACGTTGATCATTGTTTTCCAAAGTAAAAGCAGGTTTGTCAATGTCTTATTTTGAAAAAAAAAGTTGTTTTGTGATTCTTTGAAAGTTTTCTGTTTTTTTTTTACAGATTGATGACTACAGTTTGGTGAGATTCATGCCCTTTGACCGTAGTGATGAGGAAGGTATCAACATAGTACTACAACATATTGACTTCACGATACAGTATGGAGAGGATTTGGAAGTCAAGGAGCCAAAGGTAACTAGCATAACTCATTGCGTCCTTGATTTACGACGGAATTCAGTTCCTACTGTGGCGGCGTTACCCAAATCTATCCGCACGCATGCCAGAACATTAGGGATGTGAATCTCAGCACTGAGGACGATTCGATACACATCTCGATGCACTGCCAGCGATGCGATACTTAAACGATACATGGAATTTTCTGGTGATACGATGCGATACGTTTCACCGTCGTCACGATGCGATACACATTAAGTTCAAATCAATGCGATCCGATACGATACAATGCAATTTGTTGCGATATTGTGCAATTAACATGATGCAAATAAGCAAAGAAAAAAAACTTTTAAAAAGATGGAATTCAGTATGGTATTACAAAACGGATACCACTTTATTCCTTATAAATAGTAGAACTTGTAAAACAACTTATTTAAGCCCTTTCACAATTGGGTTTTGTGCAAAGAAAATGTAAACAATTTGGCACCTGAGACTCACAGCTGTTGCTATAGTGTAAACACAAACAGACTATTCTCACTGAGTGTCTTATATGAAATATATATATATATATATATATATGAATCTATAGCGCAAGATGTCCACCCATCCACTGTAAGTGCAACTCTTTGTGCACTGTTCAGCGACACAGTAATCTCACTTCTTACTTTGTCGGGAATATGTAAGTGAACACAGACCTGTCTGGTATTTTATACCTGGGTTCCAAAACGTGCACGAGCTGTCTGAAACCCTCATTGTCCACCATGCTAAGGCTGGAGGTCTTTGCATATGAAATAAGCAGTGGCCTTAGTTATAGCCATTGCGCGGTCACAGTGAGTTGCAAGGGGACTCCCAAAATAAGAGGCAATTTTTTTCTGATCCTGACCTGGTTTACCAAGAGTTTCTCCGGTGTCCGACGAGGAACTGGGCGTGGAAGCGGGGCAGCGGGAGGGAAACTTGTCGGTGATCTGGTGCCATCGTTTTAAGTGGGTCTGCATATTTGTGGTTCTGCCGTTGTATGGCTTCTTAGTGCGACATTCCTTGCAAATTACGGAGGTTTTATCAAGCTTTCCGTCTTTCTTTTCGAAGCTGTAGTATTTCCAAACATAAGATTTGAATGTTGCGGCTGCATTAAATATAGTAGTTTCCTCGCCTCCCCTTGCGCTAACTTCCATAATGTTTCGCTAGTTGTGTACTGGACTGTATGTGACGCACGGCTCCCGTCCGTATTCAACACAAAACGCAAAGCAATGATGGTGCATTCATTGCGCCTAGGAAAGGGCAGATAGGTGACGTTTAACATGAATAAAACGGCGCTTGAATCTTATTTTACCGATACCCATCAATGCATCGTGATGAATCGCGATTTCACCCGTCAATCGCGTCGTACCCAGTGAATGAGCCGATGCACTCGGATCGCTCACGTGCGCATCGATGTATCGATTAATATCGATTATTTTCCACACCCTTACAGAACATGCAGTAGTCTTAACATTAACGTATGCTAGCTAACGCATGACTAAATACACCGTTGGAAGAAATAATTTTCTCAAAAGCACTTCTAGGCAATAAATGTAGAAAAAAAAGAAAAATATGAAGTACGATGGTAATTGAGCACTTTACGATGCATTATTAGAGCTCTGCCCACTACCATAATATCCCGCGGATAATACTCTACTGCGATTTGGGATCTTGAAACCAGGACAACCTTTGATAAGATAAGATAAGATAAGATATCCTTGTCCCACAATGGGGAAATTTACAGCCTCCAGCAGCAAGAATGTATGTAGAAAGAAGAAGAAAAAACAAAAACAAAAAAAACAACAACAAACATCTTTCAATTAAATACAATATGAACACAAATGGATAAATCGCAGTACTATTTACAATTTACCTTCACATCATTTAATTATTATTATGATTGTTATTTTTTATTCATCAGCCTGACAGCAGTCGGTAGGAACGAGCGTCGGTATCTCTCTTTCTTGCAGCGCGGGTGTAACAGTCTCTGGCGGATGTATGTATGTATAATTTTGTATTAAATAGACATTCACATTCCCAATCCTCTTCTCTTTTACAGGAGACTAACGAAGACTCTGGCGACACCAATTATGATGAGTTTTTTCAAGGCCAAGTGGAAAGCTGAGAAATGTCATTTCAGGACTTGATGTGTTCGCTTGACTTTTCCATTTGAACTCACTAAAAGACAAACGAAGAACCAGGATGTGAGACGCAATGACTAAGGGACTTGATTGTGTCGTTCACTTTTAATGTATACTATTTGCGATGATTATTAATGTGACTTTTGGGGTAAAATACGTTGTACATAACATGTAATTAACAATAAATACATATCCAAACCGATTTTATGGCGCCCCCTTGCGACCATTTTGCAAAGTGCCGTGCGGCCGCTTCCTGTTTCAACAGCAGGGTGGGACAGGCGGAAGCAGCATCTTGGGGTGCTAATATTATTAGTCGCCGAGTAGTTGAATTGATTATTTGTCCTTCAACATGCCGGTAAGTACATTCCACTCGCCCATAGTTGATTAGTAACCGAAACGGTACCGAACAACTCAAAAGAGACACGGCGTTGAGCGGGGTAAGCTTTGAAGTTAGCATCGTGGGCTAGCAGGGTTAGCAGTCGCTCGCTCTCAAATTAAATGGATTGTAACCTGCTTCAGCAAGAGTTTACCGATGTCGAACGTTGTTTGGAATGTGAGCGCTAACGTTTGGTTCGGCGTCGTAGACGTAAAACTTGGCGACTTTTTCAATTAAAGAGATGCGAGAAGACGCTGCGAGTTTGGAATATGTCAGCTGTGTTGAACTTCTCTTGTCAGGCGTATCACTCAACGATGCACGAGCAGAACACCAGGTCGGTGGGGAACATGGCTTTACTGCCCCTTAAAACGCAGTTTAAGGGACCAGCGAGAGGAGACGGTGAGTGGACAGCACTCACCCAGCCGAATTTATTCACTGCCAACCGTTTTAGAGTATTTGACGTTTGCAGGATACCATGGTAAGCGGTTATATAAACGAACACCCAAGGAGCAAATGAAAGAAGACTCCCATTTTACCCGGAAGAAAATAGTTTGATTCAGTATTTTTGTATGCTTTTACAAGAGCAGTTGAAAAAAAAAACAAATCCAAAATTGTGCTGACTTCATCACGAAAATGGGCCCTTGATATACACTGGTGCTTGTTGCGCCTCCGTAAAATTGTTTCCAAATTTGTAGAACTGTGCTCGATACTTGATTTATAAATAATTGTTTAGCAGCATCCTTTTGTCCATTCCAGGCATAGATTCAGACATCATCGATGAGGCTATCTACTACTTCAAGGCAAATGTGTTTTTCAAGAATTATGAGATCAAGGTGAGACATTGCCCAAATAATATGCGGTTTCCCCACATTTCAAGCTATCAGACAGAATGTTCAATGACAAAACAGCATTGAAGGCATGCATATTGCTTTCAAGTAGCTGTGCACTTCATTCCTTTGCATGCCCTCACTTGCTTCCGCTAGTTGGCCGGAGTGGGAGTTTGAATTAAATATATATTTCATTTAATGCATAACGGGTTGTTTTGTTTCTTTCTTTCAGAATGAGGCAGACAGGACATTGATCTACATTACACTCTATATTTCCGAGTGTCTAAAGAAGCTGCAAAAGGTAAATATATTTATAGCTGACATTCATTTGCGGTAAAAGTGAAAATATGGCATCAACATTTTGAGTAATACGAATTCCCCAACACGTAGTTTATATGCCTTTAATGTTTGCTAGTCAGCTTTTCAAATGTGCGACATTTTCGGGGCTTTTTTTGGGGGGGGGGTTCCAATTGTTTTTTTTTTAAATTGGTCAGTGTGGCATGTCTGACCCATTTCGGTAATGGCAGCAAAATGCCACAGACCCATTTTTTGAGTGCTCTTAATGACTGACTGTGTTTGTTTGCGCGTTACCCTTTGCAGTGTAGCTCCAGAGGCCAAGGGGAGAAGGAGATGTACACCCTCGGCATCACTAACTTTCCCATTCCCGGAGAGCCCGGCTTTCCACTCAACGCCATGTACGCCAAGCCCGCTAACAAGCAGGAGGAAGGTAAGACGCCGCTCAAGAGCATTCACGAAACCAACAATAATGCGCCAGCAGCAGTTTGAGTCTGGTCTGCCATTTGGTGATATTGTTAATACGTCTGAAAGAAGATCCGGATAAGGACATTGCCATTTCATGATGTTCTCCAACCGTGTCCAGACACGATGAGGCTGTACCTCCAGCAGATCAGACAGGAGACCGGCTTGAGGCTGTGCGATCGTGTGTTCGACCCCCAGACAGACAAACCCAGCAAGGTGAGTCAACTTTGTACACGGACAAAAGGGTTGATTGGACCAGCAATACAATGTTGAGCAGCCCAAATATATTTTAGCACTCGATGGTTCATGTATTGCATGGTGGCCACTGTCAATTTTATTTTTTTCACCCAGAAAGTTGCCCTCACAAATTTTCGAACATCCTGCCGTTTGTTTGTTTGTTTGTTTCAGTGGTGGATGTGTTTTGTCAAGAAGCAGTTCATGAACAAGAGCCTGTCTGCTCCAGGACAGTAAATGGAAGGGGGCAATGTTTGCATCCGTGCCTCTCAGATGGGACGCTTTATTTCTTCAGGTTGGATTTGTGCTTTTTGGAGTTGATAAACCTCATTTACAAATATTAAATTGAGCTGGTGCTTAATTCAATAAAGCAATTATGGTTGTAGGACAATGTTCTGTTTTCTTACTGCATGTGCTCTTCAAAATTTTACTCTGAAATCGTTCAAGGAAGAGGGAGCACAGTTACCGTGACCTTTTTTTTTCAGTTTTAATGACTAATTTAGGGCACAAACTAGTGAACAGATTCCCATAAAAGTAGGGCATTTTTCGATAACATTACAAGAATCAACGCCAGGTATCGCTTTAGTGAGGGGTATATTTTTCGTTTCTGAATTGCTTTCCATACCTTTGTTTACTGACATTTGCTCTCCTACAGGAAGAGAACAGGGATTAACCGGGATTACTCTAATGCTTGCATACTATTAATGTGTAGCCCTGTAAAATTATTTTTTTTCCACACAGCCTTTTATATTTAAAAAGGAGGCACAAGTAAAAGCACTCAAATGAGTTGGAAGCAAAATGTAATAGAACAATGGCGCCAAACTTTATTTCACACTGAAGTACGATCCTCTCAAACATCACACAACCGTGAGAACACTTGCCAGAGCAAATTTTGTAAATGAAACCACATAACATTCCGATATGCCCTTTTGTTTTCCACAACACAAGCCCTCAGTTTGTTTTCATAAAAGGCACTGTAGGCTTTATGGCTCAGTGTGGCAGCTGTAAACCCCCCACCCATCACCCCCCCCCCCCCAGCCTCCCGGCAAAAACCTCTTCACTGCTTCTTGTTTTAAAATAAATAGTTAATATAAAGAAAAACTAAGATTGGAATATGCTGCATGTATCAAGGAGGTTCTGGTTAAAAAAAAAAAATAGGTTGGCTTATGCAGGTAAATTGTTGCGTCTTTTGAAATCCGGAAACGTGTCTTGTCAATGAAGTAGACTCTGGACTGCCTCTCAGCATTCCTGGTTCACCTCAGCAAGTTTTTTTTAAATCCCCAAACTGAAAAAATAGCACAACCAAATCAGGCTTCCGTAGTTTGTGTGCCACTCGGTCACATTACAAGTTGTTGCACTTACATGCGAGACGTCAGTCAAAAGCCATCTCTTGACTTTTCCGCACACAACGTGCAACCTTCTTCTTAAAAATTCCTTTGGGATCGTCACGCCACTCTTTCTGTAAGGCGCCACCGTACTAACGTGAGCATTTGGTCTTTCTAATGAAAGCTCTCAAGGCCCCCGGCTACAAACTTACCGCTGCGTCAACGTTGGCGGGAGAATCGCCGTTGGGGTCTGCCAACATGGAGATGACACTGATCATGATGGTCTCCACGGTATGGATTGGCAACCAACGCTCCTCTGGCTTCTCATAGCCATACTTGTCTTCTCCAGGCTCGTGCAAGATGGAGATGCATACGTCGCCGTTTTTTGCAACTGGCCAACAGACAAAACGGATGGTGAAACCTAAAAAAATGTGACTAGAAAGCCAGTTTGCACACGGCGGCAAAAAATATCCCACACCAAATGGTGTGGGATATTTTGAGAACAACATTCGCTGTTTCTATAAATTTGTGCAGGTCAGTGAGGGAATACAGTGCGACTTTTGACTCGCGTACAGATCAGGTTTACACAGGAATGTTATTCCAAGGACCTTAACTTTCTCTTCTGCCGTAGATTGGCATCTTGTCTTTACCCTTGCATACCCGTAAAGAATGTTAACTCAAGTAGTGCATAGAACAGAAGAATACAAACCGTTAGGATGCCAGATTTCTGTGATGAACTTCATTTTGGGTGGTCTTAAAGGATAATCCCGTGGAAAGGTTAAAGTGGCCTTGAAGAACCCTCCTTCACTACGAAATGCAGACATGCCAGAAATCATCCGTTGAAATTCAAGCACTCCAAAAAACAAATGAACACATTTTTAATGATGACTGGATGAACGTCACTTACAAGAGTGTGTCCTGGGGTCCAATGACGACCACTTCCCACTGAAAGATGTCATTGTCATCCACAAGACCCGCCGAGAAGCCTTCCACGGGGTTCTTGTTCAGATCTGAAAGGTCAACATTCGTTTACTGAGACGTGGCAGGGGTGTAATGCCAATCAACCGGCGAATAGCACGCAAATGATCCGTGTTTAACAGCTGGGGATGGGATCCTTTCACGGGTCCTCGTGCCCACACAGAGGACTTTACGTGCGTGCCAGTGATTGAGCAACAGCAGCGAGTTTCAACTTGTAAGTGGCCGCTCTGTGTTTGCGAACGCACTATTACACAAAACTGTGTCTCAACCAGCCCAAACCGTAAACGTTACTGTTCTAGTTAAATATATCGCAGAGCTATGCCTCCAATTGGCCGTAGCACCGCTTTGCTAACTTACCTGCTAATTGTTTACGGAGCAACAATGCCGACTGTCCCGTCATTTCCCTGCTTAATAAAACTTTCCCACTCTGATATTTGAAATAACTTCTTCTTAAACAGTGTCAGGCGACAGACCCGAGTAAGCTAGACATTTGACAAGATCCACGTTTTGTCGTGTTCTGAATACGCCGACCACACGAATTAATGGGGGCGGGGAGAGCTCAAAGGAGGCCAAAATAATACAGTTTCATTTTCCCTCAGTTGGCGCTAGCAGGAACCTACGCCGTTACTATTCTCATGAAACTTTGAAGAAAGAGAAATACCAATTGAATGATAATTTATGATCAGAATTACAATAATGAAACAGAAGTTTGAGAATTCTGCAAACAAAACACACAAAGAGCAATACAACAGTTATAGAAAAACCTCCAAGACATAATATCGGGAAAAGCAAAAAGGAGGAGGGCTACGCTTAATTCGTACGGCCAAAAGTAAAATTGAACGACAATTATCGGTATAAACGTTTACATTTTTGTACAAATAACATGCCCAGAAGATGTACTTTCTGCCCTAAAGTATAATTAAGATAAAAATCCATTTTTTCCTCTCGTTTTTCTTGTGGTTTGTAGTGGTAGTACAATCTTGAATGCAATGATGACTGTGTGGCATTTGAAAGTATTTTTAGTTTTCACTGATAATTATAATTGTATTCATATGCTTCCGTGATATGGCAATAATGGCATATAGCCCTCACTTTGTCAGCTGGGATAATGTCCAGCTCATGATCGATGCCAGCTACCTAAAGCGGGGGTCACAAACGTAGTGCTCGCAGGCACCAGATAACCCCCAAGGACCACACAACTAGCCCGTGGGTCTGTTTCAAAAATATCTCACAGTGATAGGACATTGGGATTTTCTAGGAAAATTGATCATTTGAAAATGTAAACACTGCCAGAGATTTACAGAAATTAAGTGTTGTAAATTGATAGTTATTTGTTTCCCAATTATTATGAGAAATTATGAATTATAGGTGACCCTGACATCAGTTAATATGATTTATATAAAAATATAATATATTTATTTATAAAAACATCAAATTAAAGACATTTTCAGAAAGATTATTTCAACAGTGTCAAACTGATAGCCCTTTGCATTAATGAGTACCAAGAAGTAGCTCTTGGCAAATTGACATCTCCCGAATTTTACTGATTATTTAATTATTATTATTATTATTATTTTTATTATTACATTTACTTGGCAAAGTATCGGTAAGCAAGCTCAGATTTTCGCACGGTCATTGTGTTCCGAGGGCAAAAACGTATCTCATTATTATTCCTTGGACAGATTCTGGGAATGAGAATTTTTCCCTCGAAGAAAAGGTTAGGTGTCTTCAATAAAGGTTACCTCAAAGGTCGCTGCATGTTGTTCACTTCTACCCACCGTTAATCATTATCGCTTTAATGTAAAACAATTTGCTGAGATTGAAAGCTTCTTGCGCTTAAAATTGGGAGTGTGTTGCTAGTTTGAATTCCATGAATTCAATATATACTTGTGGAATGTTTGATGGAAGGCAGGCAGGAAGTCTTTTTTTTTAATGAACTCTTTTTTTAGGAAGTGGATCAGACTTTTACTGTCTTGCAATGGTATGAATCGTATGAACAATTTAGTTGCTGTCGGTTATGACTCAAATGTTTTATTTTGACGCATACATTACTGAGATTTTATTCTCATTGATTTAGCGGGTGCCTGAGGTTGTCCTTGGCAATGCGTTTTTAGTTAAAATTCTGTGTGATGCTCATTCTGGATAGACTACTCTTATTCAAGTACCTTGTCAAGTGGAGACTCGTAAAATAAATAAATAAATAAATGTAACCACAACTCAGCATAATCTCAGGGCTATCCGTTTGTATTTTATCAATTCAGTCATTCAATTTTTCAAATTTCCGGTGGAATATCCGTGGTGGAAAATAGCTTTAAAGAAACGTCCCTGTGATTTATTGCCTGGCACCAAATCCTCCTCCTCAAATCAATGGGAATTTGGACTTTGTCGGCCTTAGTTTAAAGGTGATGGAGGACGTGTTGAGAAAAAAAACCCCTCCGACTTTGTGTTTATTTCACTTCCAGGAGGAACCTTGGCGTAGGAAGATTTTCCTATTATTAACATCAGCAAAGCAAGCGATGAGTACTGTGATAAACGTCGCTGTCCAGTCAATGAGACCTGCATTGTTGGTAGTTCTCAGTAGGTGGCAGCGTGTCACAGATTTCTGAGCAGAGAAGCTGCCGACTGTTCCAAGTTTCACTTCAACACCCATACATTCATTTTCTCAAGCTTGTGCGTCCAGTGTAATCCTTGAGGAGAGTCCCTGGAGTCTCATTGCTTTCTCCCTGTCAGAATGAAGACTGCAATTTTACGAGAGAAATAAAAATGCAGACTCCCAATACAGAGTACATATTTGAAAGGCCACAATTAACCCCGGGTGAGCCTTGGTGCATCTGGTCGTCCCGCTTGATTGACCTTTCTAACGCCTTGATTGGGCTTGTTTTCCCATTGATATGCCCTCTTTTAAATAATGGAGCATTAAACCCCTGCAGGGGAAGACCACAACCCCCTGCCAAGCTGATTGCATCCTGCGTTGATGTAAATCCCCCCCCCCCCCCCCCCCCCCCTACATGGTCATGGATGGAGTTCCCCGATGTGGCTGGAAATGATTAGCCCAGTCAAAATGATGAAGAAAAAAAAAGACTGGTAATTCAATTGGATTCTGCTCACTATACAACCAACACGCACTGTTATGTAAAAATCCTTGGCAGCCATTGGACTGAATTCTATCAAGACATCAATTCTAATCCGAATATTAGGATACTGTCAGAAAACGGACAATGAAGAGAATTATAAAGCGGGCAAGTATAATGTGACGTTTGCCTGAATGTCGATTTACTTGTGTGAAATGTCATTCAGGACATGCATTATAAAGTCAATAATGATCTAAAAATACTCAGGGTACCTCTCGTCAAGGGGTGTCGAAATGTTTTCGTGAGTGAGAGGGCCGCATACAGAAAAATGGAACATATTTACCCACAATTACCAATGGTTGCCAAGCTCCTGCACTTTGCCGGCATTCACCATTTTTTTTTTGTCTTTTTGTCAAATTTTTTTTCTTCACTAATTTTGTGGGCCATATTAAATGTCCATCCATCCATCTTCTAATGCGCTTTTCCTCACGACGGTCGCGGGGTGTGCTGGGGCCTATCCCAGCCGTCATGGGCAATAGGCGGGGGACACCCTGAACTGATTGCTAGCCAATCGCTGGATGTCATAGATCATTTTCTGTCATTTTTGTTTGGCATGTCGTGGGCCGCTAAAAATGAATGGTGGGTTACAAATGGCCCTAGGTCCCCAGTTTGGACACCACTGCTCTAGTCCTCTTGACATATAACATTTCATTTAAAACAACGGTATGTTAAACTGCTGCAGCATAGTGACAACCGCTGTCAAAGAGGACTTACTCTATGTTAGATGTTTCTTTTGATTTAAATATCATGGCTGGTATCGGGAGCCAAACATTTTGGATTTTTTTTTTTTCGCAAGCAGGAAATCATGTGCGCAGTTACACCATGTTCGAGAAAGCAGAGGTCAGGAAATACGCTAAATCCTTCTCGGATCATACCGCTCACGACTCGAGCGCACATCATGTCCTGGAGTCCTCTCTGAGGTTTAAATTCCGATAGATGAAATGTCTCCGTAAAAGCTCACTTGAATGTGTGTTGTGGGGTTGTTTCAGTGCAGGCCCTTAATGGCACCACATGTGGTATTTGGCTCATTTTAATGGAACGTTGTAAAATAAAATATGGGCCCCTTAGGCTGGACACCCGAAATAGATGCCCTTGTTGTCCTCTCAGTTGGTGGCTGGTCATGAATGAGAGCCATTCGGTGTTTACCAGTGTTCCAATTTCTGCGTGCAGATAAAAGCTACAACAACATTGATCTGCAAGATTACAGGATGAAAACACAATTGGCCTGGTTAAAGCATCATGCTACACAGATCATTCATGCGGACAGAATCAACAGTGAGAGAGAGAGGTAGCGAGAGGCGTTGCTCGCAAAACCCCGCCCCTTGCAACATTCTGGGAAGTGTTATCAAGGGCTAAGACATCTGGATTTAGAGAGAAAAGCTTTTTGGGGGTCATATGTTTGTCCCACTTCTTTTTCTTTTTCGATGCTGTTGACATGTGTTGCTTCACCATTTGAGTTCAAATATCTGTTTCAAGTGTTATAACACAGCCACCTAGATGTTATTGCATTAAGGTAGCGGAGGCAACATTATGGGCGGGATTTTGACGACACAATGTGAAATTGTCTTTGTTTAATGTTTGGTTTGATAGCAACAGTTTTTTTTTTTAAAATTTAATATATGGCCAGTAGCTGTGGTCCACTGGTTAGCACGTCGAACTCACAATGCAGAAGTTCAATTCCAGCTCCGGCCTCCCTGTGTGAAGTTTGCATGTTCTGCGTGGGTTTTCTCCGAGTTCTCCGGTTTCCTCCCACATTCCAAAAACATGCATGGCAGGCTGATTGAACACTCCAAATTGTCCCTAAGTGTGAATGTGAGCGTGGATGGTTGTTCATCTCTGTGTGCCCTGCGATTGGCTGGCAACCGGCTCAGGGTGTCCTCTACCTACTGCTAAGACAGCTGGGATACGCTCCAGCACCCCCCCCCCCCCCCCACGACCCTTGTGAGGATCAAGCAGATGGGAAAATGAATGAATGAATATGGACAGCACTTCTGCTTCAGTACAGAGTGTGAGTACTGCCAGCTCTGCTGAAATCCTTGCTCATGAGGACGACAACAATAAAAGAGATTGCTACATTTTCCATAGGTTTCATAAGAAATCTGCTTGGGTGTGTTGCAATTCTTCTTTCCATCCGTTATCGTAGCCGCTTATCCTCAGGAGGGTCGCGGGGGTGCTGGAGCCCATCCCAGCCGTGCCTTGACAGTAGGCAGGGCACACTTTTAACTGGTTGACAACCACTCGTCGTTTTAAGATGTCCAATTTTGATTGGGGGCGGCCCGGTAGTCCAGTGGTTAGCACGTCGGCTTCACAGTGCAGAGGTACTGGGTTCGATTCCAGCTCCGGCCTCCCTGTGTGGAGTTTGCATGTTCTCCCCGGGCTGGCGTGGGTTTTCTCCGGGTGCTCCGGTTTCCTCCCACATTCCAAAAACATGCGTGGCAGGCTGATTGAACACTCGAAATTGTCCCTAGGTGTGAGTGTGAGTGCGAATGGTTGTTCGTTTCTGTGTGCCCTGCGATTGGCTGGCAACCGATTCAGGGTGTCCCCCGCCTACTGCCCGAAGACAGCTGGGATAGGCTCCAGCACCCCCCGCGACCCAAGTGAGGATCAGGCGGCTCGGAAAATGAATGAATGAATTTTGATTGGTACCAAAAAGTTGTCATTGTTTGCTCTCCGCAGGATATCTGCTTGAAAGTAATCTTGTGCATACATTTGTCGGGTACAATCGAGACTCAAGAGTTCGAAATAAATTAGGGATAATCTCTGTCTGAGACGCTGAATGTGAGGTTATAACTTGACATGATGATGAGCACAGGTGTTGCAATCACAACGAGGGTTAGCATAATCACGTCGAGGCTCTCCAAGAAGCCTTGGCACTCGACTCATTCTCGATGTCTGTACAAATCTGATGGAAATGACACATTTTTCATTTTCCTTTCCCGCCTTCTGCTCGCGTCCTTATTTCTCATCTCGCCGTGATATTTCTCTTTCGTCGCTTGGATGCCAAACCAGTATGCATACCGGGAAACATTTTTGTTTTCCAACTCAAAAATGAAAAGCCCTTTAAATTTTGAGAAATCATACATTTCATTGGGCAAAAGAGTGGAGCAATGGTCTCGAAGCACAAACTGATTTAATCCAGGAGGATTTTCCACAGACAAGGACTAACGACCAAATGAATCGTCTTGCCGGTGGCCACACTTCCTTTTTAAAGCAAATATCTCGCAAATTACAATCGGAGTGCCGCAGGAATGAATGAGGATGGATTTCGCTCCACACTGCCTGACCCAATATCGGGTGGATGACTTGGTAGAATTGCAATACAGTAATATATATTCAGCCGTGACGACTCTACGTTTCCCCAGAGATTCAACCAATGTGCAGGTGCTTTTGCTGTAATTTAAAATCCAAAAGATTGATCCGGCTACTTTGGCAGAAAAGATAGATTTGTTTTTCCATCCCACAGTGCACAGCGAAGATGGACTCAGCATCAAATCTTCTGCATTTACTGATTTTTAGATTAGTGTCTCCCCTTCTTGTCGTCAACGGTTATCCATGCGGTGGGCATCCAATCCAGAAAGAAGCTGTCAGGTGGAGCTGAACTGACTCGCCCCATTTGAGCTCAAATGGACACATTGATTTAGGTGTTTGATGATCGACTCCGGCACAGTCCGAATGACTTTTCTTTTGCCCTCTGACATTTATAAAGTGTTGTTTTCTTTAAAAAGTAACTGAAAGTGGCGTGAGGATCAAACGTCATCATTTCTGCCACGGCTGGTTTTGTTTTGATTGTGTCGACTTTGCATAACGAGCCATTCCCTCCTTGCTCTGCAATAGATGCAAGGGACTGCAATTTCATTGCCATTGGAAATATCAATCAAGCCATTGATGGGTATTGAAACAGCCTCGCCATCCACAAATCACATCAATCGATCTGGTTTTATCTCCAACAAGGCCGTCATCACTCTGGAGTGGCTACAAGGGCTGGGAAGAAGCCATTTAGGAGACTGTCCGGTATTTTCTTGCTGATGGATGCGGCCTTCTTGAACTGCTTGTGACCAGGAGGGGTCGGGGGGGTGGGGGGGGGGGGGGTGTCTGCCATCCGCACTCACACTCACACCTAGGGACAATTTAGAGTGTTCAATCAGCCTGCCATGCATGTTTTTGGAATGTGGAAGGAAACCGGAGTACCCGGAGAAAACCCGCGCAGGCATGGGGAGAATATGCAAACTCCAAACAGGGAGGCCAGAGAGATACCGGCAGGGTTTCAATTCCAGTGTGGAGTTTACATGTTCTCCCCGTGCCTGTGTGGCCTTTCTCCGGGTACTCCGATTTCCTCCCACATTCAAGAAACATGCATGGCATGTTGATGGAACACTCTAAATTGTCCTAGGTGTGAGCGTGAATGGTTTTTCGTCTATGTGTGCCCTGCGATTGGCTGGTGAGCAGTTCAGGGTGTCCCCTGCCTCCTGCCCGGAGACAGCTGGGAAAAGTCTCCAGCACACTGGCGACCTTCGCGAGCATAAGCAGATTAGCAAATGGACGGATAGACGGTTGCAAAACATTGAGTTGTGAGAAAACCGGCAATGTTTTGAAGGAGAAAAGTTAAAAGCTGGCAAGGTGTTACTTTTTTTTTGGACTACGTTAATGCTTGAATTAGTTTGAATTTGTCGAGATATGTAGAAGAAGTTGAAGGACAAAAAATGGCAGAGTAAGAAAAAAAATAGGGGGGGGGGGAGTACAATGAATCTTTCAGCATTCACATAATGGAGTACTCATTATTTATTATTTTTCAAAGTCACAGAGAAGGCACAGCGGAAAGATCAAAAGACCCGCATGCGCGTTTGCCGAAGCCTGGCTTAATGCATTTGTTACGTTTGTCAGGCACGTGAATTAGACCGCATAATCCAGCTTCTTGCCCTCGGAGCACAGTAAGAAAATGGAACGCCATCAAATGCTAATCAAATTTAAGAAAACCAATTCGGAATTCTGAAAGCCTTATCCTACCCCGTCCCCATGTGTGAGGTGTTATCAGTCCCACTGTGGGGGGAACCGAGGGGACCCTTGGCCCACACGGTATTCAGTCAGGAAAAGACAGAAGTCTTCAGGGGAGGACGAACACCCACACACAATGGACGCAGGCGCAAAGTAAAACAGGTCAAGACTCCAGTGGTCCGATAAGGCAGAGCACTCATGAATTAAAGAGCGGTGGAGGAAATATGACATTTTGCTTTTCCATTTTGTCTATCGGGACTAGTCGCGCGGCGCTGGAAATCTCCAAGAGGGAGCTTGACCGATAATAGGCTGGCAGGGACGAGGTTCATTCCAGTCATTTCTCGCCTCTCGCACAGACAGATTGGCACCAGAAAAATTCAAAACAACCTTTTCAGTCTTTTGGGAAATATGACCAGCAGGAGAGTTCCATTATCATAACTGATTATTTGTATTTAATTACCCGTTCCGTTGAAAGGGAAGTTATTTTTACGAACGCCATACTGAATAAATACTGCTTTTTTTTAGCAATTAATCTCCCATGCCAGATGGATTGCTTCACCAAATGTTTTGTTTCACGGTGTCCATTGGGAAAAGAACTAACGGAAAGTTTAATAACAGCCAAGACCTTTGAAAGGTGATTGGTTGATTCTCTCTTTTTTTTTTTTTTTGCGCAATTCTGATTCCTTCGTTCTTATCATTTCGGGTGCCGCCTTTGTTTCAACTCTTGCCCAGTTCTGATAAAAGTGTTCACGAGGCCGCATTGGCGATCGTCGGATGGAGTGAGGGCGGCCATTTTGCGAGCGCTGTTCGATAGCTTGGCTGTTTCACTTTCACCTTTTTCCGCATCTCTGAAAAAGAACGTTCACTTTTCTTACTGATGAACCGGTTGCATCACAAACATGCAAAGATTCGCTTTCGACTCATAATGCCCTGAACTAGAGAAGCTAATGGGAACTCACGTCATTCGTAACATTGATCGTCACCATAGTCGAAATTTCATTTTATAAGGACACATCCAATGCTGTGATGAAAATACCACTTTTTTCTTTTTCTCTTTCGGTGTAAAAGAGGAGCCTCCAAAAGTGATGAATGGTAAAGCCTTAATGTCGGGGGAGGACTCGGATGCAATAGGCCTGCTTGTTTTAATGATGCTTACAAGTGAAAGTCGCACTGCGCCGGCGTGACAGCCTGGGTGACGAATGGCTCTTTTTTATTTTTTTCTGTCGCACCATTGCGAGCCACGAGTTTGGTCATGGTTTTGCAAGACTTTGTAAAATATATGTTGCTGTCAGTTTAATGCATTATTATCTGCATTAATTTAAAACAATTTTAACTCAATATTTTTTTTATCACGCGATTAATGCGGCACCACATCACAGCGGATGTTACATTGCTCTAAAATAATAAGATATGCTCCAAGTTTGAGTAACTGCTCTGAGTGAAAAATGTTCATGTAAAATTCATTCATTCATTCATCTTCCGAGCCGCTTGATCCCCACTAGGGTGGCGGGGGGTGCTGGAGCCTATCCCAGCTGTCTTCGGGCAGTAGGCGGGGGACACCCTGAATCGGTTGCCAGCCAATCGCAGGGCACACAGAAACGAACAACCATTCGCACTCACACTCACACCTAGGGACAATTTAGAGTGTTCAATCAGGCTGCCAGGCATGTTTTTGGAATGTGGGAGGAAACCGGAGCACCCGGAGAAAACCCACGCAGGCCCGGGGAGAACATGCAAACTCCACACAGGGAGGACGGGGCTGGAATCGAACCCAGTACCTCTGCACTGTGAAGCCGACGTGCTAACCACTTGACGACCGGGCCACCTCATTTAAAATTGAAAATCTAAATTGTTGTTTCAGTAAATATTTGAAAACTAATCCACCATTCCATGTTGATGACAGCATGTGAAAAATAGGAGAAAAGACATCAAAGGAGATTTAGAATAGATAAAAAAATGGTGATTAATTATGGCTAATTCTGAGTTAACTACGAAATTATACATTTGATCACGATTAAATATTTTAATCATTTGACAGCACTAAAAGATATATATTATTCACGCCTGATATCTAGGTGTGTATCAGTGTCGCTCTTTTTCAAAACCAAGGATCCTGCATATTTATTGGCACAAAAGGGCAAGTGGTTTCGTTCCAAGCTAACCTTTAACTATGTGTCAACGATGGCACAGGTGTAAGACGGCCGGCGATGTAATGAATGGCATCAAGGCCATCAGATTTATACGGCGCTTTTCCGGATGACGGGACACTCAAAGGGCTCACGCACGCCTACTCTGGAGGTGGTGAATGACGTTTTGGAGCCAAAGCTGCCACTCGGCCCCTCCGACCACCGCCAAACCTTCGCACCCAGCCGCGCATGGGAGTGGCTCGCCGAAAGTACGCATGACTCAAACAGAGCAGGAATGGAACAGTGGACCATCTTGTTAGCGAACGATCCATCGTATTGGAACATTTTTGCACTGATGATAGTGAGGAAGCAGCCACGCAACCTAAGATGGATGTCAAAGAAAAAAGAAAAAAAAAAGCTTCTTGATCTTGTCGGGTCCTTTGCCGCCCCCGTGGCTTCAATTATCTTCCTGTACTTTCCCTTTCTTGGCTGCGGCACCTTGTCATTTAAGCTTGACACCCTTTCCTCGAGATGTCTCTTGCATAATTTATTCAACATTACAATTGATGTCTGTGCACTTACTTCATCTTTTGTTAACTTTTCTTCCGAAAGAAAATGAACATTCCGTCTTACTTGTTCATTCCGAGAATCCTGTACAGTACAATTCAGACGCTTTTTAAAATTTTTCTGTTTTTAATCTTTTGTAACCTTTTGTTGGAGGTTGTGCGTATGATGTTGCAAGTTCCCCGCTGGGTGGAAGGTGCAGTGCTCGCTTGGCTGTTCTTAATGATCGTTGGAAGGTGGGGAGATGGTTCACTCTGTCATCATGCAGATGCCACTGAACTGCGTGGCCATCAAGGAAGCAATATTCAAACAGCTTTAAAATATTAACCATATGTCCAAACTTCCCACAAGAACATACGGTACATAAAGCGGAGCTTTGGCCATTTTGATCAGTTGTATTTGATCTTTGTGTTAACATATTTAGGGGAATTGCTTTCTTTAACCTTTTTTTGATGCACTCTGTAACCTCATAACATGATAAGCTGTCCACTGTAGTAGCCTCTGTCCCTGAAAGGTTAAAATGTGGAAAACAACATATGCTGCCAATTTGAACCAATTCTGTCCGTTTTATTAAAATGTCACATTGCACCTCTTTAAATTAAAAAACAGGTCAATTTGTTGCACAAAATGGCCTCTCTGGTGCTTTCCGTGAGCATAAGCTGATTACATCTTGCATTTGTGATTCAGCGCCCCCCCCCGCCGCCGCAGGAATCCTTCCACATTCCTGTTCTGTTCAGTCGCTCCTTTTCATTCATGAGAATCTTAATTGCTGTGAAATTCAGCAAGGCTAAAATGATTCACGTGTTATTGTGTCATTGGTCAACTGTGCTTGTGTCACGAACACAAGGTAACTCACGAACGTGAGGAGGCACACATGTTATTCATCAGTTGCGGCTAGAATGCTGTTTCCTTTTGTTGTTGTTGTTGTTGGGAAAATTCTATTTTTAAAAAATGACAATGCAGGTTTTGGCAAAATCTGCCCAAAAGCAACATTGTGATTTTGCATATCCGCCATGACTGTAGCAAACTAATCGACATGTTTGTATCTGTTGAAAGCCTCGCAAGAGAGGAAATGCTGCTTATGCAGGTAAATCCCCTGAGATTGTCTTGCGTAAGTGAAAGATGGCGAGCTGCTGGCAAATGTGATTAGTGGAAAGGCTTTCATCTACTCCGTAAACCACTCCGGACGTTAATGTGCAAACAGGGCTCCTCTTTGGTTTCGCTGCTGCAGCGCGCTCTACTGATGCCGACTCATTATGAAACATGCTGCTTCTGTATTTCAAGACGTCTCCAATGTCCACTGTCCTCGATCACCCAAAAAGGCGTTTAGTTCTTTTGTAATAGCAACTCGCCATAGAGCCTGGTTGCAAAGGGATATAGCAGGGTTCAATGCAGCTTCAAAAATTGAATGCCCAGGACGTCAATCACGATCGACAGGTAGATCGCGGACTGGTCCCAAGTCAATCGCGAGGGGTGTCGAGGAGAAAAAAAAAACCAAACAACCATTTATGTGTCTTTGTGCATGTCAGTAATATTTTTTTTTGTGTGTTAATGTACACTGCACCCTAATCATGATGCTACCAGTCTCATTTTCACAAAAAGGATTTAAAAAACTAAAATAAAGCAGGTTGATCTTGACTGCGTCACCGGAAGTTGTTAGCGCTCAGCAGTCGGCAATTGCAGCTTGTGATCAGAGCTGTTGCGCTATATCTTTTATCGTTATCATTATTCTCATTCAGGGTTTGTTTCGTGTACAATTCACCGAGGGCACGGGCAAAGAATAGGAATCTCGAGGGCCGAGGGAAGCACTTTGAAACAATATGTGTGAGCTACAAGAGTTAACAGGATGCAAAAGTGTGTCGCGGGCCTCCGTAACGGGTTGATCGCGGGAGGTTGGTTGATCGAAAAGTCGATCTTCGGGCCAAAAAGTTTGGGCACCCCTGCAACAGTTTTGAACTGAAACAGATTTTTATTATATTTTTTGGGAGAGGGGCGAGTCGATAGTTGAAAGGCAAGCAGTGCGTCAAGTATCCAAATAGTTCAACCTGTAGCTCGCAGCTCAGTCATCCTCATCAATATTTAAAGCAGAAGGTAGAATAGCGCTGACCTTTCCGTGCCCACTAACTAAGAGTGGAAGAAACATTTCCAGAACATTGTTTTCCTAAATGAGGGTCGGCATTGATGATATTTAAAAAAAAAAAAGAAAAAGAAAAAGCAAGATGGCAATGCCTCAGTGTTTTGCTCTTGAAATGAATTTGCGGAATAACTGCTGGTAAACTTTTTGAAGGTCGCGCACCATTTGTCATAGATTTGCTAGTGTATCGCTGTTAGCTGCTGAATAGCTGAGGGGGCCTTGATCGGAGCGCTCACCCCGAAAGGCTAAAAGGGTGAGGGAGCAATTGCGGCGGGAGAGAGAAAATACCATTGTAGTTTACGCCTCATTTTCCCCTCCGCGTGAAAGGTCTGCTACAGACTGATAAATGTTAATTACTCCACTCCGACATGAGCCAGAGAACGGAACCTGACACCAAGAGGGTCCGATAACAGAAAGCAAGAGATTACTGATGAGTATCTTTTGTTTTGCTCAAGTGACTGTTTTAGTATGTATCTTAATATATGGACGTGAGAGTAGCTTGCATGCTGTTTATGTTTTTTGCTTATGATAAGGGTTACCTTTTTTGTTGTTGTTTATCACAAAGTAGCAGACAGGTATATCGAAAAAAAAAGTTTGCTTATGTCCTCCTGTCATTGAGACCGCCGGTGTTCAGCAGTGACCTTTTTGTTTATTTACAATGTCGTTTTGTCTTTGGACAAGTATTTTATAATGTGACATCCCCCACACCCAAAAAAACAAAACAAATCTTGAGTGAAAATGTGAAAAACAAAGCAGCAGCGGATATCTAACATATAGCTCATAGGTGCCAAGCTCAGGTCCTGGAGGGCCGCCGTCCTGCATGTTTTCCAAGTCTCCCTGTTGCAACACACCTGATTCAAATGATAAAATCATCAGCAATCTCTGCGCAAGCCTGACATTGACCTGCTCATTTGAATCAGGTGTGTTGCAACAGGGAGACTTGGAAAACATGCAGGACAGCGGCCCTCCAGGACCTGAGTTTGACACCTATGTGTTAGGTGCATTTACCCCGCCTACTTCGTGACCAGTATTCATTTGACAACAGGTATTGCTATGATTGATGTTTGTTTCTTTGTTAGTCTGCCTAATGCAAAAACTTTTTCTACACTGCCATCGGCGCATTTTTACTGCGTGTACAGTGTACACAGTAACAAACCGACAGGCATACAAGCCAAACCACATTGCTGTGCTCTCTATGATTTTTCAGTTTTGTGAATGGAGTCACGGGTTGACACCTGACCAGGAATATACATGGTACATTTCCCTTTAAACTAGTAAGTGAAAACTCTTATTTTCAATGATATGATCAAATTAACAATAAATAGCTAAATATGATGGCACAATATCAGTGCTTTAGCAATTCGACCTTTTATGGGGGGCACTGTATGCTTCACCTAGCTTGATGCCAATGCTAGCTTCTTGCTTGTCTCATTCCGCGAGGGAGGTTATATTTCTCGTGTAACCACTGCCAGGTAATTTCCAGTACCATGTAATGTTTTGGTAATGTTTGATATCAGATTTCCTGGATGGTTTTGAGTGTCTTTATTATTATTACTACCAAAATAAATTAGCTACCGCTACTAGCTGGCAACCAATTCAGGGTTTTCCTCGCCAACTGCCCGAAGAGGGCTAGGATAGGCTCCAGCACATGGGGATAAACGGATTCGAAAATGGATGGATGGATAGGATAATTTTTCTGTTTTACCAAGAACCCAGCTAACCTCAAGCTATCTGAATGATCGCTAACAAATAGGGAGCATGAAACCAGAGTCCAGATGATTGTTGCCAGTGGGATTTCCAAATCTATTAATGGCATATGTATGTGAATGAAAATCAACCATCATTGAACAATGTACATCATTTCAACTTTTTTTATTTTTATTTTATTTTTTTTAAGTGAATTAGCTCAAATGGCTCCCGAATGAACTTTCAAATCACTCTTCTCCATCCATTTAGAACTTGGATGAGAGGTGAAACATCCGAGACTAGTTGCCCTCAATTCAACCCTTTGTGGATCCGTGAGCAGAATTACAAAGAATCTTCACAGACATCACAACATGTTGAAACGAGTCCCTGGCTCGGTATTATAACTGTGCCTTATGAATAAATTGCCCTGAAGTTGTGATTAGCGTTGTCACAAGCTCAATCACAAAACGTGTTTCCTTTCCAGCTGCCCCTGTTTCTCACTTGGTGCGTGGTTGCATTTGCTCCTTTGTGTGAACCGAATGTTATCTAAAAGGTGCATCACACAGAGAGCAACACCGAGTTCCACTGGAGCACTTTATTTTTATTTACAACATAATACTGTTAGTGTGCATCCAGCCTGTATCAACTCCTCCATCAAGCTTTAACGATATTGTTTCGTTTGTGTTTCCCCCTGCTGCGTGAAGGACACGGAACAATTTTCTAATGTCACTTCATCAGCGAGTTGACCTCTGGCAATGACGCTTAATTGATAAATGGTTTTAAGTATGCGTTTTGTTTTTTAGGAAACCGTAGCAGAGCACAAAAAAACGCCCACTGGTTTCTGACCAAAAAGCAGAGAAAGCAAGCATTTCTCAAAACATACATCAAGAAGGACAGTGACCCAAACTTTAAAACAAAACAAAACACCATGACTACTTTAGACGGCAAAAAAAAAAGTTAATTCCAGACATGCAACGAATCATAATCAACCAACAAAGATTAACCCCCACAATATTTTTCTTCAACACAAAAGCTGTGCTGGTCGCAACTGTTAGGTGACCTCTGACATCCACAAGGGTTTGTTAGTCATGACAGTAGGTTTATTTTTTAAAACAAAATTGGTGTGAAGCCTGTTATGACCATGCGTAGCAATTTATTTTTTATTCTGCTCCAACATCATAACTCCCAACTCGACCTCTAATTCACTTTTTTTTTGTTTCCAGATAGGTGAACAACTCTTCAATGACTTCATTGTTATGCAAGTCAGTCACTTGCCAGACACATTTCGGAGCAAAGGACTCACATGTGACCACTTTGGATTATTGATTGGTCTCTACTGGTCAAGTAGAACTAACAAAGTGTTTCGCATATATTCGGTGAAATGTCCTCAACTAAAAAGAAATCCTGCGGTGGACTTTTCAACTTTGCAGGCTTACCATGACCTTAATGACGGAGAATCCACGTGCGCTTTTAAGGTGTAAAGCGATTCATTGTGAGGTTCACGGGAACATTTCTTTAACGGATGGCTTGTAAAGAGGAAAACGGCATTTTGTTCAGATGACAGGAGAGACTCAGACATGGGCTGCTTGCTGCAGCGTTACATGCAGGTGTTCACATCCTGTCATGACACAACACCGTGCACATTGTTGTGAGCAGACATGTCGAGATGACCCTGATGGTGGATGTGTAAGAAACAGCGACTGGGTTGATCGCTGTTCTAAACCTGAGAACACAGCACTATTCAACATTCGGAGGCATTGAGTTCAATTTAGTAGATTATAGGACTATGCATCGAGTGGCATCCAGTGGTCGACTGGTGAGCATGTTCAGGCTTCTGCTGAAAAGCCACAAAAGTGAAAACCTATGAGGTCAGCCAAAATGGTTCTTTGCGAAGTGCTTTAACCCTTTCAGGGACAGTGGTAATTACAGTGGACAGGGTGCATGAAAGGGTTAAATGGTGGCTGACTTTTTACACAAATAGAAATGTGATTGGTCAAATCTGAAGACAGCCATGTTACACGAAAAAGAGGTTGTGCACTTGTGGGCCACCATATTTTCATGTCTTTATTTATCACTAGATTAAAAAAAATCAACTGAGTCGTGTAATATTGTAGAAGGGTTGAAATTATTTGCATTTCTTAGTCTGGCATTTGAATAGGACTGCGTCAACTTTTTTTTTTAAATTCCATTGTAATTGGTCTGACATCACTATAAAGAAAGTCTCTTCCCTACCTAATGGTATACACACATTGTAGTTTTCATTCATTCATTCATCTTCCGAGCCGCTTGATCCTCACTAGGGTCGCGGGGGGTGCTGGAGCCTATCCCAGCTGTCTTTGGGCAGTAGGCGGGGGACACCCTGAATCGGTTGCCAGCCAATCGCAGGGCACACAGAAACGAACAACCATTCGCACTCACACTCACACCTAGGGACAATTTAGAGTGTTCAATCAGGCTGCCACGCATGTTTTTGGAATGTGGGAGGAAACCGGAGCACCCGGAGAAAACCCACGCAGGCCCGGGGAGAACATGCAACATATTGTCCCTCGGTGTGAATTTCTACCATGTATATATTTTTTAACATGATAGTTCTACTTCATTGACTTTCAGCCTTGACACCATTCTAACATCAATATCATTTAACCATCACTTTTTCCCGTGTGCAGGAAAGCGCGATATTCCGAATCCAGCTAAAGCAGTGCGTATATCAGTATATAAAAGAGAAACGGTCATAATTCATATTTTAAAGCCGCTCCTCCGCTTGACTCAGCTTCCTCGAGTGACGTCCTCCGAGAGAGGAATTTCTGAATCCGACACACATTTGATATCTTATTCTCCTTGTGTTGCGCCGACGGAGCCCCGAGTGTTGCAAGTTTGAGCGACCGATGAATGGGGAGGCCCTCGCCGCCAATATCCGCTGGGTCACTGCGCCTCTTTGATAGTCTTTAACCACCGCTGTTTAGTACAGACGTAGCCACTCCTCAGAGGCCGGGCTGCTGACCGTCCCAGTGCATGTTGGGAGAGGCTTTTATTGCATACGCAAAAGCTTGCATTGCGGCTCTGAGCATGTTCCACACTAAAAGATCTGAACATGCGTTACAGGATTTGGAAAGGTTTTAGATTGAAGTGTCATGGTACAAACTGCTTAAGACTTAAAGGATTATGCTTGAAGTGAAAGGAATGAAAAAAGCTGGGGGTGATTTTACTCATCGCACAATTCTCGATTCAGTGGGATGTTCTGTTTTGAGCTATTGGTGGTTTGATTTTTTTTTAAGGGGCGGGGGCCATGCTGAGATCGTGTAACTTGTTTTCATCTCAGGTTTTGGGCGCATGTGATACTGCTTTGGCTTTGGCTGCAGCGTGCATGTCTGATATTGCTCCCCTTGGTCCAAGGAAAGCTCAGACACATGGAAAATAACACACATGCAGATAACAATTTGAAATTTTGATACGAATTTAGCAAAAATCGCTGAAGTTGACATTCTTGAATTGCTGGGGCCCACCTAAAATGATGTGGCGGGGCCAGATCTGGTCCTCGGGCCTTGTGCTTGACACCTGTGATCGACATTTTCATTATTATTATAGTTAGTTTCAGCTTTATACGCTGAATAAGTTTTTTTTCCCAAAGTTTGATCATCTTTGGATCATCGTTGGGTTACTATTGTGTACCTTATCATAAAAGTAATTCTATTTGCACGGTATGGTCGTCATGTCCGTAGTTCCCAGAGACGATATTCATCTTCTTATGAACGAAAATCCTTTGTGAGTCAGCGTGTCCTACATGCGAAAACACTGACAATATCAAAGGTACAAACAAAGACACCTTTGCAGGGCATTAGAAATGACTCATTGCAAACAAACATTATGCTCTCTCTCTCTCTCTTTCTCTCTCCCTCTCTCTCTCTCGCGCTTTTCGTGTCCTACTGTTCAAAAGCAGCCTCCTGGAGTTTCCAGTGCCGTGTCATGGAGTCGCCGGAGCAGAGGACAGATGCTTGCAGTCAAGGTTTCTCCCCCTAGGGGGCACTGTTGCTTCTCATGAAACCAACCAGTTGCGGCGCTTTACTTATGATTCATCCAATTATGAGAGTGTTATTTGTTTTTTTCAACGGAGTCATTCTCTTCTGTTTAAGAAATACTTTTGTAATTTATGATGCTGTCTGAAATAATCGCTATTGTGCTAAATGGCAGATTGGAGTTAAATCAACAACATCGAGTGTTTTGTGTCTGGATTAAAACAACGCGATTAAGATTGTTCTAATGTCCCAAAAAATGCCCCAAGGAATCAGGAGAATATGTGCTTTTTGCGCACGTCCTCAATACACATTTCAATAGATTTTGAGCCTCTTATAAATGTAATTTTCAGATTTAAATGATTATATTCCGTTTGATAATAGCCACGAATTAAACGGCCCAATGACGTGAATCTCCAGTTTGCCAATCCCAGCCTGGAATGCGATCAAAACTCCAGTTTGTGCAACCCGCACTCTCCGATCAGGGTGCAGGGAGGATCCAAACCCATCGGATCCGTGCACGAATCGTTTGTTCCTCGCTTGGAAAGTTGACGGACTCTTCCCACCCCCCACCCTCTACTCCGCAACGTCCTGCATTGTTTTGCCACACACTTGTGCCTCTGAGCGCGTGGGGATGACCTGTTTTTGTTTGGACAATCGTTGAAGACTTTGTTTGTGTGTTGAGTGTACAAACTTTTAGCGGGTAAGGTTTAATTTGACTGCAAGTGACGAGAGCGAGTCGACGTACACAATCTACGCCGGAAGGTAAATTGCATGACAACGCCGTGCGTTTTTACGCACAACCAAAAAAAGCACCCGACCCCTGTTTTATCTTCCTCAGCTACTTAGCTCTCTGTATAATTTAAACATCAGTTGAATAATTAATCATCTATGCGATTCAAATGCGTATTGAGTGCATGCGAATGTGTGTTTTCAGGTGGCGGAAGGACGCCGAATGTCACTTCGGTTTGGGTGACATGACGCAGCCAGTTGGAGATCTGCTCACTTTCAAATGGGAGACCGGTTCCGGGAGAGGATAAATTGCTTGACAAGTAGTGAAGCTTTGGCGCTTTTCGGAGCGATCCTGCGGCTTTTCTTGAATCAAAGACGATAACAAGAGACATGGAGCCGCTTCGGTGCGTGGGACTCGCAGCACTTTTGTGCACAGGTAAGACAGCTCAGCGAGATTCCACATGCATGGAATACTTGTGTCATGTGCACATCACTCGGTGTGATATAAGCGATACGCGGAGACGATATGTAAAATATATGGCCCCGTAATAAGGAATAGTGCATGTGATGTAACTTTTATGAAGTCGTTTGAGTCGGTGGGGGAACAATCATGAAATGCAAATGATTCCCTTTCCGCCAAGCGGACATAGATAATTTATGAGGCTCGTAATTAGCTGTAAGCTGTTGTGGCAGAATGCAAAATGACTTGTAATATTAACATGAATGCGGCGTGACAGTTGCCTGGAGTGTGTGTGTGTGAGTGTGTGTGTGTGTGTGTGAGAAATGTGATGCAGGATGCTGCAGTTCAGCAGGCTGCAACATAAAGCCAGACAGAAGAAATAAGACATAAATATGAGGATAGACAACACTTCTTTATGTTTTGGACTGTGCACCTGTTTTCATTTTTGAGGCTGTATCGTGAATGCGTGATGAGTGAAATATTTTAACGTTTGTGTAAGGTCAAAAGAAAATTCTTCCCTTGCTATCCAGATGAATGTGCATTTCCGGGCTGTGTTATGGTCCAGTTCTTTCAAGTCGTTTTCGAAAGAGCCAGAAGTACAATGCAAAGCAACCGAGGAGATTTCAGAGTGAAGATAGTTCATTGACTTGACATGAAATTGCAGAAGAAATATTTGTTTGTGGGTAGCACGGTGGACCGCAGGTTGGCAAGTCTTGTCTCACGTTCACGTCTTCCAGGTCAGCTGAATAGACAAAAGAACAAGCGATGGAAAAAAATGGATGGATATTTGTTTTTTTTTCTTCTGGGCAACACCCTGGTGTGGTTGCGCATGTGTTTTCTGATCTTGTGCACATCCTTTATCGTGAAATGGATATGCAATTTTTTGGCTTCTCAAACGCATTTACAGACTTCACAGTTGTCAGTCCGATGGGCTGATGACACAATTCCCGGAAGCCTCTAGTCCTGGCCTAGAACTAATCCAGCATATGAGGGATGGAGCCTTTTTGAAGGCTGAGTGCAATAGATACAGGTTGTGGCTGAACAATCTTGGCTGCAGGAGTACTGAACCCCCCCCCCCCCCCCCCCCCGAGATGATTTGCTGTCGATTGTAAAACTAATTGAACATAATTTAGATGACAAGAGACTATTAAGTTTCATCTAGTTGAAAAAAAATTGCCCCTGTTCCGCTGAAAACAACCTGAAAGATGCTTGCCCGGCCAGTAGTCGGCGATGTTCTCTCACTCACACTAAAAATAAATGTGTTGTCCACTTTAGTCTTAATTTAAGAAAGACGAGATGAGACAAAAACAATCCCGCGTGGTAAAAATCGACCCAGCGGGGGTATTCAGGCTACACCTGACTAGTTTTTTTCAGTATGATAACAGGGGGCAGGAGGGGCATTTACGTTTGATGAGTCATTCTTGAATTAAAAGGCTTTAATGAGCCCCAATTAACACATTTTCAATGAGCCCCCAGTCAAATCAGCCTTGCAAAATGGAGCTTCACTGTGTTTTCTTTTATTGCATCGTACATTCACGACTTTGTCTGTTCAGGTTTGTTGCTCGCTAATGTGCTTTGGTTGGATTCACGCTTGCGGCTCACTGCCCTGCCCTTCTTCCCTTTGAATGGTGATTTGTTTGATTTTCACTTGAGGTTATTAAGGATACTTTTTTTTTTTCGTTAGGCTGGGGTGGATTTTGTGGCTCACACTATTCCTGGCAGCTTCACATTGGTTAGCTGAGTGAGAGACTGACAAAAGAAGTGAAAAGCCCAAGATTTCCGCTGTGAAATGTCATCTCTGGAGGCGTTAGCAGTACCAGGCTAGCAATAGCACTTTAAACAAGCTGACGGTAGCCGTGGCCACTGCGTTAATAGCATAACTTATTCGTAATGGACTGTTGCTATAACAGCAAATGTTAGGAGTTTGACGTGATCAATTTAAACAAATATTTCTGAATCCTTGCACCTATGCTGTTTATTATCATTAGCGCTATCCCAACGGAGTCCGAGCAGTAGGTGGGGTACACCCTGGACTGGCTGCAAGCAAATTTGCTTAAATATAGTACTGTATCCCAATTTCATATTTTCAGTGGATACATTTATCAGCCTCCCAGGAGCTCACATCGAGGTAACCAAGGAATTTTTTTTCTCTCGAGCAATTTTCCAACTCCACTGCAAGTGCAATACCATGCGGTGATGGATGATGGCTGGGCTGGCCTATGTGCAGCAATGTGTTGTACTCCAGCCTCGGGGGGGGTTGGGAGCAGTACGAGGAAACACTGCACCAGTGATCCGTATGTCATATTGGACGGCTCGTAACATAGAGGCAAGATTCGAAAAAGAAAGAAAAAAAAATAAATGTACATTAGGAATGAGTTGACTTTAATTTTAGACACAAAAAATGGTCCCAAAATAAAATTGATAGAGCACTTTAAAAACAGCCACTGCTGCATACAGTGCCGAACATCAAGTAAAAATCAGTCATATGAAAACAGTCCGTTTTAACCTTAGCCAGCTACCACAGATTAAAAAAAAATAGCCCTATTTAAAATGTTACATTTAACTGAAAAAACTAACCATACCTGATCAGATCAGAACTGCTGTACAGAGTAATGTCTCCCACACCCCCACCCCCTACTGTAACAGACACACTTCCCATTACATGAAGTCATTTGAAGCCGATAGAAATATTGATTAGTGCGACCAGAGGGACCTGACAAACATTGCAGTACAATGTGGACATGACCGTATCAAATGAAGGACATGTTGGCAATATGCCAATATGGTTGTTGCATTCAGAGAAGGGGGAAAAAAACGTTACACATAGCAATCAACCTTTTCCATTAACCCGCTCATTTGCTGATGTTTTAATCAACCTCGCTTTGTTATAGTTTTTCACACCTATAACAATGATTTGGTCTCTGTCTACTGCAAAGATCTTAAACTTGGGAGGATTGTATCTGGAGACGGGAATGGTTGCAGAATCAGAAATGCCTGCAATTCTTGTGATCCCTATTAGGATGCCATTTTGTTTTCAAAACGACTCAATGTGTGGATTGACACCCCACCGCCCCCCACACACACACTTCTTGTGGAAGTACAAAAACAACAATAACGCATTATGGCTGTAATGTGACGAGAAATTGGCTCCTCAGCATGCGCTACACATGCTGATGTGCGTTTTGTTATTTTGTCTTCCAAAACCGCCATTTTCTGAGTCTATAACTGCAGACGTCTTGGAGAGGTTTAATTGGCCATATACATTAGCCGATTACAGTAGATGACAGTACAAGTAATTTTTATTGAGAATCATCATAATGACTACAATAACTTTTATATTTATCTGTTTTCTTCTTTTTATTCATGCTCCGTACTGTGTCCTGCAGTGCTTATCACGGCGCCTATAAATACAACCAATTGTTATTGTCCCCCATGTGATTATGAACATGGACAATGACAAATGAAAGTCCCTTTTTCCGAAGTTACTCTTAAAGCAGTGCATACAACACTAAACCGTCACCTTTGTGATGATGCTCGTACTAACACAACACTATATTCCCCCCATTTTTTGGAACCCCTGTGGCTTTAAATATGTGTGGTCTACATACGAATTCTTACTCAGGAGCTTCAGGCCGTGAGTAGCTATCTCATCGTCTCGTCTCATCCGTGGACCAATGAAATTGTTTGGGTCCGCCCTAATACAGTTTGGAGTGCGTACGCGAGCCGCGTGAGATAAAATATGCAAGTGTTGTGTGTGCGTAGCGGTCCACAGCTGTGTAGGTGTGCATGTAGAGGTCACAGTATGTCGTTGTGCGAAAATATTCATCTCGGGTTGAGTTTAATGAGCAGAGGGAACGAGTGCCATAAATGCAGCCATCTCAACAGTGCGACCCTCATCTCTCTGTTGTTTGTTTGGCCACCGATTCCCACCATCACTGGCAACCAGACAGAAAGAAATCCCCCTCACGGACTTGTATAATAAGTCCGTACATCTCCTAAATCTCTCCAACTCATAAACAAACCAATTTCCAAAGGCTGCACTGCCTTGTGGTGAAGCTCATCGGTGAATTGGCCTTGTTTGACGAGAGAGACTGAAAGGCAAATATCCCATGTTATAATGTGGAGACCATCATGAACATGAAGCGTGTACAAATGTTATGGCTAAATTTAGCGGGTTCAGCCTTTAATCGGGCATGTTTTGTCGTGTGGAAACGATGGTCATGTATCCTTTCTCATCGGTGCCAGCGGCATATAGTGACGAGCAGAATAATTAATGTAACTGGCAAAAAGCCCCAAATTTCACTCTTAAGAGTATTTCGAGTGCCGTGACTCACTCACTTAAAGGTAAAAGTATTACCTCCAGCGGTTGCTTTCAAACCAAAGCAAAACAATTATTAAGCTGCCATACACAGCGAGACACATTAAGAAAGGAACATTTTTGTGGACTGGCGATTAGCACTTAGCACCTAAACTCGCCCTCTCTCCTTACAGTCAACTTGGATCGACTCCAGCTCACCCGATGAGGATAAGCGCGATAGAAATTTGATGGATGGACTTTGATCGCCCTATTCCATGAGTGCTGTTTACACAAAAAAGCCCAAAACGTTGAGATACAGACTGACAGGTCCCGTAAGGAAGCTGCTGTCTTTCTGTCCACAAAATCTTTTTTCCTTATTCAATTAGAGTTCAAGCAATAACCAATACACGGTAAAATGAACACTAGTTGCACATGTGCGCAACCACCGCCAAAGCCGCCTAGTAGTGGCTCGCGACAGTAAACATAGTTACTGTGGGATGAACACACAGAGCCGTCTCTGCGGGCAAAGATCTTCACAGGCCTCCAACCGGGAAAGGGATCGCACATCAGTGGGAGGTCTGTCGACCTATTAGCATAACTAACGTAACACTTGCAAGCACAAGCCTGCCGCACACCCTGCAAATCAAACAGAAATGATAATGAAGCGACACAATCACAGGAAAGAAAAAAAAAGATTCACGTTGTCTTTTTTTTGTGTTTACAATTGTGTGACATCACCGGCAACTGCCCTCCTATTTCACGAGTCTGTCACTCGGGTTTCTTTACACAACATCGCTTTTAGGCATGAGCCATGAGAGGATGAACAAAAATGAGCTCTTGAAGTCACCTGTTGTTGACTGTTACTTTAGCAAAATCTTTATTGTCTCAAGTAAAAAGAAAAAGTAGCCTTCCAAATAATTAAGTGTAAGAACTCAGCAAAATATGTTTACTCATAGCTACTGAGTAAGGGCGACATGGTAGTCGAATGGTAAGCACGCCAGCCTCACAGTGCAGAGTTGCAGGGTTCAAATCCTGCTCCGGCCTTCCTGTGTGGAGTTTGCATGTTTTCCCCCTGCCTGCTTGGGTTTTCTTCGGGTATTCCGGTTTCCTCCCGCATTCCAGAAACATGCATGGCAGGTTAATGGAACACTTAACTTGTCCCAAGGTGTGAGTGTGAGCACGAACGGTTGTTCGTCTATGTGTGCCCTGCGATTGGGTGGCTCCAGCACACCCCGCGACCCTTGTGAAAGTAAACGGATTAGAAACTGGATGGATGGATGAACTACTGAGTAAATACAACAAAGTCAATGGCATGTATCATGTCATGACTAGCACGGTCAAATGAATTTCTTACGTGACATCATCTCTCAGCATTCACACGCAACCAGCAAAATCATTCAAAAATCATGTTATTTTTTCTGAATTAAACATGCACTTGCGGATCTTTTGTGCCGTGAACATTAGACTGCTTCTCCCCAATCTTGAACAGCGCAGCTTTATACAGGAACGAGTCAATGGCTCCCATACGCCTTCATATAGCCAATGTGGTGTTGTCGATTGCTTTCCAACCGTGGCGCGTGTGTGTTTCCTCCGCATTGGGAATCAGACACAGATATTGATCCATCCCATGGGCCGGAGGGTCAGACAGGAGCGGAAAATTGTGAGAAGCCTTAGAAAATTGCAATTTGACAATTTCTAGTTAGAATGAAGTGTGCCGATGGCCAGTTGCTAGGCCTTATTAGGTGCCCAAATTGCAATCGGTGGAGCGAAGGAACAGATGTCATCAACAAATGAGGAAAAATCACGTCAGAGATTCCACTTGATAAGATATGTGTGCAAGTGTGGGGGCGGGTGTGGTGCTAATGTCAAGGGTGACCGCCTTGCTTCTTATTATTCTGTTTGATTGTTTTCTATACATTTATATATTTGCAATTTATATGTTAGTGAGTATGGGGCTTTGTGGGCTTCCGGACAAACTCTTACATTATTGTCATAAGTTATTTATATAATAATTAACCCTTTCATGCAGCAGTAATGATAACCTGTAACCTGATGGCATGATAAGCTGTCCACTGTAGTAACCGTTGTCCTGAAAGGGTTAAACTCCAGATGTCTTTTTTTTGCATCCAAATTGCTGGTCCTGAAGTATGATCCAATATGGCAGCAAAAAAGAAAAACGCGAGTGCATCCAAATTCATATTAAGGTCTCCCAACTTAAATTTAGTTTGGCAGTAGTTTGACTCATGCAAATCAAATATTTGTTATAGCACATCAGTGGCGCGGCGCTACATAATAACTCAAACAAATTACATAAATATCCCGTCTTAAATGAACACACAAAAAAAGTTCCGCTTGGTGCAATAGCAAAATAAAGCTGTTGTTTAAAAGTGAATCAATTTCACGCGGAAACTTTGGAGGAGTAAATCTTGTGCTCGCTTCAGTCAACATTGACATTGTTGTAATTTTCGTTTGGGTAACGTCATTCTCTTTGTGTGTGTCGCCTATGAAACTTTTTTACCAATCAACTCTTCACACTATGCTGTTTTTTTTTTTTACTGACACGGTTCATGGATGAACAGAATGACGATCGGATGTTACAAACGTAGACACAAAGAAAATCTGTACAAATATATATATATATATATATATATATATATATTTTAAGAACAAAAGTGCTCCGACAGTATAAACAGAAATTGCTGGTCAACACGAACCAGGAAAAACAATACATTAACAATAAGCGGAAAATAGTTAATCCGAGAATACACATGAAATGACTAGAGCCCAATTGCACGAAACAAAAACGAGCAAGATCAAAAACTAAAAAATATAAATACTGACAAGGAAAAGAGCACAAAAACCAGCAATGACAAGATCGAGAGGTCTAGAAAATAACCCTTGAGCCTGAGCAGCAGACAGGGTCAATAATCCCACACAGACATGGCATCTTAGCAGTTCTTAAATACTTGGCTAACTTGCGGACCAAATTGACAGCAGGTGTGCATGCTGGAGGGACGCCTCTCCTCTGCCACCTGCTGGAGACACACAAGAACAGGATCATAACGGAGACATGTTGTAAAGGTCTTTACATTTTTCTTTTTTTTTTTTTTTTGTGTTTGGTTTTCCTTGCCCTTGTGGGGCTTGAAATCAGCAAATGCCGTAAAAACAAACAAACAAAAATCGAAGGGGAAGCATCATCCATCTGCTTTCCTGACATCCTTGACATATATTTCGAATTATAATGATACCAAGGTTGGTCCACTTTATTTAATGAATCCCTTATAGTTCTTCAGTTTAATGCTATCATTCCGAAGTCCACAACAAGACGTTGGCCTCAAACCAGCTGGCTGTGCTGACCCATCATGCTTTGTACCCTTTGTCCCAAATGGAATCCTTTTATCTGCATTTCCACTTTGTCCATTGCATCCTCCGGTCTGTCGAACCTCAAAGCCATTACTTTGAATCTTCAGATATCTGTGGCCTTTCTTCTCTTTTCGAATTTAATTACCAAACCGGGGTACATTCATTCTCACCGGGGGATCAATCCAAATGGAAAAGGAATGGCCAATCTGCCGCCTGCTCGCACGGCTCGGAATAAGCGGAATAACCCGAAGAAGGCAAGGCGAGTCACGCTGTGCCTGCTCTTCCGACCCTTCTGCATCAAGCAGGGGGGCTATCGAGCAACACTTGCATCCTCTCCCATTTTTGCCATTGCCAAATCTGATGGCGGCTCAATCATTTTGTAAACATGCATCGACTTTGTCAAATCGTCTGATCAGATAATCCTAAATATCTGATTATTTTTTGGGGGTGGGCGGTAATGTCTGTTCTCAGACATTAATCCCGACTAAGCACTCGTATGCAACCTTTCCAAATTAACCATTGGTCCAAATGTACTGTAATTCTTAAGTCCTTACTCAAGCCATGGAGCTGTAGCGCATTGAAATATCGGTCCTCTGAGGTGACATTTGAAGAACTCTGGAATAATCGATGCATACTTCATCATGATCCACTCAGGCGATGTCACATGGACACACTGGAAAAACCTTCAAAGCCACAATTACCTGGATGTGATGTACTGATTACTGGGCACACTCGTGTTAATTGCTTAGTTTATTAGCAGTTGATCGTCAAGAATGGGGTTGATTGTGTGGAATTGACTTACGATGTCTGGAAGTACTTGAGTGCAGTACTCCAACTTTTGTAAAATTTTGCTCATGGACAGTAAACATGACTTAAGCCATGGAAATGGAATGTTGAGCTGCGTCCAGCCGGATCTGCACAACGTCACAACAGCCATTTAGTGTGCAGCAATGTTTACGTTCACCGTTCTTTGCTTTTGCGTTGCATTCTGGGATGCGGTGGCCATTTTGGGCAAAAAGAATTAAAACCCAAACAAAGATACCTGAAGCACGGGCCAAAGATGTTTATGCAGTGGAGAAAAAGCACAAAGTCCCGAGCTTTCCATGGTCCATGCCAAGAATGTTTGGAACCCGAAAATAGTGTGTAACCCGTTCATTGGTCATAAACTGAAATGGATGGTTATCACCCCTCACCCACCTTAAATGACCAATTCAACAACGCTTTAAATCTGGGCCCGGTGCCTCTTATAAAAAAAAAGATAAATTACTTCTTAAAAGGTTTGTTCAAGGGTCGGGGAGCCAAGTGTATCCAAAGCTGAAGGATTTAAAGAGAGACATAAAATCCGTTTGGTCTCACTTGTGGACTGGAAGCGGGAGTGAGTGAACGCTGCTGAGAGCTCTCGGTAACAGTTGGTGGCCTCTTGGGGCGTCCGGATTTTCTCCAGCGTTTGCGACTGGACTGACACTACTATGTGTCTCAAGTAAGTGCGGGCAGACACATGCCACGTTAATTGAAGGTAGCGGATGAGATCGCCCACTGGTTCCGCCCCCATATATTTAAAAAAAAAAATAAAATAAAATAAAAAATATATATATATATACGGCCCGGTAGTCCAGTGGTTAGCACGTGGGCTTCACAGTGCAGAGGTACCGGGTTCGATTCCAGCTCCGGCCTCCCTGTGTGGAGTTTGCATGTTCTCCCCGGGCCTGCGTGGGTTTTCTCCGGGTGCTCCGGTTTCCTCCCACATTCCAATAACATGCGTGGCAGGCTGATTGAACACTCTAAATTGTCCCTAGGTATGAGTGTGAGTGCGAATGGTTGTTCGTTTCTGTGTACCCTGCGATTGGCTGGCAACCGATTCAGGGTGTCCCCCGCCTACTGCCCGAAGACAGCTGGGATAGGCTCCGGCACCCCCCGCGACCCTAGTGAGGATCAAGCGGCTCGGAAGATGAATGAATGAATGAATATATATATATATATATATATATATATATATATATATATATACACACGTGTGTCGTTACCCCCATGGTGGTGGGGTGTGACGTTCATCAGCACATTCATTTTTCTTTTCCTTATCCTTTCTGCTTTTGTGAGTCAGCCTCCCCAGAGATCTGCTGCTGGGTATAGATTTTCCATTTTAATGTTACATATAAGGGGTTAGATGATATCGTGATAGGATAAAATCGTCGGAAATGTTCACAATCACCCGACAAACTCAACAATGTTTGAATTGATTGGCTGTTTCGAGAGAAAAAGAGCAGTCCCGAGCGTGTAGATATGATTTTGCATCACAGAGCAGCTAGACTTTGTGATCTCGGTGTTGAGCAGCGCGTAGCTTCTTTATATGCATTGACTCTCTGTGCGTTGACTCTGTTGCCGGATGCTTTCCTCAGCAACCGGAGATGTTGTTTTTGCGTGCATGCTTTTCTTTAGCATTCCGGCAAGTTATTTTATCACTCGTTTGTTCGTAAGTGCATAACGCATTCAGCAGAGTGCCAGTCTCTCTCAATGGGCACTGACAAAAGCAACACTATTAGTCACCTCAGTCTCCTTGGTTAGACCGCAATGAAAAAAAAACATCCACACATTGTATGGAGCTATTTGACCTGTACTGATGCAATGAGTTGTCACTTATTTCTGAAAGGGGCTGCTCCTAGTTGAATATGGATAACTTTTCTTCATGAGTGATCACCACGTCAAAATGGTGGTCGTTGCCAACAGTGGTTTGAGAATATCGAAAAGAGGACTTACTCTGTGAGGGGCTTAATTGACATGATAACTAATTGTATGCACATCTCTGTACCGGAAAATACGGTGTACTGTATATACAAATACTTAAATAAATATGCACCGCATTTTCCGCATTATAAGGCGCTTCGGAGTATAAGGCGCACCTTCGATGAATGGCCTACTTTAAACCTCTTTTCAGATATTGGGTGCATCGCATTATAAGGCGCATAGAATAGAAGCAACAATAGTAGCTGCGGTTGCATAATGCATCCACTAGATGGAGCTATGCTAAAGCGAATACAATACAATCCATCTTGATTTACATAGCGCTTTCACAATGGCTGTGCCTGTAACAAAGCGCTTCACAGAACTTTTAATATACTACATCCAAGAAATCGGAATATATAACCTCCGGATATATAACCGTATATATATCACATCGGGGGCACATAAGGCGCAGTGTCAGCTTTTGAGAAAATTGAATGCTTTTAGGTGCACTTTTATAGTGCGGAAAATAAGGTGTGTGTGTGTGTACCATCCTAATGTTAAAGCACTGCACATATTTATGTTGGGTAGATCCTCATAAATGGGCTTGTACCTTTAATCTATCAAGCTAATTACAACAACTTCCAGCCTGATATTATCCATTGCAGAGATGCTTTCATATGTAGATGTGATTAAATTATGCTCTGGTGAGCTCATGAGATAGCCATTTACATTTAGAGATGTTTTGGTGCTCTGCCCCTCCGGAAACCTTCTTAACACGTTTTCTGCTGCAATCACAGGATTCTGATGACCTGACATATTCTCCGAAGACCCGGCTGACACCGCGCTGCTTTACATTCATAGACACTTTGCGACAGTATATTAAACCTTCATGTGGTTTTGGAATGGGTCAAGCTGCTTAATCAAGTTGGTCAAATCATATTTCAAAGGCCCTAATTTGGCACCGTCAAAGTTTGTGACCTTATAGCCTTTGAAGAATGAAGGCTGTACATTTTTCGTTCAAGGGCAGGGTGCTTTACTTAATATGCTGCCAGAGTTTGATCCATTTTTTTGATTCATATTTCCCCAAAAGCATGAAGGTGAGAGCTTTGTTTGCCCCTTTTTGATTGGGCGCTTTATTAAAGAGCAACGTAGAGAACTCAGAAACAACACAGAGAACGAACCAAGGATGTTCTCCTTGCCCCTATAATGCAGATGACCGTGCCTTTTATACCCGTTTCCAACATTTTACGTGAGTCAAAGAGTAACCTGAATATGAAACTTTTACTTTTGCACAACATAAACACAGCGACATTATTAGTACATTTGCGCCACCTCCTCTCCTGGGACAATGACTGGTGATCAGAATTTTTTCGAAGCCATCTAGAAGTCAGTCTCCATGGGCAAAGCCGAACCTCCCACCCCCGTGTTTTTACCCCAGTGGGTTTTGAAAATCTTTCTGATTCTACCAGTCGTTCTCGGCAGACCCCCACGATAGGTTTGGGCCTACCTGGTCGCAACAGCTCTTTGCCCCACCATGAGTGGCAACACGGCACCAGGTGGAGATCGGTTGACAGCTACAGAGTCCAACCCCTCTCGAGAGGACTGGTAGCAGAGCCCGAGCTGTGTGTGGAGGTTCGCCCAAAGAAGTCGATTTTCTTGACCTCACACACTAGCTCGGACTCCTTCCCGAACGGAGAGGTGAAGTTCCACTTCCCTTGGAGCACCAAGGAACATGGCACACTGCACCTGACCCTTTGGCCCCTACCACAGATGGTGAGCCCATGAGAAGAGTTTCCTTTTGGTCTTGGATAATACCCCGACCTGTTCATTTTAGTGTACAACTCTGAAGATAATGTTCACAATAACCGGCGGATACCCTCGCGGTATCCACTGTGGGATTACAGCTCTGAAACCTCTAAAAATTTTGTTTGCAGTTGAACTTCTCCATAAAGTAGCATCCATTATTTATCTCGGGGCTGTTGAGCCGACTCTCCATGGCTAAACTTTTGCAATGAGTGACTGTTTTAGGTTTGCCCCTTCTAAAGAAAGCAGTGAATCGAATCGGGGGGAGAATTAAAAAAAAAAAAAAAAAAAAAAAAGGCCAGAGCCGTCAGTCATCCGCCCGTTTCCTGATGTCGAGTTCCATTTGTGCCATCACGCTCCTGAGCTTTATTGTGAACTAAGTCGTCAGCCGTCAAAGGAATAATAATAATAATAATAATACATCACATTTGTAAGCGCCTTTCACAACACTCAAGGACACTGTACAGCCAAGACCAATAGTAAAACACAGATAAAATAATAAATAAAGAAAGAAAGATTTAAGGCGGGTAGGCAAGTCTGAATAGGTGGGTTTTGAGCTGGGTTTTGAATAAGGAAAGAGAGTCAATATTACGAATGTTGGGAGGAAGTGAGTTCCAGAGTTTGGGGGCAGAGCGACTGAAGGCTCTGCACCCCATTGTACTGAGACGGGCAGAGGGTAGAAAAAGGTGGAGGGAGGATGAGGACCTGAGTGAGCGAGAGGGAATGGAGATTTGAAGAAGATCTGACAGATAGGGGGGCGCAAGGTTATGGATGGCTTTGAATGTATAGAGAAGTATTTTGAAGTTGATTCTAAGTTTGACAGGAAGCCAGTGGAGCTGTCGGAGGATGGGGGTGATATGATGGAAGGAGGGGGTTCTCGTGATGATCCGGGCTGCTGAATTCTGAACAAGTTGAAGTTTATGGAGGAATTTTTGATGGACACCGAAGAGGAGTGAGTTGCAGTAGTCAATACGGGAAGTGACGAGACTGTGAACAAGGATAGCGGTGGTGTGCGGAGTGAGTGAGGGACGGAGGCGGTTTATATTGCGAAGGTGGAAATGAGCGGACCGGGTAATGTTATTGATGTGGGAGTGAAAGGATAGTGAACTGTCAAGGATGACACCCAAACTCTTCACCTGGGGGGAAGGAGATATAGTGGCATTATCAATTGTGAGGGAGAAACTGTCGGCTTTGTTTAGAGTGGATTTGGTACCGACGAGTAGGAGTTCAGTTTTATTGCTGTTTAGCTTGAGGAAATTGTGGGTGAACCAAGATTTGATTTCTGAGAGACAGTGAGAGAGGGACGAGGGTGGGAGAGAAGCGTCGGGTTTGCTGGAGAGATAGAGCTGGGTGTCATCCGCAAAGCAGTGAAAGTGTAAGCCAAATTTGCGGAAAATGTTTCCGAGTGGAAGGAGGTAGACAATGAAGAGGAGCGGACCGAGGACAGAACCCTGGGGAACACCAGAAGAAACGGGGAGGGATTGTGAAGTAAAAGAATCAACTTGAATGAACTGAGAGCGGCCAGTGAGATATGAGTGGAACCAATGTAGAGGGGTGTTGGTGATGCCTATGGTAGAGAGTCGATTGAGGAGGATGGGGTGAGAGATTGTGTCGAAGGCTGCACTCAGGTCAAGGAGGATGAGGATGGAGATAAGGCCAGAGTCTGCTGCCATGAGAAGATCGTTTGTGATTTTTATGAGGGCTGTTTCAGTACTGTGACGGGGACGGAAGCCGGACTGGAATTGTTCATAAAGACTATTGTCGGTAAGGTGGGAGTGGATCTGAGAGGCGACAGTTTTCTCCAGAATTTTCGAGATGAAGGGAAGATGGGAAATGGGGCGTAGGTTATTGAAGTCATTGGGATCTGAACCAGTTTTTTTCAGGATTGGTGTGACAGCTGCAGTTTTGAAGAGCACAGGAACAATTCCAGTCGACAGAGAGGAATGGATAATGGCTGAGATGAAGGGAAGCAGAGAGGGTAGGCAGGATTTGACCAGAACTGTAGGGAGGGGATCGAGCTGACAGGAGGAAGTCTTGGATTTAATGATGAGGTCTGAAATTAATGAGAGATGGGGGAGTTCAAAAGAAGAGAACAGTTTGCAAGGGGTGAGAGGTTCAGATGAGGGGAAAGGTACAGAGGAGCCCAGATGCTGGTGGATTCTGTTGATTTTTTCATTGAAAAAGAGGAGAAGTGCATTGCAGGTGTCACGAGAATAAAAGTGAGGTGGTAGGGAGTCAGGAGGTTGAGTGATTCTGTTCCAAAGGGAAAAGAGAGTCTTAGTATTTCCAGCATTGGAGCAGATGAGTCCGGAGTAGTAATGTGATTTTGCTTGAGAGATGGAGTCCTTGTAGAGGGATAGCTGAGCTGCATAGATGTCCTTGTGAGCAGTGAGGCCGGTTTTCCTATAAAGTCTCTCAAGCTGCCGGGTTTGGGATTTCAAGGAACGTAGATGAGGGGTGAACCAAGGGGCAGACCGAGTAAAAAGGACAGAGCGGGACTTGACAGGGGCGAGAGTATTGAGGATGCTGGTGAGACCAGAGTTGTATTGGAAAACCAAATCATCAGGAGTGGAGTCAATGTCCGGAGTCAGGGTGGTCAGCCATGCAGTGAGAGAGTCAATGTTAATGTCTTTAATATTACGGTAAACAATGGTCCGGGGTGATTTGGCAGTTGAGAGCTGGAGTGTAATGTTGAATGAGATAAGGAAGTGGTCCGTTATTGGAAGTTCGTCAGCAGTACAGTTGGAGGGGGAAATACCAGAGCAGCAGATCAGATCCAGGGTGTGACCTTTGATGTGTGTGAAGGAGTCGTCGGTTAGTCGATTATGACCCTCACCTTCCTTCAAGCGCGTTTGTTGCCTCTGTTCATCATCAAAGGATGAATGGGCTGCCGCGCGCACAGCGCAGATACAGTACGCGCATTAAATATTCATGGATTAAAACTGACGCTGTTATTCAATTTGCTTGCAGCTCTTATGTTATAATGATATTTTTCCTCCGTTTTTTTTTACAATAGGGTAATACAGAGGAGAATAGAAAGTGTGTGTGCATGTGTGTGTGGGGGGGTGGAGGGGGTGGAGGCTAATCCAATTTTGCAGGTGCGGCTTTACGGGCTTCTCATTGAGAATCGGACTTGTGCTGGGAAGGATTCGGCATGGGATCTCGGTGCAGTTTTTTTTTTCCAATAGTGACAGCTGCTTTGTGCTAGCGTGATGCCAGGCTGCAATGCAATAGTCTGCTTAAATCTAACGTACGGAGACAGTCGGAGGAGAACACCATTAGAACGCAACACATTAGCCAAATTCCTGCAGATTAGGGCGTACATTTGAATTGAATAATCCAAAGTTATTTTCGAGCTTCTAATATTGAAGTATTTAAAAGCAAATTAGAATTACCCTATTTATTGATTGCTACTACTATGTGTGGTCCAATGTATGTTGTGTATTGCATGTGGTATGTATTGTGTAGCAGCACAGAGGGCCTGTCTTCCGAGACAAATTTCTCCTCCGGGAGACCAAATAAAAGGTCAAATTGTATTTCAAAATTCAATAGTTGATCAAGGACACGTTTCCAAATTCCAATGTATAAAATGTCCTTAAAATATCCCTTAAAACAAATGTACCGGTCCGTGAGTCATTTCTTACTGGGCCGCACAGAAAGAATAAAGAACTCACTTTAATTCCGTTTTATTTACCGGATTGGCCCGAATATAAGACAGTGTTTTTTGCATCGAAATAAGAATGAAAAAGTGGGGGTCGTCTTATATTCGGGGTTTAGACATTATACCCATTCATGACGATTGGTGGCGCCAGATATAATTGAAGCGAATGCTGAACTGGACTCCCCAGGCCAAAGTGAACCACTGTCACGAAGAATAAAAATAAAAAATAGCGGTAGCACGAAGAAGAAAAATAAAAAAAAATAGTGGTGATAAGGAAAGGAGAAGAAAATAATAGAAGAGATAACAGAAAATGAAGAAACCTCCTGACAATCTGGAGAAAAGTGGGTCGAAGATCGGCGAGGTTAACCGGCAGCTGAGGAGAAGTTATGTCATTTACATTTCAAAAACCAGAAGCCCTTCATTTACGAATGTGAGTGCACTTTAGATTTGAATGAGGCAAAATAACATGCTTTTTCTCTCAAATATATTGTTATAATCATTTGTTTCAGATGTATTGTAATTCTTTTCTGTATAAAAATTAATTTGGTGTTCAAAAAGTATTTTTTCAAACTTGAGTCTTGGAAAAGAGGGGGTCGTCTTATAATCAGGGCCGTCTATATGGTATTTCGGAATCTGAAAGACGTTTTATTTTGAAAAATTACCGGATTATCTGTTACATCCATTTTACACTGTGTCACTCTTGATACAGCTCAAGGTGCGCTTCTCGGTCACGTGATGGATTGCCGCGAAAGTGAAACTCAGGGCAATCAAAATGAGTAAAAAACAAACGTAAAAAGCCCAGCCAGGAGACAGAAGAGAAGCCTATGTGTACAAGAAAAATAAGGCTACATTTGAAAGACAGTATCAGGAGTCCTACTTAAAATAACTTTATCTCAATGGGAGATTCCCATGCACCGAGCCCACTCTGCATAATATGCGGCGGTTGGTGAGTCGTATTTTTCATGTGCTTTTAGGATTATGTTTCGAAAATACCACGCAGGTCACATCATATTATTTTGTTGTATTTATCCGTCACACCTTAAAGGCCGGTCCCTGAAAATATTGTCTGACATTAAACCGGTCCATGGGGCAAAAATGGCTGGGGAGCAACCTCTGCCTTAAAATATAAGATTTCATTTGTTTTTCCCTGACTGTCTTAAATACTGTAGCGCCCAATAAGTTGCAGTAAAACTAATGAGGGAAGAAGAAATCGTTCCCGATCCCAACAAAGCATTATCAGTACTCTCTCACACAAAAAGACCGTATACTTAAGCATCAACTTATTTAACATGCTCATTATGTTATTATATGAGAGCGAGTACGTTTACATAATAATAAGATCGTCCTTCAAAGCTCTTGCAGGGAAAGCGAAACGAATCTATTTCCATTAATGTATACTCATCTATTTTTGTGCAGCCTGCCTAATCAAAAAATCTGCCTCCGACTTGCGTTATGTACCCATCTATTTCCATTACATTGTACACCGGTGCTGAACGGACCGCTGAATATTCAGTGAGTCTTTGTAGACTAATTATAATTTGTGCCTTCATAAACTTGGGGGACTTGAATGTGGTGACGGAGGAAGGCAGAGTGAAAAATAATGGATTTTACTTACTTTGATGCTGCCGCGCTGTGTCCGCATGTGTCTGATGAGGAGCTGTGCGAAATAAGGAACAACCGTTTTCTTAAGTTACTTTGGTGTGATAATTTTAGGTTCTGAAGTTATCGAGTTGTACCCAAAGCCCATCTCGGCAGCGGGATCACAGGAAAAGGTAGTCTGGGCTCTGATTTCAAAATATATCAATAAAATATGGGAATGTTTGATTGGCTCAGGTCATAATTTTTGGCGTTATGGCAGTGCCATGAAAAAGAATGCCATGTGGTGGGAGGATCATTAAAACACCCCCGCCAGATTCTGCATGTTACAAAATCGGGAAAACAAAAGCTCATCAGTGGGGAAACTCACTCAAAATGAGTAGAAGATGAGTGTGACTTTGAACGCATTGACATATTTGAATGCTTATCACCGTACATGTGCACTCGTGCAAATATTTGGACAATGGGTGGTAAATTAAGTTTTTTTTAATCAGAGGATTTAATGGGATATGTACATACTGTATATCCATCCATCCATCCTTTTTCGGATCCGCTTTATCCTCACAAAGATCGTGGAGGGCACGGGGTGGGGGGGGGGGGGGTGCTGGAGCCTATGCCAGTGGACATTTCAGGGGACACCCTAGGGACAATTTGGAGTGTTCAATCAGCCCGCTATGCATGTTTTTGTAATGTGAGAGGAAAACAGAGTACCCAGAGAAACCCCACACAAGCACAGGGAGAACATGTATTTGTTTTGGTTCATCAGAGAGACTTGAGCGGGCGCTGTCACGTCTTCCTGTTTCACCCAATCGGCGAAACCGGGTTTCACTCAATGATCTGGCCTCTCTGTCCCCCGCCTCTTGCCAAACGTCACCTGGGATAAACTACCCCCCGCACCCCCTCCCCCCAAATGCCACAGGGTGACTTGCCACAGGATTCTCCAAGCAAATTAGAGAGGCAAAATGAAATCGATCAATAGCTGACACCGAAGCTGGGAAGATAGAGGGGGGGGGGGGGGGGGGGGAATGCAAACAAGGCAATTACTGAACAAACAAATGAATAAGTATCAGTTCTTCTCGGCACCCGTGGTGGGTTGGGGACCTGCGACGAAGCCCAATGCGTCCAAGAAAGCATATTTCAGTGAGCTATGAAGGAAGTCTCACAGCAGCAGCACAGAGAGCCCTCCCCTCCCCCCACTGTCTATGCTGACAAACGGCGCACTTTGGGGAAAAGCTGCTGGAAATTTGGTAGTTCGGCTTCGGCACACGCACCAGTAGCACCCCCGTCGCGTTTGGAGAGGAAGCTCCCTTTTTAGGAACTCCAGATTTAGTTTTCTGTTGTGAAGATTAACACAAAACAAAACAAAACAAACAAACAAAAACACACTGAATTCCGTGCAATATTTACATATATGTATTGTGTAGCATGGGTGGATATGCTAAGAATAATTAGAGCCAACTTTAGAGAGCACACATTTAAAGTGGAAATTATGTGTTGTCACATTTCGGTTTTTCGGTCTGGCCAGCAGGTGGCAGGAGCGGTCTCTCTAGCACACCTGCTGGCAATCATTAATCAACAGAGACACTATTTAAGGACTCCTACGCTCGACACCTGTTGTGGGAGTATTGTTTATGGCATTGCTTACCTCGTTGCTCATTGACTAGTGGCGTTTGACCTCGTCGTGTTTTCGCGTGTAGTCTCGGTACCAAGTTTGTGTGTAAGTACCATTTTGTTTTGATGATCTGGCTTTTCTCGCGTGTACAAAGTGTTACATAGTTTTTCGTTCGTAGTTTGTGGCTTTACTTTCCTTTTCTTGCTCTTTTGTGCAAGCTCCTTTTGTTAGTCGTTTTTGATTTACCTCCTGGTCCTCATTGTGGACCAGCGCTTTATGTTCTCGCTTATTTTCGATTTGGACATTAAATTGTCTTTACATCGGAGACCTTGTTTTTGTCTACGTTTTTTGGATCCCCGTCCCTAACTCGGTTTACCCGAGTTCGTAACATGTGTAAAGCAGAAAAAAACAACAACAAAGGAAACAAACAAACAAACAAACAAAAAAAACTGTTCACCACAGCTTACAAGAACAAAAACGATTCTTCTTTGGCATATATGCACTATAAATATAGACATAGTCCTCCCACGGTCAATTTAGTGTCTGCTACATGCGCCACATGCATGGATCAGCTAAACCAGCTCAAAGAAACACTAAAAAAAAATAGTTCTTTAAATACCACCATCATGACCAATATTAACACAGTTGCATAGTAGGCCCAAAAACGAGGCAGCGGGTTTATTCCCTAAAAAAAAAGATTCAACATTATTGTGGGCCGCTGTAATATTAAGTATAATTTGAACAGAACATTCTGGTTATATTCAAATATTTGGGCGTATTATGCAGAAAAACAAAACACAACTGAACTGCACTTGGGCAGTGATTTGGTCAGGGACCACTAGAGGGAGCCACACTTTGAAAATCACTTCCGTCCAGCTGTACATGAGGTGCTCTGAGCAGCACATGTGAAATACGCTGGGTATCTTTTGTGTATTTTGACGGCACAACAAAAGGCCCGACTGATCCTCGAAGCTGCTGAACTCAGCTCTTCTTCGCCACCGTCAAGATGCGTGCGACATGCTGGCGTTCTGCACTTTAATCGGCAACTTGTTTCACACTAACGTCGGCGCAATTGTGAACCATTTGGGGAAAACGCCAAGAAACTGTGATACCATACAGAATGTTCAGCTCTGCTGCAGTAATGGGTTAAAATTTATCAATGATCTTAACCCTTTCATGCCCCCCTGTAACCCGATGATATGCTGTCCACTGTCGTAACAGCTGTCCCTCAAAGGGTTAAATTTCGTGAAGGTGAGGGCAGGTGACATACCGCATTGCATTTTTATTCATTTCGCATTCCCTTTTCCCTTAGAGAGCAGAAACTGTCACATGCACATGCACATGCACACACAATTACATTATTTCAATAAAATATTGGAGCAGCTGCCTTCCCGATTTTCTGTAAGTGTATTTACACCCGTGTTCATTACTGTGAATACAGAGGGTGCCAACATTTTCACTATGCATTTTAGAAAGTAGTTGAAGGTGGTAATAGGCGCTTGCAACATTGCTCACTGTGTTTTTTTGGGTTTAAAAAAAAAAAAATCCAGTGCAACCCCTGGGGCACTTGAAACAGATGGCGACACAATCAAAGTGTGACTCAGCAGAATAGTCTAAAAACCGAATCCATAATAGTGTCCTGATTCGCACTCTCATATTGTTTCACCTTTTTTTTTTTTGATCTTGCTCATATTGCCTGTTGTCTGTGAAGACTTGGTCTGGGAGCGGCAAAAAAAAAAAAAAATAGAAACGTTCCTTGAAGATAATCCGCCCCCTCCCTCGTTCATTTGTTATGAAGGGGCGTTTTGCCACAAGCAGCGGGGTGGGCCACCTGTTATGTCGAACATGCTACAGGGACAATGACTTACAATTTCAAATGCGCTCCAGCAAGAGGAAACCTGTGACATCTAAACACACACACACACGCACAGTCGTAATTGAGAATCCACTTTGTGAATGATTACAACTGCGGTGCTCCCTGACGCTAATAATTGAGTGGATGGGTGAATACCATCTGTGTATCAGGTGGGGGGGGAAGTCACCTTTACAGGAAGAGTTGACTAATGTCCGAGTGCTGCTCGGTGACCCATGAAAGGTTGATTGTATCATCATAGTAGCCATCTGGTCTACAGTGCCACTATTAGTTCTGCCAATAAATTACGGAGGGAAGACATAGAGGCTAAAGTGTGTCATGTTACAGCTAGCAAGCTTCACATTGAGGCTATTTCCAAAGACGTTAACAAAGAAGCGCTCCTAGCGGTTTACCTCGCAACTTGTGACTGGTGTAGGTATTCTATCATCCCGGGGCTTTAAATTTTTTTTTTTTTGTAAGTGCAAGCGTGTCTTATAACGCGGCGGTCCCCAAATCCCAAGCCGTGGATCATTTGGTACTGGGCCGCACAGAAAGAATAAATAACACTGACATTATTTCCATTTTATTCATTTCGGAACCTGTTTTATTTTGAAAAATTACCGGATTCTCTGTGATATCCGTCTACGGAATGCCACTCTTGATGGAGGTCAAGGCAGCGGCGCTTCTCGGTCACGTGATGGGTTACCGCTAAAAAAAACCCCGGGAGCTAGCAAAATGTATTTAAAAAAAAGTCTTTGGAAAGTTTCTTTGGGAACGGGAAAAGGCCCAGCCAGGAGACAGAAGAGGAGCCGACGACTTTCAAGCAAAAGAAGGCTACATTTAATAGACAGTATCAGAATTTCCTACTTAAAATATGGATTTATTATCAACGGGAGATTCCCACGCACCACTCTGCATAATGTGCGGCGACGGTGAGTCGGATTTTTCAGGCACTTTGTATTTGCTGTGTCTCTTATTTTGAAGGCACGTATAAAACTTCCCATAGTGACCAGAGAGTGTTGCGGCCAGATAGGACGTTCCCCGTGTCGTGATTCGTGTTTATTATTATGTTTTGAAAATACCACAGTTTTCATGGAGGTTATATTATTATTATTTTGTCGTATTCGGTCCCTGAAAATCTGACATTAAAGCGGTCCGTGGGGCAAAAAAGGTTGGGGACCGCTGTTAGAAAGGTTTTACTGCGTTAAAAATGTCACTGTATGTCAACCATAATGGATAAGTTGGGCACTTCTCTCGTGAGCAGTGATTGGTAAAACGGACGAACCACCAAGGCAGTGTAAACTTCACTTGAAAGAAGTTGCACCGACTTCTTGCTGATGATTAATTCCGATTTGAGGGCGGGGTTGCGGGCTTTGATCCATTGTAACAGAACACAACATAATTATATTTCAATCATGCAAATGAGTTGTGTTTTGGTAGTTAGAGGGCTGTTGGAGTGGATAATTGAAAACGCCTGAGATTGTCCCGCATCAAAAATGTCGAGCAAGGTGCCGCCTGGCTGATAATCGGAAGGGTTGCCACGTGTCCTGAATCGAATCTTTTTACCTTCATTGTCATTGCGAGAATTTCTTGAACACACCCAGCACTCCAAATAATCATACTGGATGTCCTCAAAGAGCGGCTTCTGTTTGAGATGGGCGTGTTGTTCCTGAGAACAAGTAAACACCTGTCCCCAAATAGCATGGCACCACATAGTTTTTGACGTCGCCGCGAAATTTTGTTCAAAATTTGATGGAGACAACGGAAACTGTTTGCAACCGTTCAAACTGTTCGGGAATGTCAGACGAATGTCTTTGCAACTGTTTGTAATGTTTGAAGGAACCCTGAGAAATAAAATGACATTCGCTCCGCGTGGGGTATCGGATAATTTGCTCAGTACCGAAGGACTGAATTTCATTCTGGTCCCAGTGACCCAGCTGCATTTGAACACGCAATTTCACATCTTTTTAAATGCTCGCAGCGATCGGGTAACCTCGGCTAATTGTTCAACGGTGACACCTTGATCTTTGCTAATGAGGAATTTTCTTTGAAAGTTGTTTTGCTCTTGCTCCAAAGAGGTAAAATTGGTCCTGACAGTCGGGGTTTCCTCCCCGGGCATACAGAACTACCAGCAGTCCGCAGCTCCCGCCTCGATTGAAAACATTAAGATTCAGAACACAGTCAATGGAGCTTACCGTTTTGTGTTTACTACACTTCAAATCCATTTTTGCTCAAAGGTTCAAAACAGAAAAAAAAACCCAATACAAAAATCATGAAGTGCAATATATTTAATCACCTTTCCCTTTATTAGTTGGCTGACTACTTACTGATTCATAAAGCATAAGAATCTTCCGTTCCGAAACACGAAACGGCACGCTTGTACCGCCCGGAACGCGTGGCAGATTATCCCATCTTGTGAGCAAGTTCTGCGCGACAAGCTTTGACATGGCACTCTGACAAGATGTTTTGAAACGTGTCAGATTGTATCTATTAGCCGCAAAGCCGAGCGATGGACATCTGTGATGTGAGCGCAACCAAACCCCCACCCCCCCAAAAAAAACAACAGTGGTGTCGACACAGGTGAAATGAGTGAAAGTGAAAGGAAAGTGTTGTGACAAGTGTGCTCATTCAGGCGGACAGCTAACAGCACATTACAGTTTGCGGATGTGTTGAAAAACACAAAATCTGAATGTGGCTCCTCTCAAGGACATCCAAGCATGTTTGCTCCATACAAATGTTTCAGCCGACTTTCACAAGATTTCTCTCGGGTTTTTAAATACATGGCTTACAGTCTCCATGCAGCCCAAATATGACTCAATGTCAAATTCAGAATACAAACACTGATGAAAAATTGTGCCCCCTCCCTCGTTAGTTACTCATTCCCGAGCAAGTATTTTACTGCAGTGCGCTGTTAGTGGCTTGGATTCAACATACATCAACACCCATTATTATTTATCATTTTCAACATCTTGCGTCACAAAGATGGACCAAAAGCAAATTACTGCCCGCTCGATATTCTCCAAAATATATTCCTAGCGTTTGATTTGATTACAGATAACAGGGCCATCATTTATCATAACTGAATTTGTCACAAAAGATCAGCCGCAGAAACAGACTCTAATGGTCTCAAGGTTAATGTTATCGGAGATCATGTTTCTTGGGGTACTTTCATTTCAATGGAATGATGTGATCAGATGTGAATAAAGTCTCGATACACTGGACGCCAACGCAAAAGCTACTACCACTCCATGTGGTGAGCAAAATGTGTTTGTAGCAAAACTGCGCATCTGATCAAAAACGATTTTCTTTTTCACCATTGATGCTTTGTGTTGTGCACAATTATTTTGATATGTTCACATGGGTTGGACATAGTCACAATATTTGAATAATGTCTCAGTGTGTTTAAGCCAGTTGCGCTGGGGTCAATCGTTTCATGTGTGGCGGTGAGTCGCAGACAGTATTTTATTCGTCCGGGGCCAGATTGTCCACTTTTGTTGGTTTCGGACAGATTCTTCGGCAGGGGTGTCAGTCTTATTTTAGTCGCGGGCCAATTTGGAGTTGCATCTGCCGTTGGAGGGCCGTTATGCTTACAGTGAAACCACAAAATTATTACTTTTACACAACACATGAATTGATCACTAGTTTTCAAATCAGTCAAGTCAATTTTAATAGTTTGTTCAAGTGAGTGTAAACAGGGTAACCAAAATTATTGTAAAATCTCAATGTTATTTATTATACATGACAGGTTTGACATTTCAATACAGATTTGAGCAAGTTGACACACATCATTTGCTTTTGAGGGCCGCATTAAATGACCTGACGGGCCAGATCTGGCCCCCGGGCCTTGAGTTTGACTCTAGCGTTCTTCGGTGTGTGTGTGACTAAATTGTCCATAGGTTTGAAGTTCAAATGACCAAAGTCAACTAAAACTCCAGCTAACAGGCAGTATAGAAACTGGATGGCTGGTATATGTGCAACACACCGGCAAAACAAACGAATAAAAGCGTAACTGTATATGTTTTATCTCGTCGGTAACTAACAAAAAGGGTGACAAGCCCTGCGCCATGTTTTCTTGTGATCATCGACTCTCGCGTCGACACGCGCTTGTTGACGGAAGCCACGAATAATGGCGTAACGCGTTTCATGTCCCCATTGAAGCCTGGCTAAATGAAAAGACAACTGCATCTAATTAGCCAGGCATCAGGTGCGGGCTTGATGCTCGTCTTCGGGAGGCTGCTATGGCGCCTCTTCTCTGGCTGCCTGTAAATATTGACGCTTGTAGATTGGGCACGGCGGAGGGAGCGCAGCTGGGGGTAGGGAGCTGACCGTGTCGGGAGAACCGAGACGGTCGCTTGTAGGCTTCCTCGCAGCGTGCCGTGCCGCCATGTGTTTTGAACTCCCTCGGCGCTCCTGCGGCATCGGTGTGTTTGCGAGTAGACGTGCTGATTTTGCGCTTATGTAAGGGATGTTTTCCCTTTCAGGAATTTATAACGGGGCATTGGGTGCAAACACTGGAGAGCGTTTTATTATGATTTTTTTTCTTCTTCTTCAGTTCTTTTGTTTATCTGTGAGATGTGAATCGCAGCTTGGAGGGAATCGACTTCTTTTTTTTTCTCCAGAGAGGAAAGACAGCCAGAATGAAAATTAGTACAGGGCAGACCTCTGGAAAAGAAAAGTTAATTACGAAAATAAATTATAACGATGCAAAGTGATGTTTTATCATCAGTGCGTGAGCTCCATGATTTTAATGTGCAAACTTGAGTTAAACTAGATGTATTCAAAACATTACACTGACGGAAATGAATTGAATGCGATTTAATTAAGTGACGGCTGCACAACTGGTGGGGTGGAAAGTTTCAACCATTCATTTGAAAGAGCAACCAATCTCAAACCGTGCACATTTGTGAATGTCATTCGCTGTGGCTTGACTTAATCTATCTCCAAAGCAACATCCGCCTCCTATTTATGTGACAAAAGGAAAACAAGAGTATGTATCATATTTTGTAAATGTTTCCCACCCCGATGATGCAATCAATCTCATCCCCTATCTTAATGTAGCTCAAATGGTCAATTATTGATTTGTGTTTAAGCACCAGTTCCCAGAATGATTCCCTGGCCCCCATTACATTGAGACCAGAATCTTGCCATTGTAAATCCAAATCATTTTGAAGCTTTTACTTTGTTATATTGTCCAAATGAAGCTCCTCAACCCACACAAAATCTCCCAGCACTGTATCTATTTACTTTTTTTTTCTTTTGAGCGCCTCACACTGCTCCTTGCCACTCCAATGTTTATTCATGCCTCAAACGCGTCTATCCTGAGCGAACACGCACCGAGTATGTGCCGATTGTAAGACACTTAACCACGCGGGACTGCCGCATTTTGGAAGAAGGTGAAAATGAGAGCAAACGTGTTTACAGCATTTGCCGCCCAACGAGCACTTAGAATAGAAGTCTCTAATTACTGGTTAAAATATGGAGGTGACGGATGACAAAAAAACGATTAGAACTTGACAAATGTTATAATTATTTTGGTAATCATTTTTCATTTAAATTGTGGCAATAGAGGGCAGTTGGTGGGTTGTGTGTGTGTGTGTGGGGGGGGGGGGGCGAGGGGTGGATATGTGAATGTGTTTTGAAACCTCTCCCATGTTGCTGAGAGAAAATGTTTGGTCGAGCGACTGGTGTGCTCAATTGTCCCCATGTGATGCAAATATAGACATTGGTCAAATTCCCGTTGAGATGTGCTGATTTAAATTCAAATGAAGGTTTCTGAGCGGCCATATTTCGGCCCTCCTCTCTCTCTGGCCTTGATCTGACCACCGTTGTGTTTTACAGCCAAGCCACTGAGCAATTTGTGCAGGAGTGTGCACAGCTTAAAGTGCGGCCCTCTTCGACTGGCCCCGTTGCTCTCAGCAGGGGCCGGGGAGTGGTGGATGCGGGAGGTTGGGGCGGGGGGAGCGCTGAGCTCTGATCTGGAACACTCACACAAATCCTATAAAGCAGGACCATCTTATGTTCCATGGTATTTGCCGGCATCCACGTGTATACAAAAGCCAGTTGGGATCTGACATACACACACACAGACAGACAGCTCTTCCCTTATATGGGTGACACTTTGACCTTTGAAGGCATCTCATCTCAGCTACGAACAAGGAGCCCGAAACATCCTACGCGGCCCCAGAAATGAATTCCCACAGACGCAGAGTTGAAAATGAGAGCCCCGTAGAGATTCCTCATCTATGAACAGCGACCTTGCTGAGATTCTGGGCCAGAATTCCAGAGCCGTTGACAGATTGTCATCTGCCAAGGCGGAGCCCAGAGCAACAAAAACTTGTGCCTGCCACATCATCTGTCAAGCCGGTTGCTTGAGAAGTAGGAAGCGTGATTAAAATCAAACACCCAGCCAGGCTGTAGGTCAACTTTTAAAATCTAACTTTTTGTTGTTGAATTAATTTTTCTCTTCTTTTTTTTCACTACTTTTCTCCTGTTGAAATTAGACAGTTTAAATGTGACCCTCCCCCACATATTGCTAGCATAGAATGATCAGCCATAGGAAGACGAGTGGGGTGGGGGCAATGCTTCACGTTTGAATCTGCCATCCATTATACATTGTTCATACAATCACACTGAACCGGATTTTATTTAAAAAAAAATTTGGTGGCCCCCTTAGCATTTTCTTATACTGCCTAATCATGAGGCGGGGTGGCCCGTGGGCCTGTTCTCAAAATAACTCACCAGTGATGGAAAAATTGTGATTTCCTCAGGATGCTATAGAATTGATCATTCAAATATGTGGACAAAATCGGGAGCTGTTCTCCTTAATCCGCCCCCACGAGTAGCACTCGGCTTTAAAAAGATGATGTGATTTGTCAATGCATTCCCTGCGACAAGTTCAGGGTGTTCCTTTTCTGCTGCCCAAAGACAGCTGGGAGAGGCTTCAGCAAACACGCGACTCTCGTGAGGATAACCGGCTCAGACAAAGAATGGATGGATGAAAAAGACATTTTTTCAAAACCTTTTGGTTTATTATTGTTAATTGGAAAAAAAAAAGCGCAGACCCCGTTCCAGTCCGAGGTTGACGTCTGCATTTCATTTGCAGAGATAGCTTGATGGTGAGTCCTTTTCGGAGACTCCTTCTTCTTCTCCAGCATGTGACGGGCGCTTCAAGCTGTTCCCATTTCATGAGTGTTGTTTCGGCGTGACAAAAACCAACTGGGCTTTTGATGGCTCTTGCAAGCACGAGTGACCCTGCAAGGCTCAGCTGGCTTGTTGAATCACATGTGGCCTTTATCGTCTGCAGTTATTGATGAATAACTTTGCTTCTTTTCTTTTTGCCTTGCTTGTAGCTGTGTTTTTCTTCCATGACCACTGCGAACACAATAAACATCTGCACTTACATACTTACATAACGGGGGGGGGGGGGGCGTCTGTGTTTAGCAGAGGTCGTTATCCTTGCAGGGGAGAATTTTTAAGGGCTTTGCCAGTTTGGATGTGGACGATAAGAGGCTGCTTAGATATTGATCTGTTTCTCATCAACAGAGTGCTTTTCTCTTAAGAGCCCTCTCGGCTTGCCGGACACCCAAACACGTGATATGAATACTAATGCATATGGTGGCAAATGTGCTCTGCACCTGTTGATAGAAAAAAACATCAAGAGAAGAAGCATAAGTCTGCTTATTAGGGACTGCAGGATGGGCGCAGCAGGGAAGACCACGGGTTGCGAAAAATATTTTTGGAAATATGAACAGGCAGCCCCTTCATAAAAGTATTTAAAAAAAAAAAAACAATATTCGAGTGAAAATATCAGAAACAGCTTAACGTGAGGTTGCATTTGCATTTATAATCATCGTCAGTGATTTGCTGATTTTACATTTGTGAGTTTGCGGCAAAGGATTTAGTAGCACATTTGAGGCAATATATTTTAATTTCTGTTTTTGCCTAAAATGTAGCGGACTGCCAGAATGTACGCTCGGAGCGTTAACATTTTAGGGGGCAGAATAATGGCAACCCACACGACGCCGCTGCTCATTAGCAGCGGCGGTCAAGCACAGGCCAAGACATTTGATCTTCTTACTACGCCAATCTTCCGATTTTATTATTTATTTATTTTATCCCATCATTGTTTTAACACAAACACACAAAACAGTACCACCCTGGTGCCCTCCTCCCGCGCAAGAGATAAAAGAGGGTAGGCTGCGAACTGAGAAAGGGCAAACCAGATGGAATCAGGATGATGAACAGCCAGTTGCAGAGTTCAAATTGGACATGGAAATAAACGGTGAGCAGAAACCAAAACAAAGCATCATCATCACTCGAGCCAACGAACCGCAAAGGCTGATGACTTTTAGATTAAACCGTATATTTAGAAATGCACCCGGGCTCAGCATTAAAAATTAAATTAGCTGCTTGCAGTTCAACTTTGCGGCCTAAGCATTTCCAAGAAGACGCTCGCATTCCTCTCTCGGTCTCTTTTTTAATGTAAATGCACATAACAGCCATAAAAATAAAGATCTTGAAATACACTAATGGCATTGCTAAAAGCTTCCCTGCCTTTCCAGAGTGTGCTCTTATTTAGTGCTTCAAAAATCCTGCAACGGTAATTGTTTCACCTTTGCAAGATTGTGCCGATGTTTCGAAAGTTTAGCATTTGGAGATTTGACGGCTGCCATGTTGGCCTTTGGGAAGCGGACGTGACCGCGTGTGGGCGACAGTGCGGGGCGAGCGGCGGCCTTTAACCTGGTGCAGCATTCACATCAATCACATCGTAGGTACGCTTTGGGGCACGGCTCTGTTGGAGGTCTGTTTCACGCCAAACACAGCCTTGATTTATTTCTCAGAAAGCCTGGCTGAATTGGAAAAACACTTGTCGCTAGTGTTTGAGACCATAAACTCTTATTGGACGCAGTAAATTGTTTATTCGTTCAACAAGAGGTCACGGTAGAAGGGGATACAATAAGCTGTGATGGTCAACAACCGTAGCGCGTGTAAGATCAGGTTATGGAACTGGGATGGACGGACAATTAGCGGGCCATTAAAAAAAAACAAATAAAAAGGTTTTGTGTCATTAAAAAACTCAATTAATTCTTTAAAAAGCACTGATAAAAAAATCCAAAATCTGAAAATAAAAAAATAAAAACGTTCCACAGCTGTGCAAAATCCATGCGTGCAAAACTGACGGAAGCTTTAAGTTGTAATATCGCCAATCACCACTAGATGGCAGGCATGTCTTGGTTTCGCTTACAATGTGTGCTGTACTAGGCCTATTTTTTATTTTTATTTTTTGCAGATTTGGAATAATATGCAGGACAAACTATTGCAATAATATTCAAACAATGAGTGAGTTGATTTTGAAAACAAAAAAATGCATTTGGCTACATGCACTTAATGTTGATTTGTTGTTCAGCAGTTTTGTGCCATACTTGAATAGTCATTTTTGTACAGTATGTGGCTAGTTGTTTCATTCAAACCCTTTTTTGTTGTTGTTGGGTCAGGATAGTGGATTTTGACACGCATTTAAAAATATATTTTCAAATATGAATATATTGAGAGCACATATTTTTTTCCAGGCATAAATTTTTATTTTGCACAAGTGGATCGGAAGTGCGTGATCCGCTGTGACCCCCCAGTAGCATTGATGATGAATTGTGGCCCGCTTCATCGGTGGAGTTGCCCATCCCTGTTGTACATTGTTTTTTAATCAGAAGACTGCTGGTTTGATCCCATAGTAGCCAATTTTTTGTACCCTTAAACAAAAACTAAATCCTCCGTTGCACCTAAGTTAGCGGTGAGTGTGTGAATTTAGTGACCACCTCAAAGCGCTTTCAAGACCTTGGAAGTCCATTGTGTGGTGAATCTGTAACTAATTCAGCGAAATATTAGAACAACAATAATATCAATGAATAATGGAAGGTAATAGGCCACTTTGTTTTTTGTTGGTGATAATAAATGTGACTTTACCACGTCACTTTACCTCAAAACCGATCACGATGACAACTGAAGCCTCAGCCGAACATTCTGTTCTCTCATTGTCATTATACTCTCGATTTTCTGCCACCTGTTATTTTGAAGTGAGTCCCAATTAGTCTGCATCAAGTCAGGACGAGGATGTATGAATAATATTTTCACCGCTCAACCCAGAAGAGTATGAAATTACAGACTTTCAATCAATTTAATAGTTTTAATCGACACATTATTCTGTTCTGTGGAAAAGAAAGGATGGCTTGGTTGTTGACAGTGTGAGAATAACTTGTGTTCAAAATGAGACAGCATTTCAAATTCCGCTTGGAGTTGAGAAACAAAATTTATGTCTGTGTCTGGATGGGTTTTTTTCCTTCCCCCACCACAAACCCCAAAGTGATCATGCGGTTCCTGTCTGACAAAAAAACTTCTCTTCCATTTTCTGTCACAAAATCTGGCACCAGAGCACTGAAACAGAGTTGAATGATCAACAGCCTTTTTCTGGCATCACTCTTTTCATTTTCTCCATAGTCCCCAATCGCCAAGCTCACTAAAAGGCACGCAATTCTCCATGGCACCTTTGGGGGAGACGGGGGGGTGGGGGAGATATGACGAAAGAAATATGTGCCGTGAGCATCTTCTGCTACAGGAGGAGATCTCCGAGTTCATCTTATTCCAGAGTTTTCTGAACAGCTGCGAAATGACTCTCTGCTCTCTACCTGAGCTTGCGCCGGTGCGTGCCTTTGACTTCCCGTGGGCCGCGATACACCATAAGCGCTTCTGTTCCGCGCTGTTTCGCATCTCGTTCCAGTCGCTGGCGTGCATCGCTTTGCCGATGCTGCCTATCAACACGCTGCATTTTATCTGTGTAAGAAGCATATCGCCCGACGTGCATTCTATTAACAACACGCATAACTTGTTAGTTTTGCGGGCTTGACTTTTTATCATCTGCGGTTTGGCCTTTTGGGGCAACTCAAAATATTGTATGAATAAACTGAATGAACCTACTTAGACGTGCACAAAAAATGGTGTGCTGTCCCCCGTATGGAACATTGCCGGAATTTCATCATAATAATTTATTCCCCCTCCCCGTTTTCCTCCCTCATTCTAAAAACATGCCTGTTTGAAGACTCAAAATTGTCCTGCTATGAATATGAATGAACGCGCTTGCCTATGTGGTCCCAGCGAATGGCTGGCGACCAATCCAGGGTGTACCCTGCTTTTTGCTCAAAGTCAGCTAGTATAGGCTCAAGCACACCCGCCACCCAAATGAGGCAAGGCGATGCAACTTTATTTATTTAGCTAACTCAATGTGCTTCACAGAGTTACAAAAGAATCACAAAGACATAAAAAAAAAATAACCTGTATATAAAAGCATTTACACTGATTTCACCACTGTCGGCAACTTATTCTCTTTGCATGCAACATAACAGCTAAATGTTGATTCACCATGTTTGCTTTAATGTGTTCAAGTCATTCGGTGATTATACATCCGGTAGTGAAATTTTCAAATCTATTTTACAGCTGACTCGGAGCCAGTGTTACATCTGTATGACTGCAGTAATACGTTCTTTATTTTGGTTAAAAAAAATTGAGCTGCAGCGTACTGAATGAGCTGCAGCTGTTTGATGCTCTTCCCAGGGAGTCCAGTCAAAAGACTGTTAAAATGATCAGGTCTACTGGAGATAAAATCATCAATAAGCTTCTCCTGCTCTGCGTGAGTCATGCAGCTCTTCAATACGGTTATTTTTCTCAGCGACGAAAAGGCTGTTTTCGTATTTGATTTCATGTGACTGCCGAAAGTCAGATCTGCGTCAATCAGCACACCAACGGTTTTGGCCTTGATCTTTAGTCTTGAAAGACAGTGACTCTGTTTACTAAAAGCCATTTTCTTTTCTGTAAAAATGAATGAAAAAAAAGAAGACATATGTTTTAGATCTTGGATACATGGATATCGATGTAATGTTTTAATTACTCAAAGTTAAGTACGAAAAGGCATGATGCCAAAATCTTTCCTTCATTGGAGATTTTTTTTCAAGCAGATGCCATTTAGTTTGACTGTACCACTTACCACGTACCACCTCACGCAATTCACTTCCAATTTGTTTCAACAGACGTCCAGTTCAGGGTAGCAAAGTTCCAACAGGGAGACTTGGAAAGGATAGCGGCCCTCCAGGACCTGAGTTTGACACCTATGTAAATCTAAACTATAGACCAGTGGTCCTCAAACTACGGCTCGCGGGCCGTATCCGGCCCGTGGCCACATTTACCCGGCCCTCTAACCCTCCTGTTGTCCTCGGGTCGAAATGACCCATCACTGTGTTAAAAATGCCCCCAAAAACCCCTAAATGCTAATTTTTTTACTTGAAATTTGATGACTTTTCCTAGATTGTCCCCAACTGCAGAAAAACTCAAATGTTGTTTTTATTCACATTTCCATGGAAGCTGTACAAAAAAAAGTACAAAGGTGGTCTTCGGGGCAAAATGACCCATGACGCGAATAGGGTTGAAATCAAAGTCACAAAGTTATTTACACACCATAGAATGTTTCAGTGTTTTAGTTGTTTCTCAGATCAATTAGTAGACAAGACGGTAGCAGACATAAAAAGACAAGATAGGTGGCGTTCTCGTAGATGGCAGAACTCTTTTTTTTGTGGATTTCAAGGGGCTATAAAGAGAGAGAGTTCTTTAGTTATTATTTATTTCGTGTTTTTTCTGTGAAGAACTCAGAGAGGGTTATTTAGTTATTATTTATTTCATTAATAGTGTTATTATTTGTTTCCTGACCTTTTTTCTGTAAAGAACCTGGAAAGGGTTATTTGTTTATGTGTAGCTTTCTGGGAAACAATAAATTTTTTAAGCTCCCCTACGATCGTTGATGTTACAAATTGACACCGGCCCCCCATCAGAGAAGGGAAAAGTTATGTGGCCCTCACAGGAAAAAAGGTTGGGGACCCCTGCTATATACTAATAGGACTCCCACACGGTGATTTACAGACTTGGAATTTCTGGAGCAGAGTTGTCAGATTAAATGCGGAAACAATCATCTCATTTCTGACCGCCACATAATTTAGCAGTGGGAAGTTGTTTCAGGCTTGCTTGGCTGCCTAATGAAAAAAAAAGCAAAGGAAAACTTGTTTAATCGTACCGTTGCAAATTAAATGGACTCTGTGCATTTTTGTCTTTTGTGTGTGGTGTTTTTCAAGACAGTTAACAATCCAATCGAGCTCCTATCCAGCAAGCCTTGTCTGGACCAAATGGAAAAACATCGAGGTTTGCATTATGCAAAGGAAGTGGCCGTTGTCCAGAGTCGAATCACTTACTTGACAGCGTAACCTTGCTTCAAATGCCAAGCCATTGCTCACCTTTCTCCTTTCTGCCAACTCATTGCATTCTAGCCACCAATTCCGGTTGGATTAGTTACATTTGCTCAGGGGGAAAAAAAACATCCCCAGTGTACGGAACAGGTGAACTGTATTCACTCTGCTCAGAATTCTGTGCACAGGGTGTCATTATTATTTATGAGACAAGTCTTCCTCCATCGAAGCGCCGTTCATCTCGTCATCTGTCACTGTCACGCTGTTTGTTTGAGTCATTCTAACGGCTCGTAGCTTGGGGGAGGGAGGGAGCTGGTCACATGCTAAGTTCTCCAAGGTAATCGAAGGTATTAAATGCCTCGGCATAGTTAAAAGTGTTGCCTTCGATTAGCCCTTTGGGCGCTTTATATGCTAGCCAAATTGCTCTTCTGGTCTGCTCAGCACATTTAGCGGCATTTTGTTGAAGAGGCCTCATCTCGTAGCTCATCCCGTCTAAACAACCACCATTCACCTCCTGTCTCCCTGACACTGTATAATGCGCACGCACACGGCGGCCTGAACCGGCATAAAATGTCCATTCATGTCCCCCGTGTGTCTTTAAGGGAAAAGGCTTTCCTGTGCAGATGCTGTTGCCGGGTAACCCCCAGTAGGCTAACATGGTGCAGAGTGAGCAGAGGGGAAACTGCAAGAGACGGGTGGAAGCTGCTGCAAGTCTTCCCAACTAATTCCCCATAGGGAGCTTTATTTTATTTTATTTTATTTTTAGTCCGGGCTCTGTCTTTTTTGAACCAGTCAAATTTCATTCCAAGGAAATGGCACTGTTATTAACATCAACGTTCCCAGCACTGTTTTTAACATCTTGCATGAAGAAAAAGCTTAAGAAATTTGGCCCACCTAATTTCTTTGCCAGGCTGAAGATGAAGAAGAGTTATGCTGTCAATTGACAATAGTAAATAAAATATCTATGATAAGCCACTAATGATGAATACTGTGGTTCATCATTGTTGTGGTGTGCTGTGGTTTTAAATGTTGACATTTTGTTGCTTTTGTTTTTTTTTTGCTTTTGTTGCTTAGCAGATCATGACTAGATGGCACAGTCATTGTCGTATTTTCCACCTAAAAAAATTCAATATTTTGAAAAGCCAACAGCCTTATATATGGATCAATATTCAGCTTTCTTGGATGTAGTCTTTTTAATGTTTTGGAAAGCCCATTGTTGCAGCTACAGCGGCTGTGAAAGTTCGATATAAATAAAGCTATAAATGTATTTCATTGTATTCCCTTTAGTGTAGCCCCATCTAGTGGATGCATGAGGCAACCGCAGCCACAATTGTAGCATCTATTCTATGTGCCTTATAATGCGGTGCGCTGTATATATGAAAACTCTTTTAAATTACGCCATTCATTGAAGGTGCACCTTATACTCCGAAGTAGTCCTTGTAGTGCGGAAAATACGGTAATTCCTCAACAAAAAAAAAATCTAAATTGTAAAAATGTCTTTTGTTTCATGTCCCGGAAGTTATTCAGCTGCAAGTTACTTTGATGCTAAATCACAAATGCAGGAAGACTTTCAGTTTGGCATTAACTCCAATTCTAGAAAGAAAACGACAACCCGAGGCAACGGATTGAATTGATTGATTGCTGAGGTGGTTTGAAGCATGCTCCTTCATTGTTGCTCTGGTCACATCACTTCATTTTCCCCTCATTTCCCTTAAAGAGAAAGTATGATTCCGCCTATCAATCACTGCATAAATGCGTTGCCTAGTGATGAAAGACAAGGTGTGTCTTGTTTTTATGGGATCCGATTAACCTCCCGCTGGGATTGGACGCTCTGCCTCCTTGCGGAACTCTTGCTGTGTCAGGTTGCATTTGATGGGCTCTTTGAGTCATTAGTGTTCCTCCGTGTTTTTATTTGTGTGGAACACCAACTAGAGTATGATGTCACGGATCGACACGTTAAGATGCTTCAGGGGTTTGTAAAGTTAGGACCTAGCAACACCAATTTACATGCTAATAATCGGTGAACAGCTCAAGTTAAAAAATGGACGTGGCGATGTCTCCATTTTGTTTGATATTTTATTCAAACGTCCCATAAGGTTACTTAATGTCTCACCATTGCCGACGGCATTTGGTTTGATCAGCTGCTGACATTAATACGTGTTTTTCATTTCACCGGGAGCTTTCAGCAAACGCTGAAATTCAATTGTTATGAGGTTAGAAATTCGGAAATGTTACTTCTCAAAGTGACCGGCGGAGAGGCCACCGAGGAGCATGACTCAAGGGTCCTCTGACGTATTTCTCAACAGGACGTAAAGTTACCATTGAGGAAAATGTCAACAGCCACCAACTAACTCTCTTATTTAAGATACATTGTTTTGTTGATTCACACGATGAATGTTGCCATGTAAAGGCAATCTGATTCCTGAGTAATGAGGCTAAATTATCGCAATAACAGAAAATTAATAAGACTGGTAAACAGCAAGCTTGAATCCGATATGACTTTATGCGTACCTTAACCCTGGAGAACCCGAGAACCTTTTTCTACTTTGGAAAATGATGAATTATACATTAAATGACTGTTATATGTTCACTGAACACCAAAATATATGTTTTGTCAAATATTTAATGCTTTAATCCGTATTTAGGATTTGGGTCAAATTTGACCCTTTGGGATTTAAGGGTAGCATTCGAGTAGCAGTATTTATATGGGGCCAAATTCGACCTTGTGGATTCTCCAGGGTTAGATGTATTTTTGAAGCTGATTTAAAAAGATGTCTACTTTTTTTTTCGAGTAGATCATGGTTTTTGAGATTTTCAAGTTTGGCCAGCGAAAGCTTGCCCGATGCGGAATTTACCATGCGTTATAAATACATTATGTATGTGTGTATTTTTATTTTTTTTTTCATTTTCCAGGCGACGGTATAAACATATGTCTCAAAGCCGGTGAGCAATGAAGAATTCGGCTATGGTTGTGTTGTTTTGACAAGAATCAAGTCTTAATTTTTGAGCAATCACTCCAGGCGTGAACGTTGTACGGATCATATGTTCCCATCATCATATCTTCACCTTGTCCAATTTCAATAACCACCGCTTCCTCTTATCACGCGCTCTCGTCTCACCCTCTCCCCTCGATCATGTTTATCTGATTCAACCAAATCTGTTTGCCGAATGTACTAAAGAGTTAAAATGTCCGATCTTGCTTGCCATTTAAAAAGAAAAGTTTTTTTTTTGCCTTGACTTGAGAACAAAAATTAAATACACACACTGCACGGCGGCAGTGTACTCATCTCAACTGACTTGACAAACAGCAGTCGTTTGGCAGACAGTGAGCAAGTCTTGATTAAAGAGTCTTCAAACTGTTTATTGGCCATGCCTTTTTGACTCAGTAGTGTAAGCAGTGAGGACACGAAATGCTGAACGCAACATCTGCTCAACAATGTGATCAGGTCATGCGCGAGCTCCTACCCGTCATACTCTTGGGCCTGCATCGTGGCGCGCTGCCAATACCCAGCAATCCTCTCCTCGCAAGAGTTTTACAACCTAGTGGGGGAGGGGGTGCGGTTAACTTATCATCACAAATCATTTCCTTTTCCATTTGCAGAAGCGGTCCGGCGGCATACATGATTTACAAGTACAGTAGCCGCTGACACGAAATCCAAGGATAACTCGCGGCTGCAAATCAAACCAGCTTTGCCTGCGTTATTTATAACGACCCTGGTCGTGTCGTGAAATGGGCAAAATCTGCCAACTACATTTGTTTTGACTTGTTTCCAGCTGCATAGAGGGATTTGGTTTCATCTGTGTCATAGTAAGTTCGAAACTAGGACAGTGTGTCACATCAACCAAAGCGTCGGGGCAATCGGGAAATAATCTCTTCAGTTGATCTAGCACCGACGACCTGCTTGCTCCCTTGACATTGAGCCCCGGTTTGCCATCTTTCAAATCAGGGGCATCAAACACTAAAGTGCCATCATTCACTGGTCTGTCTGCGGGTCTTTTTCTCCTCCTGGCTACATTGGGAATGCACATTAATGCAAGAAGAGTTAGAAAAAAGAGCGCAGCCTGAAAACGGCTTCACAAAAATTCCAAATTAGTTCAGATAATTTGTGTTTATCAATTCATGCTTATCATTTCCAAAGCTTTGTCACTCACGTCTGACAAGAATTACTGATGCATATTCTTTTAGTGAATAGGTCTGTAATTAGGTTCTGCCCGGGGCCTGTTTATCATGCATAAAGCCAATAGCGCTTTCAAAGCGGTGGCTGAGACAAAGGCCGTATTCTCATTATTTGTGCCCTTGTTGAGAAATAAAAGTTGTTTTTTTTCTTGCCAGCCAAACTCAGTCTAGGGCCTGACCTGTTTAATATACCAGAAAAAAAATCTTGGCTGCTCCATTAGGCCTAGAATGGAAATTCAAACAGATGCAGAAGATTAAGATATTTCTTCTCTAATTGCTCCACGGAGAATCCCATTTGGCTCCATTGCTGCAAAACACAGAATACAAAGTAAAGTCTCTTTAAATTATGCTCGGACTAGCATGAACTCTTCACTAGCCTGCTAGTTTGTGAACGTACTCTCCTTATGAATCTTGTTGGGAACTCTTGAACGGACTTTTCGCTTGCTGTTAGTACAACATCTAAAACACGATGGCTGGTGAGGAAACGGTGATGTGAAAAAAAAAATAGGAATTCACGCAGAGTTATGAAGTTGAAGGACGTACCGCTCAGTCAATAAAACTCAAGAGCGTGAATTAAGTCTAAACTGAACAGACATAACATTTGCACCGCCAGTCAAGGAGAGAAGGATTGCGATCATGGTGGCTAAGTCGATGCAAGAGTTGAAACATTCAAGTGGCGCAGCCCAAGATAATGATCTTTTTTGAATGACTATTAAACATTTTCCAATGCATTTGATGAACGGTATGATTGCCTCGGGTGGCAGGGTATGCATGTCAATATTTGGGTAGCTCTGGATTGCTCCTTACAAGCTTGTGTGCCACTTTGCCTCTTTTCTCGTATTATACTTTCATTTCATGCCTGTCTGCGGCTTTGTTGATAAGCTTTAGAAAAAAAGGCTCTTTCACTTAAAAAGGCCTGTAAAAGTGTTCCCGCGGCTGCCTCGTATTATTTGTAATGCGGATATGTGTGTTAGCGAGTTTCAGTTGCTGGAACAAAAGAGCAAGAGATAACTTCCCTTTGCTACGGTGTCTTCTGTCTGTTTTAGTGGTGGACAGCAAGGCCATCCCGGAGGGCCTGCAGAGGTACAACCCAGTGCCAATCTATCTGCCTGTCAGCTACCGGATCCTTAATGCTGAGTCAGCTTTCTTCCTCCTGGAGGCAAACCAGGATTTAATGAGGAATTCCAGCCTGCAGGCCCGTACAGAGTCCTTCTTCATCCACCAGGCTCGGCAGATGCCCTTTGTGAACGCGAGCTACGGCCCGCTGTCCGTCCAGAAGCCGATCCCGCTGGAGATGCTGCAGACTCAACCGGGGCCTTTCAGTTCGCCCACTTTCTCAACAGTGCCGACATCCCCGTCACTAACGCCGCTCTTCACATTTAACTGGAAGGTTCATACCTACATCATCAACGAGAGGATTCACCCTAGCTGGCCAAAGGTCCAAGTGTTATTCTACATCGCGGGGAGGGACTGGGATGATTACAGTGCCATCCGAAAGCTGCCTTGCATCAGGATGTTTGCCTTCCACGAGACTCAAGAGGTGCGCGGGACATGCAGGCTGAAAGGCGAGCTGGGCATTTGCGTTGCCGAGCTGGAGCCTCTCGCGAGCTGGTTCAGCCCACCCACCGTCAGGCCAGGTCGACAGAGGATGTCCGAGCAGGCCCAAGGTACTCCCGTGGAACTGTATTACACGGTTCAAAGCGGCAACGCCGGCGACTGCAACGCCGAGGACTCCCGGAAAGGTAGCGCCGTTCGTACGGAGCAGCACGGGCCGAGGGGCTATTCTGTGGGGCATACGCCCATGCAACGCATCGGGAGTGTCAGGCTCTTTCAGCCGCTCTCGGAACTGAAACTGGACGGTAACTTTTTGGTCATGGTGCCGTCCAAACCCATCCGACAAAGAGAAAGTGTATCTGCTTTTCTGGCTCTATCGACTCTTTCTTCCGTGCCCATCTTCACCCTCAGGTAAGCGATTCTCCCTCTGTATCAATGTACAGCACATGTGTCAAAGTCAAGGCCCCGGGGCCCAGATCTGGCCCGCCACATCATTTTATGTGGCCCGTGAAAGCAAATCAAGCATGTCACGTTCCACGACGCTTGCTAAAGTCTGAAACAAAATTTCAAATTGTCATATGCAATCCACTATAACAGTCCTTATTCTTGACTTCAAATTTTCAAAAATAGTTATTCATCAATTTGTTGTGCGCTGTATGGGTAATATGTAGAGGGAATTAAACATGGCAAACTGTAACTGCAATGTGGCCCGCGACAAAAATGAGTTTGACACCCCTGATTTACAGAATATCTCTGTTGGAAGCTAATGACCGGTACCTCCCCAAGTCCAAATTTTCCTTTCAAAATCTGTTTGAGGTCAGAGGAAAGCGTGTTCAATTTCAGAATTTGAATAAGACTTTCCGAACTATCGAGACTTTCTGCATGCGTGCGAATTTGTTGACCGTGCTGTTTGGAGCATTGGCCAGAGTCCTGAATTCTTTGTCGAGTCAGCAGCTGTTTGAAAAGCAGGATACCGACCAAACTTTAGTTGAACACCAACAACCCAAAACTCATTGAGTCGAGGTGTGGCTTTCCGTCGATCCGTACGGTGTGAACGCTTCAATCGATAGCTTTGATTTTCTGTCCCAGCTGTGATTAGGTGTGTTGGAATTGCACAGCGCGTTCTCAACACTGCATCAGTCGGATCCTCAGAACTAATTACAGCGCGAATCATCATGCAAATCATTTAAAATGATTTAACAGAAGTTGGGGGGAAACAACCCCAGATTTAACCTAGCCCAGTGACATTTACTGTTTTCAAACCGTTATCGGCGTGCGGAATATTATGATTGCAACTCATTTCACTGATGCTGCTTGTGACTCATGGAAAATGACTCAAGGGGATAGTGCCCAACTACGGTAATCAGGTTGTTTCATGCAACATCTCTATGTGTGTTGGTGTGACACGGGGCTGATAAACAGAACTGTTCTTTTTTTTCCATCAAGTAGTCATGGTCTGCTGTGGAAATAAAACCTGGTTCAATTATATTATGGGGGTTCTTTGGGTTGACGTTCCAGTTTGATTCAGTGGCACTTTCAGAATTATTCTGTTATTGACTAGTGGCCAGTCCATGGTGTTGTCTAACTTTCACTCTAGTGCTGCTGAAAAAAGTTGGTAATTTGTTGTTTCGCCAAAAAGTATAGCCTCTTGCCATTCGCGTTTTGCACGGATGAGATCATTTTCTGGTAACCCATAAATAGGCTGCAGTAGGTGTTTGTAGCTGGGTAGACCCTTTCAAACTCAATAAAGGGTAGAAAGGTAAAATAAGTACGGATCATCACATGTAAACACATAAAACTCTTCACCGCGCGGGTATTTGTGTTGCGCTGCACTGTGGCTTTTGAAAAATATTGCAGCGCCCTTCATCCGAATTATCGGTGGTGGGCAAATGTGTGGATTAGAGTGAGGCATTAGAGATTAGAAGATGTGTGTACGATGAGCTTTTGATTTGCTACAGCACGCTCTTTCATCGCAGGCGACGTTGCCATGACACTGCCACTCTCCCGCGCGGCATGTGTTTATTTGGGCCATTTACTGTAACTACAAGGTTGGCAAACGTAGCTTTGAAAATCAGCTCTCAAAATTGTCGACGCCAGATGATATGGACAAATTTCTTCAGCAAAAATGCTTGTTTTTGATCTTGCCCTGCACATTTGGATATTTGTTGAAGATTTGTATCCGGGGTATTGGGCCATAATGTCAAACTGTGTCTTATAAATATGACATATCACAGAGAGGAGTGTTGTCAACAACCCGAACTGGATTTGAATGAGTTATAAAACAAAAAAGATTTCAAAATCGTTCAACAGTCAATCAGTTGTCTGTTCTCAAAATGTCATAAGTGTGTCCGATGAATGCACACTGCTCAGCTGTCAACTGTCAATGTACCACTTGATGACGTGAAAAAATGGATGGTACCAAGGATTTTTTTAATTTGTGAAGCCCCTCTAGAAACGCTCGCTTCACAACTTTTTTTTCTCTCCGTGCCACGCAGACACTTACGGCTGATAACGAGGCGCTCTAAAGCAGCCAGACTAGCCAATGGCCAGATGCATTTTTGGGGTACAGTATAGGCATAGCTCGCTCGGAAAATGCACCTCGCAATTGCGCCGCTTCATGGCTGATTTGAACGAAGGCGCTCATATCGTGGGGAACGGGCGACTGGCGTCTGAGCCGAACAACAACACTCGGTGCCGTTTTAGCCACGCCCCTCAAATTAGGAAAAGTGAAAAAACGTTTCAAGCTGTAGCTCCACAACTGAGTACGAGTTGTCAGTCTTTGCGGGTTTTCATCAATTATCTGCAAACATCCATCCATCCATTTTCCGATCTGCTTATCCTCACAAGGGTAAAGGTCAAGGTCAAGGTCGCGGGCAGTGCTGCAGCATTTCCCAGCCGTCTTGAGGTGGTGTTGTTATTGCGAATAAACACAATTGTACATCTCTGGAACAATAATATGAACAGATTGAACCGATGTGGATAATGGTGGCTGTTGAAGTTTGAGATTGTTGACACTTTCAAGGTAGCTTTGTACAATTTGTGACGATTGTTGAATGTGCTCCCTTTGCAATTTTCCTGTCTGAGTACAGTCTGTTTGAGGCGATTCCACACCAAAGCGGCAGTAATTGATCCGCCGAGCCTCCTCTCGTATGAAATATTATTCAAAAAGACTTTAATTGCTCTGCATTGTTTGATGCCAATGAAGGCGTACGGAATACTTCCGCTGGGCTTCCTGTATGCCTGAGATCTAAATCATGAAAGATGAAACCGTTAGCGTCCTCAAAGTGGTGCTGTGACATGGTGCCTCGGCAATTTGTCAACCCTGAGCGAGCAGGAAATCTGCCAAAAAAAAGAACCTCATTGCTTTTTCTCTCTCACTCCAGTGATGTTGAACTCTCGTGAAGTGTTAGCGTTCACCGTGCGTTAATCACACTTTCCACCATGAGTCTGTAAATTGGAACTTGAAGATCCGTATTTTGGTGTGCATCGCACACAGCGGTTGTTTTGAAGCTATCCTTCATTTTCCCCTTTGGGGGAGTGAACGTGTCAAAACTACCTCATTAGCAGCCAAAACATTCAACTTCAAATTGCAGACTATGTTTTACAGTACTGGACTGCAAGTTTACCAAAACTCCAATATTAACTCATTCTAACTGATCGCTTTTACCTGACAGACACATGAAAGTAAATAGTTGCACCATCTAAGATGCAAAGGGCATGCCCACAGAGATATTTTAAAACTGTAAATGTTGTTCTAGGCATTTTGGCAGTTTGCAACACAATTTTAGGTCAACTATATTTCATTACATAGCGAGCTATTATTACATAATATTTTAAATGTTCCGTAAAGCGCTTTGTTACCAGTGCAGCGCTTGTGAAAGCTCTATCTAAGTAAAGCTATTTATGTATTTCATTGTATTCCTTTTAGTGTAGCTCCATCTAGTGGATGCATAACGCAACTACCGCCACTTTTGTAGCTTTTATTCTATTTGTGGTGCGATCTATATATAAAAAAAAATTGCCCATTCATTGAAGGTGCGCCTTACACTCCGAAGCACCTTATAATACGGAAAATATGGTATTTTTTAATTCATAGTCCAGTGTGATAATAAAGCCTAATCCTGAACTGAAGTATTATAATCGTCCATTGCTGTGTGCCTTTTTCCTCAAATTGATTTCATGCTGCTTCTAATTGGCTACAATCCCTTTACAGATTTAGGCACCTGTTGCTTTGTCATGGATTTGATTGTATGATGCCCACTTTTTGTGACCCAAAACTTGGGATTTTGGTTTTTTTAACATGCATTTTAACAATACAATTAAACCCCAAATTATTCATGTTTTGGCCTTTAAAATGGAAATAACACATTAATGTGAGAGCTGTATTAATTGACAGTATTTTTTTATGTTCCAAATTGTGCATACTCTCTCAATGGATAGATAGCCAATATATAGACGCACAGTCTACCAGCATCATCATGACTCACTCTGTCATTTTTGATCAAGAGTTACCCAAGTAGCAGAAAATTAACTAAAACTCTAAATTTGACCAAGGTGTGAGTCATTTTCAGCCTAACTGTACATGTGGCTTGTGATGATCTGGATCCTGGAAATGCTACGTGTGAAATATCACCCACTGCACGTTGGGCTCGGACTATATGGACTAACTCTCCCTGATGGAGTCCTACAGCTGCGGTTATTTGTCAAGTTTTTTTTTCTTCGCTCTCTTTTCCACATGCTGTACTTCATACAATGGGACTCGTGTGGGTGTGATCAGAGAGATGGCTTATCTTACAAGTACCTGCGGTATGTTGGGCATCATTAACAATTTACCCAATGTTGTCTGGACCTGCTCCCATCTCCGCCCAATTATCTTTTCACTCCCACTGATGCATCTCATCCTCCAGCACAGTCACTTGTTACTTGTGATTAATGAAAACTAAAATGGACAGGCCGAGTTCAGATTGTTGGATGTTGTCCGCATATGCATCTGTCGTTTTCTAGATGATGTCTTTATGTAATAGTCGCACCCAGGGAAGAGAATATCACTGTATTGAAAATTTACCAGAGCATATAATTTCTTGCTTACTTGCATCTAATGCTTCAAGCTATTTATTGCCACTCCCACTTGATGTTTCCTGTCAAAGCAAACAATGAGAATTATGCATCATGTATATGAAACAACCACATGACTTGGCCTTAGTAAAATGTGTTAAGTTCAATGCTAACAACAATACAAAACGCCATTGGTAGCAACGCGGGTAGTTGATCTCTGTTGAACAAACATTGTGTAGCAACACATGCAGACAGACGATGACAATTCGCACATATATATTCCTTATTCCTTAGGAAGACTCAGTAATTCCTGCATCTTACTAAGTCAGGTGTAAACCTCTCTTTCATGTGTGTCTGTTTATTATGCTGCCCCGAGGTGGCCGAGGCATGCACAACAGAAGTATGTTGCGGTAGTAGAAATGTCAATTGATCAAAAATGAAATATATTCAAAGCATGTATGCACGGGACAAGTTGCCACAGTCTGAATCACTGCTGAACTCGTCCTTCTTTTGACATTCGGCGGCTATTTGAAGCCAAGTAGTGCACCTCATTTTGTCTCATTTGCTTTAAAACACTTTGAATCAACATCTAATTGCACATAAGTGACACGGTTCTTGATCAAGTGATCAGTCAATTGACTAACTGATGACTGTGCACATTCCCAGTGAGACCTCATTTGATTTTTAAAATCGAAAATAGATGGTCAAGCTCGTGGAGGTTAGATGTTACATCACAACGTAGTTACTGATATCTTCTCCAAGATGGTGTCGTGCAGTGATAGCATCAGAATAAGTACTATATATATATTCAGAAAAAAAGATTGCACTGAAAAATCATGACATACCGGACAGTGATACTCCAATTTATGACATGCTCAGACCTGCTTTGCACCAACTGTAAAGTCACGGTGTGTTTATCACGCTAAAGGCTCCCAGCGGAATTTGTAATTCCCTACTCCGTGCCTCATTAGCCTCGGAGGGAATGGTGTAACAGGTTGGAAAGGGTTCTCCAAACTATTCCTCATTCCACATGCAAATGAAAACACCATTTCCTCCTGAGCAAATTAACTGGCTTTTCAAACGATAAATTTCCCCAGCTGTACTGTAATCTTTGACTAAACAATCCAACGTGTTTCTCCAGATTCCCCTAGGGAAGTGGGAGGGTTTTTTGCCAATGAATGCAAATGAAGATCTAATATTGGACTGCAGAAGGTATTCAGGTATTTGTTGCTGTGCCAGAGTGGAACAGTCAGCATCAAGCACGGGACTGGTTAGGTAGCTGTCAGCGGGGAGGCACAAAACAATTTTTGTGTGGCTCTCAAAGGAGCAGCGGAGGTTTTTTGCTTCAACTTAGATTTGGCGTTTGACGATGTGTCCTCCAAGTCTCACAATACAAATAACAAAGAGAGGAGTTGCCGTGCAGCGGGGCTACCAGATAAGCTTACAACTAGCCCAGATTCTTTGTCGTCTTTTTATTTTATGGCAGGCTATAAGCTAACAGCTAGCCCAAATGTGTTGTCTTTTTTCAATATTATGTCAATCTATAAACTGTCAGCCGAGATTCTTTGTCATCTTTTTTTTTCTTGACAGTCTATTTTACCCTGGTGTGCCATGCCATCTGTCACAGATCAGTCAGGGTACTACATCAAGTCACCTTTGTTTGTACTAGACCTGAGGTCTCCAAGACGAGACTGACTACAGATTAAGTGTTTGCTGTGCTGTGTAACATATCAAGTGCACAACATACTTTGCAGCAGTAATGAATATGTGTTATTATAGTGTGTAGGGTCTACCACAGTACCACTCGAAATGATCAGTGTCATCACCAAAGTCTTCATTTACGCCCCCCCCCCCCCCCTCCTGAGTTGGCTCTCTTGGCTCCTTCACTTTTTTCATGCACTCATTAATAAGTAATTAGCAGTTTGAAGCCGGCGGGGACTGTAGATCCGACTCTTCGCTGGACCCCGCTGCCACCAAAGCAATCACTCGTTGCCCGCAGCAAGCAATTTGAATCTTTGTATTTTCTACCTTAATGCTTTTCCATCACATTTCTTTTCTGGAATTTGCTTTGAAATTGATTTATGTATTGGCCGTCGGAAGGGCAGAATCTATTGCTTTGCCGTTTCCCTGCAGCCTGTCTTCTTTTTCTTATTTGCTCTCTGTCTATCGTCCTTTAGAAAAAGCTGCCTGTCTCAGAGGTATGCTGTTGACAGAGGGTCATACGAATGTGTGGTAGCATTCACCTAAACTGCCTCCAAGACTAGGAATAGCCACAGAGTCAGAGGTGACATTTTTATTCCTTTTTTTTCCCTCTCGTGTTGCTTTGAACTTGTGAACATTTTTCATCCTCCTTGTAAAAGCAGAAGTGAGAATTTTTATCTGTCGGTCCCTACGGCTGCTGCCCTAACTGAGTAAGGAAAATGCAAAAGGCATGAGCCAGAATTTGGATATTTGAATTATGCGAATACATCACACCCATCAGGAGTAAATCTTCAGGCAATGACTTTAGCTACTTTTACATCGTGTTGCTGTCGGCTGGAGCAGCCTCGTTTCAGGTTCCCAAGGACAAATAATCCGACGCGCCTTGTATATGGCTCAATATTCTGATTTCTTGAGCGTAGTATTTTAAATGTTCTGTAAAGTGCTTTGTTGCAACTGCAGCGATTGTGAAAGCTCTATATAAAGAAAACTGTGTTATATCATGATCCTTTTAGCATAGCACCATCTATTGTAGCTTCTATTCTATGCGCCTTATATTGCGGTGTGCGCTACATATGACAACAGTTTTAAAATAGGCCAATCATTGAAGGGTGCGCCTTATAATCCGGAGCGCCTTATACTGCGGAAAATACTGTAATTGACTAATTGTAATGATCATCTCACAATCTTCCTTAAATGAACTGTAAACAGGCACAAGACCAACTTTTCCTGCACTGCTCGTTTGAGTTTGCGCACTGTGCACTGCCGATGTTGAACGGAGTGCTGTCGGGCCTGACAATCACGGCTTATGTTGTGGCAGAATAAGCTCTACTGGCGAGCTCCAAGTTGCCGCTCCGTCTCGCCTCCAGACAATCGCAAGCTCGTCCGTCTAATCACTTGTTTATCCTCCGTGTTTCTCATAAGGATTTACTTTGATTAGTTTGATCACCCCCAATTTGACAGCTGCTACACCAACTCCGAATCGCGCATATTTTACCGCAAGACTCGAGGCAAAGAAATAAGGGGAGGCGACGGCAAGGAACTGATGAAATGTTGTGCTTGTCATTTGGACTTTTAAAAATAAATATTTTTGCATTGACATTAATCCCTAAAAAAGAAAATACGCAGCAACTCGTCCTAACTTGCTTCACCCACACATACTGAGAAAGTTGCGTATATTCAAATCAGCAAGTTCTCACAATGGAGTAAAAAAGAGAAGTCCCCATTCTCCATCTCCATTGTTTTTACTCTGTGCTATCTGCCAGTTTGCTGTCTGCAGAGAACCAAAACGACGTCAACAGTGGGAAGTTAAATCCCCACAGGTGCTTACAACGTTCAGAGCGATCACCTCGTTCCACTCACACTCATTTCCCAAACCCGAGTATGGATAATTATAAGAATAGGACGCGTATCCATCAAAAAGATACTCTTGGAACAAACACTTGGCTGTAAGTCACCAACTTGAAGCATAAATGCACTCTGATAGAAAGCCAGCTAATCCACCCCAAAAAGGCACTTCACTTCTCAGTTTTGTAAGGAATTCAAAGCAAGTTACAGCGATCGGAACACTTCATTTACCAAATGTCGCAATCCGTCTTTTTTTTTTGGTGACATTGCTCTTGTTGTTCCCCCTCCCCATTCACACAAGCAGAAATAATGAAAAAGAAATCTGCAGGGAGCTGCTGAGAAATGGGACAAGCAAAGGGAGCCCTCTGGGAATGGATCATTAGAGCCATGTGATATTCAGCATGTGTTTTGGAGCGGCGCCTCTGGCTGGGCTTTGAGCTGCGTAGTATTGGTCAGTGTGTCTGTCGATGACTGGGAGGTCAGCCATTGATCTGGAGTTAGAAGCTTGGATCCAAGCCTTCATCATCCTGTGGGCCGACCACCAATGTGGGTGGATGAGCCTTGATCTGCTTCAGTGTGTGTTGGGGTTGATGTGTACAGTACTGGCTTAGAGAATGCTGCAAACACACAAGCAGGCCCCTTGCTTGTGTGTTTGTGTGTAGTTTACTATTTATTTATTTATTTTATGATGTTGTCCCCTTTGCGCAGTTTGGGCCCTTTAACAAATGACAAACGATAAGGGCCAAATGCAAATTGACAGCGCTCAAGCATCAGGCAAGCTCCGCGTGTCTGAGAAATTATTCTCACTGTGTGTGTTTTTTTTCATCCATGGCAAAGATTCGAACCATCCACCTCCCAATCCTTAAGAGCAAAAGAATACAAAAATAATCCCAATTTGCGCTCTTCACAGTATAGGATTGGAAAAAAAAAAATAAACGACGACTCAAATCCACAGTTGCTTTCTTCATTTGAAATGTTTTCCAGGCCTTTACTGCAGCCTCTCTCAGTTCTTGTTTGAATCTGCGGGTTTCTCCGTTCAATCTCCCCTTCAGGAGGTGATATGCATGCTCGATTGGGTTAAGATCCGGCGATTGACCGCTCTATTAGTTTGGATGCATTTCTCTGTAAATTGTCATACAAAATGGCTTTGTAAATTCATTCTGCCGCTACCATCATGAGTTGCCTCATTGATAAAGACGAGTCAGACTCGTTCCAAAAGCGGCCATGCAAGCCCAAGCCCTCACATGACCTCCATCATTCGTCACAGGTAAAGTTGTGTGTTTATATCAACAAATACATGCATAAATAAAGACGTATATAAAGACCAAAAGAAATAAATGAATCATCTCAACGTCTTTGTCTCCTAGTGCTAAAGAAGCGCAATACAGTACATTATTTGATTGCCCGTGTCTTCTGTCTGAAGCGATGATCGTCTCTTTGTGTTTGTTTGAGGCCTTCGGAACAAAGGCTGCTGTTATTTTTTTTCTCCCAAGTGAAGCCCCCTTTTATGTTTTTCCTCAACAGCTTTTTAGGCGCTTCTACCATCTGTTTCAAACGCTCGGGTTGACCTGTTGCTCAAAATGCCCAGTGGGCGTGTCACCACAATGCATGTGGCCTCTTCTGGACTTTTGACACGACAGAAGCGTTGGAGCAAGTATTTCACCCCATGATGTGGTTTTAGGTCCCCGATACAAAGCAAACTGGGGATTGCCCGGCAATAGCGCGGCACGGATTGCATAGCAGCAGTAATTCATTTTCTTTTGAAATTGTTCTTTTTATGGCTGTGCTGTGTTGCTGCGATCGATTTCCAAGCCATCGGAGAGCAAAAATAATCATAAGTGCGTATCCTCATTTGACATGCAAACACTTTGCATGCCTCCGAAGACGTTTTTTTGCCGGGCGCCGTCATAAAAGGAAAAGCCGGATTGTCAACATTGGATCAGGCGGAAATAAAACTAATATTCAGTTTCATGATATACAAAACATACATACATACATGCTGATTTATATTGCGCTTTCACAACAGCGGCAGCTGTAACAAAGCGCTTTACAAAACAGTTAACAAAGTAAAATAATAAACACAACACATAACATAAAACACGGACAGTCGTGCAGTCCTAACCACTTTTCCGTCACACGCTTTGTTGTTTGAAGCAGTTTGAGATGAAAGAGGAGAGATCAAAGTGTCCTTTAACCAGTGGATCAGAGACGTCATGCTCAAAATGTGCACACGTCGGCTACAAGCTAAGTTTCAAAGTCAACAAGAAGCTGTAGCATCCATTGACGAAAAAAGAGATTGGTTCACTTCTCCTGTCCCATGGAAATCCATTTCAATTCCAAGCGGCGACTCACGGTTCCAAATACGCATCGGCGCTCTGCGCCAACGCTCCCCTCTCCTCATCCTCAACTTCAGCGGCCATCCATCCAGCCGCACCAACGCCAACTGTCCAACAGCGCTGACATAGCCACTGAACAAATCGGGGTTGTGAAAAATGCTGCCCATTACTGGCGCAAAAAACACAAGCGCCCCAGGTCTGTCCAGCACCGACAGTCAATGGCGCCGACATTCCTCCCAATCAAAATCTGTGCTGGTACAGGCGTGCTGCCGAGAAGGCGCAACCACCAAGCACAGATACTGCTCCTTTGACGAATGTCGTGGCCAAAAAGCGCTGAAATCAGAGTCCATATCAGGTCCACACAATGAAACAACAAACAACATGTGATAAAACAAAAGACAAAAACAGCAAAAAAGAACAAAAAAGCAAGGCTCTTGAAGAGCACTTGCCGAAGGCTGCCTACTCGGACGCCAGCTTGGGAAAAAATAAATATTTAAATAAATGGAAATAAAGAAATAAATAAAATATATATAGTATTACATTCACACGTAAATTTTGTTTTATCGAGTCAAAGTTCCAGTTTGATGTCCTCATCTCTACCTTTGCTTTTTCTAATCAAATTCAAGTCAACGCAACGTTGAATAGTGAACGCCCCATTTTGAGCGCATGATCCTTGAAAGTACTTCTTTTGCGAGTTTGATCAATGCACGGAGGCCAAAATTAGATCAAGTCAACATCAACCCACTGCTTTGGCATTGTGCGCTTTGTATACATTTCTAAATTGCGAGGAGGAGTAAACACACCGTAAACCTTCAAAGGGAGCCATTCCACCATCGACGATACATGCCCTCCGTTTGCCGCGTGAACACTGCCAGTTATTAAACGTACAACATCCATTAGTGACTCTGAAAACAGTTTCACCTTTCTGGTGTGTAACCTGTCCAATAAGAGAGCCGGACCCCTGAGTAAGATCATCTTTAACCCTTTCGGGCAGTGGACAGCTTATCATGTTATCAGGTTGCAGGTTATCATTAGTAGTGCATGAAAGGGTTACAGAGTGTCTCCCTTTGCACAGAAACATGGTTCAGTTCTGAAACTGCTCATCCAGCAACTTTCCACCACACAGGCGCTTCAATCTCGATGGAGTGCTTGTTGAGCGAAATACCTTCCAGCCATGGCACCAACAGATGTCGTCGCGGTTACTTAATTTGTTTGTGCCATGCTGGCGCATACGCTTAACTTTCACACCGTGCCCTTCTGCATCCATGACGACACCCGGGTATGTTTCATTGCCGGACTTAATGACGCACCATTCGCCAACGTCTTTTAGTCCGTGGCGTCTTTCTCCAGTTTTACACAGATCTGTTTGGGTGTCAGAATGAAAGCTTGGCGCGATGTAATTTTAGCTAATAAACTCTCCAACAAGGTCAAATGCAGTCTCGTTCTCTTGATATGAAAAGTGAAGCACTTATCCGAATGACTCAAACAATGGTTGGGTGCACTTGTATCCTCTTCATGTGATACCAAAACATTCCAGCCAAATAAAAATGGTTTCAAATGATACCTTGTGCTCCTAACTGCTGTGTTGTCCGTGGAAATTCCACCTTAGCGCATGCAGTGCAGCAAAATGGCGTGTGGGACCATAGGGGTCCCGCAGGCACGCGCGCAGACCAAACTGCCTAAGGCAGCACTCGATGAAGGGATCAGGATCAACATCCAGTGGCGGTCAAGGTGTCGGCGGCCCTGCTGTGTGAATTGTGGTAGAAGTGCCCGCTGCAGTGGTACAGCAAAAGTGGGATGCATGCACACGCTCTTTTAACGTCTTAAGCATTGTTCAAAACGTGAATTTTGGTGGATGGAATAAAAACAAGGCTGCTTAAAAAAAGAATAACCAACTGAAAATATAACCTATTACGTTTTGATATCAAGCCATCCAGCCATCCATTTTCTATTCTTATTATCCTCACAGGGGTCCCAAGTGTAAACTGGTTGCCAGGCAATTGCAGGGCATTTCGTTCTATTCCACTGTTGCTGTACCTAATACAGAAGAAGTTGACAGTCATTTGAGAAATGTAATTTGGTTTTCTTTTTGACACAAGTCTAAAGGAGTTGCAGTGAAGGCCATCTTTTTTTTTCAGTTTGTAAGCACAAAACAAATATTGGCAAACTGCAACTAGAGGTCTTGTCCAAGAAGCAAACATGTCGTGACTGAAAGCTGCTTTTATCCCCTTCTCATCTTGCCGGAATGACGATCAAAATTGGGGTGCTGCTCGCTCAACGTCATGCAGATTGATTTTGAAATTGTTGGGTTGCCTGTATAGACAAAGAAAGAAGACGCACTGAATGGGCCCTCACCGACACTATGACAGATGTGTCAGACACATCATGGCCTGCCTTGGTATTCATTCCCGTTAAAATGTTTTAAGATCAACCTTCGTCTTGTTGGGACAGAGATAGTCTAGTTCAGAAGTTTGATCAATGTGTTTGTGTTCGAGTACAACCAAGTACATCCATTCAACCTTGCTTTACCTTGTGACCATATACTTTATGTACAGATAACCTAGCCAGCTAGCTATCTAGCGAGATAAATAGCTAGCTAGAGAAATAGCTATCTAGCTAGATAGATAATATTCATTCTGTAGTAATAAAGAACCATTCACATATCGACACGTACTGTATGGGCAATCTGTACAACTGACAGTGTTGTAAGTGTTCTATTACTTTTGCCCTCATTAAAATTAGATGCCGAGTCAAATCTACTAACCTGGAGGTAAAAAAACAAACAAACCCTGAAATGTTGACTTTTTTTGAACGGATTGTAATGGTCACGGTTACGAAAGCACAGCAGCCAGCAAAGACTTTTGGCGGCTTCCCTCTGGCTCCCCATTTCACCCTCAAATCACCCAGAAAGCTTCTCTTCCATTTCTTCTCTCTTGTTCCACTTTTCGTTCACTCGATCACTCGCGGGGTCTCTCACTCACGCACACACATAATCACATTTTACCTGCCACCATCTCCTTATGTATTGCAGCCCACTGATGCATATAATGAAGTCCAAATGATGCTAATGCACTGGTAGATATATTCTTCCAGTCATTTTAGCAGCAAACCGTACGTTAATGTTTTATTTATTTATTTTTGACCAGTCCGATTCAGTGTTGAGGATTGGATTTACTTCCACCAAGTAAGTTGTTTGAATTGCTATGACTTTGTGAATACAGTTCATATTTAAACAAAGGGATATTGAAGCGATACATATTGTTTATGTGCAATTTGGCACTGATCAAAGTAAGATTCTTTTTCTAAGCAGGAGCTAAAATACTGCATGAAATCATTAAATTGAAACCCTTCCATCAATTATCAATCCAGTTTGTCCAGAGTACCGGTATGCCGAGAAAACAATCAAATCTCATGTTAACCCAATGCAATGAATGGAAAGGTATTTAATACGTTCCGGCCAACAATTAAAAACAAATAAAAAATGTTTTGGGTTTTGTTGTTTTTTTTTTTAAATGGGACTCTACAATTCAGTTAAACATTTAAAAATAATGAAACCATTTTTGATACACTTTCTAGTTCATTTTAATTCACATTGTACTATTCATTCTGGTGTTCACGCCTTGGCCACCTGAGGACACTATAAGACAGACATATGGGCATAGTGGACATTGAGACTATCTCAGTTTTTCAGTGAAGCAATTATATTCGACAGCCTTCACGGAGGATCAAGAATATATGTCTGAGAGCATTGGTATATTTTCACTTTCATTTAGATTTCTGCACTTTACGGAGTGCCCGTGAGAATGGACAATCTCGCTCAAGTGCGATTTATTTATTTTCACTTTTACCAATATCCATTTTTTGACACTTCCCGCATGGACGTTGGCGAAAATGTCCCACTTGTCACACTGACTGTCTCTCCCCTGGGATAAACGTCACAACAGTGCATGAGGGTATAACCGAAAAGCTGTGGCCTGTTGCCAGGGCTTTGAGCTGGCACGAACTAGCTCGTAATCTACCCGCCCATCCATCCATCAGGAATATTGTTTGTACAGCTGAATGATTCGTGGTAACATTTGACCCCTGAACCTGATTACCTGACTGGACCTCTGCAGGCTCAAAGCACCCATCATCGACTGTGTCACTCAGTCAATAAATCACTTGGAGATGGAGTCCGGATCGAGCAAGAATTTACTGCTTTTAGCATTGCATGCCGCAGCACCATTAAGGCAGCATTAGTCCAACTCGGAGCATGAAAGCATTTGGTCCCAGATCTCTGCACTCATTCGGCGGTTTTATTAGAACACGTAATAAATAATGAGCCATTTACAAAAAAAAAATTGGATTGAAAGTTTTCATTTATTCATCAATTTTAATTGGATTTGATTTCACCTTTAATCTATATGGCATGTTTTCAAGGTCACACTCATGAAAGTGGGAATTACTGTATATGATATTTAATAAGACATCCCTATGTAAATAGCAACGTCTTGAAAAGGTTGTTGGACTTCTTTCCCTCATCAAAACTCAAAAGGGTCTAAAAATAATGTGCACATTATTAAAGCCCTTGAAGGCAACTTTGTAATTGGGCTAAACTGCTTACTTTGATTTTAATATTTGCAACAGAGCGATTTTATGGTCGACATTAGCGTCGCAGCCGACAGGATCATTGCTAATCTGTGCCTCGCATCCAACTGCAGGTTTACAAATTGACTATAATCTGCCGCACTTGCATCCTGAGATTAAACTGCTTGTCCCCCTTCCGCACCCGTCCAAATATGGGATCGGAATCGGCTTATCTGTTCAACCCGACAGTTCCGATGTCTAATTTCTATGCCTTGGATCAGTGATTCTCAACTGATGGGTCGGAACCCAAAAATTCGTATTTAAAAAATAACAGGGGGATGGGGACGGGGGGGGGGGGGGGGGGGGGCATTACAGAGGTCTCGCCACACAATATTTTGAGGTTATGAATGAAAGAGTTTGCGCAGTGGTTTAAGAAAAAAAAATGGTGTTTGTTGTTTTGAATGTATTCAATTTTATTCCATCAAGTGCTTGTACAATATAAAATCAGTTTGATCCAGATACATTTTTTTAAGCAGTTGTATAGTTGACTTCAAATTTGTTTCTGGATCCAGATGACTTTATTTGGCTCAATAGATCGGTGCTAAGTGTAGGAACATGATTTTGCTGTTACATGCATGACCTCATTCCTTCAGATAATCTACAGACATTAAGTCACTACTTTCCGAGTATCCAGCATAAAACTAAAAAAAAATACAAATACAAATCAAAGTTTGTAGCAAACACACTGAACTCAAAAGGCATAGTTATGACACACACTTGGGGGGGAAAAAAAGTGGTAATCTGAAATCCTCCAAATCCCATAACATCAAATAGCATCATCACATCTAAATGTAGGCCACGAGACTGATCATGTTCTTTCATGTGTTTCCTTTTTTTTTTTTTTTTTTTTTTTAAACATTTTTCACATCCCTTATGATCAGAGCCAAGCTGAGGGTGTTTCGTTGTCACACCCATAGGTGTCATCATCTCATTGGACTGCTTTCATGCGAAACACACACACGAATACATAACCTGATCATCGAAGTCAATATCCATCTGCTTGCTTCTTTCCTGGAAAATGATGCTTTCCTTAGGTTATAAAACATTTTTTTGTTGTTTTTTTGCGATTGGCTACTTTGGGATTTAACGAGTAATTTGTATGGATGCATCTTTAATTCCTACATCTCCCTCTAATCTGCAAATTGTTGGGTGATAGGGTATGTCGCTATAATTGGATTGTATCCGTCTAAAACCATACAAAAATAAATAATGAATTTGATTTATTAATCAAGATTTTACAGACAAAGCACCTAATCTCAGGGGAATTACTGTACAGCGAAAAGTTTGGGATACGCACCTGTTGAGGCGCTTTGTCTGGCAATATCAGCTTCATTTTGTCAGCGTTCAACTTTTCCACAGTTTTGCAGACGTATCGCTACGCACCGGCTATTTAAACGATAATGGGGGGAATAGCCTCAAACTCATTAATTGAATAAGATTGAATTAATTGAATAAGAATCCTCGCGACCATGCTAATCGACAAGTCATGCTAACTTTGGCCTGTTAATTGCAAGCGTCCTGTTTAATAATATGAACATCTCTCAGTCGAGTTAAACCGCCGCTCAAAGTGTTTTTTTTTTTTGGGGTCATTCCTTCAAAACAAACAAAAATCTTACAATTAACCTAACCGTGACCTCAGAGTTGGATCAAAATCTGAACAGCTTCCTTCCAGATTCTTTTTCTTACATAGGCAGTTCACAAGAATTTTTTAACGTGTCTTATTTCAAACTTGACGGGTAGGCTGCCCTTGCAGAGACGCAGTTATGCGTATCCAAGCAATTAAAACAACATTTTCCCATATCGCCCTATGACAGCAGCCTGAAGGAAGAAAGCAGTTTGTATATGAATGAGCTGTGACTAATCTCCCTCATTCATTTCTACCTTTGTCGGAGTCAGCAGCTGATGCAGTCACCAAAAGTAGTTTCTTTGTGACAGAGTTGATACCAGAGCAATTGTTCTCACTTGCACTTATCTCTCCGAAAGGGCAGCTCAATGCGGCGGCTCCCACTCTGTGCCAGTGTGTTAACTTCATATCAGATATAGACGCGGGACGTGGTCTGTCTGTGGCTGTGTGAGCTCTTGAACTCGCTTCTTTCTGTTCTTCATTGTGGCTCTTGTGTAATGATCTTCCATCTTCTGGATGTCCGAGCAGGAAACCATGAAGCTTCCCTTTGTGCTGCTTGTCCAAATTTATTGTGCCCTTCAATTAAGTTGAATTATTATTATTATTATTTTTTTTTTTTTTGCAATTGTAACTCAATTATTAAGAAGACAATACAAGTATCAATGGAAATTGAAGTACCATTCCCAGATTTTATTTCAATATTCTCAATCAATATAATTGTCCTCTTGTGAAATACCATGAAATAAAATGTCACGACATTTCATGACAGGCACTAACTAAGCACCGTCACAAATAGTGAAACTGTAACGAATGCCCCCTCCACTGAGGTTTATAATTGAGGTTAGATACTATCAGATTAGTCCAAATTAGCGACTCAACTGACTTCAACATAGTTCCTTGGTACCAATACGCCGCGAGATGGTAGCAAAGCAATTGGTTTGGCCCGATCACATGATCGGGAAATAAAGACCAAAGATGTCAAAAAGATCAAATCAAATCAGCGAATTTGCGAATTCATGAGTGCCAAGCTCCAAATAACACAGAAATGTTATGATAGATTTAACGTTTAAATGACACATACAATATGAGCTCCAGTTGGTGTTGCGCTGAACCTTTGTCGTCCAAGCTTTAAAGCCAAAAGGTAAAATAATAATCAGAGCCAAGGTCCTTATCTCACAATTGTTTTTGTGCATACTGATTGGGGAAAAAAAACAACAGCAGCAACAACACAATGACAACAACCCTCCCCTACTCTGCGTAAATATTTGTATTTGCTCGCAAGACCCTGAGTCAGTCTTTGATTTCATTAATAATTGTTTGTATTCCATTTCGTTTCCCACAGCATACGGTACATTAATATTAATGCGCCCTGATATTTCATTTGGCATGTGAGAACCATGCCTGGGAGCAAGGTGACTTATTATTTGGGCTGCCGCCATCCAAGTGTGTCATTACGGAAGGAACCGTCGCTTCTGACAAGCTCATCTCGTGTGTACGTACTCAACCCACTGATGCAGGATGTCATGGAATTTAACATGCAAGCCCATGTGCTGATGCATGTGAAAAGTGGACCTCCTTTCAAATTTCATCCCTTTATTGCCTTCCGCCCGTGCCCTCCCTCACCGATAATCACATTCCAGAGAGCAATCTCATTACGACGTGCCGTTTGATCATTTAGTGCTCATTGGCCGCCCGTGCTTAGCTCGCTGTGTCACCATAGAGCAATGTTGTTTTTGCCGACAGATGATGCTGACATGGATATGCATTTTTTATGCATATTTTTTTTCCCCCCTGCGTGTCTACCAATCGCTCTCTATGACATCACAGCCGCGCAATGACGCACACCACTAGCTCTTTGGATTCTTCTCGAGATGGGCATGGTAATCGGTTGATTGATTGTTAATAATTGTGTGAACTTGAATCCTGGTCGGAATGACACTCGGCTCCACCAAAGTGAAGCCATGGTCATCGAGGTGGAAAAGGGTGGAGTGCTCGCTCCAGGTTGGAGAACAGGCTCCGCCCCAAGTCGAGGAATTCAAGTCTGGAAACTCGGTATTGGACTGTGATGGCGAAGAAGGATTTACTGGGCGATTGACAATCCCGTCTTTACCGTGGGTCAAAAGCTTTTAGTTGGGACCGAAATAACACTGTCTCAGATATAGATTTCCTTTCGAGATGAGCCAGATGAAGTGGCTTCAGCATCTAGTTAGGATGCCGCCTTGACCTGCGTCAAGAGAGACGGATATAAAAGAGAATCCGGTAATTTTTCAAAATAAAACATCATTCAGATGACGAAATGAATACAACAGAAGTAATGAAAGTTATTTCGACTTTCTGTGCGGTCCGGCACCAAATGACCTGTCTCGGTGGTTGGGGACCGCTGCTTTTAGACAGCGTCTGAAATTGATGAACTGATTGATGAATAGATCGAGCTGGGGCAAAACTGAGGCTCCGCTTGACAGCACGTAAACATGATTTGCAGAACCATGGCTTGTATAAGCTCGGCCTCATTTCACCTCCAGTTTACGTCACTGTGTTTTAGGCACCAAGTCAGAATTGGGCTTTCCCATGTAGAGTGTAATTGCGGCTTTTACAAAGGTGGAAGTCAGAATGACACTGACACGCTTTGCCAGTTCAATAGTCACCGCACTTTTGTTCTAAAAGATCGTTATTTACTAGGTGGTAGAACCGCATTCTTTTGAGCACGTATAAGCTCGGCCTCATTTCACCTCCAGTTTACGTCACTGTGTTTTAGGCACCAAGTCAGAATTGGGCTTTCCCATGTAGAGTGTAATTGCGGCTTTTACAAAGGTGGAAGTCAGAATGACACTGACACGCTTTGCCAGTTCAATAGTCACCGCACTTTTGTTCTAAAAGATCGTTATTTACTAGGTGGTAGAACCGCATTCTTTTGAGCACTCACTTCCAAAAACCAACTTCTTCAATAAACCGAACACTTCAGACTATCGATGCATCTGACTTATGTACGAAGTCAGCTAACAGCTCTGACTCCGAGGTTAGTTAAAACAAGACTTCAGCTCTTTAAGATGAACGGTACCCCTCCTTGTAGTTCTTCAACAAAGCTAAGTGTGTGACTCAATTGATGGCTTTGCCGTGGATAAGGATAGGGAAGGGGGGGGGCAGCAATCAGTGCTCTCCCTCTCCTCCACGCCAACAAGCTTGATCACGTCCGGCAGGAACAGTGAGCGACTCATGAGTTATTATCGCCTCTGTCGCCTGGATACCATCAAAGAATCCCGCTTGAGCGCAGAGGGTGTGAAGATTGCCGTTAAATCGTTCCTACCCATTAATGTTTGGCTTCTCCTTGTACTTTTGTGCCTTTTGCAGCTCCCGAATAAGGCCAGATCCAAATAATTTCAAAGTGTTGGTGGAAGATACGCAACAGTCTTCTACAAAATCACCCAACTGATACTAGGGTGAGAATTGTGAGGCCCATTCTTATTAAGTGTGCAGCTGCACGTACGTAGACATCAGATTAAGTGATTCTGGTCTACTGATACTGTACCATGTGAGAAAACGATGCCAAATACAGTTGAAGCAGGGGATAGAGATCGACCCTGCCCCGAATAGTATAAATCCGCGTAGAATTGACGCCCTATGAAATATCTAGCTAAAACTCACAAAATTCGTCAAAGAACGTTTGTTGGCTAGGAGTCTCTGGTATCAAACGTCACGCTCTGGTTGTGGCTGCTATGCGATGACCTATAAACGGCGTGCTGCCTCTGATAACACTTTGGAAGCTGGCCAATAGGCGGGTTGGCTTAAACTTCCCATCCCTAACACCAGGAGCTAGAAAAAAAGAAATAAAACACCGAGCTCGATGGCTCGGGTGAAAGAGGCTTCCAAGACCGTGTCACAGAATCCTTCACGGACTCCGAATGTGATTGTTTTATCGTATTCAGTGTATTTGTTTTTAACCGAGTGAACTGGTCATCTTTCCAGGGTGAAGCTGAAAGATGGCGTGGCATTCCTGGGTGCCAGAGCCAGTAATCCGGTTTTGTGGACGGTGAGTCAAGATGTCCGAAGTGAAGGACACAGAGTTGTCACCCTGCACTGCCGAAAAAAGGAGAACAGCTTCAGTCAAAGGTACGTCTCGCTGACCTCGTCTGGCCCTTAAATCGATACGAGCCGGAGATATTCCAATGTCAAGACTTCAATTTGTGAGCAGCTGCAACTGATGGACAATTTAGAGCGTTCAATCAGCCTGCCATGCATGTTTTTTGGAATGTGGGAGGAAACCGGAGTACCCGGAGAAAACACACACAGAACATGCAAACTCCACAAAGGGAGGCCAGAGCTGGAATTGAACCCGGTACCTTTTGCAATGTGAGGTTGACGTGCTAGCCACTTGTTCACCAGACCGCCATTGAATTACAACAATAACAAAAATCAATTCAAATCACTTACTCCAGTTGGGCTTTAATGCCATGTCAACAATTTGAAGACAATTTCAATGTCATCACGTGAGGAAATTAGAAGCGACTGTTTTGTCTTCCAACACAATGAACCAATTCAAAAGATAACCTAATGCTCATGCTTAAAATTTTATTTTGTTACAAACATACATGTATATGGCTGAAATATACAGCACGCTCAACTGCATATTCGGACACTCACATGTAGCTGGCGTCTGTATTTACATTATGATATCTTATTCATGAAAACCGAACACAGGAAATAGCACAGCCACGGCCGATCTAATGGCCGCCTGCGTTTCCATACGACGACGTCAAAGATGATGTCTGTCACTTAGATTCATCTCCCTCATAGTCCCTCTGGAGAGACCATATGAGTCATAGTTTACTCGGCTGTTGAAATGAAGGCCATGCCTGTTGAACCTGATATTGTATCCTGACATCCTTTTGGCTAACAAAAGACTTCCTCATGCACTGAGATGTTAATGTGACATCTCGCAACTGTCGGGTTTTTTTTATTCTTGAATACAAAAGCATATTTGCTCAAGAACATTTGAAAAAAAGATTCTGTTTTCTGGCAAAAGTTTCAAAAGGTACCGGTGCTACTCTATATTTCCTCCAGATGTTGTACGAGCGGATGTGAACACTGAACACTTTTTGCTTGCAATGCAATTTTTTTTGTAACCGTGACATTTAAAACCTGTCCTCATTGGGTTCAAAAGTGAGCTGGAGACTACACCAGCTATCTTTGGGTCAGAGGCAACCTGCCAATTGCAGGGGCGCATGACAACCATTCACATTCACTCAAACTACCAAGCATATTTTTGCGATGTGCGGAGAAATTGGAGTGCTGGTAGAAAATAGGCACAAGCACGGGGAAGAACATGATGGCCACCTAGGAGGCCAAAGCCAAGTTCTGATCTAGGGACCACTCGACTGTGAGGGAGTTGTGTAAATCATTCGACCACTGCTGCCCATTATGACAATTCCGATCTATACATCTAATCTTTCCCCCAAAATATCCTGCGGCAATTCAAACCTTAGTCATTTCATGCACAGTAAACAAAAGCCATCATTCAGGTTAAGTTGGGGGAAAAAAAATCAACATTAGCCAGCACTTGTTGAAATGTAGTATAGAGACTTCTGGTTTTAAATCGGAGTTGAACAGACTATTCGCAATAATTTTAAGATCTTGAAGTTGACTAATCATGCGTTTCTCATCTTGTCTCCTAAATGGACCAATTTAAAGAGGCTATTACAGTACGATTGGTTGGATAGTAAACGTCTGTGAAGCAGAGAAATGTCCAGCTTTCAGGGCGACACAGTCTTATTGTGTTTTGCGCAGCTCGAGAGTATGAGAAATTGCACTGGCCTACGCTGTCCAGGTTGTGGATGAGCCTTGCATTGCTCACGTCAGTTGGTCCGACCGACTCTCGGGTTGTCACGTAAGTGGTCCCGCTGGTTCTCACACGAACATAATGACACTTGTGTTTTTATATTTGTGGCTGTGTGGCAAATATCCGTGCGCTACACTCACAGTAGCATAAGGTGAATGTTACATAACATGTAACAGTTGAGTTGGTGCTTGTTGTTGATCGTTCTTGAATGCGGATATGTTTCTGGTTGAGGGAACCGTTCATTGTCTCAGCTCGATCGAAAAGACAATACTGGACCGAGAAAATATCAACAACGTCATCGACTCGTTGACTTAACTTACCTCTCATTAGCACCGACTTCAAAAGGTCTTGCAGCCCCTTAGTTTGAAAAGACACGTCCGCCGGAACAGCTCATTACTCATGTCAATTCAAGCTCATTTTGTTCGCAGTAAAAGCTGCACTAAGGCCAGAAACTACGAGTTCAAGAATGAGATGAGTGACACATAATGGTGTTGGGGTCGTCGCGCACAGACAGGCTTCAAAAGTTATATTGTTACCATTCACCAAAGTTGACATTAATTAACATGTATCATCCGAAAAACAATTGTTATCATTTTCTGTGTGCATGAAAGGGTCAAGAAGTGGCTACATGCATGCATACATAAATACATAACAATTATAGTAGTCATCAGTTATATAACTAAACACCCCCCAGCACTTTTTTTGAATGAATTGACCCAACCTTCCTGCCTTGGTGTCCTTCGGGAGTACCTCGAAAACCAAATGTGAGATTTCCTGTTCTTCTGATCAGTGGATTAAGCATTACAATGACATGTTAAATGTGGATTACAGGATCTGGCACGACTAAACCCGCCCCTAATCTCTGGAGAAACCTTATCTGGACTTTGGTGTTAGCTGCCCCCTTATCTTGACTCACTCACTCACTCTTGACAGGTTGTTACAAGAACAACCGTAGGCCTGTCTATACATACGCCGGTGACGCAGAGTGACGGAGACCAAAGTCAAGTTTCATAGTAAGAAACCATTTACAATGGAAGAGGTTAATGATCCTTCGAGATAAAACCATTGAGGCAATTGGATTGTTGAGACTGCTGCAATGCACTCCCACAAATCAATTTTCCAAGCCGTCAAAACAAACGGGACCACGCGGCTTAGTTTTTCGGAACAAACGCAACATCTAAATCTGAATCTAAAATGTGCTTACGCCCGCGAACTGGCTGCTCTGAAGAAATGAATGTACTGCAATGAACTCATTCGGGGAGCGCGCTCGAGAAGTGATTTTCACACAAATATTTTCTGACAAAAATACAATTTTTCGAGGTTACCGCGCATGTCATCACAGAATCACTTTCCGACATTCAACGTTGTCTCACTTGTGTGTTTGGGCGCGTGGGAAAAGCATATTTTCAAAATTCATGCTTACTTTCATGAATGCGATGAATTCAATCTGTCCTTGTCCCCATTTTGTTGTTAATTTTGTGCCTGGCAGTTGCTTACCACCGCCAAAAACATTTTCGTAGATATTCACATTACACGACCATCAGACGGATCACGTGAGCATCGCAACAGCAAGTCTTCGGTTTACTGGGCTCATAAAACATTTTGAGTGAAAGAATGGTGCACATTTAACTAGCTTCCGACATTCTGACTAATTTTCATTTCATTATATGGCCCCCGATGTGGTTTTCATTGACATATTTACTGAAATTCTGACTTTGCTAGCATGCTCGCGTTGGTTAACAATAGGCTGCAGGGTGACTAAAGGTACAAATTTGTGTTCCATGGCCTCCATAAAAACACCCAGGAAACCCTTTATCATATCCATTCGGTGTCTATTGTGGCACTTTTGGGGGGGGCTTGGGATGCCGTGAACATATGTCAAAAAGGAAAATTGTGTCATTGTTAAATGATTCCCAATGGTGCTCCATTGGCCGATAACTGACAATGGCTCTCAAAACATATTTTCACGTTTCCCTGAAATCATTTCAATTCCCTGTCACCGGCAAATGCAGTTCAAGACTTGTTTAGCCAGTATGACGATGGTGCTTGATCCTCTCATGGTCTTTTGGGATTTCATTACCCCATCGTGGCCATAGAGGCTCTTCAGACACCAATCCAGCATTTTTCAGGCCAAAATGCTGATTGCTATCGCAAAAGTTTGTGGTCAGCAATTTTGTTCGAGGGTGTCTGTATTAAGTATCACTTGAGACTCGAGGGGGAAAACAAATAAAAATCACTGGCCGTAAAAACGGCATTCAAAACCATCTTGACTCAAGAAAATGTATTGTTTCGCTCACTGAAATGAATAAACATTAATTATTTTATGCTATAACGCGTGATATTATTTGGGGAACTCTCTGCCCCGCAGCGGCGGCATTTAAAAAGAACCTGCCAACATAAAAATAAAGGAAACTGTGAAGGTCAGTGATGAAGAACAACGGAAAATCAAAGACGGAATTACAATTAGTCGTTGCTTTTGAATTTCACTCTTGAATATTAAGTTAAAATAAAAATAGCACTTCTCTGTAACTCGACTAAATCAATATATATTTTTTTCAGTCAATTGCCGCCTCTGCAAATACACATCCATGCTAATATTAAACCTTAATAAACTTCAAAAGTGGCTCAAAGTTTGAATGATTATTGAATTAATAGCCACCTGCTTTGTATTCAATATTCAGCGCGTCATGTAATGCGCAACGTAGCAGCCAGATCAAGAATAAGTAATGAAATCATTTATGTCTCTCTGGAGGGGGGGTGGGGGGGGGGGGTCATTTGAAGCACATCTATCCAACAAGCAGCTTGCCGCTTGACCGCTTCTGTCTCCAGGGAAGTAATAAAGCAAGCTGATGCATTATGAAAGCAACACCTTGGTCGTCAGACAAACAGCACCTGCTCGGTTGAGGAAGATGAAATAGGTCAGCTGGCGCCTCGATTTCCCCGTTAGCAAACGGACGCAGTCGTCCTTAACATCGGGTAATCTGTATTGGTTTGAATTCAAACCGAGCGTCAAAACCCATTCGGCTGTGTGCGCACCATTTGACAGAAACATTAACAATTTGTTTATTGTCTATTGCCTTCATTCTAAAAAGCAATATTCCCAAAACCCCATCGTAAAAAAAAAAAGAAAAATACATCTAAAGAAATAATTCTAAAAGTCTGACTGACCTTTCATTCCAAAGAATCATTATTATAATTATCACATATTTAATAATTAATTAAATACGGTAATTAATTTATGCTTGCTCAGAGTAACAGTACCGGTAATAAGGATATATGTAGGTGACAATTTAGCAAGGGAGACTGATCATTTTGGTTTGCCCCAGGTCACACTTCCTCCCACTGCCCCCTCGGTGCTTATTCAGATATGCTGAAATTGATTGCGCAATTATGCGAGTGAGCGCTTAGGTTGGAAGAATGTGCAGTGCTCCAATGTTTTCTTCCTTCTTAAAATAAATCTGTGGACCAAGTCCCGACCGAGGTCGCATTGTGATGTCTGACTGAAACCAACAAGTGAACAAACAGAAAGCTCATGCATGTTTATGGTTCCAAAGTCGGTAACGTCAGCAAGTGAGCCGTCACATTCAAAGAATCTGCCGTGGCATCACAGGTTTCTTCTTGTGAGCGAGTTAGAGTCGAGATGAGTCAGGGAAAAAAAACTGACGATCACTAAACAACAACAAGAAACGAGGATGAAATGTGGTTGCCCAAGTTAATGTTATGTGAATTACGACCCCATTTGTAAATTTTGTCTGTCCTATTCAATTAGCTGTTTCAATTAAAAATAAAACGTGAATGAGTTCCAGTTGAGTGAGACTTCTGCTCGTAGTTACGAAAAGTTAAATTTATTTAGTAACAAAGCGACACAGTTCACTTAACCAACAGCAATTTATAACATTGACTCGTAACATTGAACTCTCTTGCCGTTGCTCTATTTCCATGTTCAACTGCCACGCCTTAAGTTTGAACTCTGCATTGTAAGCATGTCTCGAGCAAAGAGCCATTTACACATATTACCGAAATGACCATACACAAGGCGTATAGGATTTTAACCCTATAATGCCATTTGTATCATATTTGATACATGCAATTTCATTATGTAACTCATTCTTTATATTACATTAAATCATCCGTATCATATTTGATACTGCAGTTTTAAAATGTGTTTTTTCCCAAACTTTCATTTTCAGATGTAACCGACCTAATGCTTATAAATGGAATACAACAGATATGTAAAACAACATGAAATGGCAAAAATATTGTTGTGGATTTTGTCAAAAGGGTTAATGAACATCTTAGTTCCCAAAAATCTGATTTTTCTGACTATTCCTTGATGGGGCAGGCATTAAAGGGTTAAGGCGCGCTGTGAGCTTTCAAGAAAATGGAAGGCTTTTAGGTGCGTCTTTTAGTGCGGAAAATACGGTATATTTCTAGACGGTGTTTTAACAAAATCCCATCTTGGGGCATTTTGTAAAGAGTATAAAAAGAAGAGTTGAGTTTTTCAGTGAAGAAGACAGGATATGTCCCACCCAAAAAATGTGCTAAAATAATTCACAAGTAGCAAATCGCAGGGGAACACTGTATCCAAACTAGAAACACCTCCTTGATCAAAATAATGAAACCCACTGTCACCAACTGTGATATTCTTTTTTTGATGTTACCTGAATTAGTTTTTTAGTTCAGTTTTTGAGGTTCAGCAGCAGGTTGAAGCTCACTTTAAAGCACTGGTCTCGTCAAGGCTTTGATTTGTGTGTCATCTCCCTCAGCCATCTGCCATCTGCTGAGGGAGATGACACACTAATCCGCTGCGGGTCTTTTGGTGAAACAGGGGAAATATTGCCGGGATAGGTCGCAAGCTTCTGTTGGTTAGCATACTCTGATGGAAGACAGGTGGAATTCTTTTCAAGATCTTAGCAGCAACCGTCTTTGGTGTGCTCATGCGGCAGTGAGTAGCAGTGACGGAACGTGCCCACATGTCGCTTGCTAATTGGAATTATTCACTATTATTGTTTTTAATGAGTGGGATTCATTTATTGTGGTTGTTATCATATTTCTTTCTTTCTAATACTCGATAATTATAGAGATTCACATCTTACCAAATTAGAGTCTGTATTGTGTTTGGTGACGGAAGAGAAAAGACAGTGACGTTGCTATGCAACTCGATGAACGTCACATTTGAGGGTTGTCCTGTAACTACTGACATGTTTTTAGAAACCGCATTTTAATTTTGGAATGACTTGCGCCACTTATAAGCAATGATTGATTGCACCCCACGCTTACAGTCTAAAATGAGTCTTGTGTTTATATTCCAGCAACGGAAATAGAAATGGGATGACTCCCTCAGGTTGGCCAACGATTGCACCCAACTGACCAATAGGCAACGTTTTTATTTTTCTTCTCCTGTGTCTGATTTAATTGGAAAAAAAAACAATCATCCCCCCCTCCCACTACCCAGAATGATTCAGATAGTGGATAATATCATTAACCCTCCAAATTATCTCTGGTTAGAAAAATATATAAAGCCTACAGTTTGGGATTAACCCTTTCAGCGACAGCGGTCTGTGAACATTATCAAAAAAGTGCGTGGGCCACATCATACTTGTGAAGTTGTGAACTATTTCTATAGCTGCTTCCTTTAGGCATAGCTCTCTAAGTGATATTTGGACGCCTTTCCATTTTCGCTTGCCACTTTTGCAGCTCCAAGTACCTTCAAGTACATATTACATGAGCCTAAAGACGCAAGATTGAGCACTGCCACTATTCTTCTTACCTATCTAGCGCAACACCTTGTAGTGCCGCAACTAATGAATATGAAGAAGTACATTTTGGTCTATAAATCCTTCGTAAAAATACCTGAGCTCTTTCTTGTTTTAAGTCGTAAGCGCGTTCATTTATCTCTTGTTACAAAGCCACATGTCTCAGGGTAAAGCCTATTTAAAAATTTCCATTTTTGCTTTGCAAAACAGAAAAAAAAGAAAAAACCCAATCTACTAATGTGCCATAAAATCCTGTTAAGCAGTGATGCAAATGTAGTCAAAACATTGATTCACTACTTTTTGGTAACTTACTTTTGCTTATGCCGTCAATCATAAAAGAGAAACAGGTACAGTATATATTAAAACTATATGAGAACAAAACAACATACCGTATTTTCTGCTCTATAAGGCACACCTACAAGCATTCAATTTTCCCAAAAACCGAGAATGCGCCCTATAATCCGGTGAGCCTTATATACGGTGTGACCGTATCTTTATATTCTCCATTGTTTCCCTGTTAGTGTTCCTATGCCATCGAGTGGTGATTATTAGTAGGAACCAATACTTTGTAAGCTCTGCTTAGCCATTATGCAAAGAAGATATACCAAGGGTATAGTTAACTACGGACTAAACAAAGGAGGAAGGAGACAAGCAATGCTTCGGAGGATATTTAGCCCCTTGAGGATGTGAGCCCACGAGGTTTGTGTTGATTTAAGTTGAATCAATTGTCTTCATAACTTTCGCTTTTCATTTATTGTTTTGTAATGACATTTGTATTGATGTTTGATGTCCGTGTTTGTGACCAATTGCATGGCTTTCATCTAGTGCAGGCATGTCCAAAGTCCGGCCCGTGGGCCAAATCCGGCCCGCGGTCGAATTTCATCCGGCCCTCGGCCCCTGTCATAAAATCACTGCCGTCTGGCCCGCAGGTTGGGCGCAATGGAACACGTGTTGCATTGACTGAGGTCTCGTAGACTGGTGAGTGATGTTTCATAGAGTACTGCTTCCCTCTAGTGGCTAAATGAGTAATAGCATTCACTAAATGAGTAATAGCATTTAGACACTAGGGGGCATCACCCACGAGTTAACAAGACATCACTCCGTGTTTATATTGACTGATGTCATATTTCAAATGATCCTTGCAGTTGTGGATATGTGTATTGCTTGTTCATTTCCCTGTTGTTCGAGTCAAAGGTTTTGTGACTATTGAAAAGTCATGGTGATACATTTTATGTTTCAAATCAATCAATTTGCACTCAGGAGACTTCTGTTTAAGAAAAAGTCAAGTGAATAAGCAGTTGCATGTGATATACCTGTTTCAAATGAACCAAATGAAATTCTTAAGATTGTTGAAATTAAAATAAAAATGGAAATGTGAAACAGACTGGCTTACTAAAATTTGTTGAACAATATTGTTGTTCAATGTAAAGAATGTCAGCCAAGGTCGGCCCCCCGACATTTTACCACATAAAATCTGGCCCCCTTGGCAAAATGTTTGGACACCCCTGATCTAGTGGATGCATAGCACACCCACAGCCACAATTGCAGCTTCTATTTTATGCGCCTTATAATGTGCTGCACCCTATATATGAAAAGTTTTAATTAGGCCATTCTTCGAAGGTGCACCTTATAATCCGAACCACCTTAGAGTGCAAAAAATATGGTGCAATATTGTCAAAATAACAAGATTTAGCCATTGTTTTTTTATCCGATAATAAAACTATTCGTACGATTGAATGAGCCGATTTAAGAACCAAAGGGAACTATCAAGTGTTATAACAGCCCAAAGTTCGTTCATTGGCAACACGTATTGTGCAAAGATTAGTTCAATTCTCCAGTCCTATGTAGTTATCTCTCGTGCTTCATTTTGCTATTCGGCGTTGAAAACAATTTCAATCCGAAAATTAATTTTTGATTTCAAAGAATCGAACCGAATCAAACTGTTCCACTTCAAAATATATTGAGATGTATTTATATGTGCAGCATATGTGTCTTTTTTTTTCTTTTTCTTTTTTTAATCGCGGCAGATATCCATAAATACATTTGAATAATTTCCTATTAAAATTCTTCCCTGTCACCCAAGTGCAAAAAGAAGGCTCTTGCTCGGTTTGCTTTCAAGTTTTACAGTCGGCTACGTGCATATGTTTATGCAACAATCTAGGAGTATATTCTTATAATGAGTGACACAGTGAATCATCACGTACATGGTCACACCATTTGATATATATTTCTCATGGCATGGTAATAATAATGTAGCTTGAGGCTGTGTGTGTCGTGGAAACATTCTCATCACTCCTCCCCATTTTAATTCACTTCCTCCTGTCTTATCAAATGCAAGACAGTTACTTTTTGGCTTCTCATGTCAACGTTTCGCCTTTGGAGGCTTTTTTTTTTTCTTATTCCCATATGAATGCGTGACTACGTGCTGTACTGTCACCCTACATTGGATAATGGAATTATAGGCGACAAAAATGTTCTTGTGTAATTTGAGAATCTGTGTTTATTCACTGCTGCCAGGCAAGGAGATGCAAGCCCATGCAAACACGCATTGTTTAGGTTAGTGACTATGTGTCTATAAGGCTGCTTTATTTCATGCCCTGGAGTAATTAGGAACTGGAGTCATTGACAGAACAATGATGAGTGAAGATTGAACAAGAAAGAAGTTCAATACTCAATGCCCTTCGGTTTGCCGGGGAGGTCAGAGAGTCTCGCGCTGTTCTTTCTGATTGCGCCGAGCGTAAGTCAAATGGCCAGTGACTGCGTTACAATCAATGGCTACGTCGAGCGGGGCCAATCGGCCTGCTTTTACAGCTCAAGTTAAATCAAAGGTTCCTTCTGTGAAATCAGGTGCAGATTGTGGAAACTCCTGCTGCATCTACCAGATGCATGAACATGAATTATTTTCGTGCTGCTCCCGTGAATGCACCATAGCACAATATCTTACTGAACCTACAAGACAAATGTACCATATTTTTGTTGTTGTTTTTGCACCCCTTTCTGATAAATGCGTATATATTTACACTTCATGTCCTATTACATTGATTATCGATCCATCCATTATCTCAGCCGCGTATCCTCACAAGACGACATTGATTATTCAAACTATATACATGTACTTCAAATAATGACCCAAAACAACAAAAGAGTAACTCAGGGACAAGATGCATATGTCACACTCCAGACTTCAACCCTATAGAGTAGTGATTCTTTAAATACGGTCCACTGGTGGTATGCAGGCGCTCTCTGGTGCAGTGGCACCTCTGCCTCACAGTGCAGATGTCCAAAGTTCGATTCCAGGCTCTGGCCTTCTGGCGTGGAGTTTGCATGTTCTCCTCGTGCCTGCGTGGGTTTTCTCTGGGTACTCCGGTTTCCTCCCACATTACAAAATGGGAGGTTGATAGGGCACCCCAAATTGTCCATAGGCGTGATTGTGAGCATGAATGGTTGTTTGTTGATGTGCGCCCTGCGATTAGCTGGTATCCGGTTTAGGGTGTAGCTCACCTATGGTCCAAAGACAGCTGGCATAATCTCCAGCACACCCGTGAACACATGAGGATAAGTGGACTGGAAAATTGAATAGCTTACAAGAATCGACTGTTCAGTGTTATTAGGCAAGTATTTTTTAACAAAAAATGTTTGAGGATCCGCCCACATTTTAACCTACGAAAGTAGGCTTGATGCCACAATTGCTCTTTCAGCAAAGTCAAATATTTTGAAACAAAGTCCTAAGATGCTGACAAAACAAGTTGCCATTTTTTTCAATATTTTAAGATTGATTAATTCCTACACCGGATTTTTGATCTTTGCGTTGAACAAAATGACTCTTTTCGTCAATAATCGGCCTAAATGAAATTGTCAGTGAATATTTTAATAAAATACTAATGACAGACTACATTTTTGAAGTGAAAAATAATTGTATCAAGGATCAAAGCAGCCAAATGTTTCATTTTCCTTCATGTCCTTGAAGTGATATGAGCTACCTTTTTTTGAAACCACTGATAAGGGAAACCAAGCAATTACCCTTTCAGGTAGAATAATTTATCTGTGTGGACTGCTGTAGGTTAAAGTAGCATCCCTGTGTATACATATATGTATATTCTTTTAATGATACTGTATTTGAATACCTTTCATAATCCTTTATCTTGCAGTCAGCCATGGCATCTTATTTTCCGTTTATGGCGAGGACCACTTATGCATTCTGAATTGCTCTCCTCTGACTGCCTCGGTTCCATTTGAAAAGATTTCAATGTTCAGTCCATGCTTGCCACTACGTGAGCTTATCACAATGTTGATCTTGTTCAATTCCATTTGTATGAATCCATTTTGAATGTGCGTCATCAAGCCGAAATATTCTTGAAATGCAACAAGGGACTTGTACCCAACCGGTCGTCTTGAATGGAAATCCAGACTGATACCCTGCCACTAAGGAAATCAAATTAATCTAATCTCAGTTTAATGACTGATAGCATATCCGCCTCCTTGGATATACTGTGAAATACTTTTTTTTTCTTTCTCCCTCATGTGAGTCTCTCCCCGAACATCTCACGACATCAATTCGATATTTACTGCGGCTTCTATCACATCGTGGGCTCACATTTTATCAGTCAACTGATACATGCGCATGGGTGAAGTAAAACGTCTCTGATTGAACTCTTTGGGACTGCCATTTGGCACGTTGTATAATCCAGGTAAGTGTGAAGTCAGGAAGTCAATTTCTGTCTTTATCTTTTACATCTGCCAGTTAATCTCTGTTGTGTCGTGCGGTCACATTTATAAAGCAGTCTTGCGATGCCCAATATTGACTCAAGCAGAAACCCACAATCAGATTGAGGAAAGCAATGTTGACAAAAGCGAACTCGCTTTATCCTTGCGCAGCAGCGATTTTAAAAGCAGATTGTCTCATTTCTCGGCGTATTTATTCTGGAACCTGCCATTTTTAAAGTCAAATCAAAGCCTATCAAAGCTGCTCGGTGCCTCCTCACTTGCCCTTTATCAGCAGCCAAAGCTAGCGCTGGTGGGGACTTGCCCACAGACAAAGTGGAGATTGGCCAGGGAGTCTGGTCTCGTTTGATAAGGCAGGTTTATTGCCCCCCGGAACCTTTGACGTAGATCCTCGGATCCACTTCATCTTGCGATGAATCAGCCCCCGCAATCGCAGGCTCACAGTTCACGTTTCAGAGCTTGCTTTGGCATCAACTTTGTACATTGACAAGTTGTCACGGCTTTTTTTATTTTTTTTGCACATGGACAGCCACTTTCAATTCCTTTATATCTTGTGAGGTGTTGAATTTAGACATTCGATTTGAAGTTGGAGTTAATAATAATAATTTTGACAGAACAAGACAATGAGGCTCAGGTCATTAGCATTCAGAAATGGAGACAAGTGACAAGGTGATAATAGCAATCCAGTTGGCTGCTAGCAAGCGGCTAGCTGGGGAAGCTAAGGTAGCATTCCATATCTTCAATTAGCCATATGGATAACATCACGTGCTGTCTAATATGAATAGAACAGTTTAAAAGGGGTTGATGTCCAACATCAAATCTGAGTTTTAAGTGAAGGCAGAGTCGAGTTGACATTCCCCTGTAATGACAAATAAGTGTGCGTCTCTCCCTTATCCCTGTGCCCGGGGAAGATGCCAGGTTACCATTTCTCTGGCAGATGAATGAGGTCATGGACAAGTCAAGATTCGGGTCAGAAAAGGGTCGCGATTGGTTCAGCATTATTAACCCTGTCTTGATACACATGTTAAATATACAGAGAGCAGGTTCATATCGAGTTATGTTGGGGCTTACGCCAGCATGCGGCTGTGTCGCTTGCTTTTGCAGCCAAACGCTTGATAGAATGAATGGGATCTTGAGCCCCGGTGCTCTTCAGACCACTATTGCAAAGAAAGAACAGGACTGTAAATATGAACAGTCATCGTTCATCGACATATTCAAGGTACTGTATACAGCAAGGGTGCGATAGCCCCGATGTCTATTCAAACATTCCAAGGCAGGATTTTATTCAAGGAACAACTGCTGAAGCCCTTTCAAGAGTCAAAAGAGATGCACAGGCGCACTGTTATGGATACTATGGAATATGTAATATAATTCTACAAGACAAGATGATAGATTTTTTAAAGTAGCAAAGTGGGGCCTGACAGCGTTGCGCCATCATGGGATTAATAGCAGCAGGCAGCAACTGTTGGGGAAACGCAGTGAGCACATGGTAATCTAATCCTTTGTCATCTATATGTATGAAAAAAAGTGACATTTGTGGTGAGGAGTTAACGCTCCAAAGGGGTTAAAGGGGGATTAGCCAGTTACAACACTTAATCTTATTGTCCGGGATAAGAGGATGAGCACCTCTTGAGAATTTTACGTACACTCAGACGGCTCCCAGGAATCAATAAAGGGGAATAAGCGCAGTTTATACAGTGATTGATTGTGTTGTAGGCTATTGTAATCACTTTCCTTAGCCTACTCGTAGTGACCAGGTTTAAAAAATCCGTTGGTGGCTCAGGGCGGCTCAAAATCCTTTTTGTTCAAATGTTTTGGTTTTTTTCCCCCCCTTGTTGAATGACAAGGGGGATGTGAACTGCGGCACACAGAGTAGCAAACAAATGCAGTTCTGTTTTTTGTTGTTCTATTTCCCGCACTTTCTCATCAGAAGTGAACAAGCGCTGAGAGATGTTTTATTTGCGTCGCTCAAGTGACCTTCTATAGTTGAGGGGTTTTTAATGTTTTCAGCAGGTTTTCATTTTCAGGCTTCTGGCAATCCAATAATAGACACGATATTTTGCTCTGAAAGCTATCAGCCCACAGACATTCTCTGAAAGTATTTTGTCAAACCCACTTCTTTGGCGGTGCAAACCACTTGATCTTTTCATAATCACCAGAAAAATAAAAAAAATGTAATCAGCATCCAGTCGCGGTGCCTTTGCCGCTGATACCCTGCTCCTCCGCTCAATGACGAATAATTTTCTTGCAAAGAGCTCTTTATTTTCTCAAAACGGTTCTAAGTCGGTAGTCGTTAAAAATATTGATTCTACTCTTGGACATTTTGTTGCTGCTTTTGTTGCTTATTGTTGGCTTGTCTTCTTTTACGCCTATCTTCCAGTGTCGTTGGTGACACTTCTTTCATGGGCAAAATCATTTAGTATAAGTGACTATTTTTCATACTCGGGAGGCCAAGTGGGCCGAGGGCCTGAGAATATCCTGCCCACTCCAACTCACCTACAGAGATCTAAACCAGGCAGGATATGGCTCTCGAGGAACCGAAGTTCCCTACCCATGCACTAAAACTTTTATCAGACAATGGCTGATCACACACTGGTCATCGCTGAAAGGACAAAAGAACATACTTGGTACGGCTTGCGTGTGATTGGCTGCTTGTGCACAATGGTGCAAAGCGATTGCTCCACGGAGCCACATCTGTGTCACGCAGGCCCAAATTTATTCATTTCACACACCGTTTCAGATGGGTCTTGTAAAAATACGGTATCAACGGAAAAAGGGAAACGAGAAGGCTGGATGCATTAGGGAAAGAAGAGACGGTTGGTCAAAAAGAGGAAAGTGAGAAGGAGACAAATGGGAAAGGAATCCTCGAGCTCTGCTCATCATTATATTCTCATTTGTGGCTTCCCCTGCTCATGATCCTTTATAATGATCATTTCCTTACTGCTTCTCTCCATCATTCCCCCTTCCTCTTCCTCTTTTTTTCTTACTTAACGGGGAAATCAAGCCCCCAAATTTCTTCACAAGAATATGACTTCTGCAGCCCCACTCATCTAAACGCGTCACTCTGATTGAAATTGCGTTTGTAGAATATGAGCAGCAGGAGGCGGCAATTTTGCCACTTGCTGTCGACTGAAAATGACATCACAGTTGGCTCAGGTAACAACCCAACATGACTCAAAGAGGTGAGCCGGTTGAAATAAAAGTAAAAGACAACATGAGCAATGAGGAGAGGAAAAAAATGGAGACGAAGCTACTGTCGACGAACACAGTATACCGTATTTTCCACACTAAAATGCGCACTGGATTATGAGGCGCCGCTTCAAAAATGGCCTAATTTGTAATTTGTTTCATACATTGTGCGCACAGCTTTATGAGACGCAATCTACAATGCATCCACTAGATGGCGCTACGCTCAAGTAAATGCCAACAGAACTATCAGATGTCAGTAAAACCTATTTAATAAAGCAGTGACACAGTTCACTTAACCAACAGCAAGTTATAACATTGACTCGTTAACGTTGAACTCTCTTGCCGCTGCTCTATTTCCGTGTTCAACTGCGTAACGGAAGTTTGAACTCTGCCTTGTAAGCATGTCTCTAGCAAGGAGCCATTTTGGGCTCGAAATATTACCGTAATGACCATACACAATGGTGCATCGGATTTTAAGGCGCGCTGTGAGCTTTTAAGAAAATGGAAGTCTTTTAGGTGTGCCTTTTAATGCGGAAAATACGGTAGATTTTTGGAAAAAAAATAAAACTCAGCAAAGAGGCACACATGATACAACAACCATCGACTCGACTACTTGCACATGTCCAAATTGAAGTACTTGTGCATTCCTGATCCCATCCATGTTACCCGGGCAGGTCTCCTTTAAAAGCAAACTAATCCACACGTTGATGGGGACCCGGCTGATGTCCGTTGCTTTGATGGATCCTCAGGGAAATCTCCAACATTCGGTTATTCTCTTCCATTTGCCGGTTGACATGCTTTCAATTTAACTCCCTCGTGATCTCTACGTCATATGTCAATAATTATGTTTTGTAGTGGCATGTAACAGGTGGAATGTGTGGAAGATGGAAATCCTCCTCCACCCGTCAATAAATGTAAAAGCAGGACTTTGTGAGCTGTCTGCGATTATTAGACACATACAGATGGCCTACAAGGTCATCTATAAAGCTCTTATTAAAACGCCTTGACTGAACTCTTTGGTTTGAAATCAACCCAGGCCATATAATAGCAGTGATTTTCACATTTCTAATAGATTTTCAGATTAGAATCATGAGCGGTAGGAGACAGATATTAGACCCGATGTGCTCAAACTCATTAGATAGCAACCGAGATTCCCATGAGTCATATACACACACACACACACGCACACACACACACACCATTACATGATAATGACCCCCTTCTCCACCATGATCTAATTTCATACTCACAAAGTGAGGTCAGTGACTGTTGAACTCCACGATTAACGCTCAGCGGCTTTCCCTGTCTGCCGCGTGACAAGAAGGCAGTGACAAAGACACAATTTTGGACTGATACATTGGACCGATGCCCTGATGGAGCAGTGGGCATCACCTGTGACCTGACCTACCATGTTGACTTTGTCACAAGGGCACAGCCATTGAGAGAGAGAGGGGAGGGGTGCGGGGGGGGCTTTTGAACATTATCTCCTGCAAAGTTAATGAGTAAATAGCTATGATTAGATTTTTATTGGAAATCTGATCGTCTGAGTAATTAACTGGTTGAGGCAAAGCAAATGAAATCAAATTAATGTTGACAATTTGTAACATGCCAACCACATATTCAAAAGGATATACGGAAGAGGGGGGGCGCTATAGCCCCAGTTAAGCACCTCCAGTATTTTACTTTACATTAAAAAAATATATATATATGAAGAATTTCCTCTTACATGTATCTGTCAAGCCACCGTTGCACCCGGGAGAGAAAAAAAAATTCCTTGAGCCACGTCTGTACCAAGTTGCACTTTATCAAACAGTCACAACTCCATTGTTCCAAACATAACTTCCAAGGCACAGGTAATACATTACTCAATGGCTGAAGGCAACGGCGCCAGAAGCAAAGTTTGAGAAAAATCTTCCCTTCTTTGAAGGACTCGGCCATGTCACAGCTGGGCACAATCAAGTACGAGTAATTAAAACAGCTGCAATTGCAAATGACCCATAAAGTCACATAAAGCTGTGCTCAGAAAGCAAGAGAGAACAGTGAACAAAACAAGAATATGCACGGAAGGCGCTAAAGCCCGAATCGACACTGTTACTGTGTAGATACTGTGTAATTAGCTTTGTCGATTCAAGATGCTCAGTTAGACAGTTGTTTGTTCACATTCACAAATCAAACTACTACTGTTAGGTGCTTGAATGTCACCAAAATAAAGGTATTCTTGAACGTTAAGCCAACACAGCGCGCAGGTTTTATGGTTTTATTTGCTGGGGCCTACGAGATTAATGTACTGTGGGTGTGTATTGACTTGTGCTCCTGAAAATGGTGCCCCCCGTCCCTCCTTCTGCCTCTCCAATGGATAATCAAAAGTCAAGATTAAAGTATGGTTTGGAAGTTTAAAAAAATAAAACAAAACAAAAAAAAAGTTCAAATTATTCTTTGAACAATAATTCAGTGGAAGTACAACTGGCTTGACAGATTTGTTCAATGTAAGCATCAGTTATGGTGCAAAGGCGGCTGTCAGGTTTGAAATGAAGCAGCTGTTCGCTTGGTTACATAATTCATAATGTCTACGTGCGGTTTTATATAATGAAACATGTGCACTTCCTTGAAACACATTTTCAAACAGATGTTCTTTTCCACACTTGATGTTTCGCTCTCTGACCTCCGTTTTGCTTGGACGCATTTTATGGCTGGTAATAGGCCTGTCCATCACAAAGTAACTCATTATCCTGTCATATAGACTTTACGGCAGTTATTTATATCGTTGAATAATCCCTTCATTAACAATAATACATCATGGCATGCAGGGAAATGAAAAAGCAACAAGCTCAATAAATAGTTGGCTCAGATGCATTGAGGATAAATAAAAATTCATAATACCGTTTCTTCATGCGAAGAGATCTGGAACAGAATTGGTTAATTGCTGTATTCTAATCGGAAACTCATCTGGGCTCTGTGTGGCCGGATGATTCTTCGCGAGTTTGGAACTGGACCAAATTCCCGATCAGAAAAATCACTGGATGAGTGAAATGGTAAATGAGAAGATTTGCATGGATCAACTTTTAATTGTCTTTTGCAGGAAGTCTAAGACAGTAAATGTCCAAAAGCAATTAAATGACAACGCCTGCTGCTTGTTCTCACAAACCAGCGGCTCCACATCACCTCCAGCCAGTTTTGTTAGATTTGTAAAAAATAAATAAATAAATAACACAAACAGCAGAATCAGCATCAGCAATTTAAATGACTCGAGTGGACCTTAGAATGCATTCTCAGAGCAATAAAATAATCAGAAATGAAACACAATTTGTTATCAGCAGAAAACCTAAATATCAACATTTGATTTTTTTTTTGTCCAATGTAACATGTTATTTTTTTTAATGAAAAGGGTGGAACCATAACTTCATTTGTCATGTCCAAAAATTACCGTATATTCTGCACTTTAAGGCGCTTCTGAGTATAAGGAGCACCTTCAATGAATGGCCTATTTTAAAACTGCTTTCATATAATGGTCGCACCGTATATATCATAAGGCGCATAGACTAGAAGCTACAATGGTGGCTGCGGTTGCATTATGCATCCACTAGATGGAGCTATGCTAAAGGAAATACAATGCAATACAATACAGCTTTCATGATATTGAGCTTTCACAACTGCTGCAGCTGCGCTTTACAAAACGTTTAAAATACTCCATCCAAGAAATCAGGACATTGATCGGTATATAAGGTGCATCGGATTATAAGGCGCACGGATGGCTTTTGAGAAAATGTAATACTTTTAGGGGCACCTTAGTGTGGAAAATACGGTAAATACGGTAAATACTGTTTTTTTTTTTGTTTTTAATTCAGCAATAGAGTGCTTCACCTGCATCCGACCACAGCACATGAACCAAGCAAAACATGGACATCAAAATGAATCACCACAACACTGGCTAAACTGAGGCACATGGAACCATCCCGTCTGGTCCACACAAAGTTGAAAAGTGTCCACTTAAAGAATCTTCTGTGATTTCGTCCAAACAAGCAAACCTTGCACCCCTAACTGACTGACATGTCGAGTCTTTCCTGTGGACTTTATTCCTGCCTTTTGATGTATCACATTGCCAAGCTCACAAAATCATTGCCACATGAAAGGGAACCAAAAAAAAGAAAACTCAGGTCTTTGTGAAAGGCAGCAGACTTTTCTTTTCACTACCTTCCTTACAGAGCCTTATAGCCAGATATCCACTAAGGTCTTAGGAGGGACAAAAACGTTTCAATGTGTTTAACAAGCCTGTTGTGTTTGTCTGCCACACTTTCATCCTCCTCTGCTGTGTATGTCCTACTAGGCCACTCTTTATTTATTTTTGCCATGACAATTTGAAATGTATCATACAGTAATTGAATGTGAGTCTTTTCCTTTTTGAAAGGCTTCTTTTACCTTGTTTGTGTGACCGAACTATCAGCCCCCAAAAAAAACAGGATTTTTGCACCTCAGTAAAGCAGCTATAAGCCCCACATGTTTGCTTCCATGTCAGCTACTGTGAACTTTTTTAATTCCATGGGATAATTGTGCCATGGTCATATTTGCGATGGGACACAGAGGAAGCGGCCTGACTCTCTCAAACCTGTGTGCTGCACTTACTGTATTTGTCATCCAAAACGCAATCAGGGATAAAGACATGACGCCAGAGATTGGGAGTACCGCCATCTATTGAGAGCAACATGACACTGCAGGTGGCTTGGAGATAGAAAAGACGAGAGTGATCTGCCCTTCATCCGAGTCACAAGAATGGACACGCAGTCTGCTTGAACTAAAACCCACACTAAAACTTAAATTTCCATGTTTGAACTGAACATAGCATGAAAACATCTATGAGCTGGGTGGAATAAGAATGTGAACCCATAGTTCATGATGACTTCGCTTATTATGAAGTATGGTGGACGGATAGTTTTGGTTTTATAGATTTTGGACTGCTTAGTTACTTCAGGGCCTGGACACATTTACAAGTTTATCAAGACATTCTCAAGGAGAAATGATGTCTGCCATTTGATATACCAAACTTTTTTTTTTCTTTACTGGCAAACTCTCCATGGGAAGCTCCAAACTGCTACCCCCCCACCCCCAAACACACACAAAACATGAAGTCATCGATGAATCGACTTCGACTTTCACCATATTCCAGTCAGTAACCCACCAATTCAATTACTGTGGATGACATGATGTCAGTTATACTCGCATCATAAAAAATTGTGTCTGTATAAAAATGTCACAGTCAACAACCTGCTATTAAGCTAACTTGATGGTTTTGCCACTGTCATACTATTTTCTAATATTTAAAGATGTTTGTAGTGATTACTCGTGCTGTTGTTTACTTTGGAGAGCAATCTGAACTATTAGTCCCAAGGTCTGATCGAGTTTCTTTCAAAATTCACATTCTAACCAATCCTTTTTGTCCTTCGCCATTCCACACGTCTCTCTCTCTCTATCTCTGCTTTCTCCTCAGTTTCCCTTCTTTCATTTGTTCCGCTAACCTCTTTTTCTTATCTCTCCGTGTCGCGTCCCACTTAATCCGTGATCATATTTTTGCTCCTCTGTACCTCATCCATTCCCCATGTTATTTCCTCTCCCCATTTTGACTCTCACCTTATTTCTACCTCATTCTGGGTTTTCACTTTTGCCTTTGAATTTTCTTATCTTCCCTTTCGGCTGGCATTTTCACTCATTGTTGGCCATCCCTCTTCTTTTGTTAACATCTAAATCCACGACTGACTCGTATTTTTTTTCCATCTCGCCCATATCCAGAGAGGAGGCGGCGGGCTACCAGCGAGTCTTGCAGGTGGATTTGGAGGTGAACGGGCTAATGGTGCCCGAGGGCGGTAGAGAGGTGACTTGGCAGGTGGAGTATCCGCTCACCCGCACCCAGACAAGTGAGGTGCAGACAATCATCCGCCTGGCACCGCAGGACCTGGGTGGCATCGTACCACTAGCAATGGTAAGTAGCGGGCAGCTGAGCCTTCAAATTCTCAAAACTTGTTCTCATAGCTGCATCCTAATTGAACAGAACCACAATTTAATTCTCTGAGCAATGGGCGCCCGGTGGCCCGCACTCATAGTGGCCCTCGCTTACTTTGACATTTTCGGAACGCTTATTTTTCTGTTCCCTACTTCGTACCGCAAAAGATCTGAACTGAAACATGGAGAGAACACGCCAAATGAGAGGGAGCTACTTTCATCACCTCCTCTCCATGAATTTTTGATCTCGTTCTTGCTGTGCTGTTCTCACTTATTACGAGAGACATCCGGTGTGGCCCTCCATAGCTCCTTACTGTATATCCCAAACACTAATCATTGGGTTTGTGTTCGGAGCATCAAAAATCACCCCATTTCAAATTCAATCGACGTAAGCTAGCTCGTTCCATAATCAAATTACACCCATTAGCAAATAGCCCAACATTTGCTTCCCTGCCCCCCCTAAGGCTTGATTGAGAGCCTTAATCTAGAACCATTAGGCTTTGACCAAACGTTACCCGCAAAAGATGGATGCCATAATCGTGATCGACTGAAGCAATGATGACAGCATAATTAACAGGCGGCCGTGTCCTATGCAAGCTAGAGAACCAGATAAGCCCAAAGGGGGTACACACTCCACATGAACATAATTTACGCTTTTGGACATTGATATCCTGGCAGCTTTCCATCACATCGAAAAAGACACGTCAAAGCATAAACAAACGGCAGTGAATTTATCTGCTTGCATGTTAAGTGCCTTCGAGTCAGCATCCGGCGACCTCCGTGTGGTTGCAATGCAACTTAAAGCTTAATGAAATCCTCTTGTGCTTACACAGGGCTTTATTTTACCTCTCTATCTTTTGCCCGTTATTTTGGAAACGTTAATTCTCACCTTTTTTTTTTTGAGGAGGTGGTGGGGGGCACAGAGACAGCTTCAAGCTCACTAAGCTTGTTTCTCGTCCGCGTTCTTGATAATCCTGATCAGCGACGTCTGGAGACGGAAGAGATGGAGACAAAGAGAGCAAACGAGGGCAGTTGTGAGCTTCACCTTTCTCGCGCAGTTCACTTCAGAGCTTGGCGGGTTATGGGAGTCAAAACTGCCAAAACATTAGCGTAGCATCTTGAGATTGTTTCATCAACTAAAAAAGAGAATTGAAACTTGTTTACAGTCAAATAAACCCCAATTAACGCTTTCATTCCACAAGACGTACTTGTACGTCTTTTTAAAATTAGGCCCCGCCTGCCAAGGACGTACTTGTACGCCTAAGTCTTTTTTTTTTTTTGCGTCATAGAGAGGAGGAGGGTCTCTGAATGAGAATAAACCGTTTGCATTGTAAATAATGTAATAAAGCGACCAGTAGGTGGCAGTGATGCCTCACGTGCTTGAAATTCATGCTTTTACAAAAATCTCTTTTTCTCAGTTTTTTTTTTGCCCAGGAATCGCCATTTTCATGAAACTTGGCCATTTTGTAATGCCGATTGCTGAAGAATGGAAAGAGATAGAAACACATTTTTTGTTTTTCTGCTTAAAGACGAGAGTCCAAACTTCATTTTGGTAGGCTCCATGTTTATATAGCATTACAACCAAATATTCTGTGGGCCTGGCAACATCAGTCCAAATCTAGTAAAAAACTGGGGTTGAAGCGGTTGCTCCAGTGAAAATGGCTGGGATTGAATGAGTTAAATGAATCTGGAGACTTCCGATCCCGTAAATGGACTGAAACTGCACCACCCTGGCAATTGAATTGGTACTGAAGAAATGGCTCGTATATTTGGCCACATTTTCCAATGGAATCATTAAAAATATGTACTGTATCAAACTGACCTGAACGGTTTTATTTAGTCGAGATGAGTCCGGACAATGGTCCATCTAAAACTGCGGAAAATAAGTACGATCCGTATCAACAACACAGAAAACATGGCCTCTTCCTTGCTCTCAGTACCGTTAAAATGGTCTAAATATTTAATCTTTCTCAATCAGCCAGAGCACACAGACTACAATAACTAGGCCAACAAGTTGTGTCGTGAATCGATATCTAACTAACGATCATGGAATGAATCACTTTAGCTGCAGATTTAATTTGAGTAATCAATAGCGGTGTTTCTTACTCTTGGTCATGGCAGAGTGCCTCTGAGCTGCTTTTAACTCTTTAGTGTGCAAACCTCAATCATAGTTTGCTCTTCAACTTGTTTCCTTCTCGGAAGAAACGTGAACGTGCACTCATAAAAATGCAACATGTACACAACATGAATATGACATGTGCAAAGAGGTTTAACCGCAGAAGCGCACTGCGCGAGTTAATTACTTAGCGTCTTATATTCAAAGCCTATCAAACCCGTTAATTAATTCAATATTCCAATTCCACTGAATGCAATTGCATCCATCCTTACGCATCTAAAAAAAGAGGCTTTGGTCATCTTTTGATTGTGCTGGCTGAGCGGCAGCAGAATTTGGGCCTTTACGAGAATGAATTGGAAGTGATGTGTGTCAACATCCGTACCTCGTATCGCTTCTCCCAGAGGGTCTCAAGCACTTGACCACCTCCAAAAAAAATAAAAATAAAAACTTCGCCTGGACCTTCATTGTGATCAACATTAAAACACAGCACTGTTAAGTATCATTCACAATCGAGGATGGGGTTTAAATTGGTGTCAGAGAATTTTATTTAATTTGTGATGATGTGCTTTTTAGTCCATGAAACATATCAATCTTCAGTGAAAATTATTTTGCCTGACTCCAACTGCGGTTTTCGAATGCTTCATTACTTTTTCATTGTGTTCTTCCTTCCTTAATGGCTTATTGAGTGAACGCGGCCATCACAAAATAAATAAGGCACAGCGTGCGAGGCGCTCTTTCTCATAGGTGCTTCATAGTCGCACGGAAAATTTGGACCTCATTCTTACGGTGCAATTATGAGAAAATTGCTTCGTTGGTCACCGAGGAATACAGAGGAGAGTTGGTATGAACATATTGGATTGTGAGACTGTAATTTAGTTTGAGAGAAGCGTTTTAATTCCGTTTGGATTAAACTTGACAGAGGAAAGCATCCAATGATTTAATTCCGACCTACAAATCAACATTTAAAGTTCAATTATCTTGGAATATAATTTCTTCCGGGTCTAAACTGCAAACTTCACACAACCTTTAATAACAGTGTTTTAAGTAACATGTTAATTATTGTTTGTTGTTATCCAAGTGCAGTGGTACCGGGTTCGATTCCAGCTCAGACCTCCCTGTGTGGAGTTTGCATGTTCTCCCCGGGCCCGCGTGGGTTTTCTCCGGGTGCTCCGGTTTCCTCCCACTTTCCAAAAACATGCGTGGCAGGCTGATTGAACACTCGAAATTGTCCCTAGGTGTGAGTGTGAGTGCGCATGGTTGTTCGTTTCTGTGTGCCCTGCAATTGGCTGGCAACCGATTCAGGGTGTCCCCCACCTACTGCCCGAAGACAGCTGGGATAGGCTCCAGCACCCCCCGCGACCCTAGTGAGGATCAAGCGGCTCGGAAGATGAATGAATGAATGAATGTTATCCAAGTGGAAGTTAAACAGTTAAATATCCCCTCATTAAAATGAGACTTATAAAAACTTTGTGACAAATCATTATTCCTAACAGATATCACCAATATTACCTGACCTCCCAAATATTATTTTTAGCCTTTTAGCTCTGTCAGAAAGGTTGCGGGATTTGTGTTGTTCAGATTTTTAAAAAGCCTTCCATGAGTGCAATGACTGAGAAGGCTGGCAACGTACATTAGACTCCAGAGCGGATTACTTGGAACGCAATAACTTTGACGTTTGTGGTATTTACGACTTGAAATATATCTTTGGTGATATTAGAACATTTCTGAAACTCCCTGTACTATAAAATGGAACATTATTTTAATGTAAAACATTTAAACATCCCTCCATAAGCAAATGGCTGAGTTGGCAGCTAGCTTGCAGTTAGTGTGAGAAGCTAACGTAGCTTGTCTAAAAATTCATGTCACCAGGAACAGGTCCTGTGTTTGATGTCTGTTCATTCAGCAAAGGAATGTGATGCACTGTGTCAGGCAGTATTGCTGTTAAAACAACTAAAACTGGTTGTTAAAACAATTTTTCCCCACAATAATTCTCAAGGCTCTGTACAATGTGACATTTAGGAAGTGCCACACTCTAAGCTAGCACTGTACTATGTGTGGCACATCGAAATTTGAATGTGCCAGCGGTAACATGATTTGAAACTTGACGTGTTCCTGAAAAATATTACTTCTAATAATTCAAATAATAATCATTGTCATAGTCGAGCCAGGAGTTGACTGTCAATTTCACACCGTAGGATCATGTGCTAATGTTAGCCACTAGTCATGCTATTATTAGTGATCTAAGGTTAGTAGTACGATGACATAGATTTTCAGTCTTGAGTCTGCTTGAGAAAAAAACAAAAGATCAGTGACATCTTATTTCACTACATTTCATGCGATACCCCTTTGAGATCTTTTGTACGAAACTATGATAACAGCTTGTAGGAAATAACATATTTAGATCCTTCCATCCCATTTTCTGTCGTGTTTGTGTCCTCCTTAGGGTCACGGATGAACTGAAGCCTATTCAAGATCATTTTTCTTTTTCTTTTATAATGAACAAGAGTGAAACTGTCTGTGCTTAAGCTTTGGTGGAAGCCCTCTTTTCAAAGAATCAGACAAAACCCTTTGCATACAATAAAGAGCTGTCAGAAAAATTGCATTCCTCTTAAAGCTTGAGAGGTCTTTTAGTGAGAGCGGGCTGCAGTGAGTAAGAGGCGCCGTAAATATAAATCCTCTACTAGCTTCATGCACAGGGCTGAAGGATTAACGGCATTGTCTTAATTGATCTCATTATCTCATTCCACCTCTTTAATGCTTTTCGCTTGTTCATGCATCTTCTGATATCTCTGGAATGGGCGCAGTTTGATACCAAGTATTATTGTTAAGTTTTTTTCTTTTTTTAAATGAGCTTCGGTTGATTGCTGCAGAAAGACGGTGCTCATATTCTGTAGCTGATTAGCCCAATACGGAACCATAAGTATGCAATACAGTTCATAAAGTTACAAAATTGTATCTGTGCTGCCTTATACAGATTACACATTGGAATCTCCTAAGTCGAATACAACCATACATCTGTGATGCTCGTTTCTTAGTTTTACTCTAGTGTTTATTTTAAGATGGGCAGCCTCCTTGCTGCCCATCTTTAAAACCCGCCTCAAAACTCACTTGTATTCTTTGGCATTTAACTCAGCATGACTTAGATTTATTCTTGGTTTTGCTGTTCGGTGCTTTGTACCGTCTTTGTTAGCGATTTGCTTTACTGTTTGTTGTATATGTTAATTGCTCCATGTCCAGCACTTTGTATGCAGCGATGGCTGTTTGAGAGTGCCCTATAAATACAGTTGAGTTATTTTCAATATAATTCTGCTGGGGAGGAAAAAAGCGATGCCTGATTTGCAGCAGTTTATTTAACTATATGCCAATCCTGTATGAAGCGCCGAAATACGGCTTTAAAATTAAATGGAGAAAGAAAAGTGAGATAGTTGTGTGTCCCTTGGGCAAACTGATAAAGTGCATTTCTCTTTTGTTTCACAGGACACCGAAATCCTTAACACAGCCGTACTCACCGGTCGAACAGTCGCTGTGCCCGTGAAGGTTGTCACTGTGGGAACAGACGGGGCGATATCAGACGTAACCGAATCAGTAGAATGCAGGTCAACCGATGAGCAAGTTATTAAGGTAAGTGTGGTATGTGTTTAAAAACGTTTGTCTACTTTGAACACTATAATTTCCAGTGAATAACACACACCGCAGTAGTCCTGTGCAAGCTAAATATTTCTCGAGCCATCATCAAAGTCCGGCCACAGCCCTTGGCTGAGCTCTTCTAGCATGTTTTTTGTTTTTGTTTTCGTAGACAAGCAGTTAGCGCAACAGAGAGAAGCGGTGGCTTTAATCATCCACTGAAGTGTAAATTTACACACAATGACGGTGACCATGGTGTCTGATTTAAAAATCAAGCTTGCATATACTTAAATTCTGTCACTGCATCCATTGCGTTGTTTTCAATTGCTCCGAGATACTCAATGTCTAATTGCCGTTATCGGGATACGTATATGTTTGCTCAAATAATTAAGTCAAATATTGTCTTAGGAGGACACAATCCTGTGGTTATATTCGAGCAGAAAGTGTTTAATTTGTCTGAAAGGTCATCCTCCTCAAAGGCAACCCCCCTGACCCCCCCCCCCCCACACACACACACACACAAAAACCTAAAAGGCGCACTGGATTATGAGGCGCACCTTCAATTAAGGGCCAATTTTGTAATTTTTTTTCATACATTGGGCGTACCGCGTTATAAGATGCAACCCACAATGCATCCACTAGATGGAGCTAAACTCAAGGAAACACAAACAGAACGATCAGATGTCAGTAAAACGTATTTAATAAAGCAGCGACACAGTTCACTTAATCAACAGCAAGTTATAACATTAACTCGTTAACATTGAACTCTCTTGCCGCTGCTCTATTGCCGTGTTCAACTGCCGAAACCGATCGCCTTAAGTTTGAACTCTGCGTTGTCAGCATTTCTCGAGCAAAGAGCCATTTTGGGGTCGAAATATTCCCGGAATGACCATACACAAGGAGCATCAGATTTTAAGGTGCGCTGTGAGCTTTTAAGAAAATGGAAGGCTCTTAGGTGCGCCTTTTAGTGTGGAAAATACGGTACATTCATTTTTTTATGTGACCAACTCACTTGGGCTCAGATCCACCTAGAAACAGAAAACTACGTGTGTGAGCATAAGGAAAGCAGTAAATGAAAGGCTCCTGTCATCCCCCAGATATGACAGACTCACAATTTTAACAATCAAATTGTCAATTTCCAAAGTTAAAATGATGAAAGTCCTTTGCTTTAAGCACAATAGTCGATCTGTCAGGAGCTCAGCATCCTAAACAGCGGGTGGAGGCCACTCTGTCAGCTTGATTCTTCCATGCTGTGACACCATCTCAGAGGAAGTCTGTCATATAATTTATGCAGATATGCGAGCCTGACTGACACCCATTAGTTCGAAAAATTTGGGGCCTTTGTCCAAATGTTGACGGCGGTGTTGGAGACGAAATGGCAAATGAAATTGTTGGACAGGTTGTTAAGTATTTGTGTGTCTGCAGATTTGGGTGTTTTCGAGAGAAGGATGGACACCCGTGGTGTTGTGTCTTGGATGCGTCGTGACTGGAAGTCAATGAGGGAACATCAGCCAACTTGGTTGTCGTTCAAATTCATCCCACCATTCAGCAATTTAGCTTGAGCTTATGGTTTTCCTTCTAGTGCGATCAAACGCGGCTGGTTCATTTACCAGCTCCATCTGCTGTGTTGGACCGTCGTCGTGGTTCTTGGAATAATATGATCCTGCACATATAAACTCACAGCACACTTTGAGTGGAACTTGAAGTAGCTTGTGTATTGTTAGTCACACCAATGAGCGATGTCAAATCTTCACCGCAAAATAATTGAAGAAAATAGTCGATTCAAAACACATATTGTTTTATGTCACTGTTTTGACTTTGCTGGTTTCCGTCATTTTGTCTCCCTTTTTTCCATCTCCCCGCTTTGTTGATTCCAAGGTGTCGGAGAGATGCGACTACGTCTTTGTGAATGGGAAAGAGACGCGAGGAAAGAGTCGGGTGATGCTCAACTTCACTTACAGCTTCTTGAGTGCACAGCTGGAGATGAGCGTGTGGATGCCCCGCCTCCCCTTACTCATCGACGTGGCCGACCCTGAGCTCAGTCAAGTCAAGGGCTGGAGGGTTCCTAGCGCTACAGGACAGCAGAGGTCAGGCCGTCTTCTTAGCCGTTGGCACACTTACTTGTTGTTTTTCTGTGTTCTTTATAAGCTCATTCATGTGTGTGTTTTGTTCATTTCACTGCAACTCTTTCAGGAGTAAAGATGACTATGAGAAATATGTTGACAAAAAGTAATGATGCAATACTCAATACATGATCAAGCATGTCAGTCATCCGTATTTGTGGTTCAGTCTTTTCAAATGATATATTAATTGCTGACCGCCCCACTAGGAGGCACACTAACACAAATACAGCCCCTTCATTCCCCACCCTCCCTTGCCCGAGGTTGAGCAGGGATTACATCATAGCATTGTGGAGGCATATGAGTCCACGTGCTGAAGAAAAGCCCCCTGTGGTGGGAATTCAGTTCTGCGATAGCACCGCAGCACTGGAAACGAACTCCACACACACACAGACACACACATATTTTTATATATATACAGGTATATACAGTGTGTATGTATATATATTTTAATATAACTGTTTTCATACATACGGTGCACCGCTTTATAAGGCGCATAGAATAGAAGCTACAATAGTGGCTGTGATTGTGTTATGCATCCATGAGATTGAGCTACGCTAAAGGGAATACAATACAATACAATATAGATGTATTGATCTAGAGCGCAGGTGTCAAACTCATGTATATACATTTGAAAAACCACCTTTAGTAGATTGTAGTTGATGTATACTTGCTCTTGCCTCAGGTATGACATCAAGGAGGATGGCGACGCAGCCGAGGAGCGGATCGACAACTCCTGCGTCGCTCAGTACCAAAGCACCACGCTGCAAGTCCTTACACATTTTGTGTCCGAAAGTGAAGAGATTCACGACACTGGCGACGAGGACGAGCAAGGCCAGCACAACTTCCTGTTGGGTAGCGACTGGCAGGTGGATGTGACGCAACTGGTGAAGGACTCGCTGAGGGTGGATGACCCAAAGATTGCGCAACTGTGGGAGGGCCAAGTCGTAATTGGACGAAGCGTCGGGATGACCAAAATACAGGTAGCGTGTGCATTGTTCTGAAATTTCACTTGGCTAACTTTCGGCATATTTAGCTTTATGTTTAAAAAAGTAGTTTTTTTTTCCGTCTCTTGCAGGTGCTGTCTCCTCTGACATCACTGGTCCTGGCTGAGAGGACAATCAGGGTGCTGGATGATAAAGTGAGTGTGACAGAGCTCGGGGTGCAGTTGGTTTCAGGACTCTCGCTGTCCCTGCACCTCAGCCCAGGGAGTAACAGCGCCATTGTCGCCACAGCAACCACGCAGGAAGTCATCGAAGCGGCCCAACAGGTACAATCATTGTTTGTTTGTTTTTTCTCGTGTACTTGGAGTGTGAGCCAAAAAAAAAGTGCATGCGGCATATTCTGTATTGAGACCGAGATACTCTGTACGTTTGGCTAGCAAGTTCAAGTCATGGTGATCATTAAAACTGTGTTCTTTTGATTTTTATTCCCATGATTAACTTAACATTGGGACTCCTTCGCTTTGATTTGCATATACAACCAGTGAACGTCTTTGTTATTGTGATAATTATCATTTCAAATGGCAGTCAGCAACCGGCTTTCCCCTTAGAGAGAGAATATTATTTGTCTTCAGGAGATATTTTGCCAATTTCCTTCTTGTGTCTCATATAATGAGGATGCACTTGCAATTCGCTGCTTCCCTTTTCCTTATATTTTTTTGGGGTATATTGTTTTTCCAGAGTTATTTTCAGAGTTTGTTTGCATACTGGGTTACTGAAGCCTTGGTGAGGGTTCCGAGAATGAGTTAGTGCCTCATCTGATTTGTCCTGTGCTGTTATCACCAAACTCTTTCCGTTATTTATTCTTGTTATTATTATTACTATATTTTTTTGCATACAGTTTGAAGTGTGCATTTAACGCAGACTTCCTGTAGACATGAACCCTTTAGGACAGGAGTATCAAACTCATTTAACATTGTGGGCCACATACGGACTCGGTAGATGTCAAGTGGGCCGAGCCATGAACATTATACCATAATGTACAATGAATCACCAAAATATCTTTTTTTTGCTTGTTTTTTGGTCTCAAGAAGCATTGATTGGCGCTTTCATATCATTTGCTGCGTTGGGTCTATCTCGGTGACAGACTGAGACTGCTGTTTTCTTCCCCGATCAAAACAATGTTGTCTTCTACTGTGATCATAACTCACGGATAATCCACAAATTGCATTTTATTTAAAATATTCATTCTGTGTCTTTAATGCATTTTTTTTTTCACTTTCCAATGATCCCGCGGGCCGGATCAAACCTCCTTGGGGGCCGGTTCCGCCCCACGGGCCATATGTTTGACACCCTGCTTTAGGACATGGTTAAAAAAAAACATTTTCGAAGACAACTGAAAGCTCCTCTATATTAATTCCCTAGGAGTCCTTCATCAGTGCCTGGCTACAGTTTAGCGATGGCTCAATGACTCCACTCGAGAATTACAACCCAGCCCATTTCACCCTGACAGCCACCTCGTTGGATGAGCGGGTGGTCGCGGTGCAGCGCAACGCAGCTTGGAGGTGGCCGGTCATCGTGGCAAAGGGCGAAGGTCAAGGTTTGCTCGTCCGCGTCGAAATGAGCATGTCCGAGATGTGCCAGAATGTCAAGAAGCACGGAGGCTTGGCCACCGGGATGGCCAACGTACAGGTGAGGTTTGGAGGACCCGAGGAGCTCTATAAACATTCAGGAGAGCGGCGTACACGGCCCAACGCTCCTTATTATGGCGGTTCTATTTCTGACATGGAAACGGGGCTCATTAACCGCGGGGCTACAACCGTCAGGGCCCATGTCCCCGTGAGGGCCAATGGGGGGCGACTGTCTGCAGGCACCGGGGAAAAAATCCAAAGTGAATTCTCAGACTATCCGGACCAGGTTGAGAATCCGCGAAGCCGCAGCACCGATGACGATCTGCCCACCCGAAGAGCCATGACGGACCTGGAGATCGGAATGTACGCCCTGTTGGGAGTCTTCTGCCTGGCCATCCTTGTGTTCCTCATCAACTGTATCTCTTACACGTACAAGTACCGAAGCAAGCACCTGTCCCTGGAGGCCCAGGAGACGATGCCTCATTCCCACGACTGGGTTTGGTTGGGCCAAGAGGAGGGGCTCTGCCTGCAGCAAGAGCAAGTGGATGAGTTGGGCGGCACACCCGAAGAAGGTAGCCAACTTTTAAACGGAGGCGCCCAGCACGGGAACGCTAGCGCAGGAGGATGCAGGGATCCCAGAAGTGAGTCGCTCAACTCGCCTACAACCAAGAGAAAGAGAGTGAAATTCACCACCTTTTCCAAGATCAAATCCAGTAATGGCTGTCCTGTCCTGAGTCCGTTAGCATTAATGCAAAGCAGCGAGATCAAATGGGTTTGTCCCGACATTGAGCTCGGGGACTCGAAGGATCTTAGGAACTACATGGAAAAGTTGAACGAGAACGCCGTCAAGAACGTTGCCTAGAAGCCGGTCGGTGATTCTGAGAACTTCAGTGAAACTCACCTGAATGCCTTCGGAATGACGAAGGGAAGTCCAAGGGAAATAAAGGTGACAAAGAAAGTGAACGTTGGCTCTTGCTACGCGCAACGGGCGAGAACTTTGGACCCGAGACGGCGGCGAGAAAAGGACGAGCTTTCTGAGCGCGATGTGTTCTTCGCCACAGCGCCACCACAAGGATGAAATGTGAACGTGATCGTATTGCTTAACTTCGGTGTTTGTTCTTTATATTTAATTGTGTTTCCGTTTCATATTCTGTGCGTCCCGTACCTTTTTTTTTCAAGATATCATCATTTTATTTTATAATAATAATTATTTTTTTTTTGGTATTGTTTGTGATCCGATTTGCTTTTCCAGAGTTGCGCTATGCCCTGTACTGCTACGATTGATTCTTGGAGGAATTTTTCTACCCATATAAATGCAAAGTTTTCTTTCGCAGTATACTATGTACAGTATCACTTTGTATAAATACATTTTCTTTGTTTTTTCGGTTTGCCTCCAGAAACCAGATCGATGCATGATGTTAAGGAAGAATGTGTGTTGGATCTGGTTACCTGGAAATGAAGGTGTGTAGATAAGGAATTGCCCCGGGGACGTCTTAGTAGGATATTATTGCTGTCAAACATTGTAAAAATGATTTTTGGGTTGGATTCTCTTTGTTGCTACTGATTTGAGCTGTGTTCTCAGCCCCGCCCCCAACTCCCCTTTATATAATGATTCTCATTTGGATTCTGTTACTTCACTCAAGGCAACTGATTTGACCAATTTTAATCGCATACGCCTCAATTTAAAAGTAATAATAATAATAATTCAGAGCATCCTAGACAATCTGTTATTTCTAAGAAAGTCACGCCGGTGTACTGTCATGTATGACATATTGGATTCTTGAAAACAAAACAAAAAAACAGTCCTAACAGTGAATAAACAATCACCAACT